>NC_083881.1:77981330-78587402 GCF_032452875.1 Bos javanicus | reverse complement strand
CTCTGACCCTACTCATCCTGATTACATGTTTTACAAGAGAACTTCTGACTACACTTTTTTACAGGGAGAGAATAATCTGATTTCATCAAATCATGTTGAATTAACTCAATTTTTTAAAAAAATGAAACAGGATTTGATCTCACATATCATTCTCCAGTTCTTTGCACCTTTCTATATCATTCTTCCAAAGAGTCATCTGTTATCTCTCTTGATAATTGCTCCTGGCCTAATTTCTTTTGGATGTACAGAAACCATTGTGATTTCTTGTGAAAGTCACCACTGCAAAGCCAATGCCACTGTGAGTTCTTATGAAAGTCACCACTGCAAAGCCAATGCCAACAGTCTTTTGGTAATCGTATTACTTAATATCAGCAGATTTAAAAACTATTGTTAATTTTTCACACATACACAATAGTATAAAAAATAATAAATGAAACCCCATGTCAAGTTTTCAGTATTCTTTCCTAACGTATCCTTCTGTTTGTTTGTTTTGTAGTAAGAATTAAGCGACCTTATCAGATCAGATCAGATCAGATCAGTCGCTCAGTCGTGTCCGACTCTTTGCGACACCAAGAATTGCAGCACGCCAGGCCTCCCTGTCCATCACCAACTCCCGGAGTTCACTCAGACCCACATCCATGGAGTCAGTGATGCCATTCAGCCATCTCATCCTCTGTCCTCCCCTTCTCCTGCCCCCAATCCCTCCCAGCATCAGAGTCTTTGCCAATGAGTCAACTCTTCGCATGAGGTGGCCAAAGTACTGGAGTTTCAGCTTCAGCATCATTCCTTCCAAAGAAATCCCGGGGCTGATCTCCTTCAGAATGGACTGGTTGGATCTCCTTGCAGTCCAAGCGACTCTCAAGAGTCTTCTCCAACACCACAGTTCAAAAGCATCAATTCTTCTGTGCTCAGCCTTCTTCACAGTCCAACTCTCACATCCATACATGACCAATGGAAAAACCGTAGCCTTGACTAGATGAACCTTTGTTGGCAAAGTAATGTCTCTGCTTTTCAATATGCTATCTAGGTTGGTCATAACTTTCCTTCCAAGGAGTAAGCGTCTTTTAATTTCATGGCTGCAGTCACCATCTGTAGTGATTTTGGAGCCCAGAAAAATAAAGTCTGACACTATTTCCACTATTTCCCCATCTATTTCCCATGAAGTGATGGGACTGGATGCCATGATCTTCGTTTTCTGAATGTTGAGCTTTAAGCCAACTTTTTCACTCTCCACTTCCACTTTCATCAAGAGGCTTTTTAGTTCCTCTTCACTTTCTGCCATAAGGGTGGTGTCATCTGCATATCTGAGGTTATTGATATTTCTCCTGGCAATCTTGATTCCAGCTTGTGTTTTTTCCAGTCCAGCGTTTCTCATGATGTACTCTGCATAGAAGTTAAATAAACAGGGTGACAATATACAGCCTTGACGAACTCCTTTTCCTATTTGGAACCAGTCTGTTGTTCCATGTCCAGTCCTAACTGTTGCTTCCTGACCTGCATACAAATTTCTCAAGAGGCAGATCAGGTGGTCTGGTATTCCCATCTCTTTCAGAACTTTCCACAGTTTATTGTGATCCACACAGTCAAAGGCTTTGGCATAGTCAATAAAGCAGAAATAGATGTTTTTCTGGCACTCTCTTCCTTTTTCCATGATCCAGCGGATGTTGGCAATTTGATCTCTGGTTCTTCTGCCTTCTTTAAAACCAGCTTGAACATCAGGAAGTTCACGGTTCACATATTGCTGAAGCCTGGCTTGGAGAATTTTGAGCATTACTTTACTAGCGTGTGAGATGAGTGCAATTGTGTGGTAGTTTGAACATTCTTTGGCATTGCCTTTCTTTGGGATTGGAATGAAAACTGACCTTTTCCAGTCCTGTGGCCACTGCTGAGTTTTCCAAATTTGCTGGCATATTGAGTGCATATTGAGGGACCTTATAGAGAAGGAAATGGCAACCCCCTGCAATATTGCCTAGAAAATTCCATGGACAGAGGAGCCTGGTGAGCTACAGTCCGTGGGTCACAAAGAGTCCGACAACACTGAATGACTAAAACTTTCACTTTCAAGAACACTTAACATGAGATTCTCTTAGCAAATTCTTAAGTGTATAATACAGTATTGTTCACTACAGGAAAATATATATTAGATCTTTGGAACTTATTAATCTTGCATAACTGAATCTTTACACTGTTAAATAGCAGCTCTTCATTGCCCCCTCCCCTCTCAGCATCTGATGCCTATACTCTCTGTGAGTCTGACCTTTTCAGATACCTCTTGTAAGTATAATCACTCGGTATATGTCTGTCTGTTACCTGTACACTTTAGGAGGGAATGCAAAATGCTGCAGTTGCTATGGAGAACAGTATAAAGTATCCTCAAAAAATTAAAGATAGAACTATGATATGATCCAGTGGTCTCAATTCTGAGTATAGATAAAGGGGGGTAAAATCAAGATGTTAAAGAGCTGTCTGTCTACACTTCTATGTTCATTTCAGTTACCATTTACAGCAGCCATGATTTGGAAACGAAGGTCTACTGATGAATGGATGAACAAAGAAAATGTGATTTACACATAAGGTGGAATAGTATTCAGCCTTTAAAAAGAAGGAAATTCTTCCACTTGCCTCAAATATGGATGAACTCAGAGCATAAAATGCTAAGCCCTTACATACTCAAACAATGCCCCTCACTCAGATTCAACCACTGCAAGAATTTTGTCACATCTCTTTTTTCATTTGCTAAACTATATAAAGCTCATGAAGCTGAAATGTGTTAAAGCCAATTTTCAAATTATCACTATCTTCTTCAATATGCAATTCTAAAAAAATAACATTCTCTTGCCAAAACCCCCAAATATGTGATCACATCTAGGAGAAAAAACAGGGACAAAATAAACAACAAAATAAGATAACCAAATTTCTCCAATATCTAAAAACTGTGTTCTTACAGTTGCTTTATGTCTACAGCTTCACTATTGATGTTTTCAGAAATACTTACATAACGTATCCTCTTATTTCAGTTCACTGCTCAGAGAAACGTGCCCTGACTACCCTATCTAAATGGTGCCTTCTTCCTGTTACTTTTTAACCCTTTACTCTGATTTAATACTCTCCATGCCTTTTCCAGTTTTCCTCCAGTTTAGGAGTGGGGCACCCTGCTTCCTGCCCATGCAGTGCTAAGTCCCTTTGGCTGTGACCGACCCTTTGTGACCTTATGGACTACATCCTGCCAGGCTCCTCTCTCCTTAGCACCACTTAATATACAACACCTATGTTTGTATTATTCTCCTCTCTCTTTTGACTCCCATAGACCTTAACTGGGCTTCCCAGGTGGCACTAGTGGTAAAGAACCCGCCTGCCAAAGCAGGAGATGTAAGACATCTGGGTTCGATCCCTGGGTGGGGAAGACCCCCTGGAGGAGGGCATGGCAACCACTCTAGTATTCTTGCCTGGAGAATCCCATGGACAGTAGGTTACAGTCCATAGCGTAGATTCAGACAGGATTGAAGCGACTAGCAGCAGAGCGCCTTAACTAGTTTTTCTACTTTTCATTAAAAAAAAAAAAAAATTCATTTCCACTCTTAAACATTAGGACTTTTACCATTATTATTTTTTTCATAATATCAAACTGCCACCATTTCTGGAGATTCCTATCAAATCTTGATAGTTGTTAGGTAAAAGTGTAACAACTTATCCTTCAAAAAATGGCTTGTCTATTCTTGCTCTTTGTTCTATATATCTAGGAATCAGCTGGTCAAGTTCCATGACATTAGTTTGTGGAAATTTTAAGTGGAATTATGCTGAAATGTTTTATTATTTTGTTGGAGAATTTGCACCTTTACATTCCTGGTTTGTCCTTTCCTTACATATAATGCAAATTATTTAGGTGTTTAATATCCTTCAATAAGATGTTCTGGTTTTCTGGGAAAGATCTTTCTCATGTATTGTGAGAGTTATTTTTACCTTATATTTTTGTTTATACTCATAGATAACATATATTTTCAAATAAAAGTTTCTCTGCTTTCCTGGCATAGAGAAATGTCTTAGAATTCACATTATTTGTAGCAATTACTTTCAAATCTCTCATTAATTCTGTCTGTAGATTCTTTTGGGGTTTCTGTGTTGGAAATCATACGTCTGTGAATGCTGACATCTTTGTTTATTTTTCAGAACAGTATGTCTTTCCCTTTCCTCTTACTCTAGCTAATCCCTTTAGAACAATATTGATCCTTGTCTTATTCTTTATTTAAAAGAGAATTGCTTTTAACATTTTACTATTAAATGTTATTTTCTTCTATAGATTTTATCATATTAAAGAAGTTCTCCTCTATTCTTACTTTGCTAAGTAATTTTACTTGCAATTCCTGAAAGATTTGCATGATCATTTTATGCATCTATTGGAATCATCATGCTTTAATTTGTAAATGTAATAGTTGTACCACGTTAATATATTTTCTAATATTGAGTTAACCTTGCATTTCTAGAATCAACTAACTTATCTGTGCTATTACATTACTAGTTTTGGTATACTAATATTAACTTGAAGATGTTCCCATCACATATACAAAAGAGGTTACACTGTAATTTTAATTTTCATATGGTTATTTTATGTTTTGCCAGCAAGGTTAGACTCATGACATTGAAAAAGAAGTTAAGGATGAGTTACTTGTTTTGAAAAACTATCTCACAGACACATGCAAGGTATTAAATATTTTTAATTTAGGTGTATGTTAAACTTGCTGCAATAGTTTCTTTGTGGATAGCATTTAAAATATTCATGCAATTTCTTTAGTGATTGTGCGACTCAAACTTCTAGAGTTGAAGTCTTGCTATACTAAATCTTCTGTGTTTACCTGCTGGCAATGTTATTGACTATGCCAAAGCCTTTAACTGTGTGGATCACAACAAACTATGGAAAATTCTTAAAGAGATGGGAATACCAGACCACCTGACCTGCCTCCTAAGAAATCTGTATGCAGGTCAAGAAGAAATAGTTAGAACCAGACATGGAACAACAGACTGGTTCCAAATAGGGAAAGGAGTAGCTCAAGGCTGTATATTGTCACCCTGCTTATTTAACTTCTATGCAGAGTACATCATGAGAAACGCTGGGCTGGAAGAAGCACAAGTTGGAATCAAGACTATCAGGAGAAATATCAACAACCTCAGATATGCAGATGACACCACCCTTATGGCCGAAAGCAAAGAAGAACTAACCAGCCTCTTGATGAAAGTGAAAGAGGAGAGTGAAAAAGTTGGCTTAAAGCTCAACATTCATAAAACTAAGATCATGGCATCTGGTCCCATCACTTCATGGCAAATAGATGGGGAAACAGTGCCAGATTTTATATTTCTGGGCTCCAAAATCTCTGCAGATGGTGACTGCAGCCATGAAATTAAAAGATGTTTGCTCCTTGGAAGGAAAGCTATGACCAACCTAGACAGCATATTAAAAAGCAGAGACATTATTTTGCCAACAAAGGTCCATCTAGTCAAAGCTATGGTTTTTCCAGTAGTCGTGTATGGATGTGAGAGTTAGACTATAAAGAAAGCTGAGCACCGAAGAATTGATGCTTTTGAACTGTGGTGCTGGAGAAGACTCTTGAGAGTCCCTTGGACTGCAAGCAGATCCAACCAGTTCATCCTAAAGGAAATCAGTCCTGAATATTCATTGGAAGGACTGATGCTGAATCTGAAACTCCAATACTTTGGCCACCTGATGCAAAGAGCTGACTCATTTGAAAAGACCCTGATGCTGGGAAAGACTGAAGGCAGGAAGAGAAGGGGATGGCAGAGGATGAGATGGTTGGATGGCATCACCCACTCAGTGGACATGAGTTTGAGTAAAGTCTGGGAGTTGGTGATGGACAGGGAGGCCTGGTGTGCTGCAGTCCATGGGGTCTCAAAGAGTTGGACATGACAGAGAGACTGAACTGACCTAAACTGAATGTTATATAAAATAAGATATATGAAATACATCATATTCTAAACTCAAAAAATCTTCCTATTTCAAAACAAACACAAAGTCCTCTAAGAACTTTGGTAAGAAACTATGATCTTCTCACTGAATTTCTATACCTTCTTACTCAATTTTTGGTAAGTTAGATTTCCAAAAGTTTGCTAGTGATTCAGAGGGTAAAGCCTCTGCCTGCAATGCGGGAGACCTGGGTTCGATCCCTGGGTCAGGGAGATCCTCTGGAGAAGGAAATGGCAACCTACTCCAGTACTTTTGCCCTGAAAATCCCATGGAAGGAGGAGCCCTGTAGGCTACAGTCCATGGGGTCACAAAGAGTCAGACACAACTGAGAGACTTCACTTTCACTTTACTTCTAGTACATATTTATGTATATTCTTGTACATACTTAGTACATAATTCTTAGTACATGTTCATGTATATTAACATCTTGCCAGATGTTAATTGCGTTGACATTTAAAACAAATTTAACTTTCTTAATTCTATTGCATCACAGTTTTATTTTTTAATTAATTTCTGTTCTGATACATATTATTTTTTCTCATATTTATACATATTGGTTTTAATATTCCTTTTCTAGCTTTATGAATTAGATACTCAGATCATAATTTATTATGCTTTCTCTTCTGTTTTAATGAAAACATTTATGTTTCATTTTCAATGCATATCACAAGTTTTGCTCTGAACATTTTTTGTTATCATTGCTGCTGCTGCTAAGTCGATTCAGTCATGTCCGACTCTGTGCAACCCCAGAGACGGTAGCCCACCAGGCAAGAGGACTGGAGTGGGGTGCCATCGCCTTCTCCATTGTTATCACTAGCGCTAAGTATTTTCTAAACTCAAGTATGACTCTAGTTTGATTATTATTTAGAATTATTTTTCATATAATTGTTCATGCTTTTAAAAATATCTAATTTAGTATTGTCAGAAAGTAAGTGCTGTATGTTTTTAATTTTTTTAAACTTTCTTCATTTATAGTACATTTAGTTCAAAATGTTACAAATATGTTATTCTAGGAAAAAATTAAGTTCTTAAATTTGAAGGTTAACTTTCTATCATCAAAACTCTGAGATTTTGCTTTCTCATATAGTAAATGAAAATAAAAATAGCTACATTAAGAGGATTAATAGTGACATATAAAAAATATCTATCACAATTTCATGCCATAGTAGATGTTTTTTTTTAAAGTAGCAACTAAATAAACACACACTTCTTGGGTGCATATAATTTGTGTTTTATGTGGTTTATTATATTAAAGTCTTCTTGAGAGACATGAGTGTTTATTTATTTTTGGATTATTGCAATATTCAGTCCCATCACATCACACAAATAGATGGGATAAAAGTGGAAACAGTGACAGATTTTATTTTCTTGGGCTCCAAAATCACTGCGGATGGTGACTGCAGCCATGAAATTAAAAGACACTTGCTTCTTGGAAAAAAGCCATGGCAAACATAGACAGCATGTTAAAAAGCAGAGACATCACTTTGCCAACAGAGGTCCTATAGTTAAAGCTATGGGTTTTCGGTAGTTATGTATGGATGTGAGAGTTGGGACCATAAAGAGGGCCAGCACCAAAGAACTGATGCTTTCGAGCTGTGGTTTTGGAGAAGACTCCCAGAGCCCCTTAGAGAACAAGGAGATCAAACCAGTCAATCCTGAAGGAAACCAATCCTGAATATGCGTTGGAAGGATTGATGCTGAAGCTGAAGCTCCAATACTTTGGCCTCCTGATGCGAAGAACTGACTCATTGGAAAAGACCCTGATGCTGGGAAAGACTAAGGGTAAGAGGAGAAGGGGGCAACAGAGAATGAGATGGTTCGATGACATCACTGACTCAATGAGATGGTTGGATGACATCACTGACGCAATGAAAATGAGTTTGCAGATAGTATGAAGGACAAGGGAGCATGGTCTGCTGCAGTTCATGGAGTATCAAAGAGTAGGACATGATTTAGTGACCAAAAAACAGTGAGTAGTTTCTACTATAATAATGTAGCTTTGAAAAGTGAAAGTCACTGAGTTGTGTCTGACTCTTTGTGACCCCATGAACTGTAGCCCACCAGGCTCCTCTCTCCATGGAATTCTCCAGGCAAGAATACTGGAGTGGGTTACCATTTCCTTCTCCAGGGGATCTTCCCAATCCAGAAATCGAACCCAGGTCTCCCGCATTGCAGGTGGATTCTTTACCAACTGAGCCACCAGGGAAGGGAAATCCATGGAATTTTAATCTAATGTAATTTTAATCTAATGTAATTTTCTTTCTTGCATAAGGTTATACTAAATACTATCTGTGATTGATTGATTGACTATTTAGACGATTACTTATAAGTCAATCTTTCATAACTTTATATAATTTTTTAAATTCAGATTTCAAATGTTAATATTAAACAAGAAGAGCACACAATGCTGACTAATGATTGTTTACTGCAAAGTGTTGAATTCATTGCTCTGCCTCATATATGGAGATTTCCTGAAAGAATGGTTCAAAGAATGATCCCCTGTGGAGAAATGTTAAGGGTGAATCTTAACACAGAGGCTCTGCAGAGCTGCATATGTATGTGTACACACACAAACACACACACACACTAATCCTTTATTAAAGTCTGTTGCACATATTCAGTATTTAAAATATTATTATGGGAATTACAGGACATAATTCCTACTGCAACAGAATTTGGCTGGAAAAAGCAGTATCACAGCAAATGTGCAATGATTCCAGTGTGAAAGAACAAAGCTCAGATGGACTCGAGGCAGACAGTGAGAAGCGTATGACATGAAGGAGTAGATGTGGCTGAAGATTTGTGACGGGTGTGAGTCATCTTCCCTTCCCACGTGTATCATGAAGGGTCCCTCTCGAAGAAAATGAGACTGAATCTTGTGACACTCAACAATGGGCACTTGGTCTACTTCTCCAAGCAGGTTGACATTATCCCTGATGAGAAAATTAAATTGCATACACGCTATCCACTACTCATGCAAACCAAACTGGGCTTCTGTCAGCAGCAGCATTTGCAAACTTCTCTACCCATCTATTAAATATTGCTTCTCCAACAGCTCGTTTTCTGAAGATGTTTTCTCTTATTCTCGCATTCCGTCTCCATTACCTTAGGTGACTCCAGCTCCCGATGCTGCCGCATGGCCAGTCCAACCTCTGAGCCCTCAGTATGTTGCCCTTAGCTGATTTCAGCTTCCTGCTCCTCTTTCTACCCTCCTTACTGACTCAGTCTTTTCATCTCTACTCTCACCAAAAGTCCTGATTTGAGTGTTCTTCTCTGATCACAACCCAGTCTCCTCCATCGTACTCACCCAACTGTTCACATTGTGTCTGCTCAATTAAATATTGTGAAGCATTACTACAACTCTTACCCTCATAATCCTCTACATACATTTTCACCAACTCCTTTCACTTTTAGTTTTACTTTCAAAATATATCTTATATCTGCCACTAATTCTAGTCCTCCAAACGATCATGCTTTCTTTCCTGGACAATACAGTGGCACACACACAGCCTGCTGCACTCCCTGTGGTTCCTGAGCAATCGGCAGCCAAATGGATACTTTCTTAAAGTCCATCTATTCCCTCATCCCTCCTTCACCAGGCTTAAAGCACTATTGAATGTTTGCATTATTTTTAAGATAAAGACCTAAATCTCTATATACTCCAAAAACATCTTTTTCCTATCTACTTCTCCCTGCTCATTAGCCTTCTTTCAGTTCTGAGAGCCCCTGCACCCACTGGCTCTGAATCTGTGTTCGCTGCAGCCTCTCCACCTCATCGTCCCACCTCAGCTCTCTCCCTCCAGCCAGTTCCTGCTCTCCTAGCAGAACAGTGCTTGGTCGTTGTTCAAATAAAGATCTATCATTGTGACAATGATATGCTTAAGACAATTCTTTGATATACACTTAAGGAAAATCCTTATCCTTTTCTTTGATAAGAATTGGTTAGACTTGGTTGAATAAGCAAAAATGATCACTTCCGAAGCAAAACAAATATCAGGAAATCCATAATACTAGAACTTGACGGTAAATTTCTGAAACCATCAAATTAATTTTATGTCTATTTTCCAAAACTATTTCAAAGTGCTAATTTTATATATTTACCAAGGGACATAATGAATAGGGAATAATCAATATCAATGGAAAAACATCTAAAACTCCCTGCTTGAGTTTAATTAACAATGTTAGTTTAAGTAAATGTAAAATTATAACAGAAGAAAGCATGGTAATCAAACAAATTCAGATGTGATTTTCCTCTGTGATTGGTTGACTTAATGAACAGAAAGTTGGCTTTTCCTTCTGACTTTAGGTATTTTAGACACTGGACACAGAGCAGTCACATCAGCAAGAGGCGGAGTAGCGAGGCAGAGCAGGATACGGAATGACAAGGGTCTCGGGATTTGGCAAATAGTCAGCTACTTGAGCCTTTGGAGAGAGCAAAACGACTGAAAAGGGAGTCAGAAACCAGACTGTTAAGGGTTAAGGGGAGAAAAAGAAAAAGATGGGCGATAAAACCAAGATAAGAATGCCAACTGTTATTGCTAAGGCATGGTTCTGAGAGGGATGGAGTAAAGGGGCAAGCAAGGAGATTAAAGGTCCTTCCACTTGGGGACGGTAGCTAGAAAACACCTGGGAGACATCCGTGTGTTAATGATTACTCAAGAAAGCGAGTGTGCTTAACCACACAAGCGAGCAGGCTTGTTTAGAAACAAAACCACGGAGAAACATACCCCCAAACCACAGAGCAAAGGCGGCGTAAGACCCACATCCCGCCCAGCGAGCTCGGTAAGTTAGGACATGCTCTCTCCACACACACACACCGATAGCTTGTGGACCCAGCTTGACTGTGTAGGCACAAGTAAATTCCCTGCCAACCTGGAGGAGGACCTGATGAGGGAAGCCTAGCGTCTACTCAAGAAAGACAGAGAAGTTCTCACCTGCCCACTTTTCTTTTGATTCTAAAACTGTAACCCAGTCAAGTTCTTGGGGTGCGGCACCCCCTTACCCGCTGACTTGTAAGCCTCACTTCTTACCTATCACTTTGCTCTTGCTGAATTCTTTTGAGACGTAAAGGACTTTGGTGTCGGAGCTCTTCAGAGCCCCTTGAAACAACACCCAGTGGTTTCAGTTCTAGGGAGAAGAGTACTGGAATGCTAGGTAAGATTGTAGAAAGAATAGGATCTTTCTCTTTTTATTCTCCTCATCCTCCTCCTCTTGCTCCTTAGAAAGATTAGTTGAGAATATTTACATGCTGAAAAAAATAGTGCTAGTGTGTACAAATGAGTGGAAAGGAAAGGTGAGACGTGGCAATATTTGTGAGCTGAGATTATCAGATGAGATCATAGAGGATTGAGTTTACAGTGCAGGTAAAGTGATGAGTATTATCAGACCAAACTTAAATGGCAGGTTTTTAGTCAAGTTCTAGGAATTATTAAATGAAGGCAGCATTTTTTAATTGAACATTATGTAGGTGGCAATTTTGAGAAAACAAGATAGAGAAGTAAGAAAGAGATATGACAAAGAAAAATAAATACAGTTTGTTCCTTCAGTAATCTAGTAAATTTGTTGGAAAAAAAGAGAAAGAAAAACAGTAGATATGTGCCAGGCACTGTGAGGGACACATTAATGCATTATCAGAAAGATCCTCTGGAGAAGGGAATGGCTACCCCTCCAGCATTCTTGCCTGGAGAATCTCTTCGACAGAGGAGTCTAGTGGGCTACAGTCCATGGGGTAGCAAAGAATCAGACAAGACTGAGTAACTAATGCTTTCAATTTTTTTCCTATGTAATCCTGTAACATTCTGGAAGGGAGCATTGTTATTTTCTCATTTTACAAACAAAGATAATGAAGCTGCAAAAGATCAAATAACTTGCCCAGCTCACAAAGCTAGTAATTGACTGACTTGGGATTCAAGCCCAGATCTGCTTGAATGTAAAGCTTATCCTTCATTCATTAAGGTACATATTTGAAAAAAAGTGCTTCAAATTCTAAATGATCCTTATGTCCTCTTGATAATTGAATATATAGAAAATTGAAAACTAGGCAGTTAGATTTCACAGCTTATGGTTTCCTTTCTGCCAAAATGAGACTGGTTGGTTTGAATAATTGTATTTGTTATTCTGATAACTTGGACAAGATAACGTTTTGAGTATCAAAAGGCCATGAACAAACTCATTTATATTGTGCATATATCAAAATTGTAGGAGACAAGAAGATAAATTATTTTAATAATGTGATTATAATACTTAACTTGTACACATATCCAGACATTCATGTTCTGGGAATATTTTGCAGTTTGAGGAAAAGTTAAGTGGGAACAATATCCAGCTTCTGCTAGAAAAAGCAGAGATTTCCATACAAATTTAGATGTTTGGCAACTTTTTTAATTTGTGAGAGAAAGAAATCTAAACCATTCTTTTGATATCTAATGTGTCATCTTGTCCTTTATTATGATGCTAATAGCAGTGCTGCCATGGTGCTTGACATGAAGCATCTGGTACATTTGGATGGAAGCGTCTAAATTCGAACAATGCACGCATTGAATCTCAGACACTGCTATATGGACATATTTATTGAACAAACTAAGGAATGATAATTTGCAGGAATTTTGTATTTATTTATACTTAATTTTAGAATTTCTAAAACTAGGGTCCACTACCTCAACGACCCTTACGCTTTCTTAGGTAGCCATGAGTTAGGAGCTTTGAAAATCTAGATGAGCAACTGATGATCGTGGAAAAAGTGCCCATACAATGTATTAACTCAGCTGGAACACATTTCAGAGCAAAAATGCTAAAACGTATGGAAACGAGCCCAACAGGTCTTATTAGGACTCGCCAAGGGCAACCAATGCGTTCTCCAGACTAGCTCTGAGTAACGTGAGCCGCCAAAGGGCCCGGCTGTCCGTTCACCCTGCCCCCTCTGCACCCAGTCTACTCCACATTTTAATTTGCCTGCACAGGTGAACTGAGCATCAGAACACATGGAAAGGGAAAGGGAAAAATATTTTAGGATGTCTCAGGGAAAATCAGAAGTGAAAAAATTTATAATATTTTCAGACTGCAGATTTCTTGAGGGTGTTTTAATAATGGAACTTTAAAAATAGAGAAAAATTAAAGAAAAATTTGTTCTGTGATTAAATGATTAAAAAATATTTGCTGAACAACTTCTATATGGACTTGATCAAATACTCTGATAGGAGAATAAGTTGGACATAATTCATGCCTTTATTAAGTAGAGCAAATGTGTGTGATCAGTTCTACAATAGAAGAAGAATTTAATGCATTTTACATTAAGGAAAAACAATTTTAAGACCACTCAATAAATCTGATTAATTCACTAAATAATAACTTTTTCATGTTGCGTATTAATATGAAAGAATGATAAGAATTAACATTGATAATAATTTGTTAACCTCACTCTACTTCATAAATATTTCTTGGCTTATCGCTAATTTACATATAGAAAATCTTCAATATACCACAATAATAAAAACAAAGACATAAATGCAAAGAATGCTTCAGAATGTAATCTCAGTGACTGAGACAAATGCAATTAGTTTAAATTCAAAAACAACATAATATTTAATACATTTTATCAAATGTAATGACCACTTGGCAGTGCCACAGAAAACCTAAGCCACTGAATAACATGCAGAATACAGCTAATAGCAATAACAGTATTTCGTTTGAGGCATCCAATACCTAAGAAGTGAGCAAGGATATAAAAGTAAGTCAAGTAAGACCACAGTATTATTTTGTTTTCTATTCTGTAGCATATATTTCTTTAGGAGAGATCATTTTATGGGTCGTCATTTTCTTTGCACGTAAACACTTCTGAAAGTGAGAAGACAATGTCACAAATTGGTCATTTTATTCCATAGGCTGTATTCCTGAAACTGAGCTATAAAGCTGTTGAGTGCTCACGTGTGCTCGGTTGCTCAGTCGTGTCCAGCTCTTCCAGGCCCCATGAGCTGTAGCCCGCCAGGCTCCTCTGTCCATGGGGTTTTTCAGGCAAGAATACTGGAGTGGGTTGCCATTTCCTCCTCCAGGGGATCTTCCAGACCCAGCGATGGAACCCGCGTCTCTTGCGTCTCCTGCACTGGCAAGTGGATACTGTACCCTAAATGCTCCTAAGTCACACAGTGACTGAGAGGCAGAGCCACCCCAATCCTGTGACACTCACACAACAGCCTTCCTACACTTTTACCATGATGACTGTGGCTGAAATTAACCTTGAAGTGAGCAGCCCAGAAAGAAACTTCCAAAGACTGTTTCCCCAAGTTATAATTATTTTTATGACTAATTACTCAAAATGTAAACATTTTCTTTTTACTATGTCAGACTTCTTGCTTTCACCCTCCATAAATTCAGCATTTTACTTTTTTTAAATTTCAGGTTACCTAAATGAAAGTGAAGTTTTTATCTAAGAGTCATAAAATATTAACTATAAGGATGTTGCAAATAGGTATTCTAAAGCAATTAGCTGAGAAAAAAAAAATTGAAAACCACTAATGAAAACCTTGGGTCATTTAAGTCTATTTTGCCTCAAGGAAATAGTAATAGATTTCTGGATAAATCACTTAGTGAAAGATGCCAGGGTCATACTGAAGAGATTTTAAGTCTTCTGTGTCGTTCATGACAAATGTGTTTGAAGACTAAGCTTTAATAGTAGGTTTCAATCTCTGTGGGTCTTGAACCTCTAATACCCCATAACTCTCCTCAGATCTCTAAAAGACAGCCTTCTCAACTAGCATATTAGTGCCTAGCATTTAGTAGACACTCAGTAGATAGAAGTTGACCGAATCAATGAATGAATGAACAAGTGAATGATTAGGATGAGAAAATCCCCAAATATACTCAGTCTGCATATGTTGACGTTTTACATTTGATCTTAGTTAACATTTTAAAAGAAAAATAAATTGCAATATCAAAAAATTCACACCATATAATACAGTCATTGTTACACCCCAGAGGCAACTGGGTCAAATTTCCAATGTTGATGCTAGTTAGGTACGCAAGTTTGGGGAAAATGGCTAAACCTCTGTTTCTATTTTCTCTCTATAATCATATTAATATTAGTGTCTACCACGTAGCAGCTTTAAAGAGTAAAAGTGTTACTAGATACAGTGTGCTTAGAATTGTGCCTGTCAATTGCTCTATTGATATTTGCCATTTGTATTTCTAAGACTGAGTAACTTGAGACCCACTGAAAGCAGCTCTTGGGCCCTTCTCCTGTTTGTCTTTTTCTGTTCCCCTCTAACCTTAAAGAACTTAATGATAGGAATTAAATCGCTAGGCAGTTTAGCTCCTGGCTTGAGCCCTCCTGAAGGCACACGATGCTTTATCTAAACTGCTGACGTTTTCCTAGATAAAAAGAAGTCAGAAAGAAGAATTAAGCAGATGAAAGGTGACCAGTTCGTCCCCAACAGTCCCCTCAGCAATCCTACAGACAGATCTCAGGGGCAAGATACCATCTAAAGGAAGAGGCGACACGTTTGGAATAGTGATTCCGCACAATGGGGAGTGAGGCGGAGCCCAAACTCCCGCCTTGAGGATCCGTGCAGAGTCTGCTTTCTTCCCTTTTAAAAACTGTGGTGGCTGAGCAGGATCTTTGGAGACGGTCTCTCTCCCAGGTTTGGAGAGTCCCTCCCAGAGGGACTCTCTCTCCCCAGACTGCCGATTTTTCTGATGAGTAGGTTTCCTTTCTATCGACACTTGCCTCTTGAATTACTACTGGCTTACAAGTGGCTAGTGATTGAATCTGGGTTCAGTCACAGGGCCACCAAACCCAATTTTAAAATAATTCCATTTATCAAAAATGAGAGTAGGACAAATGCCATATGATATCACTGATGTATGACACCAACAAACCTATCTATGAATCAGAAACGGAATCATGGACACAGAGAACAGACCGGTGGTCCCCAAGAAGTCTTCATTCCCATTTCTTTTTACCTAAGAAAAGAATCAACAGGTTAAGCAAGGCATAGCGTGCATTCAGGAGTTGGGTTAAAGTGCCTAGTGGTTTCATTTCTATTGTTGGGTCCTTTTAAGGTTAGAGGGTAACAGAAGTGGACACACAGGAAAGGGGCAAAGGACAGGGAGAAGGAAGGAGTGGGAGGCTGGGTTTAGCATATGCGAACTTTCATATGCAGAATGGATAAGCACCAAGGACCTACTGGATAGCACAGAGAACTATACTCAGTATCCTGTGATGATAAACCATCATGGAAAACATATTTTCAAAGATGTTTGAGCCAGTGGGGCTTCCCTAGTGGCTCAGATGGTAAAGGATCCTCCTGCAATGCTGGAGACCCAGGTTTCATCCCTGGGTTGGAAAGATCCCCTGGAGAAGGAAATGGCAACCTGATCCAGTATTCTTGCCTGGAGAATTCCATGGACAGAGGAGCCTGGTGGGCTACAGTCCATGGGGTCATGAAGAACCGGACACGACTGAACACATAACACACACACACACACGCACACACACACACATCTGAATCATTTTGCTGTACAACAGTAATTAACATAGCACTGTAAATCAACTCTACTGAAAAAATAAAAGTGGGTATAAAGAAAATGGTTACCATGGAGATGAGAACTCAAATAAGAGGCCCTTAGAGATCAAGGTCCTCTAGTATTAGCTTTCTTCAGCATGCACAGAGAATTAGAAGTATACACACAGCATATTCTAAGTTCTGAAATTATGGTTCAGAGATAGTAAACATGTTGCCCAGAAATAAACAGCTTATTAAAAGCCAAGCTACCAAGAGTTCTAATTCAGTAATGCCAGAATGATATTAACTAGGAAATGCAAATTAAGAAGTATTTCCTACGTAATATCTTTAGAAATGAGGAAATTCTGAGAGAGAAATGGTGATGTTTACTGGGATATTAATGCATTGCCATCAGCAAGGTACTACTGGAAGAAATGTATGACCGTGTGAGGACAAATACAAATTGCAAATAAGTAGCTTGATCCACCTTGTTGAAAATAAATGAAGAGATTTTGCTCCCTTCCTTTTTCTTACAACATTTGCTTTAAAAAACTTCTAAGTGCTTTTTCTTGTCTTCCAAGTGTATATAATTCCTTTTGAAACCAGATAGGCTTTTTTCCTCAGCTTTGTGAACCAAGGATGTCTCTCCAAAGACCTTGCTAGCCGTTTCTTTGAAATGTAAATATCAAAGAAGACAGCACCCCTAACTCCCACTTTCTATGGGAGAGTAGGAGGCTAACTTTGGCAGGACCCTTGCTCCAACTTGCAAAACTCCTGTCATAAAGACGGAGGACGTTTGTATTGCCTTTGGATAAAGTCAGTTAACTAATACCGATCATCACAATTACCTGGTGAATCTCAGGTGAACTATACATGTCAAATGATGCTGTCCAGCCCTCTTACCTGAGGACTAGCATTGTTTATCTTGAGAATTTGTAACAGGTGGAAATGAGATTTCTTTCTCTCTTCAATCTCTGCCTTATAGTCTGGTTTAATGCTTGCTTAATAATAAAGTTGTTTTCTCTTTCTACTATTTTTATGAAGAAATTTTGGGGGTTGGGAGAAGATTTTGTTTTGAATTTTACTTCCCCAAAACTAGTTAACTAAGAAAACACATTTCTGTTATCGGTTTTGTTGTTGATTGTTGTTGTTTACTCACAAGTCTTGTCTGACTCTTTTGCAATCTCTTGGTCTGTAGGCCTGGGTTTTCCCAGGGAAGCATACTGGAGTGGACTGCCATCTCCTTCTCCAGGGAATCTTCCCAACCCAGGGATCAAACCCACGTCTCCTACATTGACAGGTGGGTTCTTTACCACTGGTCTACCAGGGAAGTCTGGGTGGTATTAAATTCAGTGATATAAATAATCCATTCATGATCAATGTTTGGGATAGCATGGAGACTCTTTAGTTATTAACCAGGAATTATTTTCAATTTCTTGATTATATCAGTTCAGTTCAGTCACTCAGTTGTGTCTGACTCTTTGTGACCCCATGGACTGCAGCACGCCAGGCCTCCCTGTCCATCACCAACTCCAGGAGCTTGCTCAAACTCATGTCCATTGAGTCGGTGATGCCATCCAACCATCTTATCCTCTGTCTTCCCCTTCTCCTCCTGCCTTCAATCTTTCCCAGCATCAGGGTCTTTTCCAATGAGTCTATTCCTTGCATATATTTGACCTTAATAAAATCTGAAGAAATATACAAAGAGAGATAGGAAATATATCAAAATAATATCAAGTAATTAAAAAGCTAAATGATGGGATATTTTTATCATTTCAGTTAGACATCTACCTAAGCATTCTAGGTAATTAATATTCTAAAGGTTGAAAAGTATAAATAAATCAATAAAGTAACAATTATGGTTCAGTTGCTAAATGCTTTATCCATCAATTAATCAATTTATTCACTGAATATTTTATTAGAGCATCTAATGGGTGACAAACAGTATTCTGGTCTCTGTGAAGGATGCCGTGAAATAAAACAGAATGTTCTAAAGGACCTGGGAATCAATTAACTGTTGAGCGTGGCCAATGCCTCTCAATTTTACCAGCGGGACCCGGCAAAATCTTGGTCTAAAAACATACAGACTGAACTGAGTATGCGTCTTATTTGACTGGCGTCAACATTCAGAAAACTAAAATCATGGCATCTGGTCCCATCACTTCATGGGAAATAGATGGGGAAACAGTGGAAACAGTGTCAGACTTTATTTTGGGGGCTCCAAATTCACTGCAGATGGTGATTGCAGCCATGAAATTAAAAGATGCTTATTCCTTGGAAGGAAAGTTATGACCAACCTAGATAGCATATTCAAAAGCAGAGACATTACTTTGCCAACAAAGGTCTGTCTAGTCAAGGCTATGGTTTTTCCTGTGGTCATATATGGATGTGAGAGTTAGACTGTGAAGAAGGCTGAGTGCCGAAGAATTGATGCTTTTGAACTGTGGTGTTGGAGAAGACTCTTGAGAGTCCCTTGGACTGCAAGGAGATCCAACCAGTCCATTCTAAAGGAGATCAGTCCTGGGTGTTCTTTGGAAGGACTGATGCTAAAGCTGAAACTCCAGTACTTTGGCTACCTCATGCAAAGAGTTGACTCATTGGAAAAGACCCTGATGCTGGGAGGGATTGGGGGCAGGAGGAGAAGGGGAAGACAGAGGATGAGATGGCTAGATGGCATCACTGACTCGATGGATGTGAGTCTGAGTGAACTTCGGGAGTTGGTGATGGACAGGGAGGCCTGGCGTGCTGCGATTCATGGGGTCACAAAGAGTCGGACACGACTGAGTGACTGAACTGAACTGAACTAAGTGCACACCTCTTGCACGGAGCTCATTTTCCCTACTCCCTCTTCCCTACTTATTCTTGGAGAACTACAACCTTTGATAACAGCAAGCACATTCTCCTTTTATTATAAATTAGATCATCAGTACTGTTAGAAACGATGCACTCATTGCTGCGGGTGCCTTGTGCTCTCTCATGGATCAGTCTATGCTCTGGATTGATGATGGTTTTCTCCTTGCTCCCTGACTAACCAGCAACATCTCTGAAGATTAAAGTAATTCATTAACATATAAAAGCCAGATCCCAGGACCCCCCAGAAGCTGGCTGCTCTGGAATAAATTCAATTCAATAAAAGAGTCTTTTCCTTTTCTGGCAGAATTAATATTAGATTGCATGAGTTTTAAATTTTGCTTTATCAATTGTTAAGCACTTACTAAAAAAGAAATATAGCACTTAATTCAAATATCTTTTCGATAAATAATATAGTATGTATCTACAAGATTTTCTTGTGCTGAATTTTTATCCTTATCATAGCTTTTTATGTGATCTTTGAGCAGTGATATAGTCATATCAGAGGTCTTTGATTATTTATGCTTCAAACATTTCTTGTCATATATCTAAGCTACATATTTTCTTGTGAATAACAATTTTATAATTTTATATACTGCAATAGTATATGTTTACCAACATTTTCTCCAGAATCTTTATAGTTATGTCAAAATATTAACTTTAAAATGTATGTTAAATTGTTTGATATTATCTGGCACATAGCTTTAGGATATGAAAATTACTCAAAGCCTCACCTCATCTGAAGTCAGATTATTAATACAAAAGTCTTCAGATGGTTGCTTCATTCACTCGATCGAATTTGTAGTTGACGTTTTGTTGGCGCACAGGTGCTGTGGGTGCATGGTTGCGTTCGTTTCCACCGTACTGCAAAGGAATCGGCCGTACATACGCATGTATCCCCGCCTTTCTGGCGTTCCTTCCTGTTCAGGTCACTACATAGCATTGAATAGGGCTCCCTGTGCTATACCAGGTGTCCTCATTAGTTATCCACTTTATACAGCGTCAATGGCATCAAAATGTCAATCCCCATCTCCCAGTTCCTCCTACCACCTCCCTTCCCCTTGGCATCCATATTTTTGTTTCCTGTGTCTCTATTTCTGCTTTGCAAATATGATCATCTATACCATTTTTCCAGATTTCTATATGCATTAATATACGATATTTATTTTCTCTTTCTCACTTCACTCTGGGTGACACTCTCTCAGTCCATTCCACATCTCTAGTAATGACCCAATTTTGTTCCTTTTTATGGCTGAGTAATAATCCATTATCTTCCCTAGTAGCTCAGTTGGTAAAGAATCTGCCTGCAATGCAGGAGGCCCAGTTCTATTCCACTATATACAGGTACCTTGCCTTCTTACCCATTTCTCCATCGATGGACAGTTAGGTTGTCTCCATGTTCTAGCTATCGAAAACAGTTCTGCTGAGAAATTAGGGTACATGTAGTTTTTTGAATGGTGGTTTCGTCTAGGTATATGCCCAGTTGTGGAATTCCTGGGTCATATTTTAGTTCTATTTTTAGTTTTTTAAGGAAGCTACATACTGTTTTCCATAATGGCTCTATCAATTTACATTCCCACCAACAGTGCATGCTGCTGCTGCTGCTGCTAAAGTGCACGAGGGTTCCCTTTTCTTCACACCTCTCCAGAATTTATTGTTTGTAGATTTTTTTTTGATGATGACCGTTATGACCAGTGTGAGGTAGCACCTCAATGTAGTTTTGATTTGAATTCTCTAATAATTTTGATGCTGAGTACCTTTTCATGTGTTTGTTGGCCATCTGTATGTCTTCTTCAGAGAAATATCTATTTAGGTCTTCTGCCCATTTTTTTGGATTGAGGTATTTGTTGATATTGAGCTGCATGAGCTGTTCGTATATTTTAGAGATTAATCCTTTGTCAGTGGCTTCATTTGCAAATATTTTTAATATGTATCTACTGGGTACCTAATATGTATCTATAGGTAAGAGACTCTGTCAGGTACTGCCTGTTGAAATTAAGGTGATAAAAAGAAAGGTCAATAGATACCCATATAGTCAGGCTTTCCTGAGGAATCAGAAACGTAAGAAGAGAAATATATCTAACCTCTGGTCCTCAATATTTGCACAGAGGAACTCAGTTACATCATTTTGAGGCCATGTTCTGACTCTGCAGAACATTTGCCCTTAATCAAACATACAGCAAACAAATGTTTTTTTGATGATAAGACAACTGCTGAGAAGATCTGACCTAATGACTCTAGTGATTTTATTCTCTATTAGGGAAGAATAAGCAGTCTAAGGAATGTGAGGTTGTTCTGATAACTATAGTAAAGTGAAAAGGAGTGTGAGGACTCTAAGTGCTACTGTCTCTAAAACTGCAGTGCCTGAAATCCTCCCTCATCACAGGAATAAGACGTGCTGTGTGGTGGAGTCAGACACACCTTGATACAAGCCTCAGTTCTTCTCTTTATTATAAGTAATCTCTGTATTATCACTTTTTCTGCCTGAATGTTCTCATGTATGACATAAGTGTTGCCTATAAAAAATACTGGCCTCACCTAGGGAAGAGCGTTTTAAATCATGCCTAAAGTTTCTCCAAGGTATACTGAAAGAGACATCCTCCCACAATTTGGAAAAATTCATACACACTGAAAACTAGAAAACCAAACTTCTTAAGATACTTTTTTTTTCCTCTTTCAATATTTTAGAGGGCAGTGTCTCCTTAACAGGATTAAGTTGAGAGGGAGGTAAAAGTTCTTGGGTAAATATTTTTCTGGGTCCCTGCCAACATAAATAGGTTAATTAAGATGTTTAATATAAAACTCATGGGTCTCTATGAGATATAGCTATGTATCAATAAATGCTTAACTAGTGGGTAGATAAAAGAGTGTTACATACGTGCTGATCCTTCAGTCCCTGCATGTGAGACTGGTTTATGTCTAGAAAGCATTTCTTCCTGTTTTTTAATGTCAAATGTTTCATTAGTAGCTGATTTCATATTTTCCACCATGAGACAAAGGTTTTGGAACCTGTTTATATTGAAACAATTTAGCCCTTCCTCTGCCATTTCCTAATCCCATTCATGTAATGCTGGTTACATCTTTACTCATGATCCTAGATTATCCATCATGATGTCTGAGTGTATTGACTTCCAATGACTTTCTCACAGGTTATTCTCATGCTTCAGATCCTCTAAATGCTAATCTTAACCACAGAAGGCAGAAATGTGGAAAACCATTCATTTTCTGATCATCTTAAATTTACTACCACAGTTTTATAGAGTAAACATACAACACAACTTCCAGCTAATTTTTTTTTTCTTTTGAAATCTTTAAACTGTAAATAACCACATTTCTCAGAGAAGGCAATGGCACCCCACTCCAGCACTCTTGCCTGGAAAATCCCATGGATGGAGGAGCCTGGTGGGCTGCAGTCCATGGGGTCGCTAAGAGTTGGACACGGCTGAGCGACTTCACTTTCACTTTTTCACTTTCATGCATTGGAGAAGGAAATGGCAACCCACTCCAGTGTTCTTGCCTGGAGAATCCCAGGGGCAGGAGAGCCTGGTGGGCTGAAGTCTATGGGGTCACACAGAGTCCGACACGACTGAAGTAACTTAGCAGCAGCAACCACATTTCTAGAATCTGATATCTCTCAGTGGTGACCATGATCTCCCAAGGGATGTATGTAATAGCTATGACTTTGGGCATCTTCCAAAACACTCAACAATGAAAAAAAAGTGTTGAAAATGAGGGCATTTTCACCTTTTCTGGAATCACAGTGGAAAGCTTGTCTATTTCATTCATGGCAAGCTTATTACAGTGTATCACACTGGGACAAATGAAATGCCATGAAATAGGTAGGAGGTAAGGTTGAAATCCAAAACTCAAAACAGAGCCTTTCTTTTAAGTACTATGAGTGATAAGTCACTTAAATAATATTAGAGGGAAATGCCAGGCAAGCGTCAGGGGATGTGCAGCATTTTCTAGGACTTTTTAATATACCATATAGGGATCCTGAGCTATGGAAATCGGTTACCACATTGTCTAACGCAAAATAAGTATCTGAAATAACTCATTTCACATGAGAACCTTCAGTTTTTGTGTTTTTATTAGATACTACAGACCATGAATTTGCCAAGGAAATCCCAGATCGTTAAGTCTAACCGAATCATGCGGAGGAAGGAAGATACCAGATATTTAAGAATGATCATTTACATGTCTTGCTTGGTAAGGAGAGCGGATCTTATTTTATTTCTCAAAAAAACATGTACTATAGACAGTGTTATTTTCACTGCATTCCATTCCTGAAGTGGAAGACCACAAACCAGCAATCTCTGGTATAAAGCAAAGCTCTGCATTTACACTGCGGCCACGTGATCAGGCTGACTTCAGTGGGACCAAGCATGCCTCACTTGCTGAAAAGGAAACTGCTTGCCCTGGGCACCTTCCTGTCTTTTTCCTTTCCTCTGAGCTGGAACACAGAAAATCAGAGCTCCAGCATAACAGCCAGAAATTAAGGACTGTGGTGAGCACTGGGCAAATCAAACTGAGACCTGGGTCTCACAGAGATTCTTGTGAAGAAGATAGGCCCACCAACCTGGACGTGCCTGACACTCAGGTGAAAGGGAAATAAATTCCCATCTTAGTTAAGCCGCTGTATGCTTTTCACCATTTTTGTAGCTGATCGCACTCTATCATTCTAATGAATACAGATGATCTTGTTCCCGGATGGCCTACCCACCTGGCATTGACTTTGAACTTGTGGAGTTCTAATGGGACATGGTGAGTACTGGGTGCTCATTCTCCTTTGACTAAATTACCTGCAATTTCAGTGTATCCACCACATGCTGCTGCATCTATTTTTGCTGATTTATCATGAGAATATAGAGGATGTGAGCAAATCTTGCAAATGAAGGGGGTTATCAGCACAAATTGTTCAAACGGTCCACTTTGTTTACAGCAAATTTCACACAAAAGACTGTATCTCTCTGTGCAATTCTAAAAATGCTAAGGCTTGAATCCCATTGCTTTTGGTTTTTAAGATTCACCCTAAATTTCTTTAAGAAATCTGCTTAGCAAGCAGGAATTTTATATGTATTCATATATTTTCTGTGCTTGCGTGCTCAGTCGCTTCAGTCATTTCCAACTCTTTGTGACCCCACGGACTGTAGCCCATCAGGCTCCTCTGGCCATGGGCTTCTCCAGGCAAGGATACTGGAGAGAGTTGTCATGCTCTCCTTCAGGGGATCTTCTTGACCCAGGGATCTAACACACATCTCTTACCTCTCCTGTGCTGGCAGGCGGATCCTTTACTACTAGCCTACCTGGGAAGCCAGAAGCCCGTTTGTGTATTTTACATATCTATGTAACCATCCCCATGGAAAGGAAATGCAGAAAAGCAAAATGGCTGTCTGGGGAGGCCTTACAAATAGCTGTGAAAAGAAGAGAAGCAAAAAGCAAAGGAGAAAAGGAAAAATATAAGCATCTGAATGCAGAGTTCCAAAGAATGGCAAGAAGAGATAGGAAAGCCTTCCTCAGTGATCAATGCAAAGAAATAGAAGAAAACAACAGAATGGGAAAGACTAGAGATCTCTTCAAGAAAATTAGAGATACCAAGGGAACATTTCATGCAAAGATGGGCTCGATAAAGGACAGAAATGGTATGGACCTAACAGAAGCAGAAGATATTAAGAAGAGGTGGCAAGAACACACAGAAGAACTGTACAAAAAAGATCTTCACGACCCAGATAATCACAATGGTGTGATCACTGACCTAGAGCCAGACATCCTGGAATGTGAAGTCAAGTGGGCCTTAGAAAGCATCACTACGAACAAAGCTAGTGGAGGTGATGGAATTCCAGTTGAGCTATTTCAAATCCTGAAAGATGATGCTGTTAAAGTGCTGCACTCAATATGCCAGCAAATTTGGAAAACTCAGCAGTGGCCACAGGACTGGAAAGGTCAGTTTTCATTCCAATCCCAAAGAAAGGCAATGCCAAAGAATGCTCAAACTACCACACAACTGCACTCATCTCACACACTAGTAAAGTAATGCTCAAAATTCTCCAAGCCAGGCTTCAGCAATACGTGAACCGTGAACTTCCAGAAGTTCAAGCTGGTTTTAAAAAAGGCAGAGGAACCAAAGATCAAATTGCCAATATCCACTGGATCATGGAAAAAGCAAGAGAGTTCCAGAAAAACATCTATTTCTGCTTTATTGACTATGCCAAAGCCTTTGACTGTGTGGATCACAGTAAACTGTGGAAAATTCTGAAAGAGATGGGAATACCAGACCACCTAATCTGCCTCTTGAGAAATCTGTATGCAGGTCAGGAAGCAACAGTTAGAACTGGACATGGAACAACAGACTGGTTCCAAATAGGAAAAGGAGTACGTCAAGGCTGTATATTGTCACCCTGGTTATTTAACTTATATGCAGAGTACATTATGAGAAACTCTGGGCTGGAAGAAACACAAGCTGGAATCAAGATTTCCAGGAGAAATATCAATAACCTCAGATATGCAGATGACACCACCCTTATGGCAGAAAGTGAAGAGGAACTAAAAAGCCTCTTGATGAAAGTGAAAGTGGAGAGTGAAAAAGTTGGCTTAAAGCTCAACATTCAGAAAACAAAGATCATGGCATCCGGTCCCATCACTTCATGGGAAATAGATGGGGAAACAGTGGAAACAGTGTCAGACTTTATTTTTCTGGGCCCCAAAATCACTACAGATGGTGACTGAAGCCATGAAATTAAAAGACGCTTACTCCTTGGAAGGAAAGTTATGACCAACCTAGATAGCATATTTAAAAGCAGAGACATTACTTTGCCAACAACGGCCCGTCTAGTCAAGGCTATGGTTTTTCCTGTGGTCATATATGGACGTGAGAGTTTGACTGTGAAGAAGGCTGAGAGCCGAAGAATTGATGCTTTTGAACTGTGGTGTTGGAGAAGACTCTTGAGAGTCCCTTGGACTGCAAGGAGATCCAACCAGTCCATTCTGAAGGAGATCAGCCCTGGAATTTCTTTGGAGGGAATGATGCTGAAGCTGAAACTCCAGTACTTTGGCCACCTAATGGGAAGAGCTGACTCATTGGAAAAGACTCTGATGCTGGCAGGGATTGGGGGCAGGAGGAGAAGGGGACACCAGAGGATGAGATGGCTGGATGGCATCACTAACTTGATGGACTTGAGTCTGAGTGAACTCTGGGAGTTTGTGATGGACAAGGAAGCCTGGCGTGCTTCGATTCAAGGGGTGGCAAAGAGTCGGACACGACTGAGCGATTGAACTAAACTGAACTGAATTGATGTAATCACATGGGCTTCTCTGGTGGCTCAGATGGTAAAGAATCTGCCTGCAATGCATGAGAATTGGGTTCAATCCCTGGGTTGGGAAGATCCCCTGGAGAAGGAAATGGCTACTCACTCCAGTATTCTGGCCTAAAGAATTCTGTGGACTCTATAGTCCATACAGTCACAAAGAGTTGGACATGATTGAGCAACTTCACTTTTACTTCATTTTCATGTAATCACACAGACATGAAATTAAGAGAACTGCCGGAGTCCAGCTCCAGCAGCCAGGGGATCAGCCTGAAGGGATGAGCGGTGTCAGCCGGAAATGATGTAGCCTCTGACTGGAGGTACAGGAGTACATGTTATTTCAAGCATCAGGTCCTCTTCTATACTTTTTCAAAAGCATTAAGTCAGAGGTTTGACATTTTCAGTTCCCCCTCACCCGGATTATTGTCTCATTGCTGCCCTTCAAACAGAGTTCCTGCTTCAGCCATTCTCTCAGAATCCTGTTTACTTGAGATTACATTGTAACTCATGCTTATGTCTGGGCCTCATACCACATTCCTCAGTTTATTTCTTATCTTTTTAAATCCTGCTCGCCCCTAGTATCCTAAACTCACTATCTCCTAAAAAGCCTTCTAACTATTCTTAATTATTCCTAAAATCTAAACTCAGCAAACTTCTTTTGACATAAACATTTCCCTCACAAACAGGTCTCAGATAACAATCTTTCCCATGGCCTCAAGCTATGGCCTACGTGCTCATCCTGGGACATTCTTTGCAAAAATCCTTGAACAAATGTCGATGGTTACTTTATAGATTATTTTCTGGGCACAACTGCAGAAGGCTTTGTGCTTTCTCACGCTTCTCTCAAGAACAATAAGCACCTTAACATTCCTTCCAGCCAACTCAACCGAAGAAAGGAAGAAACAAGTCAGAATCACAAGAGCTAACTCCTTCATCCTGGGTCCCTGCCTGTGGAATGAGGAGAGGGGGCTGGGGCCATGCCTCCATTTTGTCAGTAATGCCTCACGCAGCTCCCGACAGAGAGCTGTTTTGGAAGTCTTCAGCTCTAAATCTTCAAATGAGCAAAAATAAATATACATACCACCTATGGAAGAGGAGTATACTTGGGCCACCTGATGCGAAGAGCCAACTCACTGGACAACACCCTGATGCTGGGAAAGATTGAGGACAGGAGGAGAAGAGGGAGACAGAAGATGAGATGGTTGGATGGCATCAGTGACTCAACAGACACGAATTTCAGCAAACGCTGGGAGATAATGAAGGACAGGGAAGCCTAGCATGCTGCAGTTCACAGGGTTGAAAAGAGTTGGACATGACTTAGCAACTGAACAACAACAACAAAATATATATATATATACATACATATATACGTATGTACAATTGACCCTTGGAAAATGCAGGTTTGAACTGCACGGGTCCACTTTTAAGCATATTTTTCTCAATGTAAATACTGCAGTACCACACAACCTGTGGTTGGCTGAGCCTGAGAACGTGGAATATCAACTATGGGGATTTGATCAAAATGGATTTTGATATCCATGCGGGGCCCTGGAGTCAATCACCTGCAGATTAAGAGATGACTGTATGTATACAGTTTTTACAATGGTCATCTCATGTACATGATCCACATAAACATCACTAGAGACCTACCTAGAAGCCCCTTTTGTGCTCTGATCCAGAGTTGAAACTTCTCAACACACACCTGAAATGATCGCTTTTATCTAATGACTACTGCTGCTGCTGCTGCTAAATCGCTTCAGTTGTGTCTGACTCTGTGCGACCCCATAGACTGATGGCAACAAATTCCCAGCATTAGTTTAATCCATTTCAGTTATAGTGCTCTTTGTAGATTTCTCTTGCTAAATCTGTTGTCTGGCAGAAATACTAGCAACAAAATAGAAAGTATGAAGGAATGAGATAAAAGAAAGATAAATTTGCTCTTGATAGTGAAAGTGGATAGAGTATATGGGGCCATTTGCAGAAAAGTGGACTTGAGTGCTGAGACTCAATCACAAGTTTTGGGTGCCTAAATGGGAAGGCATAAAAAGTGAATGATACACAAAATCACTAAGAGTGGAAATAAAAGAGGTAAAGAGAAGCCCAAGTCACATTTTGCCTGCTTCCCAGGGTTTCTCCATCACAAGACACCAAGACCTTTGCTCCAGACAAGTGTTTTACAAGATGTATAGCTGATCTCAGCTCCCTGTATTTATTCTTCTGGAATAATCACTTCTTAAAAGGGAAGGGTGATCTTAAGGGAGAGATTATAGCTAAAGAGATTTTGTCCAGGAAATCCAGGAAGGATCACTCTTTATAAGGTTAGAAGTTCATCTCTGCCACACAGCACGTCTCCTGCGTGGGACAGTTCTAAAGCTGCAAGCATTCTCAATCACTTTGATTTATCTCTCCTCCTTGGAAGTTATAAGAAATTGCTCTATTCGAAACTATCTCAGATTTGTTATTATGGATAAGATCCCATTTTTCCAGTTTTCCTGATCTAATCTATAGTTGAAATGTGAAAAGAATAAACAAGGAGGTTCTGGGTGAGGGTTACGCAGACATGAAGTCAAGAGAAATGTTTAGGAAGGCTCAGTCTTAAATCTCAAATAAGCGTATGTACACTATCATGGACATAAAAAGTTTCCATTTTTTACATTTTAGCAAGAAGGAAAGGGAGGAAGAGAGAGGAGAGGGGAAGAGAAGTTCCTATTTTGGAGTATTTGCTTGTTGCTACATTCTCTTCACATTGCATTAGATGTAGTATTACGGTTCATCTTTTCCTTGTTAAGGACTTTCCTTGTTTTTGATGACTTGAATAATTTGGGGACGGCACTGCTCAGATATGTCACAGAATGTCCTGCAGTTGGAGTTTATCCCATGGTTAGACTGTAGTTAAGAATTATGGGCAGGAGACCACCAACAAAGGAGCCGTGCTCATCACATCATAAAAGTCAACATTCTTTCAACATGAATGACTGTTAATGTTCACCTTGATCACCGGGCTAGGTGCGTGGTTGTAAGGTTTCTCCACTGCAGAGCTACCTTTTGGTCCCTTTCCAGACTATACTTTTTAGAAGGAAGATGCCACATACAGCCTACATTTATGGAGTAGGGATTTATGCTCTCCTTCCTTGAGGACAGCATGTCTACATGAGTTATTTGGAATTAATCCCCGTGGGAAACTTGTCCATCCACCTTCATTTGTTTACATATTCAGTGTTTCAATTCAGTACAGACTTGTGGATGTTTATTTTATACTCTGATTATAATACTAACACTACTTTGCTGCTCAAATGTGTGTGTGTGTGTGTGTGTTAGCACATCCTTACACTACACTTACATTAGCACTACAAGATGCCCCAGAACCACTTGTGTATCCCCTTCCCTAGCCATAAATTCAGCCATTTCTCCAAGCAGTCCTGGCTCCTTTAATTAGAGAAAGGGGCTATGAGCCAAGCTGTGGGTGCTATGTGGACTGGGCACTTTCGAAATTCTTGATTCTCTTCATTCACCAGGGACTGAGAACCTCGGTTCCTATCTATTGTTTCAGATTATTCTGTGCCTGCCCCTCAGATGCTGGTACTTTTATCCACAATCCCTGAGGTTCCCATTCTATACTGTTTAAGTGATTTCATCTATTTTCATGTGTTACATTATACCCTGTACATTGCTGGCTCATAAACTCTGAACTTTCCCTCCAACTAAAGACTCCAACTGCTTGATGAACATAAATGAATCCCACAGGTGACTCAAACCAGACATTACAATTTACAATTTACAAATTACAAATTACAATTACATTACAATTACTGAATTTGCCATTATTCCCTCACCAAATGGATTACTCTTCTCATAATCCCCATTAACAGCACCACTGTCTACCCGGCCAGCCAGCAGCTCGCTAGAACTATTCTAGTCTCCTCTCTTTCTTCCTCCTACTCAACAATCAAGCCCTGTTCATTTTACATCAGGATCACCCCCTCTCTTTTTTATCGATCCAGTTTCCTTAGTTCCAGTCTAGTTCTAGTCTCTACCAATTGCCACGAGGGCTACTGAAAGTCTCAGTGTTTCCATTTTTGCCTCCTCAAAACCTCTGTCTAACCTGAGTTCACAAGGATTTGTTATAAACACTAATCAGATTCTTATCATTTCCCTATATATATCATACATTATTACAGTTTGAGCACTTGGCATGAGTCTGACAAAAAATAAAAGCATATACTAATAAAGCACCCTGAGCACAACAATACCCCAAGGTTTTTATTAGAACTGTGGGGGTGCTGGAGCAAGGAAAGATTTCATTTTAATGGAGAGTAACATTCCGTTGTACGTATGCACCACATCCTCTTTATCCATTCCTCTGTCAGGGGACATTCAGGCTGCTTCCACATTTTGGCTATCAGACACAGCGCTGCAAGGAACACTGGTGTATGCCTCCCTTTGGATCATGTTTTTCTCTGGGTATACACTCGGGAATGGGACTGTAGTGTCATATGGTACCTCTGTTTTTAGTTTTTAAAGGAATCTCCATATTGTTCTCCATGGTGGCTATACCAGTTTACATTTCCACCGAAAGTATAGGTGGTGGTTCCCTTCTCTCCACACCTTCTCCAGCAGTTACTGTTTGTGGATTTTTTTTTTTTTTTGATGGTAGCCATTCTGGCTAGTTTGAGATGATATCTCACTGCAGTTTTGATTTGCATTTCTCTAATAATTAGCGATGTTGAACATCTTTGCAGGTGCCTCTTGGCTATCGGTATGTCTTTTTTGGAGAAATACATATTTAGGTCCTCTGCCCATGTGTGGATTGGGTTGTTTGTTTTGACGCTGTTAAGCATCATAAGCTGTTTGTAAATGTTGGAGACTAATTCCTTGTCAGTCACATCATTTGCAAATAATTTCTCCTGCAGCGGTCTGGATGGACCGAGAGATTGTCCTACTGACTGAAGTAAGTCAGACAGAGAAGCACCGCTGTTGTGTGGCATCCGTTATGTGTAGAATCTAAAATGAACTTTCACTAAACAGAAAGAGACCCACAGACTTGGAGAATGAACTAGCGCTTGCCGAGGGGAAGGTATAGTCAGGGAGGCTGGGATGGACATGTACACACTGTGGTATTTAGAATGGACGGCCTAAAGGGACCCACTGAATAGCACAGGGAACTCCGCACATTATCAGCAGCCTGGATGGGAGGGGAGTCTGGGGGAGAAGGGGTACGTGTGTGTGAATGAGAGTCCCTTCACTGTCCACCTGAAGCTATCACATTATTAACTGGATATACACCAATACAAAATAAAAAGTTTAAAAAAATATTCCAGAAGAGGTCTCTCATGTTCTAGCGAATTGACTGGAAAAGGAATTCTAAAAATTCACATCAAGAAGGAAAGCATCATACTTACCATGATAGGAGAGTTATCTAAGAATCAATGTAATAGCACTTTAAGGGAAACCCAATCATCAAAATGCAATGCTGTTTCTTCATGCAGTTATCCTTAATTGCAGGTAGCAGGGCTTTGATGTAACACTCATTTTTTTTTTGCTGTTGTTGTTGAGACCATGGACAATTTGCTGCTTCTAATAAAGCACTGAAATATGTGAATGATTTTCAAGTTTGAGTAACTAAATTTTGGAACATATCCATAAAACAGTGTCTGTTTGACTCATGTCTATGGTGACGTGCTTTCTTGAGAGGAAGAGTAAAGCTGTGCCTGAAGTTAGCAAGCTGGCAACCCTGGGGAGTTCTTCAAGCATCTGAACAGCCCTCTCCCTACTCCAACAGAAAATCAAAGAGGTAAGAACTGCTTCTCTATGTACCAGCAAAACAGAGCTGCCGCTGAGGTCCTTGGGACTCTGAACTGCTTTCACCAACAGTATCGGGCCAATTCAACGTGACGGATCCTTATATCTGTCCCTGGAGGATCACTCAGTCATCGCAAATGTTTCTTCAACAGGCATTTATTCCAATTCTGTGCAAAGCGTGAGACTAACAGAGCTCCACTGCTAGTAGCGGCTTTCAGTATCATCCTGTTTAAGGTGGACATCCCTGTATTTTCCATAAATAAGTGGATTTATGCCATAGCAAGTATTTAAGAAGCTAATAGTGTGTGTGTGTTTGCACACCAGAGGGTTGAAGAACACAGAAATAATGCAGTAGATTAATTCCACGTTCCCACATTCTGTTCCGGATAACATGGCTCAGCTTACTGCCAACCAGGATATAGGTTTATTTTTTATTCTATCCACCAATATGGTGTCTGACACAAGTAGGGTAATTAGTACTCACTGGCTCTCAGTGACTCTAGAATCTGATTAGAAAAATAAGACTCTCTTTCTCTTTCCCTCTCTTTTGCACACACACACATACAATCACACACAGAAACACGTATTGTTAGAGATATTTACACAGTAGATATCCAAACCGAGTGGTGCACATAAAATAAAGATATTTGCCATCTATTTTTGCATAGTGTGAAGATGTCTGAGTGGATTTTCAACACATTTCGAGCGTATATTTGGAACTGAAAGTGCATGCTCTGTGGCACTCACAGAATTCACCGAGGAGAGCCTTGGTGGCAACGTGAAGAGAAGACAATAATGCTGCCCTGCTGCTGCTGCTGAGTCGCTTCAGTCGTGTCCGACTCTGTGCGACCCCAGAGACGGCAGCCCACCAGGCTCCCCCATCCCTGGGATTCTCCAGGCAAGAACACTGGAGTGGGTTGTCATTTCCTTCTCCAATGCAGGAAAGTGAAAAGGGAAAGTGAAGTCGCTCAGCCGTGTCTGACTCTTTGCGACCCCATGGACTGCAGCCCACCAGGCTCCATGGGATTTTCCAGGCAAGAGCACTGGAGTGGGGTGCCATTGCCTTCTCCGAAAATAATGCTAGAGAAACTGAAATGGAAGTCCGAGAAGCTCACATTGACAGATGCTAACTGCAACAGGTCTTCCACACTCATTAGGCAGTTTGGACACAGAAAAAACTGTTTCAAAATGTGAGACTCGAGTTACAGGTCACGAGGGCTGGTGCTGCAGTGCGTAGGTATTGGCTTGTAACCGAGGTGCATCTTACTTTGGGAACCCTATGAAGCATATTCCAATATAAAGAGCAGGATAGATTTATTTGTACACTGGTTTATGAATTTCCAAACAATATGGCAGAAGTCGGTCAGATGCCAAGTGTGATGGATTCAGCAAAGGAAGAAATTGCTGTTTGCTAATATGATTGGAGGGAACCATTAGAACCTGATTTTAATTGAATTTAAGCCTTCCAAAATGTCTATATTTTGGATTAGAAACACAAGGAGTAAGGTTTCTTAAGACGAGGAAAGAGATACCAGGACATTGCCTGTCTTATGGGCTGACTCCCAAGTTAGACCATTCTGTTTAGTTACTACTCGGATGCGCTTGTGATGGCTTAGCCCGGACTTCAGTTCATTGCATCTCCCAAGTTCCCAAATGTCAACCAAGCAGTTGCTTAAAGTCCATCTCTCTGAATTCTGCTATGCTCCCCTTTGTAGTATAACTTCTATTTTTATAATTTATTTTAATTAGAGGATAATTGCTTTCCAATGTTGTGTTGGTCTCGGCCATGCAATAGCGTGAAATAGCTGTAAGTATACATATCCCCTCCCTCTTAAGCCTCCCGCCCGCCTCACGTCCATCCCCCTCCTGTAGGTCATCACAGAGCCCTGAGCTGAGCCCCCGGAATACCGAGGCTTCCCACTAGCTGTCTATGTTACACATGGTGCAAACACAGGTCCACTCTCTCAATCCGTCCCGCCTTCTCCTGCCCCCACGTGGGTTTCTGTTCTCTAAGTCTGCATGCCTATGCCTGCCCTGCATCAGTACCATTGTAAGTACACGACTCACCAAGCTTCACTTTCATCAGAAGATCGTGTTACCCTATCCTTTTCAAAGTCACACGGTATCCATCCCTCCAACACTTTTCTTTTTAACCAAACAAAGCAAAAATGAAAATCATGCTTTTTTGGACTCTTTTCCCTCTCAGCAGGAATTCTCTTTCCACACTTCAGAGGCTTTCCCAGCTACCCGGAAACTAACCCCTTTCTGCTCCGTTCTCTTTCCGTGCAACTGCTCACCTAGTTCCATTTTTCGTTCACATCGGTTAGGGAGCCTTCCTTTGCAAATAAGGAGAATATTCTACACTCTTCTGCCAAGGTGTTCCTCTGAAGTATTTCGATTGCCTCATCCTAAAATTATGTGTGTGTGTATGAAATTCGTTTTGACTGCTATGAATAACAAATACCTAAAAGCCAGAAACTAATTTTAGCTCTGCAGTAGCTCTCATTTTAAAAGAGCTCAAAAAACGCTGTTTTGTACTTACGCTTTGTAAGGTTGTTATGGCTGAAGTTTGAGAATAAGATATTTAAAAAATCATGTCTGCATAATTTATGTCCTTGATTTTACCTCAACTTTTTTATGTCTGACTAATTTTTAGCATCATTAGGCAAATACTACAGAAAGTATGATAAATTATAAATATTAGCCTACTAAAACATAGACATTTTCTTTAAGGTTTCTACATAGACATTATAATGTGTAACAGCTGAATTACAAAACCTGTGCTATTTTTCAATGACTGAAAAGGGTGACTTTTCTGATTAAAAAGATTTTTTGCATAAGAGAGTTTGATTAGTGCTTCATACTGCAGGAATGCAAATAATTATCATTTTATATCCATAAATTTTTCCTTAAAAGTTTTCACAATTAGTTTTTGCTAAAAGGCCTTGGAAATATTTTTATCTTCTGATAAATAAACATTGTCATTAAAACTTAAGATACTCAGATGGCACCACCTTTATGACAGAAAGTGATGAGGAACTAAAGAGCCCCTTGATGAAAGTGAAAGAGGAGAGTGAAAAAGTTGGCTTAAAACTCAGCATTCAGAAAATTAACATCATGGCATCTGGTACCATCACTTCATGGTAAATAGATGGGGAAACAGTGGAAACAGTGTTAGACTTTATTTTGGAGGGCTCCAAAATCACTGCAGATGGTGACTGCAGCCATGAAAATAAAAGACCCTTGCACCTTGGAAGAAAAGTTATGACCAATCTAGATAGCTTAGTAAAAAGCAGAGAAATTACTTTGCCAACAAAGGTCGATCTAGTCAAAGCTATGGTTTTTCCAGTGGTCATGTATGGATGTGAGAGTTGGACCATAAAGACAGCTGAGTGCCGAAGAATTGATGCTTTTGAACTGTGGTGTTGGAGAAGACTCTTGAGAGTCCCTTGGACTGCAAGGAGATCCAGCCAGTCCATCCTAAAGGAAATCAGTCCTGAATATTCATTTGGTTCAGATCAGTTCAGTTCATTCACTCAGTCCTGTCTGACTCTTTGGGACACCGTGGACTGTAGCACGCCAGGCCTCCCTGTCCATCAACAACTCTGGGAGTTCACCCAAACCCATGTCCATTGAGTCAGTGATGCCATCCAACCATCTCATCCTCTGTCGTCCCCTTCTCCTCCTGCTCTCAATCTTTCCCAGCATCAGGGTCTTTTCCAGTCAGTTCTTCGCATCAGGTGGCCAAAGGATTGAAGTTTCAGCTTCAGCATCAGTACTTCCAATGAACACCCAGGACTGATCTCCTTTAGGATGGACTGGTTGGATCTTCCTGCAGTCCAAGGGACTTGCAAGAGTCTTCTAGAACATCACAGTTCAAAAGCATCAATTCTTTGGCACTCAGCTTTCTTCACAGTCCAACTCTCACATCCATACATGACCACTGGAAAAACCATAGCCTTGACTAGATGGACCTTTGTTGGCAAAGTAATGTCTCTGCTTTTTAATACGTTGTCTAGGTTGGTCATAACTTTTCTTCCAAGGAGTAAGGGTCATCATTACCGTCTTCCTAAAGTCCTTATATATGCATTAATACAGTGCACTGGTTACAGTACTTAACTGGTGGCTCTGACTGTAAAGAATCTGCCTGCAACGTGGGAGACCCAGGTCCGACCCCGGGGTCGGGAAGAGTTAAACACAGTCACCTTGCAGGCTTTCCTCACCTTTTTGCCTTTTGACCTTCTCTCCTTCCTTCTGAGCAGAAGGTAGAGCATTCATTTTGGTACTAGGATGAAAGCCACAGTCTCAGCTTAGCAGAAAAGACCTATGGAAGACGTTGGGTCCTTGAGGACTTGTTGAGGCAATGCCTTAGTCCTGGAAAATTGAGGTGTTGATGCAGGACAGAGTGAGACAGAATTGGCAGCATTCACACCTATAACTCTTTCTTGACTGCTAATAACTGAATCCAAGTACAAAAATAACTTCCTTATTAACAGAGATTCTGAAAGTTGGGTAGAATATTAAGTTTTCTTAGGAAATATCTCTTTCAACATAGCACAAACATTCGTGAAGACGCTTAGGTGTTAATTTTGGGTGCTCAATATATTGACAAAGGCACACCAAAAAAACTTTAGAGTTGGCTTTCATGTTAAAACTGAAAAGTAAGACGTACCAGATCATGCCATCTGCAAACTTCCACGAGATAAAGTAAGCTAAGCTAAGTTTCTGGTTAGAAAGCCTTAGTTTGGGTGTAGTTAATAATTCTCTTCTTATTCTAACTGCATAATGTTGATCAATTGAAATAACATTCAATTTTTATAAAAAATGTGTCTGAAGTTAATTTCACGGCCTGCCCCCACCACTTTCCAAGAAAGATAGTGCGGGCCTTGTTATTCGTGCCAGCTTTGGTACTGTTTCAATTATCTCATGGTTCAGGGAGTTGTTGGGTTTTAAATGGATACTCCCGCTATGGGAAACGGCTGCTGTTTTTCACCATATTTTCTCTTATCATCCACAGATAATTAGTTCTGCCTGACAAAGCACATCACAAGGGACAACTCCAGAGCTTTCATAAGCATCTCAGCAGTATCTTCCTTATGGCTAATTCTTCCTGAACCTGTTTAAAACTGCTTCATTATAATTATTATTCCTCGTCACTTGTCCACACTATAAATATAGGCAGTATTAGCAATATATGTAGCAGATATCTGCATGTCATCTTTTTTAATGCTCCTAGGTATTAGTATAGCAGGAAATTTGGGCACTAAAAAGCAAGCCTGTCCCTCTGACCCTTAGCATTGATACATATTCACCACCACTGGAGCCCTGAATAGATCATTATTCTTAAATTCCTAAACATATCAAGTCCTCCCAGTCTTTCCATAACCTAAGCTAATATGAAAGATAACAAATAGTCTCTCTCCTTTACAGTAATACTATAGCTACAAATCATAAGTGACCATCTAGGAGTACTAGCAAAATGCATTTTTAGATTCTAGGATACTATAAAATTTAAGCTGCAACATATTCTTAGTAAGAGCTTCTCAAGAATGGAAAACACCTCTATATTAACTACATATGTCTATTATAAAGTATGACAATCAAAATATGTTAATATGTGACAATGTGTTTCTTATCAAAGAAATATGGTAATAACATATTTATACTGAGTTCATGGGCTTGTCTGGTGGCTCAGATGGTACAGAATCCGCCTGCAATGCGGGAAACCTGGGTTCGATCCCTGGATTGAGATGATGCCCTGGAGGAAGGCATGGCAACCCACTCCAGTATTCTTGCCTGGTGAATCCCATAGACAGAGGAGCCTGGTGGGCCACAGTCCATGGGGTCTCAAAGAGTCAGGCATGACTGAGCAGCCAAGCACAGCACAGCATACCACTGAGCTGATACTTAAGCACATTTGCAAAAAAAGTCTGACACCTCTGTGCTCTCTACTGAAAGTCTCTAGCAGCTCCTTTTCCATTTGGCCCCTTCTTCTACTTTGGTCTTTAATTCTAGACTTCTGAAACTTTAGTCCCTCTGATCTCGACACATAGTTCCTTTGGAGGCTCAGACACTCAAAGAGCTTCTGCTTTCAAAATCCATAGCAATTACTCTCAAGACTCTGAAAAGGCAACTGAGAAATGTAGGGTACAGAGAGCACATTCTTCTTATTACCTACTGAGTAATTCCATTTGTGGATCTTGCTGTCACTTCCTGCACAGTATGTCTCCAAACTAACGGAGTAACTTTTTCCATCATGAGTCGCAACCCCAACATCTCCTCCTGCTCTTAAAAAAAAAAAAATCCAGTAACTGTGTTCTTCCAGGAAAGACGGTATTCAATTATCTATTCTCTTTTCTCTTCAGTCTTCCAAAATCTGGTAGTGAAACAGCATGGGAAACACTGACGAGCTCAAATTGGTTTTGTGTCTTTAAGTTGCTGATGAATCAAACCTTGAGCTATTTTACAGGGCCCACCCTAGGCATGTTCCAAACCAGGTTGCCGTGGAACCCAGAATCTTCAGTCTACAGAACTCAGTTAGAAATGTTGCGCCTGGAGCCCCTTTATGAAGAAGTCTTCCAGTATGGAAATTCTGACCTCTAGAAGCCCAAGTAGCTTGACTGATGATTTGAGAAATCACCGATCAGCTTCTGCACCTAATCTTTTTAATCCCCCTGAACCCTGAACCAAGGAGACAAATTTGAGAGCTTTGGAATAAAGCTTGTTCTTTTCTGAAAAGCTGGAGCCATAGTACTAGCTTCTATGTGAGTTGGGCAGTAACAGCAGCAAAGTAATCTCAGTTTCACCTCTCAAGTGGCAATCTTGTTACACTTGGTGGTTCTCAAACTCACGAGTTTCCTGGATGAAATTCAAAACTCCCTCCTTGCTCCGGACATGAAAGCAAGTGTCCAAAGAAAGGCAAGAGTCCAAAGAAAGTCAGGAATTGACATGTGCATCTTGGTCTAGGGTGGTTGCAAGGTTAGTGGATCTCTGCACCTCCGCCAAAATCCTAATGTTTATACAGAGTCCTTAATGGCGCTCAGCGCTCAGTCCCCTATACAGTACACATTGTTCTCCTAAAGCTTCCTCCTTGAAAAGGTTTCTGATATATGAACAGAGGGTGGACTGTGCATGACAGAAGGAGGTGGGGTGAGGAGCTTCCAGCTTGCGGGTGGTGGTGGTCAGGTCCCCTTGAGGACCTTCTCCAACCACAGGATGATGTTTTCCCCTCAGGCAAGAATAGCAGGAGCAAACCCCTCTGGAGCTGGGCTGTTCCGATTACACAGTTCTCACTCGTACTTTTAGCATCTTTCCCATGCTTTTCTTCACATCATTTGCTTTAGGACAAAAATCACTTCTTTCCCTTGAACAATCAGCAACACTGACCTCTCTTGACCACTCCGGCCTCCTCGAAACTAGCCTAGTTTTCGTGGCATTCTGGTAGCTCCTTTGCATCCTTAAATGTTGGGAGCTTGTTCAGAGCTTGGAGTAACACTGTCGAGTGTGAATTCTGGCTTTGCAGAATGGTGTGTAACCCTAGATAAATCATATCACCTCTCTGTGTATTACTTTCCTCATCCCTGACATGAGGATACTAAGAATGTCTATGCCATAACAGTCATTATTTATCCATATTTACAAGCTCTGGTTTAGATCACCCTCCTGAGCCCCAGATAAATGTTTCCAATTATGCAACAGAGATTTTCATTCAGGTCTTTCACTCTGTCTTCTCTTCACTCTCACACGCCCTCACCTGCCACCTCCGTACTTCCTCCTACCTTTTAAAACTCCAAATTCTCCTACAAGCTCTAGCTTGGCTGCAACCATGTGCAGGAGATAAGATTAAGTGCTGGGAGAGAAGAGAGCAGTAGAGGTGCAAAGGCAACCAAGGAGATCAAGCACAGACAGATTTGTAGACCATGCAACAATGACTGGAGACCCTTCATCTAGAGGTGTGTACCAGGCATAGCCACTTGCTTCCTCTGTGTCTTCCCAGCATCAAGCACTGTGAAGAAAGCATTGCGTGTCGGAAATAACGCTCATTTCCATGAGTAAAAGAAACTCATAGATGAGCAAAGAAATAAGTGAGTAAATAAATAAATGATATTACCCATGCCTCTGAAAGGATTTCCCTGGTGGCTCAGATGGTAAAGAATCTGCCTGCAATTCAGGAGACCAGGATTCAATTCCTGGGTCAGGAAAATTCCATGGAGAAGGGAATGGTTACCCACTCCAGTATTCTTGCCTGGAGAATTCTATGGACAGAGGAGCCTGGTGGGCTACAGTCCATGGTGTCGCAAAGAGTTGGACACGACTGAGCAAGTAACATTGTATGCCTCTGAAAATTTTTGTTTCTTGGTATTTCAGGTGGGCACAAATCAATAGCATCTATAAAAGTGATCTAGTCTTGAGTAATTACTACCAGAAATAAAAGTTTCATAATTTTATTGAATGGCTCTTTGGAACAAGCATCCTGCATTGTTTAAAGGATAATGATAAGTAATTTCATTCAATAGACACATGGGCTTGGATACTTCCGGGAATGCTTTTAAGCTCAATGTCCTGCCAGATCCCTAAAAATGTAGATCTGTTCAATATCAGAGCTGTTTTTCATTTGGGCTGCATTTTGAAATAATTGTCTTTAAAAAGGTTTAGGGCCTTGTTGCTCTTTTTTTCTTTTGTTTTTTCTTCTTGGCAGGATTATGTATCTTCATAGGATTTGGTGCCAAATTGCCCGGTGCTTTTTTAAAAGCAAAAATGTGTACCTATCTATGGGAATCTGTCCTTCATCACAACCCTTTGGAGAAGTGGCCTGCTTCTCCACCTGAGTGAAATAAACATACCAAGCCCTGGATTCTCACAAAGAATATCATTTCTGCCACCTGAATGCCTGGTATCTAAAGCATATGGATATCTGTTCAGCAATACCTTCTATCCGGACTTCAGGCGCCTGTCAAAGAATTCAACCATGATTTGACTATGATCTAGTACTTGGGAAAAGCTTGCCTGAAAATCTGATATTTAAGAATGTGTTGGGAAAACATTAACTGTCCAGGGCTCCACATTCTCAAAAACCTAACACCGTGTGATTATAGCACAGAAAACAAAACCCTGCAGAAGTGCTTTCACTGAGGTGAGATTGAATGTTAGGCCCTTAATTTTGACACAAGGATAACATAAAATATTTATCTGAAAATAAGTCTATATTTATTATCAGAGAGTCATTATAAGAGAGTCACAAAGCAAAAAGAAATAAAATCCTTTAAGATCTCAGCATTAAATAAAGTTAATCCTTCTGGTGAATTTGTGTGTTTCCTTGATCAGTCAATACTATCAAAGGTTCAGAAAGATATGTAATCCCTTGTTAAAAAAACGAACAGTTGCCAAGTGCCTAGTAGACTGGTTGCTCCGCAACTTTTGAAGATAATTTGTTTTATTAAACAAAATCATGCTTCTTAACCAATTGAAAAAAATGAAATAGGATCAATAAACAAATATTTTATGGAATTTAAGTATTTTAATCTAATTTGAGAATCTTTACATGACATACTTTGGTTTTATCTTATTTAAATCTGAGACTCGAATAAAGAAATCCAAGACTGAATTTTTGAAAGTCTTGTATGATCCATATTGCAAGTGTCTCTGGGAGAAGTGAACTGAAGCACACGTTTCTTTGAGTACAACTTCAGAGTCACATTAACAAAGTCTTAGCTCAAGATTATTCAATCAGTTTTTCCTCATTACCCACCCCTAACCTTGCTTGAATAGGTTAAGAAGTAATTTTGCATATTGGATAATTGCAAATATTCACAAGCTTTAGGCTACCAAAGGAGCATTTCTTTAACACAGAATAAATTTATTTCCTGTTAACAAAGGAAGGTCTTTATAATCATTATTTAAATTGTACACAGCTTGTAGTTTTAATAGTATAATCTACCTCTTTAATCTGTTATCTACTTAAATGTTATACTTGCCAATTCATTGTTATAGTCACTGGATTTTGTTGTTGATGAGAAAAATACACTGTAAATAACATTTAAATTAGCATATAATTATGAGATATTATGTTTCAGGATTCTAAAAAATGACCTTATCCTGAACAGTAGAGACTCTAGTTTTACTGGTAATTATACTCAACTTGAGGACCATCAAGCAACAGAGCAGGCTGACAGAAGAAAATTAGGAGATGCATTATTTTTGGCAAAATTTTATCAACCAAATCTCAACATAAAAAGGAATGTGTTTTTAGTGGAAAATATAAATTTTAATTGCCTATCTTTGTTTTCTCCTTGTAAATTTTCATTTAGTGTACTATAATATTTTGATAATAGCCTTTTAAATTAATTGTGTCTTCAGTCAATAGCTGAAGAATATTTTTCTGATTTCTTCTGCTAAGCTTTAAAATAGGTTATATCTATGACCGTACAAGTGACAAAAATTACAGATTACCTTTATTTGTAAAAAAGAAAAGTATCAAATTTAAATATTAAATTTTGTCTGGAATTTATCCATTTTCGTTATTTCCTGGGCTTTGAACATAGTTGATTTAGACACTACTAATAAAACATGCTCTTTAAGTTTTTTAGTTACCAATTCTTCTTGAAAACAAGCAAAAAAATGATGTGTATCAAATTTTAATGAAATCTTTTCCAGTTCTCTATGTGACAATAGAGAAAAGCCCGATGTTTGATTTTTTTGTAATTTGTAAAGATAAATGCATCTGAAATTGGCACGCATGCAGGAACATGTGACTACTTATAATAAATGGTGCACTATTTTCCTGTGATGTGAAGCTTAGCTGGAATTTATAAGTATTTATAAGTTTGTAGTTTGAAATATTCATATTTTGCCCAGTGGCTGACTAGTAGTTCATTATACTTTTATATGGAAAGTCTGTGTTTGATCCTTGTTATTCTTTGCTCTGGAGCTTTAGATGAATAAAATAACAAATAATTTACTGCCCAGAAGCCAAACAGCCAAAGGCTGTATCTTTTTAGATCTTAACAAGTTTGACCCCTCTCCACACTGAGGAGGGAGCTATGTGCAGGGGGAAAAAAGGAATCTGGGGAATACAGACATATACATATCATGCATAATTGACTGTTCCCTAAAATCTTTTTTAGCCAAATGTCTACTAGCACATTAGCTAGTACTACCAAAGATTTCTATTAATTAAGTAAAAGTAAAGGTCAAGGAATTATTGCATTGCCATGTCCTACCCCTTCCACACATACACAATGAATATATATAGGAAGATAGAAGAGTTCTGAGATAGACAAAAGAGAATAGAGAATATCAGCGGAAATTAAGAATATAAAATATAACATTTACATAAAAACAACCTCTTTATTATTTCAATGCGACCACAATGGGAATTTGGAAAATACAAAGCTACACATGTCACAACTGAGATTTAATTATCTTCTGTAATCATTTTTTAACCAAAGGCCTATTCACACATTTGTTAGTACAAAACATGTACAGGAGCGAATATTGATTATTTAAGGGTCCAATTCTGGAGGAAGAGGCTTACAGTGTATATGGTTACAGAATTTATCAGCATAAAATGATTTTACTGTACTTACCTGGCTTGTGAAAACCCAATCTCATTTCTAGAAAAATTTTGTTTTAAAAAGTAAGCTTTATATTAATAGAAATAACTAAATTTCATGGAAATTAAAAGTGCCTCTTGACAGGAGTTGGTTAATAATAGGAAACTAATCTTAGGCATTCATCTCTTGAATGCTATAATCCTTAAACAAACAGCAAATGAATAACCCTTACCTTAAAGGAAAAAAAAAGTTGAGAGTTTAATTAAATTAATACTGATACTTAAAAGCAGATCATCTCTAAGCCCCATGTTTTAAAACATACAAGTAAACAAAGATTTAAAAAAATCAATGGGAGAATCATACCTTTAACTATGCAACTATAGCAGTGTACATTAAGGAGTTATTTCATACTTGTCAATTTGAGATCTTTGTGGACGCAGTAAAATGCACATTTTTCCTCATGCATCTTCAGGATTCTTCTCCTTAGGCAGAATTGTTTTTCCAGTGAAACCATACTGACTTCTGTTGCCAGTCTGGGTCATAGGATAAATCAATTTCTTGATCTTTGAACACAAATGAAGATAGCTCTTTCTGGTGTTCTCTCTCTTAAAAAAATGTTACTTCTGCTGCTATACAGTTTTGTTAACCTCAGCAAGATTGTTTTCTGGAGTTTTCAGGCAACATTCAGCTTCACCAGAGAAACATGTTGCAAAGTTTGCAGTGTTTCTCTAACGCGCTTTCGGTCACCCGTCTTTCAGGCCTCCTCCGCGTGACCCAAGTCTGTCCACCGCGTGCACTCGTCTTACGTTCCTCACGTTGTGTCTCTGGGGGAAGATTTTCCAGTTCCACCAGCCGGCCGCTCCTGGTCCCACACCTTCTCTTCCTCCTTCCTCCTCTCCTCCGCCCTTGTTCCTTTCTTCCTTTCCTTCATCCCTCCCGCCCTTCTTTCTGCCCAGAATTCATTCTCCTCCACTAGCGCCCTCCACCCACTATCGTTTTCTGAGTTTCTTAGCTGTAGTGAAGGTGCTGTGTCATTAAAACTATTTCCCCACTGCGGGGCCTTTAGCTCTCTCACTAGATAGGAAAGCTCTTCTGTTCCTTTTTAAACTTTTTTTTCATTCCTGTGTCCCTGAGCAGAGTCTTAGAATCTGAGTTTCTAATTATGAAAATTTTATGACAGTACATTTGTCAAGCAGCTAAAACATAGCAAGCAGTTATTAAATAGCACGTATTTTCCTTTTCTGATATTTTTCACTTGTGTTTTGCTTTGTTTTGCACGATTTCTCCTTGTTTGTCCTTTTCAGGCTCTCTATTACTTTATATTATGTTAATGCAGAAGAGAATGTTTTAAAACCGACAATATTTTTGATCTATTCAGAGGCCCGTTTCTGACTCTAGGATTGTCACGTTTTCATCTTTAACTCTTGGAATATAAAGAGATACCGTGGATAAACCTGTGGCTTCTAAATTTAAAAACTGACGTAATTTATACCCTCTTTAGAATGGATGATTGACACATTAGCAATCGATGAATAATAATAAATGGTGCAGAACACTGAACATGTCATCTACCACTCTGTTTCCTCTCTGTGTCTAAAGTGTGTTTATCAGGAAACTCATCAGGGCTCTTTTGTGTACCCACTTGAGGTCACTTTATCACAGAACTACACTCAATCTAGTTAATACAAAATAAACACATTCAAAATGAGAGTATTAGTAGTCACATTAATGTGTTTTAATCGTCTTAGAAATATAAGCATTTTATTAAATTTATATGGAAATAATTATGAGCGTACACACATTATAGAGAATTTTATATGTATTTCATTCTACATATCTGATTTTTTGAATTCTACAAAATATGTGAAGAATAAAATATCTTTTAAATATTAAATTATACAGAAACTTTGATAGTTCTTTCTTCCTTATTTCACTCATGCCATCTTGTATTGTTACTATTTATTTTCATATCTTTTAACGACTTTGACCAAAAGTATTTGACAAGTTTTGGCATTTGCAGTTCCTCCAGTAGAAGTTTGGGAAAAAGTAAAAGAGACCATCTAAACTTGAAAGAGAAGCATAAGGGAAGTATGTTGATAGGCAGATATTGCACATATAATGGGAAAAAAGTAAAATGAATGAAAAATTAAAATCACTGTTGTGAAAAAATTGTCAAGCAAAACAGAAGCAAATGACTTGAGGGCCCTGGATGTAAAACTGTACACTGAATCCAAGATATTGTAGCACATAATTTTTAAGTATATATTCATTTGTCAAATATATATGTGCACATATGATTCACGTATTTCAATATTTTCTAATGGGAAAAACATTGAAATTATGTAGCATAGACTTCAAAATAGATTTTTCTTAATCATCATTTGTTTGTCTTATTGCAAACTTTGTATACTTTATAGTATACTTTTCAATTATGATTCTTTCATAACTTGGTTCAGAATAGATATATTAATAAAAGGTCACAGTTCATAATTGCAACTTTGCTTTAAGAAGTTTCTTTCATTAACTCCTGAAGATGTGACCAGGATATAAATGACCACATTTGCTTGTACAGATTTATGCTAAACAAAAAACTTAACCCCTTCATCTCTGCTTTTGAAGATTTATTTCCTTCTCCATCTGTCTTATGAAATCAGAAAAGTGAATGAAAATATGTGGGCAATAATATAGCCAAATCAGTTCCCACGTATTTATTTTAGATCTACTTACTTAATTTAGAATAGCATATCTTTATTAACTGGCATCAGCAGCAGTATTTGAAAATATTTAGTATTTTATTCTAAAAATACTTCCTTGTATTTTTTGGAAATATTTTATTCTACCTGGAAAACTAGATAAAAGTTTGGTCCAGTTCCACCTATAATACTAACAATGGAATGCTTGACAAATTTTCTTACTTCCTCTGACTTTATTTTCCTAATCTGTAAAATGAGTATAACAGTATCAATGTCATGCAGCAGGAGGAAGAACTAAATGAGAGGCTTTGTTCGGTGAATACTAGTTCCCTTGGTTTAAGTTTGTTTATTTTTGATGATGCAACTTAAAAAAAGAAAATGGCATGCTGGAAATAAGTGGAATATTTTGAGCACCTTACTGTAATTACATAAGTAAATGGAAAAAAGCAGAGAGGATATTGATGTCTTGCTTTTTCTTCAGCAGAACTGCATTTAACATAAAGGGGAGTCATTTTATTGAATAATAAAAGTCTGACAATCACTGTGATTGGCTGACGGCCATTACTGCAGTGTAATTCTAAACAGCTTGTTTTTCAAAGTTCTTCTTGAATAACTTTCTAAAATCTAGGCACTGCCCAACCTAGTTTAAGGGTTCAAAACTCATTTTTAAAGTGGAGTTTCTCACATTTGAACACTGAAAAATGTGTATTAAAAGAATGTTTTCTTATTAAATTATTAGAATCAGGTATTTTTTGAAATGGGAGGAAAATTTAGCAAACTAAGGGCTTAATGGCAGAAAAGAACTAATTCATGACTCAGAGAAGAAAAAGACAACATTTGGAGAGATCTTATTTATTTATTTTTTTAAAGAAGCCCAAGGTATTTTGCAAGTGAAAAGCACAGTGTTTGTTCTATACGATCCAGCTTAAAATCCTGCCATTTCTGAATATAACTTAACAGGGCTTCCAAAATTACCAGGTCCACTTTGAAGGATTCATCTTTCTCAGTCAGTATTTCTAATCAGCAACTCTCACTTTAAAGTAGGGATAATAAGTGGGGGTAGAGTTGGCAACTCATCAAAATCAATATTTAATGATATCTTAATGGTTATTTTGTTTCTTTTATTGAAATTGTGGATTCATACTTCATTTGGCCAATGAATTCTGAACCAGAATGCTTGAGGAATATTTTTTGTCCTAGATGTGTACTTAATTTTCAGAACTGTCCAGGTTAGATTATCTTCGATGGAGGCGTGTTATCTTAACAGTCAACACTGGAAACACGGAGATATAGATCAGGGGCGGCAATCTGTGAACTGCATTAGTGTGTTAATTGCTCCTTCTCAAACAGAGCAGTGCCAATTAATGCCACACAACCCAGATCCAAAGCAGCACGGGGGACGGACCTGATATTACTAGTGCACAAATACGAAGAAAAAAAAAATAGATGTCTTCCAGTGCTCAGAAAACTGATTCTTGAACAGGCAGCAAGAGCAGATGCTCAGTGCATCCAGCGATTGGCCGATGGGATCTTTGTTCAGGCGACCGGCTTCCTAAAGCCAGGAGCAGGTGGAGAAATCCCCGCGTCGCCCTCACCTTCACGATCCATGGCTCTGCCACCTGGGCTCCGGCGGGGTGCGCCGCCGCCTCCCGGTCCTCTCTCCGCCGAGACCCCCCCACTTCCCGGGGACCCGTGACCCGGGCTCTCCGCTGTCCCCCGCGCCGCCCCTGGGACTTCCAGCTCCGGCCCGCAACTTGGGCAGGAGTCGGGCCCGGGCCTCTACCGCCGGGCAGGACCTCCCCCGGGCGCCGGGAGGCGCGCGCGCGCGCGACGAGGCCGACCATGCCCGGTCCCCGAGCCAAAGGACGATCGGGACCCCCGCCCGCGGGAAGAAGCGCGGGACCCGGCTGCCTAACGCGGAGATTTCGTTTTGTCTTTCCAACTGCCGGTGTGCCCGGTCGGAGAGATGCCCTGCGCGCTGCTGGCAGTCAAGGCCCCTGACAACGCCCCCCGGTAGCGCGCCGAGCCAGGCTCCCCGAGATCCGCGAGGGGGGCGCGCAGATCCGGGGGGCGGGTGGGGAACCGCAGAGGCGAGGGCAGCTGGGGAGGGATCGGGCGAGAAATCGGGGGGTGCGGGGAGGGCGCAGTGGGTGCGTTCGATCGCACGTTCACAGTGAAACTTCTGGAGAGAGAGGGTTGGCATCTCTCCGCAGGTGACCACCCTGGTGTGGAAAACAGAGGCGAACAGGGGAAGTGGCGAGCGACAACAAGTTGGAGGTGGGCGGCAAGTTGGTGGCTTCCTCCCCGGCGTGCGATCGGCGACCCCCAGCTGCCCCAGGGCGCGCGCTCCCCGCCGTGGGCGGCGGTGCCCGGGCCTTGCTAGCCGCGGCCGGCCCCGCGCTGCGCCCCCTCTCGCCCGCCCTGCGTGTGCGTGTGCGTGTGCCTAGCGCCCGCGTGAGCGGCACCTGCTCGTCCGGGCTCACAGCGGAGCCGCCTCGCCGGGAGCTGCCGCTCGCGGGCTCCGGGCTCTGCGCTCCCAGCCGCCGCCGCCGCCGCCGCGGCCGGAGTGGGGCTCGGCGGGCCCCCCCACTTGGCAGCCCGGGTCCCCCCCGGCCGTGCCTGCGAGTCAGCCCGGCTCCGAGTCACGTGTCAGTGCCCGAGGCAGAGACAGAGAAACACGCGCTTCAGTCCTTCTTCCACCGCCATACTGTATTTTATCCTAAATCTCATTTTTATTCCAACATTTTACTCCCGCTCGGTGAGTACCTTCTCAGTGGCATTCTTGTCCTCTTCTTCTTCTTCTTCTTTTTTTATTTTTATTTTTGCCCCCCCTTTGTTTTTGTGTTTTTGTTTTTTCTTCTTCTTCTTCTTCTTTTTTTTTTTCTCCACTTCTTTGATTATTGTTTGCATTTGGGAAAGCTGGAGGAGCATGGTTTTGAGTCTTTTCCTGAATCCAAGTTTTTCTAGCATGCGACGGTTCTGTAGACGAGGCGCTGCGTCTGGGAGTCCGCGGCGACCGTGCCCGCGAGGAGCGACTCCCAAGTCCCGCAAAACGTGCAACTGGTTTGAAGGAAAAAGCGATATGAAGTATGGTGCCTGTTTTTTTTCCCCCTTTGTAAAAATAAAAAAAGCATGTTTCTAACTCTTTTTTTTGCATACTATTTTTCTGATAAGATTTTTGTATAGGTGGGATCTTGCGGCAGTGTTTACAAGTTTGTGGTTTTGCTATACGAATACAAACCACTGAGCAAAGACATGAATTTTCTTATTTATTTTTTGTGTGTGTGTGCTCTTTTTTGGAAGCCGGGGAGAACAAATTCGTTTTTGTTTTTTGTTTCCCCCCCCCCCTACTTGTTTTTGATATCCATTGATAACATGAAACTTTTCTTGCAGCTGGTTCCTGGGATTATTTTTAAGCAAATACTTTTTTTTCCTCCTTTAAATTAAGTGTGACTTTTGCACATCTGCCTTTTTTTTTAAAAAAACAAAAACCCAAGATCATTTTATGAAAGATATCCTGATATCTATATCTATATTATCCCTTCTTCCTCCCTCTCCCCTCCCTGTAAATCCATTTTCAAATGATGGCAGTGGAAGGTTTTTCTGGGAAAAAAAAAATGAAGTGCGGTTTGGTTTCCTTGTCAACGGAAGATGAAGTGAACAGCTGAGCAGCTCGCACAGAGCAGGTACTTGGTCCCTTTGGAGGCGTTTCCCGGGTTTGCAATGGCAACTCTGGTCCTGGCAAAGAAACGTGTGTGTGTGTGCGTGTGTGTGTGTATGTGTGTGTGTGTGTATGTGTGTGTGCGCGCGTGTGCGCGCTCGCGGCCCCGGGCAGCGTCCGAGCCCGCGGTGGGGAAGCCGCGCCGGGAGCCGGGGGAAGCCCGGGTCCGTGGCCGGCCTGGGCTGCTTCTGAATGAGCGTGAAACGCCGCCCCTCGGTCGGCGGGAGGCGTCTGCGCCCCGGGCGGCGCCGGGCGGCCGGGTAAGTTCTCCGAGGGCCACTTGCGGAGCCGCAGGAGCGCGGGGCGCGGGCGCGGGCCGGGCCGGGGGCGCCCGGGAGACCGCGGGCAGCAGCGGCCGTGCCGCGTCCTCCGGAGGCGCCGGCTTCTGGCCGAGGGCCCGGGCCCCGACCTCTCCACATCCCGGCGGTGGCTCCCGATGGCGCGGCGCCCGCTGCTCCTCTGCCTTGAGTCAACAACGCACTCGGTTTTCCCCTGCCTGTTTTGCCCGTTTGCTTTCTTCCGCGGTGGTGTCTTTGGAGCTTTGCTTTCCCCGTGGTGTTTGTTGCTCTGGGTTTAAGTGCCTGGCGTCTTCCAAGGTGGAGGAGATCGCTACTTTCCGTGATGGTCAGTTGGGTTTCATGTTGAAGATGAAAGCGCCAGTTTGCATGAATGAGGCTACACCCGTAGGAGGAGTGGTAAGGGGACAATGTATTGTCCCTCTTTTTAACCACCTGATGGTGGTCGCAAAGGGTTTCCCCTGAGAGCCCGGCACAGGACAGGGCTTGGGATTTGTGATGGTGGTGATAGAGTCCGTTGTGTTGGTGGCAGAGCACAGAACTCAGTGTTGAATGTGTTCTATGGAGTTTATGTTTTATGATCGTCGTGTTCGGTTCCCGGGGTAATCTGGTACTACTTCTTGGAGATGCACCACGGTTGCTAATAAAAAGCTTTCTCTGTACTTAACACAGTGACAGAATCTGTTGGAAAACTTGCTGTCCAAACAAATTTTGTGTTATACTTTAAATCTTAAAGTCTGGAGGTCATTATTTAAATGATTTGATTCTGGAGTGTAGAGCTTGGATTCTATTAAAATAAATATAAAGGCGAGTGGAATAATTTACTTCTCAGATTAGGTTTTCTTCTAGGTTATCTATAGGCATAAAAACTAAATCCAGAGCCCATAATAAACATGTTAATGACATATGCTATGGCTTTTTTCAAACAAATATTTAAGTCTCTAAGCTCAGTTTGTGGAATGAAGTTTTATGACTGTGTTTCTTTACTCTTTGTGGTAACGGAGGAGGACAAGTCATTTATCTGTAGCAGGTTAAAAATTATCGTAATGTCTAGAAAGCTATGTATTTTTTAAATTCACAATGCATTGTCCCATTTCAGAGATCTTTGAATGTAGCAATCAATGTGTGTTACTCTTGTATGTAGGGTAGCTTTTCTCTGTTAAGAAAGTCCTGTTGCATTTATATAAGGAAGATAGTTTAAGCCCTGTGTGTGGACCTCCAGGCTTGATACTCTGAAAGGCATAGTTCTAAGATTTGACACAAGTATTATGTAATAAAGCTTTAAGTTTTTATTTTTTTGGTTGTGGTAAGCATACTACTAAAATATAGTCTTTCATGTGGTTTAAACAGGGAGCAAATCATTTAAAATGCCACTTGGAACATTCTGTTTTTTAAATCACTTTCATCATAATAAAGTATTATGTAAGTAGAAATGCTCATTTATGTAAAAATGCAAGACAATGCATGTGTATAACATTTCTTTGTAGGTTGTATGTACTGTACGTCATCTAGTTCCTTTAGAAGAGAGAAACAGTGAATGAGAAACAAAGCTTGAGTATCAAACCATAATTTTCATTATGAGGATCACTTGCTGCCCTAAGGTGGGGTAACTGTCTTAAGGCTGGTACAGAACGCAGACTGCAATGTGTGATATTTCCAAATGAGATTGAAACCCTGATGGGATGGAAGATATTCATAAGGTTTCAAGTGGGAACAGATACAGTAGTTGTGCTTTGAATTTTGTAAAGATCATGCTAAGAGCCTTTAGTCGTATTAGGTTTTCATTAAATATTGCTTGTTCATTATACTACATACTTATGTTAAATTTCTATTATATTGAAATTTTGAAATCTCTTCCTCCATAAATTATGCTGGGGATTCTACAACTCTGTGTGTTGGTTTAAAATCTTTGAATATGGCTTCCAAGATTTAGCACCGCCTACTGGTTTCTCATGGAAAAATAATGTTCTTAAATTCAGCAAGCAACCCACTTTGATTCTGATCAGCTTAATCATGCAGATTACTTTTAACTGCTTACTGACAGCAAAATAAATATTTGGCTGCAAGAGAGAGGGTTTGGAATGAAGGTAGAGGATGAGGGAAAGAAGACACATAAATTTAAAGTGGCTGCGGGACCACTAACTGACTTTATTTTATTACCTGAATGTGACAAATAAATAAATCACACATTTAAAGCCGCCTTCTACATTTGCTAGAACTTTTCTAGGGGATGCCAAAATTTGGACATTTTGAAAATCCAGGATTACTGCATTAACTTTATATTGTATGTCCCACTCTTGAACATTGTAGAGAAAGAAAACCCTAGTCAGAGTTCTGTCTTGAGTGTGTGGTCTGTCCAAGAATTTTTAAATGAAGAAATTTTAATCATAAAAAATAGACATTTAATCATTTCATATTTTTTCCTACATGATTATAAGCTAGCAAGGAGCACACTAATTTTTTTCTTGGTGTGGATGAAGCAGCTACATGGTGATGCTGGTATATAAGGGGGAAAGGTTTCAAACACATATTTATAAAGGCACTCTTTTAACTACAATAGATATATTGCTTTAAAAAAAACATAGTTTATTTTTTCTAATTGTAATGAAAGGTTAGTGGTTAAAAGAGTTACCAAACTTGTGCAAACTGATGATGCCATTAGAAGGTGAAAATAAGGGGATACAAAAATAATGCACTACATCTGATATACAAAAAAATATATTTTCCTAGCTAGAACAACCACGTGCTATATGGATAACTGCTTCTTTACTAGAACAGTTTTAAAGCAGCTTTTTAAAAAAGAAGCTAGTGAGAAGAGTGTGGAGGAGCTCCCTATATCAGGAAGCATTTGACTGGAGTAGGAGTGCAGTCATGCTTTGCTTACTGTTTACTAATACTGTAAGCAACTAATTACGCAGTGCATCACATCAAGTCAGACTACACTGGAAGCAGAAGAGAAGTGAAGTCGATGTTCAGAATCGTTTGCATGCTAAAAAGGAAATATTTACTTGCAATTTAATTTTTTCTCCTCTCTGACTTTTGAACATTTTATTTTTTAAATGTAATTAGCGGTGCCTTAAAAGAAATACAGCTGTTTTTCTTTTATCACATTGTCACTAAGAAGATTCTATTTTGTGTATAAAAAACCAAGGTAATGATAAAGTGTATTCTTCAAGGTGTCTGTGGGGCTCTGGAAATAAATTAAAATCTAATTAAAAAAATTCCTTACTGGTCTGAGGTTGTTGTTATTATTTTCTTATTATTTGCTACTTCTAGTGACATGCACAAATACCTTTAAAATCCCATTTTCATGGTTCAGTATGACGTTTTCATAAGTCTCACTTATAGTGGGGCAACGAATTTTCATATTAGTGACAGCAAGGACGGTTAGCTTTACTGCGACGTGATTTTGAGGACAAGAATTATTGAAGAAAATGTAAGTAATAATTTGACTTTTGAAAGTACCAAAAATTAGTTACATATTTAGCAAGTCTTATAAAAATGCCAGTCGCCACTCTTCTTTTTATTATTAAAATTTGGCAGGTAGACTATGTACATCTAACCCCTGCTTTTAGTAGTCTTGCTTCTTCCTGAAGCTTTTTAGATTTTCAAGAAAATATTGGGGGGCATTCATTGTTTGTTTTGTTAGACTCACTGACATTGTGGGAAATGGATTTTGTGCTTCTCTAATTCTCCCATAAAATTAAAAGTCTTTCACTGATGATTCAGTTATTCTGGGACTTCATTCTGGTAAACACAGAGTTATTGATTGCCTTTTTCTTTCCATTCCTAGATAGAGAGGGTTAGTAGGAGAACTTCAGTTAATTCAGGATAAATGTCTTCTGGACTGTCTTTGGAGCCTGTGAAGCTGGGGTCAGTACTGCAAGATTTATTTCTTGGGCCATGTAGAAATCTAAATGGAGAAGAGAATTATAGCAGAAATCATGGGGACCCTACCCAGATTTTCTGAAAGATGCAGCGAAATGCATCTTATGTACCTTCATACTTAAGAAAAACTGGAGGTTTTATTTGCATCAGTATGTCTCATAAAATCACATCTGACACATCTATTTCTCTACTTTGCTTAGAATAAAGTAGTTGAATATTTTGTCTAAATTTTAACAGTGGAAATTAATTGTGTTCCTACATCATCCATGTATTTAGACGAAATGTTTATACACATTTTGATAGCCATATGCTAAATTATAACAGGAGCAACATATTTTTGAGTCACTTTGGAAACTTAACAGGCTGGAGTAGGGAAAGGCTATTTTTCATTAAATCAAGAGGAAAGGGAAAGAAAAGTAGGACTAACACGTCCTGAGGTGCCCTTCCTTTCCATGAGTAGGTGATAGCATCATTATTTTATATTTTGGGGGAAACTGAGGCTTGGGGAGATGTAATTTGCTCACGTCTCCATAGGGAGTAAAGGGACACATGGCAGGAGTGTCTGAATTAACACCCGTGGCCCTCCTTCTGTACAGGAATGCTCCACTTGAGAAGACGGAATTCTCTTTGTCCGTTTCTTTCACTCAATGCACAACAACCGCTGTGTGTGCGTTCTTGGTCCGTTATCTTAGGTGGTTGTATTTTGGCACGTTTTCACTACTGAGTGCTGCAGCCAGCAATCCCAGAAAATGGCACCATTTACAGAAAGACTCTTACTGGTGCTGAAAGGGTCTTCAAGTGACCAGGCATCACGCGGGTCAACAGGACCGTGGGGATTTTGAAGAGACCCAGTCCATGGACATTTGTGGAAGGCACTCATGCCCTGTGGTCAGGACCGAACAGATGGCCCTGTGTCCACAGTGCTTTTGCCGAGGTTGTGGGCAAAGCACTCTACAAATATTTAGCCCCAAGTGGAGTCTCACCTCTTGAAGCGTTTGTGGTGTGATGTGGAAGAGGATTCTTTTACACAAGGCAAACTGAAGAGCCACTTCCTTCATAACACAGCCAGTCTATAAATATAGGTGTCTCTTCTGTCTACCGACATCTCACGCTCAGCATCATCTCCAGCTCAGAATTGCACTGTGACACACATTTGAGTGTGACATTTTTCAAGCTCACTTTATCTGTTTGTTAATAACATAACACTGCAAGATGTTATTTTAGGATGCTGTTTTTAATTGCCTCTTCGGATGTGTGAAAAAGGATTCAGTTATTAAACAATCTCCTTGGAGCTTGAGAAAAGTGAATGTTTTTCAGTAGAAAATGGGAAACATAAAGTATAGTGGGGGCAGTGTGAATGAACACCATGAAATGGATTTCAAAGTCGATGATCAATCGACACGTCTACACTGGTTGGAGGCCAAGATGGGGAAACTATCAAAAGCTGCTTTTGAGTTTTAGAATCTGGATACCTTGAAAGCCTGGAGTATGAAACAAGCCAGGAGAAAATAAGGATATCTAGAAGGGAGCCTGATTTGCCTGGGGGTGGGAGAATGGTTCAGTTTTGGACGCATCACTGGTATGAAGTTCCAGTATTAACCTGGATAAAATGACTGATGTGCAATTGAAATTCAGATCCAGAGCTGGAAAGTATACTGAAAGCTAGAAAAAGATGTTACAAGATTATTGACATTAACATTTTAGGAGGCAAACATTTGGGAAACACCTGTGTTTTCCTGAGTGGATGTAAAGGAATCTGCTTAAGGGCAGACAAAGAGAATAAGGAGGATAGCCACTGAAGCTTAGGAGTGTGTGTGGGGGTGTGGGGGGGTGGGTGTGGGTGTATGTGTTGTTCAGCAAGGCAAATGCTGTGTAGGCTTGAAGGAAGGTGTTACCTGCGAAAAAGACCCTTGATCCTGTGATTAAAATCCATTACTTTTAAGAAGAAACTCAATGAATGATGCATATTAGACTTAAGTGAGAAAGCTTTCCATGGTTCCGGGTGTGGTGTGACATACCACATCAGGTCAGTTCCCAAGATTGTATGTGTCACATTCTTAGTGTGTGTATGTCTGTGTGTGCATTTGAAAATGTAACATGACTAAACAGGAAGATCAGTAAGAAGGTTTTCTGCAACTAGGTAAATTAATTTTAAATTACATACAGAAGAAGTTTTTAAAAAGCGGGAGTAACTAGGATAGGTCAGGAAAAGAAAGGTAAAGAGGGGTCTAGGCTGTCAGATATTGAAATACACCACACGTGCCTTTTAAGCAGGTTTACTAGCTGGCTCCTTAAGAGACTTCCAAGCAGTGTGTCCAGAAGCAGTGAACACATCCAGTGCACAAATCATGGCTTCTAAACACCATTTCCCATTCAAGGGGCCCAAACTCTCTGGAAACTTGGCCGATTCTAAGTCTAGGCAGAAGAAGTACCAGATGAGCCCAACTTCTCTCATTGTTCTGGGAAGTGAGGAAGTGCCCGCAAACAAATAAGGTTGTGCAAGCCTATAGTGTTAATTAGAATGGTTACCAGGAGCTAGCCTGAAGGGCCTCTCAGTTGCCAAATTCAGATAAATTTGAGCATCAGTGGTTGTTGGTTCCCAGACTCTTTGCAACCTATGGACTATAACCCGCCAAGCTCCTCTGTCCGTGGGATTCTGCAGGCAAGAATAGTGGAGTGAGTTGCCATTCCCTTCTCCAGGGGATCTTCCTGACTCAAGGATCCAACCCGGGTTCTGCATTGCATTCAGATTCTTTGCCGTCTGAGCCACCTGGCAAGCTGTGATGTCAGGCAAAATTAGAAATTGGCCCCTGGACCGGGAGGGCAAAGAGAGACTGTAGAAAGAAGTAGACCACTCCCTCTTGGTGGGTGGAAGTTTTAACCATCAGGATAACTTAGGTGCAAGGCATGTCTTTGGCAGCTGCAAGGCAAGTCCATTTCTACATCTACCTACCAGGAGCTTAAAAGTTTGTTCAGGTCTCCCCCACTCTCTGAATGGCCATGGAACCTTTTGTAAACGGAATGGTGTAAAGTGAAGAAGCAATCACCCTAGGACACATCTTGCTAACAGCTGCACAAAATAAGTTGATATAAAGCACAGATGCTCTTAGGCACAAGTGAAGGTAGAGAGGCTTACTGCTGAATGCCGAGTGCGGTTCCCGGGGAAGGAGCTCGATGGAGCCCCTCTCTGCTCTGGTCTGTTCTGCCTCTGTAAAGCCTTGATGGAAAATAACGAGCGCTGTTTTCACGTCTTGCTTTTGTGCATAAAATGAAAATCCTCTTTGGATTTGTTTCAGTTTGTGAAAATAGGTACTAATAAAGATCTTTAGTAAAAGTAAAGTGGGGGATCCCTGTAGAGAAGCCTTCATGGGGTTCAGTCACCTTTCCTTCAGTCAGGATATTCTCAACAACACATGGCTCTCAAGACTGAGGCCTGAAGGGGCTGAATATACATCCCAAGGACAGCAGAGGGGACAGGAAGCCTCTGACTGTTTGGGTCCCACTGTAGGGTCATCCAGTGGTCACATGCTCTCAGTGAGCTCCCGCAACAAGAGTGACTGTAACAGATAATACAAAATTGAAGAAAGTCCATGAGTCTGTTGTCATAGTATAAGTTAAAAAAAAATTAATAAAAAGCAATTCTGACAATAATTAATGCCCTCAGTGATCTCCTCCAACAAGAATGACTGTAACAGACAGTACAACATTGAAGAAAGTCCATGAGTCCATTGTGGTAGTCTAAATTAAAAAAATAATAATAAATGATTCTGACAATAATTAAATTGAAATAAATGGTTAGCCTGCTTTTTAGGAGGAACTCTTGTGTAGTTGATGAAAGACAGCTCTTCTTTACAAAATACGTAAGTTAGTACATCTAGCAAATGGTAGAATGAGAAAATTACTGTTTATAACTCTCAGTGAAATAAATGATTCAGGCAAGAATCATCAACAGGTGCTAAAACCATTAGTTACAAATATTTTGAGGAATAATGTGTTCTCTTTGTACTCAAGATTACTGTTTTAAAGAATATTTTACTTATTTATTAATTTTTTGTTCTCAGGATCTTCCTTGCAACACGTGGGCTTTCTCTAGTTGCAGAGAGCAGGGGCTCCTCTTTTGTGAGTTTCTGGGCTTCTCATTATAGAGGCTCCTCTTGATGCAGAGTTTGGGCTGGAGAGCCCGCAGGCTTCACTAGCTGTAGTGCACGGACTTAGTTGCTCTGTGGCATATGGGATACTTCTGGAGCAGGGATCGAACCCATGTCCCCTGCATTTGCAGGTGGATTTTTTAACACTGAACCACTAGGGAAGTCCAAGCATTACTTCTTAATTTTATCTGGCATCCACCTTCTTAAGCAGCTGTGTGATCAAACCTGGCATAGCTAACAGACAGCCCGATGCCATGAGCCTCGGAGGGATGCAGTCTGAAGTCTTCATTGTCATTTGTGAGATGTTGTTGATGGAATGTTTGAGATGAATCTAAAACCTGTCTAGACAGAGTATGAGCACCAACTCGATGGACATGAGTTTGAGCAAGCTCCGGGAGATGGTGAAGGACAGGGAGGCCTGGTGTGCTGCAGTCCATGGGGTTATAAAGAGTTGGACACAACTGAGTGACTGAACAGAATAAAAAACCTGTTTAGACTTAGTTTCTCATTTACAGAAAAATATAGAGAAAGTAGAACCTGTTAAACTGAATGAGGAAACATACAAATTCACAGGGTATAGTACTTTTTATGGAAGATACCAGACAGTGGCCTAGTCTCTTCAAAAGACATTGCCGTTGTGGGGAGAGTTTTTAGACTAAAAGAGACTAAAGACAACCAAATACAGTTTTTGGAGATTTATTTGATTTTTTTTTTTTTAACATAAGGCCGCAAAAGATCAAGTAAAGAATCCACCTGCAATGCAGGAGACCCTGGTTTGATTCCTGGGTCAGGAAGATCCCCTGGAGAAGGGATAGGCTACCCACTCTAGTATTCTTGGGCTTGCCTTGTGGCTCAGCTGGTAAAGAATCCTCCTGTAATGCGGGAGACCTGGGTTCAATCCCTGGGTTGGAAAGATCCACTGGAGAAGGGAAAGGCTACCCACTCCAGTATTCTGGCCTGGAGAATTCCATGGACTGTGTAGTCCATGGGGTTGCAAAGAGTTGGACATGACTAAGCGGCTTTCACTTCACAGAAGATCAAAATTGGGTTGAACAGGGAAAATTTGCTCATGGGCTAGCTAATAAATGATATTAGGAGATGCATACTGAATGACTTAGGAATAAACGCCATGATGTCTGTGGCCTAATTTCATGAGTCATGGTAAAATGCATATGTGTGCGTGTGTGTGTGTGTGTGTGTGTGTGTAAAACATCATTTGTTAATAATTTTTGAATCCAGAAAGTGACTATGTAGGTTTTATTGTATTATTTTTTCAGACTGAATATTTTCAGTAAAAGTGTTGAAAGTCTGTTAGTTGCCATTGAGAAAAAAATGTGCATATTAGGGTTAAATAGAAGCAGAAATCCAGATCTGTAAAATTTCATGTCCCTTGGGGCCTTTGAAGATATGAGACAAGAAGAAATTTAGTTCAGGATCAGTTGTGGAAATGAAATATTATTCAAGGGAGTAATATTGTTGGTGTGTGTGCTTGGCGTGCTGTAGTCCATGGGGTCGTGAAGGGTCGGATATGACTTGGTGACTGAACAACAACAATGTTGTTGGACAAAGGATGTATTTTTAAGCTCTAATAAAGGAAATATGCATGTATATTAATTGCTTTCAGAATGGCATCTCCTTAGCTAGAAGAGATAGAGGTATTGTGGAGGTGGAAATAATTTTCAGGGGCAAATTTCAAGATGTTCTAAGAAGGTTGGTGTGATCAGTGGTAGCACAGGAAGACTGGTCACCTCTTGGAAGAAGGAAGGGAATTGGATCAGTTCGTTAGTTAGCTAAATGCATTGTTTATTCAGCCCTGTCCTGGAGCATGGAAACTCAGTGGTAAATAAGACTAGCTAAGGGCCCTGTCCCCACGGAGCTGACCATCTGATGATTAGTTTCCTCAGATATTCTCAAGGTGGTAGGTTGAAATTAACTAGCATGAGGGTAAGAATTTAGGGAATGTAGCAGAGAATATTCAGAAGGTCCAAAAAGACTCTACAGCCATGGGGAGGAACTTGGCAAAATTAACAATTTGTTGTTACTAGTTGACACAATTGCATCACTCTCTCTGGCAACAGAAAATGTAATCTGAATGGGTCAAGCAAACAGTGAAGTTTTCCTTAAGAATATTAGCAAGGCCTGCACGATGCAGAGCAAAGAGCTGTGCTTTCTAGGTGTAGTGCGTATTTCACGTCAGAGTGATCATAAACCTGGCTGGGGAGGGAGCTGAGGAGACTAGGAACAGAGAGGATTAGAAAGCCTGGAGGGCAAGGTCTAGACCAAGAGTGGTAGGTTCACTGGTTCTAACAGGATGAAAGAGGTGTGAGGATGGACGGTTTTGGTCAGAGGAGAATGTTGTATTTCCAGATTGTGAAAGTGGAGCAGAGTCAAATGGAGTGAACGTGTTTCACAGTTTTGGAAGGCTTGCAGTTAACTGAGGCAGATGCTGCTGAGGTTGAGAAGTTGAGAAGTGTTGTGAGAAGGAGCTGAGTGTTGAAGGGGTAATTTTTAACACTTTTAAAAAATTCATAAGGGGATGATAGGGAATAAAGTGAAAAGGAAAACTGAACATGTGCTAAAAGGATCAGTGACGTTCCTGGAGGTTTATGATCAAATGATACCATAAAGGAATTTTTGTTTTCTTTTGTGATTGCTGAGATTTTAGTCTTTTGGAACATTTTGAGGAGAAATGTAGATAAATTGTGTGCGTGTGTGTGTGTGTTTATCTTGTTTGCGTTTGATTAGATTTTTAGATAATACAGAATAAATTCTGCAACCAAAAGATGGTTGCATAAAAAATGGGTACCGCAACCAAAAGTTCAGTGTTACAAGGATGTACCTGATCAAAACCAGAGAAATAAATACAGGCTACTACAGTTCAGTACTTTCTAAACAAAGCAGCAAATGATTCCTGTTGAAAAGAACATTACATAGTGTCTGCCTGTTGTTATACTTCCAAGCCCAGTTCACACTTTACTGTTTTTAATGAGGAGTCCAGTTAGCAGGTAGGTAGACTGTGGCTGTTGCTATTGCCAGGTCAGTTGCTGCAGCTGCTACTGCCTCAGTTCCATTGTCAGATCATCCCTCCTGGCCCAGACTGATGGCTGAATGCTTAGTCCTATTGTGCCTCATCTTTGTAACACCCTGGAGGAATTTATCATTATCCTAGATAGCAATATGGGGAAGAAACTGAGGATCAGACAAGTGTCTTGTCAGATGTCTCAGAGCTGTCACATTGCTGAATAGAGACCTGAAACCCCAGACTTTTTGGCTCCAAAACTTGACGGCACACTCCAGTATTCTTGCATGGAGACTTCCACGGACAGAGGAGCCCTGGTGGGCTACAGTCCATGAGGTCGCAAAGAACAATTTGAGTTACACCCCCGTGCCTTATTTAAAATATGCAGGAAAAGAGATACTTTGATGTGTACATGGATAGATCCGTGACATTTCGTCATAGACACACACCAGCTCCCTGTGTATGGAAGGTTTAAAAGCACACAGTGCTTTTGGCTAGAACTGTGCTGCTATATACGTTCCGATTCTTGTCTTCTCAGAGTTCCATGTAGTGTTTCGCTCTAGGCATAATTAGTGAGATTTTGATACTTGCCCATTCATTTAGCCAGTGCTCACCGGAAATCTACCGTATCTAAGTCATTGTGTTTTAAGAGACTAAAGAGGTTTACAAACAAGACCAAACGTTGGACTTACCCTCATGAACTGACCGTCTACTCAGAGAAGGAAATGGCACATGTGAAAACTGACAATGCATGAATGATTAGAATTCAGAAGAGTAGCTGTGATTAGTTATGGTTATTTAGGTCATTAAGACACTTGCAAATTTTGGAATGGAGTGCCCCTCTCTTCTCAGTGACTTGGCAAGGTCCTTGGGTTGGGAGATTTGACAGCACTTTATTGATATTGCTATCCAAATCAGGAATATATGGGTGTGTGCAGGGGTAGTGTGTAGCAGGAAGAGATGAGAAGCAACAGAAAGGTTTAGAGAGGGCCATCTGGAAAGAGAATTGGGAGATGACAGGGATCATGGGTTTTTGAGGAGAAGTAGATGCCAGAAGAAATTAATATGTGAAACTTTGTATTTATACACATATTAGGCCCTGAAATACAGCCCATTGTTTGGGGAAATGAATTTTGTGTTGGAATACGTTGAGATTATTCAAAATTTCAAATAAAAATATCTTATTGGATTCTCAAATACAATAAAAACTGTAAAATGAGTTCAGAAATGCCTATGCTTTTTTCTCTTTCATATGGACAACAATATAGCTTTATTAATAATTTAGTGAACCAACAACATTAGAATAGTTTGTTTAATTTCTGAGCTCTTTCCATCATGTTTGCAGTCTTTTTTTTTTTTTTTCAGAATTGCGATATCATCCCTCCCTATTCCTGACCTCTCTCCTGACATTGTTGCGGTTCTAGAAAAGAAAAATAAAGCAGAAGAAAGGAAAGAGTAGAAGAGGGAAGAGGGGAGAGAGGAAAAGGCTGGTTAATAGCAGTGACAAGCACTCTCCAGATCAGCACTGTCCAGGGAAAACACAGCGCAAGCCACAGAAGCAGGCCTCCAGATGTAATTTTGCATTTTAAAAAGGACATTGAGAAAGTACAGATGAACAAATGAAGCTAATTTTCATAATATATTTTATTGAACTTAGCCTATCAGAAATTATCATTTCAATGAGTGATCAGTATGCAATTACTTTTTAAGTAGACTCCATTTATTCGGCTAAGTTTTTGAAATCCGGTTTGTGTTTGACACTTACAGCACAGACCTAGCCAAGGTTAAAGTGTGGAGGGGTCACGTGTGTGAGGGGCTACCCCATAGGGTCACTCGGATCGAGAGAGGTCAGAAGATCTCAGGACGATGTCATGGTTTTGGATTCTTTTTGGCATCTTGCTCCTTACCAGAGATTAGTCAGGACATAGTTTAAAGTACTCTCTGATTGTCTCAATTTTAGCTATCACATTTTATTATGAAGCTGAACCAAAGCATGTTGAAGTTCATTTTTACTAAAAGGTGATCCTAAAATATGGTCAGTTGGCAAAGAACATCAATTTCTATCCAAAAGTATTTCCTGAAAATTTACTTTTATTTATTGTGAGTGTCATCAGATACACCATAATGTAGGAGAATGGAGCTTTCAGTGCAGGAGCTTGCTTTCAGTGCGAACAAATTCCATAAGAAGTAAAAATAAAATTCTGGGATAAAATGGTTAAAATGGTATCTTATTCTTATATTAAATAAGAGGCTTACTTTTTCTAATTGCACTCACAAAATAGGTTTCTTAATTCAATGAATAAAGTCAAACCAGGTTTGTTGACTCTATGTGAAATGGTACATTAATTGAAGCACCTCTAGCTTGTATAATATTAAGCAATTTGTTTTGACTCCGAGCTTTAAAGTGATTTAGTATCTTTGGTTAAAAGATACTAAACCGGTGACTTGTGAGTCACCAATAGTTTGAAATTATCATGTGTGAAGTATGAGCATTGGATTTTTATTTATTATCTCTCATTGTTTCAGAGTGAAGCAGGTATTTCCCTTTTAAGTCTTTCAGGGAGTGTCCTTGTGTAAGCGAGGGCAGATATGCCTGTGAGTGCGTGTAAGAAGGTGGGGAAAGGACTGTGTGATTATAAACATCTTTACAAAATGCTATTAGATATCTCGTTGCCATATGGAATCAAATTTGGGGAGTAGTTCTCATTATTTTTTTTCCCATCTATTGGATACCATGTCTCTTTGTTTCTAAAAGATGCCTGATATTAAATTTCTTTGTTTTACTGTGAGGTGGACTTCCTGTTTTTGATATCCATGAAAGGAATTGGAAATACTCAAAGCGTATTAATGCCAGATCTTGGGTTCTGAATTTTTGACTGAATACGCTGTGGTTTTGGTTCAGAAAAGTACAAACTCATTAATTTCACAGTATTAATGAACACATGATATTTTTTTCCTTCATATAAAAAATACTCTTGTGAATTTAGTATCTTTATTCATCTAGTATGCGTTATGGGTCTCACTATCAGATCTTCAATTAGGGGAATATTCCTTAGTTCCTCTTGATCTAACAAGAAGCAGTTTAATGTATCTATCAGGTACCAAAATTCGATAATCTCAGATACGTTATAACATACTGGGAGAAAGGATAACTTTGGATTTGTTACAAATGAAAATAAGCTGTGTGGCCTTGTAATTTCTTTTAATATTAGGAGTGAGCAGTTTGATATAGAATGTTCAGTTCAGTTCAGTTCAGTTGCTCAGTCATGTCCAACTCTTTGCGACCCCATGGACTGCAGCATGCCAGGCCTCCCTGTCCATCACCAACTCCCAGAGCTTGCTCAAACTCATGTCCATTGAGTTGGTGATGCAATCCAACCAATATGCTGCTGCTGCTAAGTCGCTTCAGTCGTGTCCAACTCTGTGTGACCCCATAGATGGCAGCCCACCAGGCTCTGCCATACCTGGGATTCTCCAGGCAAGAACACTGGAGTGGGTTGCCATTTCCTTCTCCAATCCATGAAAGCAAAAAGTGAAAGTGAAGTCGCTCAGTCGTGGACTCTTAGCAACCCGGTGGACTGCAGCCCACCAGGCTCCTCTGTCCACGGGATTTTCCAGGCAAGAATACTGGAGTGGGGTGCCATTGCCTTCTCCAATCCAACCAATATGAATAGAATATTCATTCTTAAAATTCAACTTTTAAATTTTATGCTCTACTAGATGATTTTTCTCCAAATAAGTAAAATGATGTACATATTATAAATATATAACTTTTAAAAATAAAATTTAAATAAAAAATGCTCAAAACATCTTAAAGGAAACACTGTTCTTATAATAGTGTTGATGTTGAAATGTTAATCACATTCTAGAGAGAAGGTTCAAAATTACATTTGCCTCCTTATTTATATTATTTGGTATATACCCTTTCAGGTTTTGTTTAAATAATTAATGATATAACTTATAATATATACTTGTAATTATATGATACATTATATATTTATGTAGTTTATATATAATAATCTCATAAATGTTTATATGTATAATCCATACAATTATTTATAGCGAAAACTTTTCTCCACTTAACCATATACTTTAAGTACACTGTCATTACTATTATTTGCAGCCTAAGTTTAATGGTTATATAGTATTTCATTGTAGTAAAGTACCTTACCATACTCCACTGTGAATATTTTAGTTGGTTATTTTTACTTTTTCTTTTGATTGTTATTTTAAAGAATGTGAATTTCCATATTTCTCTCTTTTTGTGTTTATTTCAGGGTTGTAGGATTGTATACTTTTGATTTATATGAATTCATATATTTTTGGTTATACTTTTGGTGAAAACACAAGCCTAGTCTTTCGTCTCGTGTTCATTCAAGGAGTTTGTTTCCTTATCCAGCATTGGTAGATAAAACTGACTGGGTTGGACTTAGTTACAGATGAGATTAAAAAAAATATAAATTAATGTGTAAGTGGTATAAGATCTATCAAAGGTATTCTTCAGGAGCAATTTTTACAAACCGTAGATGATAACTCTAAAACCTAACCACCAGGAAATAGGCTATGTAATTGCATTTTGAAAAAAAAGTGTTTTTTTTTTTTTTTTTGCATAGGCAAAGACCTTTTGAACACTTAATGTTTAGAAATTGCCAAGCATTTTAGAATTTAAAATTTAAAATGCTGTGTTGTTTTCTTCGTCACTGAGTTGTGTTTGACTCTTGGGATACCATGGACTGTATCCCGCCAGGTTCCTCTGTCCCTGAGATTTCCCAGGCAACAACACTGGGGTAGATTGCTGTTTCCTTCTCCAGGGGGCCTTCCTGACACAGGGATCAAACCTGGTCTCCTGCCCGGGCAGGCAGATTCTTCAGCGCTGTGCCGCCAGGGAAACGCCACTGGTTTCTTAATATTTTCACCACATATATATGTATAAGGTATGTTTTGAGTACTATAGTGGCTTATTAAGCACAAATAATAGCAATTGTTAGGAATATAGCATTCACAGGTAAGAAGTACTTGAAACATATTAACTTAAAAATACTATTACATGGGAAAAGAGTAGAGACATCAGTACTTTTTGAAGTTGTAAATTATTTCCAACAACACAGTAAAGAAATGTTAGTTATTTTCAAAAGGAAGTGAATGGGAATGAGAAGGACACCTATGGCATCAACTCATTGCTGAGGGGAGTGGGCTTTTTAGCTGCCATCAGGGCAGTGCCTGGTGCCTTGAATTGTTTTCTAGAGGAGAGAAGCTGTTTGTCTCCTCTTGAATCCCACAGAGCTGCCAATTCGAGCAGGATCAGTGGAAAAGAACCGCGGCCGTGTGGTGTCCTGTTATTTATTGCTTGATTAATATTTTTGTCTGTTGTGTGAATCACAATAGAATTCTGGAAAGTACAAGATGAAAATGATAATTTTCTCCGAAGATTATCCTAAACTAATTTTAATTGAAGTCTTCAAATGCTTTTCTTTCATTTACTTATGGGTTAACTAGGATATTTTCCTATCACATTGTTGAGTACAATAGTCAAAAATTGTGCCGCTCAAAATATAGTTTGAAGCCTGTAGGTTGCTAGCTGGGCACAGGAAATTGAAACTTCCTATCAATTTTACAGAATAATTTTATGTCTCATTGTATGTCTCTTTTTATTGTTCCTTATTTTTTCAAGTATTTTTTTTTTATTGTATCTTATAAAATACTGCTTTGCTTTTGGTTGGGAATAAAGAAAAAAAAAAAAGGTCATTCACCACAAGTTGGCTTCAGAAACACTGGTACAAAACTTATTTAGCACATTGTCAGATCAGATCAGGTCAGATAGTTGCTCAGTCGTGTCCGACTCTTTGAGACCCCATGAATCGTAGCACACCAGGCCTCCCTGTCCATCACCAACTCCCGGAGTTCACTCAGACTCACGTCCATCAAGTCAGTGATGCCATCCAGTCATCTCATCCTCTGTCGTCCCCTTCTCCTCCTGCCTCCAATCCCTCCCAGCATCAAAGTCTTTTCCAATGAGTCAACTCTTCGAATGAGGTGGCCAAAGTATTGGAGTTTTTCAGCTTCAGCATCATTCCTTCCAAAGAAATCCCAGGGCTGATCTCCTTCAGAATGGACTGGTTGGATCTCCTTGCAGTCCAAGGGACTCTCAAGAGTCTTCTCCAACACCACAGTTCAAAAGCATCAATTCTTCCGCGCTCAGCCTTCTTCACAGTCCAACTTTCACATCCATACATGACCACTGGAAAAACCATAGCCTTGACTAGATGAACCTTTGTTGGCAAAGTAATGTCTCTGCTTTTGAATATGCTACCTAGGTTGGTCATAACTTTCCTTCCAAGGAGTAAGCGTCTTTTAATTTCATGGCTGCATTCACCATCTGTAGTGATTTTGGAGCCCAGAAAAATAAAGTCTGACACTGTTTCCACTGTTTCCCCATCTATTTCCCATGAAGTGGTGGGACCGGATGCCATGATCTTCATTTTCTGAATGTTGAGCTTTAAGCCAACTTTTTCACTCTCCACTTTCACTTTCATCAAGAGGCTTTTGAATTCCTCTTCACTTTCTGCCATAAGGATGGTGTCATCTGCATGCATTTTTAGTCCTTTCTAGATTATAAGCTTCTTAAACATAAAGACTAAATTCAGTCATTCACTGATTCACATTCACTCATTCATTCATCAATACTTGTCAGTTGACACTGTTAGTTACTAATATGTGTGTTAGTCATTGCAACCCCATGGACTGTAGCCTACCAGGCTCCTCGGTTCATGGGATTCTCCAGACAAGAATACTGGAGTGTGTGGCCATTTCCTTCTCCAGAGTTACTCTTATGCATAATAAATATCCTATTATTTATTAGCATTGTCCTATGTCCTTGGACTGCAAAGAGATCCAACCAGTCCATTCTGAAGGAGATCAGCCCTGGGATTTCTTTGGAAGGAATGATGCTAAAGCTGAAACTCCAATACTTTGGCCACCTCATGCAAAGAGTTGACTCATTGGAAAAGACTCTGATGCTGGGAGGGATTGGGGGCAGGAGGAAAAGGGGACGACAGAGGATGAGATGGCTGGATGGCATCATTGACTCGATGGACGTGAGTCTGAGTGAACTCCGGGAGTTGGTGATGGACAGGGAGGCCTGGCGTGCTGCGATTCATGGGGTCACAAAGAGTCGGACACGACTGAGCCAGTGAACTGAACTGAACTATGCCTCAGCATCTCCAACTCCTATGAGAGTAGCTGCTCCAGTGTTTGTAGATCCAATAAACATTCTTAGAATTACTGTATGATTTAAGTAAATAAACATTTGTGTGTATATCCACTTACAGTGTTTCTGGCTCTTTAAACTTTTAGCTGTGTGCTAAGTTGCTTCAGTCATGTCCAACTCTTTGTGACATCATGGACTGTAGCTCGCCAGGCTCCTATATCCATGGGGATTTTCCAGGCAAGAACACTGGAGTGGGTTGCTATGCCCTCCTCCAGAAACTTACAGCATTGCAAGTAAATTGCCTAGCATTTCATAATCATTGCAGTCAAATCATATTGAATTATTTGTATAATTTAATATTTTGAATAAAAAGGAAAAATATATAGAGACTGATTCTCAGGAGTTTGCTCAAATGATCTGAGAAAATACCAGAATCATCTATTGATAGGCATACCCCAGCTCAGAAAAAAATTAAAAGCAAACGGGAGCACAAAAAAATAGTTGTCTTTCTGTTCAGATTAAAATATCTAGAATAATACTGATAAAATATATAAATAATATCACGTGATTGTCTGAAGATATTTTTTCTCACAGAGATTATATTTGGATGCAGTTGGTTCTTGTTGAATGTATATAAACCTTCATTGTAACGCTGTGTATTATTACTGCCTACAGCTTCTACCTGTTTATTTTACATAACCCTGATCGGTATCAATTTTACTTGAATTATCTGTTTTTTATTTTCTTGTACAAAAATGTTATCTCACTATAATATGTTCCCACCATACCAGAGTGACGTTTTGCTTTTTTATAATATTTGGTAATTCTTAAACGTATCTTTTTTGTGCATGCCATATGTTCAATGGCTGTCTCATATTTCTTCACAAAGATTATGTGGGTATTTCCAAAATCATTTCCAAAAATAATTTACTCTGAAAACATAATTTTAGCAAGCAAAAAGAGTATTCACTATTACTAGGTTTAAAAATGAATGCATAATAGCTATTTAAATTTTTCCAGTGGACTGGGAAAACAAGCACATAGGTTTCTGAGGCTCATTGTTTCTCATAATATACGCCACATTGCCTAGGATTTGATTATTTCCCAATATGACCCTTTGTCTTATGCGTTTGGGTTGCTATAATTATACCACAGACCAGATGACTGATTAATAACTGAAATGTATTTCTCACAGTTCTGGAGTCTGGAAAGTCTAAGATCAAGCTCCTGGCAGATTCTTTTCTGATGAGGCTTTCTTGTTCATAGACATCAGTCTTCATGTTTTTACCCCACATGATGAAAGAGGTGAGGGAGATCTCTGAGGTCAGTTCTACAGGGGCAGTGATGGCGTTCCTAAGGGCCCCCTGTGATAATCACTTCCCCAAGCCTAGCTCACACTTCCCCAAGCCTAGCTCACACCCCCGTGATAATCACTTCCCCAAGCCTAGCACCCTAGTACTCTCACAGTGGGGCTAGGGTTTCACCATATGGATTTTAAGGGGACATAAACATCCAGTCCATAGCACATCTGATGTTGATTATTTTTTCTAACGAGCAAAATCTGTGTTGACCATTTAGCATGTCCTCAAAGCCATCCATCTCAGATAATGCTCTCAATATACCGTTATTGAATAGTTGCTACCTTGGTTCAAGCCAGCTGAAGTCACAACAGTCTATAAGTTTTACTCCCCACCCCATTATAGCTCTTGTCTCTAGTATCTAAGGGTAAGATAAATCAGAATGAGGAGGGCTATATGTTTGAAATCAACTACATGAAGCCCTTTCTTGTTTAGAAATTAAGGGTTGGTCTGTTTAAATGAGGATTGGAGAGGATTCTAAAAACATTGTAACCCGAGAATATTGCACAGTCCCCTCCACACGTATGCAAGGTATTAAAAGGAGAAACCACTGCTGCTCTTTTACCTGGATCTTTTATCTTTTCATTATTTGACTTTCACTGCAGCTCATTACTTCAAGGAACAAGTAACCTAGATTTGGTGAATCTTTGCTAGGGACTCTGGGGCTAGAAATAGCAGGACTTTTCTGAAACACCAAGTTAGCAATAGAAAGAACAAAGAGAAATCCATAATTTCAAGACATTTAGTTTTGTAAGCCAACCTTAAAAATTGTGGTCAGAGAAAGAGAAAGAAATAACACATTACAAGTTTTAATCCAGCAAATAAATGATGAGTATTACGCTAGTTTGTTAGGGCTGCCATAACAAAATACTCAGACTAGTGGCCTGAACCATAGAAATTCATCTTCTCACAATTCCAGAAGCTACAAGTTCAAGATCAAGGCATCAGCAGGTTCGGTTCTTCAGGCCGGAATGCCAGAGTGTGTAGCCATTCCCTCCTCCAGGGGGTCTTCCCAACCCCGGGACAAACCCAGGTCATTAGGGTGGATTCTTTAGAAACTGAGCCATCAGGGAATCCTGGTAAGGATTAATCCTAATCAGTTAATCCTAAACCATTTCTTAGGGGAGTTGTGGTTGTGATGGTTCTTAATCCCTTCAGGAGCAGCGTGCACTTTCCAGAAGGAGAGCTCTCAGCTCCTCAAGCAGGGAGAGCCTTGGAAAGAGCCTGCAGATGTGCGGTACTTCCTGCCCTGGCATCTGCGTGGACATCTGCACTCACATGACACTTTCTTTGACTGAGCCTCGGTTTCCCCATCTGTAGAAAATGGCTTTAAATCCCTTTGCCCATTCTAATTATTGGAGTGGTGGACAAAAATGAACATTTAGTGTTATTCAATTACATTATTTCTTAGTTAAATGTGCCATTTCAAAGCATAAGGAATTTTTTCCTTTTTAAAAAAAATCAGTTTATTTTAATTAGAGGATAATTACATTACTGTGATACTGTGGTGTTTTTTGCCATCCATCTACATGAATCACCACAGGTGTGTACATGTGCCCCGCATCCTGAACCCCCCTCCCAGCTCCCTCCCCACCCCATCCCCCTGGGTTGTCCCAGTGCACCAGCTTTGGCTTCCCTGCTTCGTGCATCGAACTGCACTGGTCCTCTGTTTCACGTATGGTAATACACATGTTTCAATGCTGCTCTCTCAGATCATCCCACCCTCGCCTTCTCCCACGGAGTCCAAAAGCCTGTTTTTATATGTGTCATTGTTGTTGCCCTGCATATGGTATCATCGTTCCTGTCTTTCTAAATTCCATATATATGCATTAATATATAGTCTGTGTTTCTCTTTCTGACTTACTTCACTCTGTATAAGACGTTCCGGTTTCATCCACCTCAATAGAATCGACTCAGATGCATTCCTTTTTATAGTTGAGTACTATGCCACTGTGTAAATGTACCACAGCCTCCTTATCCATTCATCTGCCAGTGGACGCCTAGGTTGCTTCCATGTCCTGGCAGTTATAAACAGTGCTGAGTGAACATTGGGGTCCATAAAACATGAGGAAGTTTTAAATCAGGGATCACAAATAAGGTGAAGCCACCCCTTTGTGACCCAAGAGGATTCTCTAGTAGCATGACTACCTGAGAGGAGCGGCTCTATCTCATGACGAGTCTTTTGTATCCAGCATTCTGCATCTAGCTACCCTGGGGTAAAGAGGTATAAGAGAAGGAAGGAGGCCATTTAAAATGTGGGAAGATTCTCTTGACTACACGAAGTTCCCATCCCTTTGGGTGTTATGCAGTGTTCTGTTTTAATTTTGAATTAGAGAAGCCTGTTGCATACACACACACAAAATGGAAATAAATAAAATGTTAAAAAAAGAGATAACCAACAAATACTGCAAATATGCTCCTTCGCCTCAGAAAGCTCTCCGTATCAGATATACCAGGGAGGCTATTTTTTCAAGAGGTATTGTCTTTGGGATACTTGCTGACGTCCCACAGATTCCCATGCCGTTTTCAAAACAACGCTGCTGCTGACTGAACAGAGCGTTACCGCTGGTTCTTTGTGAGTCTCCTTTCACTGGCCACTTTGTGGCCCCAGATGTAAATTCCATGAAAGCTTTTTGGTTTACATCTGGTATATTGTGCAGAGCACATCTTTCGAATCAGACAGATCCGGGCTCACATACAGGCTTTGCATCCTAATCTCAAAAGCTTCCTTTTGTTGTCTGGAAAATGGGGAGAGTAACGTCTGCGTCTGATGGCTGCTGTGGGCATGAACTTTCATAAACTGAACCAGCACACGATAATGTTTTTAATCAAGGGTGGCTTCTGTCTTTTAACTCAGTGGCCTTACATCCAGTTTAGAAGCATCTGGGAGTTGAAAAAAATGCTCTGTGCTCTGACTGTGGCCTTGAAACTCAGATCCCTGGAGATTTAGACTGGAACTTGGAAATCTCTGTATTAGAACTTCCCTGTTTTTATTTTAAGGTGCTTTGGGGTTTTAACCAGTGCTATAATCCCATCAGGTAAATAAAAAATATTACAAAGTAGGTTCAGCATCCTGGTGTGCTGTTCTTGGACCTTTGTACCCCCAAGTGTGTGTGTGTGTGTGTGTGTGTGTGTGTGTGTGAGAATGCATGCATATGTACGTGTGTATATGCACATGTATGTATGTGTTCCAATACAGTGACTATTTCTGAATAGGAAAGTATCATTATTTTTACAATATGCTCCTTCTTTGTATTGTCATCTTACTTTCAGTTGACAATTTATATTGTGTGATGGTGAAATAAGGCAGCTACTTTTCTCCTATGGCAACACCTATACAAAGGCACTTATTAAAGAGGAGTATGACAACCTCATTCGAATAAGTGTGTATCTGTGAAGCTGACAACTTTGGATTGACAATACAGACACCAGGGTGCATATTCTGCTGTGTTATAATAAAAATGAATCTCACTTCTTTATATGCTGTCTAACTTTGTAGTCTCAGAACAGTACAAGCTTTGTCATATACTTAGATGTGTATATATATCTTCTTAATTATTTTTCAAAATTTAAAAATTACTTTCATAGATTCTCTGCATTGACAGCTGATAAACCTAGACAGTGTATTAAAAAGCAGAGCCATCCTTTGCCAACAAAGGTCTGTATGGTTAAAGCTATGGTTTTTCCAGTAGTCACATATGGATGTGAGAGTTGAACCATAAAGGCTGAGTGCAGATGAATTGATGCCTTCAAACTGTGGTGCTGGAGAAGACTCTTGAGAGTCCTTGGACTGCAAGGAGATCCAACCAGTTCATCCTAAAGGAGATCAGTCCTGAATATTCATTGGAAGGACTGATGCTGAAGCTGAAACTCCAGTACTCTGGCCACCTGATGTGAAGAACTGGCTCATTGGATAAGTCCCTGATGCTGGGAAAGATTGAAGGCAGGAGGAGAAGGGCATAACAGAGGATGAAATGGTTGGTTGGCATCATTGAGTCAATGGACATGAGTTTGAGCAAACTCCAGGAGATGGTGAAGAACATGGAAGCCTGGCGTGCTGCAGTTCGTGGGGCTGCAAAGAGTCAGACATGATTTAGCAACTGAGCAATAACAACAAAGCCTTTGAGTCTTATCTTTAACATTTTGATAACTGGTATTCAATACATTATAGATTTCTCACAATAGATTCCTGTAGTAGGCCTCTATATAATTAGTGCCAGAATGAACTGCTTTTTTCTCAATTAATGGGTCATCCATTAAAAATCTATCCCATTTGCCTCCAGAAAACACAAGAAGCCTACTACGATGTAAGCAAAATATATACAAAATCCAAGCAGAAATTAAGTGTACATCATCTGCTCTTCTGGGTCATTCCCTCTACCAGTGCAGAAAGTGGGGAGATGCTTGTAATGTATGGTACTGTATTTTGTTTTCCTCTTTGGCAGAATCCAAGCTGTAAGGCTCTGGGTCGCTGAAAGTTTATTTTGTGATTGGCTCAACGGTTTTATAGTTTTGTTTTCACAGCCTTAGTTCTTTTTTAATCAGACTCTGTACTGATCATGCTTATGTGAGAGGCACACGTACACAGATTATTCATTTCACTGTTTCCATGAGTTGAATTGTTAGCACCAGCATCATAATCAACTTCGCCTACGTCAGGTATGGTGGGCAACGATATACAATGACTAATGCAATCTCCATGTTGTTCATATAATTCCAGCAAGTGATAATGCAGCTGGGTATGATGCTTAAATGTTGGTTTCCTCCTTAATGCATCTGATAATTTCATGATGACCAGCGAAGATCAGCACCCATTCCTGAATACCATCCATGTGCCAAGTATTCTGTAGTCGTTGTCTTTAGAATTGACACAATCCCTGAGAGGTAGATGCCTTATGATCCCCATTTTATAGATTATGGAACTGAAAATTTGGGTCACTTGCCCTATGTCAGTTAGCAAGTAGCAGAGCAGAGATTTGAAAATATGTGTGTGACTTCATACCTGACGGCTTTCTTGTGAAGAACACTGTTTTATCATCATAACCTCCACTTTACACTTGCTGTTACTCAAATATCCTAAGAATCAGATTCCCCAGAGTTCCTTAGTTAATTCTCTAACAGCTCATCTCGGTTTGAAATGTGCAGCCCCTGGCTCTCCAGTCCCAGCTTGGACTGGGGCCTAAAATGGTCTGCTGAGTGTTTGGTTGTGTGAATGACTGCAGCAACTCACCCGTCTCCTCCATCAAGCTACTGAATAGTGATGTAATTAGATCCAGCTCTGAGATTTTTCTTCCTCCCATGATGTTTTTATCATCTGGTGATTAGATTACAATGTCAGTGATTAGCATGCATGGTTTCCCCACTGTAAGCAATGAGAAAGTCTGTATTCTATGTTTGAGGTTGGCTGCTGGGTTAATCCACTAACTGCCTGTACCTTGATCCAAAATGATACGCTGATGAATGGTGATGAATTCTATGAAATTCAGGAAACTGCTGTGTTGGCTGACATCAAGATGTGTTATGATTTGATGTGGCTGTGTATAAATGTTTATAGTCAGCCCAGGAAAATATAGTAAGGATATAGAAAACAGAATTCATGGATCTGGAGAACCATCTGTAGGGGGAAATCTATGCAGATAGTAGTTTAATAATGCTAACAACATTCTCAAAAGCTTTTTCAGTACTTGACTAGTTTTTACTTTCCAAGCAATATTCTAGCATACGTCATGCATTAATATCTTTAGTAATCACAGTAAGCATTGAGGAAATTCAAACACAGGGAAGGTAAGCCCAGGTCCCCCAGACGGGCAAAGCCAGGATTGCTGCTCAGGCAGTTTTATTCCAGATTCTGTTTGTTGGTTGTTCTTGTTCTTCTATAGATTATGGCAATGTTATGGAGATACAATTGACATATAAAAATTGTGTATGTTCTAGGTATATAACTTTATGTTTTGGGTATATAACTTGATGTTTTCATAAACATACAGGCTGTGAAATGGTCACCACACTCAAGGTAATAGTCATATCCATCACCCTAAGACTCTTGTGTTCTTAACCATTGTGAATTCTGTCTTACAGAAAACTTCATGTGGATGTAAATGCAGTTCTGAATATAAAATGCAGATTTAATTTCCACGAGGATACTAGTACAGAGATTAATAACTCTAAATTTTGAGTGAAAATTATGTTTTCTGGGAATTAGTGTTGTTTCCCGGCCAAAAATGTATAAGTTTTATATATTTCACATTTATTGTTTTTAAACATGAAAAATGCTGTTGTAGCCATCTGTCTGGCCATCATGACATCACCGTCTTTTGTTTCTTTACATTTTATTTTTTGAAAACTATTTTTAACAAGTAAATTGATGTGATCCTCATCATTCCTTTGTGTTTTGGGGACAGGTGGTGTTTTCTAAACCCATTAATGAGGAGGTTAATCACGTAGATGTTTAAAGAGTAGCACAAAACCCCCAGCAAGTGAATCTGAGGCATAGAAGGAGAACACACGTTTGATCTCTGAAGAAGCAAAGGCTGTTGCATCATCCAATCATGATGGCATAGCTTCACAGGCTGCAGGAACCGAATTTTCAGATCGTGTCTGGGGAGCTGCAGGTGGAGGACAGGTAGCAGGGTGGGGATAATGGAGAGCTGAGAACTGTGTGGAGGGCAGGTAGCAGGGTGGGGATAATGGAAAGCTGAGAACTGTGCGGATACAGCAGTTCCTTTTGAAAAGCAAGACATAATTTCAGTATCTCACTAAACAGTATTCTCTGTGAACTATACTTGAAAAAGATCATTATTCTCTTAATCATTCTTTTTTTTCAACTGCCTTTTCATATTTTGAGACACACTTGTATTGGCAATTTTTATCATGACGACTTTATGAGAAGATTTATGTATGTAACAGAAATGGCATTTCAATAGTAATTAATAAGAAAACAATTTCCATTTATTTCAGTCTACCAAACAAAGTACATTTCTTTTAGCCTCTAGACATTGTTCTTTATGCTATGCCTCAAGAATTATCCTGCTTTTTTCTCCTTACTTTCTGGGTTTTTCTAAGAATAGAGACATAGCGGGTAACTCTCTTACTGAGGGAAAATAGATTTTTGTATGTAAGACAAAGTTATTTTATGTTTAAAATGATTATTATTTTGAAACACTGCATCAAATTTTACATAAGAGATCCCCATTATTCTTAAATTTATTTTATTTGGGATAAGTAGATTATGTTTTCCTCAAAAGGAAATTATGTGTGTGTGTTTCTGATTCAAGATAAAAGCAATGACTTAAAACACTGAAGCAAGATGCAAATTAAAAATCAGCTCTCATAAATCCATCCTTGTCATTTTCAAAACAAATCCATGACATGATTTTAATATGTTTGCCATTATTACACTATAAGGAGTATAGTAATTGCATATTTGTATTTGGATCCTGTCCTCAGAGTATGTATTTGAATATTCACAATTAATATATTATGTGGAGTTACGCGCAAAATAACTGTCAAAGTATGTACCATGAGTGTCCTCTGCATATGTTGTTAGTGTAAGAAGGATTTCCGTGTAAACAAAAGTATGCCTCTTTCACTGGTATTTTTGGAAGTTGAATGAAAAAAGTTCAGCAGTTTAATAAAAATAAAAAATTGTCAATGTTAACATTCCCTTTCCGCCACCCCCCGCATTATTAACACTACTTCAATTTTCTTTGTCTTTAGCTAATTTAATTAGCTATGGCTGTGGTTCATTATTGTTATCAATTGTCATAACTTGTACCTAATACTTTAGGTCTATTATATACAGAATATGCTAAATTAGGCCATATTTCAGTTGTACCCTTGGGTGGAAAAGATCAGGCAAGGTAATCAGACGGTTTATAAATCAACTTTGAAAAATGAAAATTGATAAGTTGCACGGAAGAGATTTATGTTATTTCATATGTATATAATAGGCAGTAGAGTTCTGGTATGTTAATAAGTTCAAACTGTCTTTTGTTTGCAGAATTTTTATAGATTAAGAGGTAATATGTGTTTGTGCCTTATCAAGTTTATATAAATTAAGTAGGTAATGTATTTGCATACATCTTCATATTTGATATCAATGCAATCACATATTTACCAAAAAAGCCTATTTAACTGTTCAGTTCAGTTCAGTCTCTCAGTTGTGTCTGACTCTTTGTGATCCCATGAACCACAGCACGCCAGGCTTCCCTGTCCATCACCAACTCCCGGAGTCCACCCAAACCCATGTCCATTGTGTTGGTGATGCCATCCAACCATCTCATCCTCTGTCGTCCCCTTCTCCTCCTGCCCTCAATCTTTCCCAGCATCGGGGTCTTTTCAAATGAGTCAGCTCTCTGCATCAGGTGGCCAAAGGATTGGAGTTTCAGCTTCAACATCAGTGCCTCCAATGAACACCCAGGACTGATCTCCTTTAGGATGGACTGGTTGGATCTCCTTGCAGTCCAAGGGACTCTCAAGAGTCTTTTCTAACACCACAGTTCAAAAGCATCAATTCTTGGATGCTCAGCTTTCTTTATAGTCCAACTCTCACATCCATACATGACCACTGGAAAAACCATAGCCTTGACTAGACAGACCTTTGTTGGCAAATTGATGTTTCTGCTTTTTAATACGCTGTCTAGGTTGGCCATAACGTTCTTTCCAAGGAGTAAGCATCTTGTAATTTCATGGCTGCAGTCACCATTTGCAGTGATTTTGGAGCCCAGAAAAATAAAGTCAGTACTGTTTCCACTGTTTCCCCATCTATTTGCCATGAAGTGGTGGGACCAGATGCCATGGTCTTAGTTTTCTGAATGTTGAGCTTTAAGCCAACTTTTTCACCCTTTTTTCACTTTCATAAAGAGGCTCTTTAGTTCTTCTTCACTTTCTGCCATAAGGGTGGTGTCATCTGTATATCTGAGGTTATTGATATTTCTCCCAGCAATCTTGATTCCAGCTTGTGCTTCCTCCAGCTCAGCATTTCTCATGATGTACTTTGCATATAAGTTAAATAAGCAGGGTGACAATATACAGCCTTGATGTACTCCTTTTCCTATTTGGAACCAATCTGTTATTCCATGTCCAGTTCTAACTGTTGCTTCCTGACCTGCATACAGGTTTCTCAAGAGGCATGTCAGGTGGTCTGGTATTCCCATCTCTTTCAGAATTTGCCACAGTTTATTGTGATCCACACAGTCAAAGGCTTTGGCATAGTCAATAAAGCAGAAATAGATGTTTTTCTGGAACTCCCTTGCTTTTTCGATGACCCAGCGGATGTTGGCAATTTGATCTGTGGTTCCTCCGCCTTTTCTAAATCCAGCTTGAACATCTGGAAGTTCACCGTTCACGTATTGCTGAAGCCTGGTCTGGAGAATTGTGAGCATTACTTTACTAGCGTGTGAGATGAGTGCAATTGTTCAGTAGTTTGAGCATTCTTTGGCATTACCTTAACTGAATATTTCTAAAATACTCAAAAAAATTTATCTTGTCTTTTCAGCAGCCTGTTAAAATTTTCAAATATTGTGAAAGAAGTAATTTAATTAACATGTCATATAATAGTTATAACAACATATATGTATATATGTACATGTATATGTGTATGCTGCTAAGTCACTTCAGTCGTGTCCGACTCTATGTGACCCCATAGACAGCAGCCCACCAGGCTCCCCCGTCCCTGGGATTCTCCAGGCAAGAACACTGGAGTGGGTTGCCATTCCCTTCTCCAATGCATGAAAGTGAAGTCGTGTCCGATCCTCAGCGACCCCATGGACTGCAGCCTACCAGGCTCCTCTGTCCATGGGATTTTCTAGGCAAGAGTACTGGAGTGGGGTGCTATCGCCTTCTCCGGTATATGTGTGTATATATATACAATAACATAAGTGTATATATGTATATACATATACATATATATACATATTTGTATATATACAAATATAAACTTATATATATGTATATTTGTGTATATATATATATTTGGGGGCTTCCCTGGTGGCTCAGTGTAGAGAATTGCTTGCCAATGCAGGAGACACAGGAGACGTGGGTTCAGTTCCTAGGTCTGGAAGATCCCCTGGAGAAGGAAGGGCAACCCACTCCAGTATTCTTGCTGGAAAATTCCATGGACAGAGGAGCCTGGCTGCCTATAACCCATGGGGTCACAAAAAGTCATATATGACTGAGCATACATCTATCTATCCATCCATCTATATCTGTGATCAGAATTATTTGAGACAAGAATCTTTTGAGACATTTTTGTTGAATTGTATGTTAATTCTCTTTCCAGGAAAAATCTGTGTGGTATGATTAACTCAGAGATACTCAGAAGGTGGTCTGTGGGGCCACAGTTACCTCACTAGTGGTTTGTTTTGGGTTTGCCAGGAAGCAGAATCCGAGAGTTAATGTTTAGGTACCTTTATAGCAAAATAACAGAGTAATTTTTACCTACTGAGTCTGATAAAAATTTCCTCATCCATTCCCAAGATTGCAGTGAGGAACATGGACAAAGGATCTTTAAAGAACATTTTAAAAAATGATTCATTTGAGTAACTATGCATGTGGTACAAACACACAAATAAATGATACAAAAGGTATAAACCAAAATTGAAATCTCTCTTCTTTTCACTGTATCCACTTCTTAGAAGAAACTCTACCAGCTACTGTATGAGAAAATGTACATATTTTATACATTTATACATATAAAGACATATACTCACAAAGATTATTCATGAAGTCAGAATTTATAGTCTCAGTAAAATATTTGAAAGTAAATGATTGCTTCTGTAAATAATGCCTTGCATTTACACTTACCGATAAGGCATGTTAAAAGCATCCTCTCTATTAAGATATTAGCTTGGGTGTAGTTATCACTCTGGTCCACATGAAAGTGGGCCTTACATGTTCAACACACATATATGTATTTCTGAGAAAAATCAAACATTTTGCTAAATCATGCACCAAAATTTATAAGGCTTATGGGGGAAATGGACCTAGGTTTTTTAATCACTCAAAGTCTATATAACCAGGTCATGAAGAAAAATAGCACTGTTTTAATAGAGATCTCAGCACTGTTAAAAAGAAATGTTGTTCCCAATAAATGAAGTAATAGAACAGATGTAAAAATTAACCTTAAAATTGATGGAGGTGGCAACTGGAAGGATGCAGGGATAGGAAGGGATAGAGCTGTGAAGTTATGAAGATGAGTGAAGAGCACAAAGGTCAGGAAGAAGCATGCAGTAAGCACATTAAGACTGAGTGTCTGAATCAAGCTTCCCTGGTAGCTCAGCTGGTAAAGAATTCACCTGCAATGCAGGAGACCCTGATTCGATTCCTGGGTTGGGAAGATTCCCTGGAGAAGGGGTAGGCTACGCACTCCAGTATTCTTGGGCTTCCCTGGTGACTCAGACAGTAAAGAATCTGCCTGCGATGTGGGAGACCTAGGTTTGATCCCTGGCTTGGGAAGATCCCCTGGAGGAGGGCATGGCAACTGACTCCAGTATTCTTGCCTGGAGAATCCCATGGACAGAGGAGCCTGGCAGGCTACAGTCCATGGGATCTCAAAGAGTCAGATATGACTGAGTGACTAACCACAGCACAGCATCTGAGTCAAGAGGATAAAGGAGGCATGATACATTACAGAATTCCTGTTGCTTGAAGCTCTGCAAGTGAACTTTGTGTTCACTTCTACTTGGTGGCATAGATCCTTAACTTCTTGGGCAAATAGTAAGTATGATCTAGTTGCTAAGTCGTGTCCCACTCTTTGTGACCCTATGGACTGTACACCCCCTCCCAGGATCCTCTGTCCATGGGATTTCCCAGGCAAAATTATTGGACTAGGTTGCTATTTACTTCTCCAGGGAATCTTCGTGACTCAGGGATCGAACCCTTGTCTCCTGCATTGGCAGGTGGATTCATTACCACTGAGCCACCAGGGAAGCCCCAATAATAGGTATAAACTGGTGCTCTTGTCAACTTGAATAGTAAAACAGCCAAGAGTCAGTTTATTCAGGAATAGCCAGAGGAATTGCAATTAAGGATATTAGAACTATGAAGGACCACAGGCAATCCAGAGAACAAGGAAGGGGGGCTTACTTTTTTAGGAAAAAGCGGGTATTTGGGGGCACTCTAATATCCAAAGGGCTTCCCAGGTGGCTCGGATGGTAAAGCGTCTGCCTGCAGTGTGGGAGACCCAGGTTCGATCCCTGGGTTAGGAAGATCCCCTGGAGAAGGAAATGGCAACCCACTGCAGTATTCTTGCCTGAAAATCACATGGACGGAGGAGCCTGGTAGGCTACAGTCCATGGGGTCGCAAAGAGTCGGACACGACTGAGCGACTTCATTTTGCTTTAATATCCAGAATCCATTGAAGGAAGTACGGAGACTTCTCATTGGTTGGGTTACTACAGTCTCTGGCTGGGCTGTCATTGGCAGATAAAATTTTGTTCTTCCTGGGGGTTAGTAGAGTAGGCAACTCCGTCCTGTTGGAGATGTAGGCCTGCTGTCTTTTCCTGTTTGGAGTCATTGAGGATGCGTGATGGAGCATGAGAGCTCCCCCTATTTATGTGACGAGGGAAACGCTGTACAGTAGCAACAATATGAATGATTGTTCGGTCCAGTAGCCGCGCATGGCTAAAGAACACTGTAGATGTGATTACTGTATGAGCGACTGAACTGAACTGTGTTGAGAAACTGAATTTTTTTTTTTAATTTTATTTTATTTTTAAACTTTACATAATTGTATTAGTTTTGCCAAATATCAAAATGAATCCGCCACAGGTATACATGTGTTCCCCATCCTGAATCCTCCTCCCTCCTCCCTCCCCACACCATCCCTCTGGGTCGTCCCAGTGCACTAGCCCCAAGCATCCAGTATCGTGCATCGAACCTGGACTGGCAACTCGTTTCTTACATGATATTTTACATGTTTCAGTGTCATTCTCCCAAATCTTCCCACCCTCTCCCTCTCCCACAGAGTCCATAAGACTGTTCTATACATCAGTGTCTCTTTTGCTGTCTCGTACACCGGGTTATTGTTACCATCTTTCTAAATTCCATATATATGCATTAGTATACTGTATTGGTGTTTTTCCTTCTGGCTTACTTCACTCTGTATAATAGGCTCCAGTTTCATCCACCTCACATTTAATTTTAACTTATGTACATTCAATCCCTTCAAGTAACCAGTGGCGACCAGACTGGGCATTGCAGGTATAAACCAGTTGATTTTCACATTATACTAATATCATTCTCCTATTCACTAATCCATATAAGCTAATTCACTTTCTACATAGAGATGGCGCATCAGATCAGATGGATCTTATAACCAGTTTTCTATGTTATTGTCCTGAAAGAAAATGGAACGAGCTTACGTATTTCGGTGCTAGTAGATTAATGTCTATAATAGTAGCAGAAAGGGTTGTGGTGCCTCAGAGTCCTGTTTAATAGAAGCCTGCTCATCACTGAACACTGCTTAGCCTCTGAGCTTGTGCAAACTCTCTGTGTCATTAATATGTAAATCTCACCTTCTGCAGGTAAGCTCTTTCAGAAGTGTGATCCACTTAGGGTGTCCTTGTTTCTCTGTGAATAATCGGTCCAGACAAGCACATTTTGCATTTTAATTTGCTGTGTGAGTTTAGTTTTTAAAACTACCATGCCTTTTAAGGTCACTGTTTTCTATTACAATAAAGACTATTACAATTTCCAAAATAAAAGTTGTTTAGGAAATGCATGTTAAAAATCAATTTTGAAAATGTCTTAAAGTATTTAAAATATACTAAATATTAAATAATGTTTGAAAAAAGTTATTCTTCAGGGTGTATGTGTACAATACTAAAAAATTATCAAAAGAAGATGACAAATTATATAATGTTAAAGAACTGGAGGCTGACACTTAAGCCTAGATCAGCAATAATGAGAAGGAAATCATTATGAGTTAAAATTGAGAATATACAGTTTTAAACCATTCATATCTTGGTCTTACATGTGTTTTCTTTTCAGATTTGTACAACTTGGACCATGTAATAGTAGGAATTCTCAGATCCACTTGAAAAACGGAATGCTCGGGAAGATTTTATAGGAGATCATTCTTGGAAATAGTTTTTCTCTCACTATTTGATGTTTCATAAACATGCCTGTTTTGAAATGCTCTGCATAATCAGGCTGCAAAATAATGGTTGAGAATAAAACTAGTGGGATCTTTTATAAGCTGGTTCTCTGCACTGATCCAATAGGATAAGCACTGTATTAACATATTTTCTGGAAACAATTAGACTCCTTAGAAGAGAGATTTTGAAACATTTTATTTCACCATTTATGAACAGTATGGGCAAGTCACAGCCATTTCTCGTAAGTGGTTAGTGTAGTTATTGAGAATTTATTCAAGCCACTTTCCAAGTTGATAGCAGTGATGATGATGGTGTTTAAATCTTTGTGGAGAGGGACGTGTAGCTCTTTATAAATGGAGAGCAGCTAGTTATGTTATCCCAGTAGATATATTGCCCACCTAATATTTCGCAGAATGATATCTTCCTGGTATCCTCAACCTTATGCCACCTGTGACTGTCAGAAGTATCTTTATTGTATGCACTGATAAGGGAAAAATGCTGTCAATTAAACAATGCCATGCTCTCAGTTGTATGATATGACTTTCAGAGATGTTAAGCGGTGAAGAATATGTGCCTAAAATGTTATAAAATAGGGCAATAATTTTATTACAAAAATCCTCTGGTGCAACAGCCTTTTGCAATACTGCAGATTGATATCAGGGTAGACCTTCACACCTCACATGTTAGAATTTAGGGACATTTTGCTCCCTCTGAAGGCTTCCCTGATAGCTCAGTTGGTAAGAATTTGCCTGCATTGCAGGTTTGACCCCGGTTTGATTCCTGGGTCAGGAAGATCTGCTGGAGAAAGGATAGGCTACCCACTCCAGTATTCTTGGGCTTCCCTGGTGGCTCAGCTGGTAAAGAATCCAATGCAGTGTGGGAAATCTGGGTTCTATCCCTGGGTTGGGAAGATCCCTTGGAGAAAGGATAGGCTACCCGCTCCAGTATTCTGGCCTGGAGAATTCCACGGATGGTGTAGTCCATGGGGTTGCAGAGTCGGACAGGACTGAGTGACTTTCACTCTCCCTCTTCCACTACCTCTGAAGAATGCTCCCAGTGTAGGTCTGACGTAGGTTCCCTTCCTCTTGGCTCCTACGAACTGTGCGCAGCTCTGAGGAAGCCTATCTCAACAATTTATTGCTCTTCTGTACCTACCACATGGCTTCTGAGCCTCCAGGGCATATGATAAACACTCAAATTCATTGTATTGTGCCGAGCACATGGTTGGTGTTAAATGACTTTTTCACAAATGAATGCGTGGATGAGCAATAAATAGAAAGGGTGCGGATGACGTAGGATCCACAACAGCGAATGAAGGTCTTCTCTTTAAACTCTTCAACAGGCTAACGGTATGCCTTTCCCACATTTGAATCACGGTTCAGTGACATTTTCCAGTTACCCTGGAACCTGTAACACGGTGCACCCTTAGATCGTGTGAGGTCAGACTGAGGCCTGGAGTTCCTTACAGTGAACATAAATTAAAAACTATAGGCAAGGAGAGTTGAGACTGTGTAGTTTGTGGGTTTTCTGTTGTTTTTTTTTTAATATAATTATCAGTGTGCATTTTTCACTCACACTTTGTGTTAAGTGCAACTTAAAATGAATAGAACACCTCTGTGATTTTTCTTTTTCTTTTTTTCTTAACAAAGTGGGGAAAGTAAGCACATTTTCCTCAAGGGAAGTAAATTAGGATGTACGGTGTAGCACAGCATATGTGAACCAAAGAAATAAAAAGAAATTCTAACATTGAAAATGATTAGCTTTAGGTGGGTCTCACGCAGAGAGTAGGTAAGAAATATAACATGAGCACCAGGCTACTGCTCTCCCCTTCATCCTAAGAGGTGCTGACAACAGAAGATGCACGTGGGCATGCAAAGAGGAATCCTGAAGTTAGTTAGGATTTCTTCCTGTGCCTAGATGGTGTAGAACAACAAAAAAGGAGTCCTTTTTTCTTTTTTTTTTTTGCTGTGACGGCAGTAACAATTCGATGTTTTTCGTTGCATTGATATTCCTAACCCAGTCGTGGAAATGAATGTCTGACTAGGGTACTCTGCAAAGTTTGGATATATATTTTCCTGTGTGATATGTGTCATCCAGGTGTTCCTAACAAGGTAGATAAGTGTGATTAGACAATGGATAGATTATCTGATTATGTGGTTATCTACTGTATTATCATCTCTTTAAAATATTGTATTACTACTTTAAGAGATTAATGCCGCTACTATTACAGCGGAATTACAAGCAGAATATACAAGCAGAAACCTGTTTGTTCCGTAGTAATATGTTCAGTCATTCAGTTTGTTATCTATATAAGTGTAAGGCATTTTGGAATGATTTGACTTGATATAATATGTATGATTTTACTGTGAATCAAGGACAGTATTTCTGCATATGGCAAAATGCGGTATTTTTTGTACCTGATGAATCGACAGCTGGAAAGCAGATACATTTTTGTAACGCTATCTTTTGGGAAATGTTTATCCCAGAAATGATTGATAGAGAGTTGGCTGTTTTTATTTTTCTTGAAGATTTGGTAAATAATAATAAAAAAAATAAAAACAATCCACTTCCAAATACCTCATGATTTTTACTTAAGAACATAAATTTTATGCATACATAATAGCTATTTGAAACAATTTCCGTATTAACCAATATTTTATTTCCCTCAGGTGATGAAACTAGCCACTCATTTTGAGTTTCTTTTGCAGTGATTTTCATGAAATTAAACCAAACATGAAGAACAATTTCTATAAACCACAGTCTGGAAAAATTAAATAGAATTTTCACATAAATGATTAGAAGTACATTATTAAATAACTATTTTTTCCTATACTTCATTAAAATGTATCTCAAATGTATTCACTTTATTCATCTAAAGTGCACTGTCTTACTAAATCTGAACTATAAATCATTTAAAATAGACTACTAAATATATCATGATATTAGCTTGTATCTTGCTGAACCCTTTACACAACACCATCTTGAACACTTTTAGGTGAGGTGGAATGTATTTATCCTGCATTTTCTCCTAATGCTATGGTTGACTATAAAAGAACAATAATCACGATCGCCTTGGAGTAAATAGGCTTTGAGATTCATTAACCACCTTAGCTTTGCCTCAGCTATTAATCTGAGAATGCATTTATTACTTTGCATATTACAATGCAGTGGGGAATATTCATTAATTAGTTCCATTGGGAGGTTTTGGTACCACCATAAACAACATTTAAAAAATAAATTAGTCTTATATGAACATAGAGAGTAGAATATATACATAATATACACAAAAGAAACAGAACTGCAAGTAATTATTTTCACATTCATAGAGGGACAAGTAGCTATTAGTCAGCAATTCACAGGAATGGAGGAAACAAGGGGGAGAATTTGATTCAGAGAAGTCAGCAGTGTGTGAACTTGGGGAGTCTTGGGTTTAGATACTTAGTGTATTGATTATTAACAGTGAAATCTTACTTTTCTTCTCTAAACCTGGGCTGCATCCACGTATAATGGAATGATGACAGTATTTTTAATTGTTTGAAGAATTTAACAGAAAGTATGGTAAACCACTACCTTGTATTAAATAAGGTATTATAAAGTGTTCAAAGTAATGCTAAATAAATCGTATCTGTTTGGTATTAGATATCACAAGTCCAGGTGATAGAAATGTGTTTTTCCCAATCTTCTCATGACATAAAAGAACATCTAAAATTAAAATGAGAAAAACACATTTCTCATGTTTCTGTATTCACACACTTGGATGTAGGTTAACCGGAGTGCAGCTGCAGCGGAATTGTCTATGCTCTTTGGATTCTGGTGCAGACCATCTTCCTAGAGTCTGCCAATCTTGTTTTCTTGTTTGTTTTTAACACAAAGCTGACAGTTGCTGGGTTTTATGAAAAAGTGAGTGTGAGTTGCTCAGTTGTGTCTGACTCTTTGCCACCCCACGGACTGTGGCCATCCATCCTCCGTCCATGGGATTCTCCAGGCAAGAACACTGGAGTGGGTTGCCTTTCCCTTCTCCAGGGGATCTTCCTGATCCAAGGAACAAACCTCTTTTTTTTCTTTTCTTTCTCTCTTTTTTTTTAACCAGCTGAGCCACCAGGAACACTAAATAATTTTTTTTTATAATTATGATTTATTTTAACTACCCGTTTTTGTGTTTAAATAGAATATGACTATTTTAAATATTTTGGAGTAGATGGATACTGGGCCATCATATTAGGCAAATAAAATGTGCATTACTTAACCACCTGCGTGCACTTCCCAGATGGTGCTAGTGGTCAACAACCCACCTGCCAGTGCAGGAGACGAGAGAGGTGAGTTTGATCCCTGGGTGGGGAAGATCCCCTGGAGGATGGAATGGCAACCCACTCCAGTACTCTTTCCTGGAGAATCCCACGGACAGAGAGGCCTCTGGGGCTACAGGCTACATAGGATCACAAAGAGTCAGACACGACTGAAGAGACAGCATGGCATGGCAATCACCTGTGTAATTGGTACATAGATATCAGTTCCTATAAGAGTTTTCTGAGGTACATTTGAGATTACTTATCCCCTGGAGGAGGAAATGGCAGCCCACTCCAGTATTCTTGCTGGAAAATCCCATGGACAGAGAAGCCTGATGGGTCTACAGTCCCCGGGGTCACAAAGAGTTGGACATGACTGAGTGACTCACACTACTTGAGATTACTTATGTTCTGAAATAGTTTATTAGAAAACATAAAAATAATATGCAGAAGTAATTATTATGCTTGTAATACTTAAGTAAAAAGTCTCTTTCAAGCATAAATTGAAATTTGCCCGTATAAATCAGTAAAAGTCCACATTATTGAACACCTGCCATCTTCCATCCTCTGTGTTAATCTGTCTTATTAACACACTAACTTTATTTATCCAACGATGTGTATTTAGCAATGCTTGTGTATTAGCTAGGTACAGAAACAAATATACAACCTGGATCCTGAATTAAAGTGCAGGGTGTTGAGCGCCATAATGAAAGCAAATATAGGGAGGCATGGATTTATTGATCAGGTCTGATTTATTGATCAGAGGATCCTGTGAGGGTTTCCTTAAGATGTGCTTGCTTGTATCTCAGTCGTGTCCAGATCTTTGTGCTCTCATGGACTGTAGCCCTCCAGGTTCCTCTGTCCATGAAATTGTGGGTGATGCTTAAATCTGAGTGGAGAACATGGAGAACAATTTCCTCTGTCTCGATTTGGGAAATGAAAAAGCACATGTCCTCCTGTACCATGGAAGTTTATGCATAAAAGTATTTTATGGGCTTGTAAAACCTCACTGGAAGGATATATTAAATCTCTTTGGCCAGTAGTAATCTGGCCCCTGATGTACGAAGTTCCTTAAGGGTTCATATGCCACTGATGACCAAGTAGCATCTAAAGTAACTGAAAGCGGGGAAGGGACGGGGGAACGAATGCTATAAAATGTCCAGGTCTGTGGTTGTGCACTGAGGCTGTGTGAGTGTCTGTGACACATGTGACCGGATCCAGTAAACCCCTGAAAAGAGAGCCTTATAAGAACCCAAATAAGCACCAGAGGATCAGAGGAGCTATTACCATAGCATCCTCTACCTGCCACCTTGGAATGTTTATCCAGTAAAAGCATGTGGTATCTTCAAACTCAAAGTGGGAATTTGGGGGTCACATAGGATGGAGGCATCTTCTCGATCTCTTTCTCTGTCTCTATCTCTTTCTCTGTCTCTCTTTCCCCCGCTTTCTCTGCCCCATCCCCTTCTTTCCTCCCCTTCTCTTTCCACATGTATAGTTTTACACGTGGAAAGTGCTCTGTGGTTATGCTGGCAAGATGCAGAGAGGCTCTTTTCCCCTGTCTCTTCTGACCAGCTCAAGAGTGATCACCCAGAATGAGATAAAGGTCAGGGAAAGCACTTGCCTCTTCGGTACCGCTCAAAGATAGCAGGGCATTGTGGGCAAGGACAGTGGCAGCGATTTGGAATAGTCACAGTTAGAGAATCAAGAGCGAGCTAAGGGATGGCATTCTTTCTGCACAGGTGGCAGGTAGCACGCAGTTTGTGCACCTTCTTCTAACCCCGTCCTGGAACACACCCAAGTTATGGGAGAATCTGCCTTCCTCTGGAAGTTTCTATCTCAGTTGATAGCACCAACACCCACCCAGTTGCTCAAGATAGATGGTGTGACACAACCTTGATTCTGCTCTTTGCTTTGCCCCTTCTTCCTAATCCCGAGCGAGTCTTATAGATTCTCTTACAAAATGGGTCTTGAATGTTTCCACCTTTTTTTCCTATCTCCCTCCCATTGCCCCAGGCCAAGTTGCATCATTTCTGGCCTAGATTTACAGTCTCTTAACTAGCCTTTCATGTTTACACTTCCCAATCCATTCTCAACACAGCAGTTAGAGGTGATCTTTCAAAAATGTAAATCAGATCACTCCACGAGTTGCCTTAGCCCTTCAGCGGCCTTTCCTTACACTTGGAACAAAGTCCGGCCTCCTTGCAGTGATTTACAAGGCCCTGCCTCCTTTCCTTCCTGCTTATCTCTCCAACCTTGTCTTGTTCCCTCTTGTTGATTATGTTGCAGCTACAGTCTTTCTCGGTTCCACAAGGGAGTGTTATTTCTGTCCAGAAAGTCTTGGCCAGTTCTCTGCATGGGAATTTTGCTCTTAGCTTTGTGCGTGACTGATTTCTTCTGATTTTTGAGGTCTCGGGTTGTACTGCACCTACTCAGAGAGGGTTTCTGTGGTCTCAGCCTTGGTGGCCTCTCCCGCTCCCGATTTCCCCCTCACAGCTCCCTGCACATGGGCTTCGTCGCACAGCGTGTCCTCTGTAGCACAGGCTGCGTGTCTACTTGTGTGTGTGTGTTCGTTGCTCAGTTGTGTCTGAGTGAGTTGCTGAGAGCCAGGGATGGAACCCAGGTCTCCTGCATCGCAGGCAGATTCTTTACTGTCTGAGCTGCCAGCTGCCGTCTACTTGGCTGACACCAGTTGGCCTCTGTAGAGTGAATACTCCATGAGCACAGACGCCAGGCCTCTCGTTTTATCCACTGTGTGTTTATCCCGAGGCCCTGTGCCTGACACATGTGCAGATCCAATATGCTTTTGAGAGAATGGATGACGGAGAAATAATAAGAATGGGTTTTTTAGTGAGTTTTTAGTAAGAGTAGGAGAGCTGATCACTATAGGTAGCAGGATATCAAAATTACAATTTTGATACTAATATATCAAGGGGGTGAGCATGACTACCTGTTTATTTAGATCAAAGAGGTGTTGCATTTCTTCAAGTTAGGTCTTATATCACTTCACAAATTTCAAATGCTTATCAGGTTAGTGCTTGATATTTTATTTATAAATTTGTTGAGTACTTAAACTTATCATTCACACCTTCATCTATCCTTATTATTTCAACTTATTTGTATTGCTCATTTAAAGCAGCTATTACTCAATGCAACAGTCGAAATGCAAAGAATGTAACTAAAAGAAACATAAAATTGCTGTACTTGCAGTTTTAAGTTTGGGAGAAATTATCATTCAGAAGTCTGTTAAGAAAGTATGAAAATTGATGCACGTTTGCAGAGAGTTTTTGGAAAGTAGGTTACCTTGCATGTACTTCCCTGGTGGCTTAGATGGTAAAGAATCTGTCTGCAATGCAGAAGACCTGGGTTTGATCCCTAGGTTGGGAAGATCCCCTCGAGAAGGGAATGGCTACCCACTCCAGTATTCTTGCCTGGAGAATTCCATGGATAGAGTACCCGGGCGGGCTACAGCGCATGGGGCTGCAGTCAGACATGACTGAGTGACTAACGCTTTCACTGCATGTACTAGTTTGGATATTGCTTCATTAAACTTGATTCATTTATGTGTTTGTAAATACTTATGTTGAGTGCATGGATGCTCAGTTGCTTCAGTCGTGTCCAACTCTTTGCAAGCCTGTGGACTGTAGCCCGCCAGGATCTTCTGCCTCCAGGTAAGAATACTGGAGTGGGTGGCGATGCTCCTCTCCAGGGGATCTCCCAACCCAGGGGTTGAACCCCCAATTCCTGCATCTTCTGCATTGCAGGTGGATTCTGTACCCACTGAGCCTCCTAGGAAGCATTGCATTTATGTTTTCTTTCTTTGCATGCTAAGTCGCTCAGTCATATCCGACTCTGTGCAACCCCATGGACTGTAGCCCACCAGGCTCCTCTGTCTATGGGGATTCTCCAGGCAAGAATACTGGAGTGGGTGGCTGTGCCCTCCTCCAGGGGATCTTCCCAACCCAGGGATTGGAACCGTGTCTCTTACATCTCCTGCATTGGCAGGCAGGTTCTTGGGAAGCCCTATCTTTCTTTAGTAGGGCTCAAGAAAAAAATGTATTTCTTGAAAGAATTGTGATTAAGAAAAATAAAAACATTTGAAGCTGCTGTTCTAGGTGCTATCATTCTAAAAACTTTGTGTCTAATTTTTGCCAGCTCAGTCTCATGCAGAGTTGCACTGAGCAGGAATTCAATAGTTATTTGTAGGTGTAACCAGAAAATAAGAATTTAATCTGTACTTAACAAACAAAAGTTATATAATCTTCTCTACAATTAAAATTTATAAATTCATGTAAAAATGTTGTTTTTTGATATTTTCATCTGAGTGACCCCTGTCATATGAGTCACACTCTGTGATGACATTTTCCCCTGACAGCTATTCCTCCTGACTCCCCTATTCCTGTGAAGGAATGATGGAAACTTGATAAGAATTATGGCTACAATAGCTATGGGTCATCAGGCACCATGCAGCAAGCCTTAGAAATTGTTTTCATTATTGCAATAGTGATTTAGAAAGCAATTTTTCTTCTTGGACTTTTAAAATTATTACTGTCATATGTGACAGTTAGGTATCTGTTTATCAAATATCACTCAAGGGACTATTTTGTCCCTATCACTGCAAATTAAAAGTTACCCTTCTGGTCCACCAAGAATATGTATTTAAACAGAGGACACAGACTCCTAAACAAATACCCTTATATAGTGAGATCAGTGCTTCAGTAGGCAGAGTGTAGAACGGTAAGGGCGTGAACTGAAGAAATGCTCTTTCATTTTGAGTGTTCAATGTGTCCTGAAAGTGTTATTTCATCTGAGACATGAAGAATGAATGCAGGTTAACCCCCAAATATGATTGAGGTAGTTCACGTTCCAGCCAGAGAAAATAGCATAGTGTGAGAGGATGAAGGTGGGGAGGGCTGTGAGATGGAGGGGCCAGAGCAAGGGAGACCAGCTAAAGGGCTTACACCCCAGTCCTGGGGGTGGAGCACTCCCGAGTATTCAAGTGTACGAGAGCACATTCAAAATTACCGACATAGAGGGATCTCGGTAGCACTGCTGAGCAAGTACACTTGACCTCTGGATGGCTGGGTTAACACTAGACTCTTGAGAATAAGACTAACACTGGGCAGCATGAGTATGAAATGACAAATCCTGTAATTTTTGTGTAGAGTTGGAAATGGTAATAGCATCAGTATTTCTAAGAAAAACTTCAGAGTTTTGAAACAGAGGAGGTACCTGTACTCTCTTATATCATTTGCTGTATTAAATGTGAATGAGTCATCAAAGTTTTATTTCGTAGGCATGCACACACACACAGCATATGTAAGAACGTATGGGGCACCCCCATGCTGTGACTTAAACATCATCTACTCTCTTCTTTAAATGGCCCTTAATACTCAGATCCCAGATCTTTCTTCAGTTTGATCTCATGCTATTCATTCACTCAGTTTTCGTTTATAAAAATATTGATATGTTCAGAAAATCTTTCAATGATTGAGCCATATTTGGGGCAGATTATATAAAATGGGGTATACTTCCAGTCTCTTTGATAGGCAAAATAACCTGAAATGTAATTCTTTGCCTTTGAAGAGAAAAGAGGATGTGTTCAGAGTCAGAATGGAAGTGCATGTGAGTGGCCCTGCCCTGTGTCTTCGTAAGGAAACCAAGGATGGTCTCATCAAGGTAGTGGGACTTGACCTGGACCCTGAAGAATGAGCAGTTTCAGCATGAGGGGTGCGCAGCAGAGGACCGGCGGGTCTCCACTGCAGAGGGGAAACCCACGTGAAACAGGCAGTGACCAAGTTCCTCTTGTACGGCTTCAGCCACGAGAGAATTTGGAACGATTCATTCCATAATATTAACTTCTTGTTTGTCATGTAACTGAGACTCACTGACTCCAAGATCAGTCGATGCTAATTTAACCCATACACCTTTTCTCATTTTTATCATCATCATTTACGTAGCTGCTCATATCTCTCACTTCATGTTAAAATGACTCAGGGTTATAATCTGAGTAACTGGAGAATAAATAGAGACTTCAGAGCCAAAAAAAGAGAATGGATCTTATAGAAGAAAGAGATGCTGTGAGTAAGAATAACTTACAGGTATTTCCTGTTGAACATTCTCATTTTACAGATGAAAATACAAGTGAGGTGACACCTGAGGTCAGGTGTTCTTGTCGTGGCGCACCTGGAGCTAGAACCCGAGATCCCTGACTCGCAATGAATTTCTCCTCATGTTAAGAAGATCTGATTATGTGATACAGGGTAATAAAACTCTGCCGAATTAATAAAATAGCAGAACTTAAGTGTGACATAAATGAAGTGCACAGTTGCTAATTGTCCCTTTTATTGTACACTGTTTACTGTATCCCACCCCTAATGAGTTAGAAAAGTAGACAGACGTAAAGGACAAAGAATTTATACTTCACTAAATAAAATTTAATCTAATAGAGTCCATAGATACAGGGTTCATTGTTAATCTCCATTAGTGCCAGCAGACTACATAATGATAAAGAAATTTATTCAAATTTCTATTTTTATTTATTTTTTATTTATTATGTTTTTTTTCAAATTTTTTTAAATTTTATTTTATTTTTAAACTTTACATAATTGTATTAGTTTTGCCAAATACAAATTTCTGTTTTTAAAAATATATATAATAGTTCATAAAATTTTCGATGGTGCTGATTTAATTAAGGAAGTTTGCATTTTTGTTCATAATGTAATTAAATAACATAAAATGTATGAGATAATTTATACATGAAGAGTTACCACCCCATAACATTGTTCAGTATTACTGAACAGTTTGTGAAAATGACACTAATCCATTAATTTGGGTGAGGAAAGTAATAAATAATAGCATGTATAAACAGCACTTGAGTTTCTTTAAATGTAATTATATTTGTGAATTTCGTAAATTATCCTATGAATAATGTGAACAAAAGAAAATTGTAGTATTTAAAAACTTATGTATTTATATAAGTTTATATAAATTAGTTGTATAGTAAATTATTCTCTAGTTAGTCTCCTTAGAGAGATTTTTAAAAACCATGAAGAAATGGAGGTTTTTTTCTTTCAATTTTCATGTTGCTGCTGCTAAGTCACTTCAGTTGTGTCCGACTCTGTGTGACCCCATAGACGGCAGCCACCAGGCTCCTCTGTCCATGGGACTCTCCAGGCAAGAATGCTGGAGTGGGGTGCCATTTCCTTCTCCAGATCTTTCCGACCAAGGGATTGAACCCATGTCTGTCTCCTGCATTGGCAAGCAAGTTCTTTACCACTGAGCCACCAAGGAAAGAAATGGTTATTACTATGGACTCAACTCAATGCAAGTTATTTTACTACAAATGGCTACCACTATTGGCAGGTATTTTATGCCTAACGCTCTACCAAGTCCTTTTTTTACATTGGAAGTGAAAGTGAAATCTGCTCAGTCATGTCCGACTCTACAACCCCATGGTCTGCCCATGGAATTCTCCAGGCCAGAATCCCGGTAGTCATTCCCTTCTCCACGGGATCTTCTCAACCCAGGGATCAAATCCAGGTCTCCTGCATTGCAGGCAGATTCTTTACCAGCAGAGCCACCGGGGAAGCCCTGTAATTCTAATAATGCTTACAAGTTTCTTTTTCATCATTCGCATTTCACAGATGAGGAAATGGGATCTTATGAAGAAAAGGAAATTACTCAAACAACCGTTAAATAGCAGAGGTGATACTTAAGTCCAAGCCTTTCTGATTCCAAAGCATTGCTTTTAACTTCCATGTTAAACTACATTTGTTCCGTCTACATCTATTTAGTGGGCCTCCATATAGCAGCAGCAGGTCGCCCTGGTGGCTCAGTCAGTAAAGACTCTGCCTGCATTGCAGACCTGGGTTTCCATCCCTGGGTCGGGAGGATTCCCTGGAGAAGGAAATGGCAAACCATTCCAGTATTCTTGCCTGGGAAATACCACGGACAGCGGAGCCTGGTGGGCTACGGTCGTGGGATTGCAGGAGTGGACACGACTGAGTGTCGGACTAAACCACTGCCACCATCATACAGAGGGTCCTTTCAGATCCGAGTGATGCCAGGATACATGCTGGGGTTGACATACACATACTACTCTGTATAGAATGGATAGCTATGAGAACTTACTATACCACAGGGAACCCTACTCGGTGCTCTGTGGTGACCTAAATGGGAAGGAAATCCAGAAAAGAGGGGATATATGTAGCCATCTAGCTGATTCACTTTGCTCTACAGCAGAAACTACCACAGCGTTGTGTAGAAACTGTACTCCAATAAAATTGGGAGAAAAAAAGAATAGCTTTGGCCCTTTCAGGCTTCTCCGGGAAGAGAAGATGTTTAAACAAATAATTGCAATGGAATCTTCCAAATGCTATAGGAGAAAAGCATAAAGACATTGAACATAGCAAGAACACCAAATAGAGCATATTCTTCCTTCCTTGTATTTTAAAGGAAAGACTTTGTGTAAGAAATGATACTTGTGCTAAGACAGATGGGAAGTGTTGGATGGATGAAGGAGGGGAAGGGTCACCCAAATTTGGGAATAAATAAGGGACCATGACATGGTGTGTAGAAATGTATGATTTTCAGATTGACTGAAGCAAGATGTAAGACTAGAGGAAAAGGCGCGTACATATCATAATTAACTTATGTCAATTAGAAAAGTGAAAGTCACTCAATCGTGTCTGACTCTTTGCAACCCCATGGACTATATGGTCCCTGGAATTCTCCATACCAGAATACTGGAGTGGGTAGCCTTTCTCTTCTCCAGGGGATCTTCCCAACCCAGGGATCGAACCCAGGTCTCCTGCATTGCAGGTAAATTCTTTACCAGCTAAGCCACAAGGGGAGCTCAAGAATTCTGGAGTGGGTAGCCTATCCCTTCACTGAGCTATCAGCGAAGCCCAATTAGGAAGTCCAAATAGAAGGAGGTTATAATATATCCCACAGTTCTTGTGATGCTATTGATGATTTTATAGGATAGAAGAAATAGTCACATTTTTCTGTGATCACTCTGGACATCCTGTGCAGTGCCACGGAAGAAGTTTACACCAGGGGGAAGGATTACCAACCTCTTGGCTTCCCTGGAGTTCACTGAGACTCACGTCCATCGAGTCAGTGATGCCATCCAGCCATCTCATCCTCTGTCATCCCCTTCTCCTCCTGCCCCCAATCCCTCCCAGCATCAGAGTCTTTTCCAATAAGTCAACTCTTTGCATGAGGTGGCCAAAGTACTGGAGTTTCAGCTTTAGCATCATTCCTTCCAAAGAAATCCCAGGGCTGATCTCCTTCAGAATGGACTGGTTGGATCTCCTTGCAGTCCAAGGGACTCTCAAGAGTCTTCTCCAACACCACAGTTCAAAAGCATCAATTCTTCAGTGCTCAGCCTTCTTCACAGTCCAACTCTCACATCCATACATGACCACAGGAAAAACCATAGCCTTGACTAGACGAAACTTTGTTGGCAAAGTAATGTCTCTGCTTTTGAATATGGTATCTAGGTTGGTCATAACTTTCCTTCCAAGGAGTAAGCGTCTTTTGATTTCAGGGCTGCAGTCACCATCTGCAGTGATTTTGGAGCCCAGAAAAACAAAGTCTGGCACTGTTTCCACTGTTTCCCCATCTATTTCCCATGAAGTGATGGGGCCGGATGCCATGATCTTCGTTTTCTGAATGTTGAGCTTTAAGCCAACTTTTTCACTCTCCACTTTCACTTTCATCAACAGGCTTTTGAGTTTCTCTTCACTTTATGCCGTAAGGGTGGTGTCATCTGCATATCTGAGGTTATTGAGATTTCTCCCGGCAATCTTGATTTCAGCTTGTGTTTCTTCCAGTCCAGCATTTCTCATGATGTGCTCTGCATAGAAGTTAAATAACCAGGGTGACAATATACAGCCTTGACGGACTCCTTTTCGTATTTGGAACCAGTCTGTTGTTCCATGTCCAGTTCTAACTGTTGCTTCCTGACATGCATATAGGTTTCTCAAGAGGCAGGTCACGTGGTCTGGTATTCCCATCTCTTTCAGAATTTTCCACAGTTTATTGTGATCCACACAGTCAAAGGCTTTGGCATAGTCAATAAAGCAGAAATAGATGTTTTTCTGGAACTCTCTTGCTTTTTCCATGATCCAGCGGATGTTGGCAATTTGATCTCTGGTTCCTCTGCATTTTCTAAAACCAGCTTGAACATCAGGAAGTTCACGGTATTTAGTGTATGATTAAGGCTGACATTTCAGACAATCATAAAAAGGCAGCTACTACAAAAGAGGCTTTGATAGAAGGTAGTTATTTAGGGAAAAAAAGCCTGGTGAGTACTTCAGTCCTTATTTCACTATGAATTCCAAATGCGGGAGACATCTAACTGTAAAGTGTCTTTCTTTTCGTCACGTCTGACTCTTTGTGACTGCATGGCTCCTCTGTCCGTGGAATTCTCCCGGCCAGAATACGGGAGCAGGTAGCCATTCCCTTCTCCAGGGTATCTTCCCGACCCAGGGATTGAACCCTGGTCTCCTGCATTGCAGGCAGATTCTTTACCATTTAATTGTACATTGTACATTTAATTGTACATTGAAACAATAGAAGTATTAACTCAAAATTTAGGTGGCTTGGAATGTAAAGAGTTTCTTTTTAGTAAGTGATACAAAGGACAAAGATTCAAAGAGAAGAGATACCTTTAGCTGTATAAAATATAAAGTTTTTCTACTGTAAAAATAATATGTACAAGTTGAAAAAAAAAGTAAAAGTTGTTTTCAACATGTGAGATAGGAGTGGTTAATTGGCCAATAAATATGGAAACATATTCATATTTTATACTAATCTAATAAATGCCAAAAGGCAGTGAGAGGTCATTTTAGGCTATCCATTGAAAATTATTTTTTCAGCTAACAATATTCAGTGTTTTTCTGAGTGAAAATGGACATTTGAATATACTGTTGGTGGGTGTGTAAAATGATGTACTTTTGGATTTCATTTTGATAATATGTATGAAAATGTTTAAAACTATATATATTTAGTCATATAATATGTATATAGATAGGTAGACACATCAAGTAATGTACCCAGAGAGATAATCATACAAGTTAATAAAAGTGGTGTTCAACAAAGGTATTTTAACAGTTATCAGTTTATGGGTAAAGTCAAAACATTTGAAACAACTTTAATTCCTATCAAGAAGGAATTAGTTAAAAGCTATGTAATTTAAAAATATAGCCATTTGAAAGTGGCAAAGCAGATTGATATTTGTGGACATGGAAGATCCCTTGATTTAGATATATTAGGCAATTAGGTTTTGGATAATTTCTTTTGTTCCCGTATTTGGATTTTTATTTACGACACATTTAATAGAGGAAAAATGCAGGCTTCCCTCTTATAGGGAGAACTCTGGTTTGAAGGAGATGTGTTGATTCCTGTGGCAGGCCTTCGTCTACAATGCTAGCATGGGCGGGTTCCAAGCCTAGCAGCTAAGTGGCTCAAAGCCCCTGACTGCAGCTTTTGTTGCCTGTGGCTTAGGAGCTGAGCAGAGTCAGAATTCGCAGTTTAGTTTTTGCAATTCTGAGGGAGAGGAGGAGGACGGGCACCGCTCCCGTGTTGCTGATACGCCGCCCCCATTCTGTATCTGTCCGTTTCAGACGCTGACATTCTCTGTGCGGTTTCCCTTCCTTTGTTGCGGTCACCCTCGCTGCTTACCGAGTCCTATTAATTCTCCCCTCCATGTTCTTTTTATTCCACTTGAACCGACATCCTCATACTTTGGGCTCTTGAGTGCCTGGATGATGCACTAACTTTCCAATTGGTGCTTCCTTCCCTCTCTTTGTCTTTGTTCTAACGCCACGGCTAAAACACTGCTGGAAATGTCCTGATACAGCTCCGACTCTTTATGCTACTCTTCATCACCTGCTGGAGAGTGGCTTTTTTGCTTTTCGTGCTTTTGATGTTGACAGTGAAACTTTTAGCTGGGCAGCTATTGTTCCACTGATGCACGCTTGACTTTCCCATCTCATTTGTCTAAAATATCCTGCTGCACCTTTGATTACCTCGCTTTTCCTTCCTGTTTTTTGGCAGCTTTTTTACCTATTTATTTTTTTGTACCTCACTCTAGTACAAACAGAAACACAAAGGAAAGCTAGATGACTTCCCTAATTTTCAGTGCATTAGGGGATTTTGGAAAAATTCCACAGTTAAATTGCTCATATGCTCTCAAGAGCCTAGTCATTTCCAATCAGTCCTTTTTGCTTGGCCGTTTCTTAGTTTTGGCAGGTTCTACCATTTGTCCATTTGTCTTTTGATTCGACTGAAAAAAGGACTCTTGCTTTTAAGAACACTATCGCATATAACTTCTATCATTTTTTTTCTGTTCAGTATGATGAAATGACATGTTTCTGTCTCATATCTCCAACAGAAATCACCTGATTCCTAGGCTTTTATACCTGATGACCAAGATACAGTATGATATGGAGATTAAATGTTTGATCTGTAACGATAAGAGAGAGGGATTGGTTTAACATATTTAACAGATGTAAATATCTCTTTCATAACTGATCAGGATGGATGGCTTTGGGAAAATTCTTTAACTTCCTTAAGCTTTCCTTTTCTATCTCGAAAGAGCTGCCACATTTGAGTGATTTGCCTTCACTGGAATGTCTGTTCCTTTCTGTCACCTTTTAAAAAATTTGCAGCATATTGTGTTTTTCAGTTTGTAAATTTTCTCTTTGGGCCCTTGCCCATTTACCTCTATTAAAGCATTCATCTCCCTTTATTATTGATTTGTCAGATGTGTTTTTATTTATTTCTTCCAACTTTATTGAGATATAATTGAAATATTGAGACATAATTGAATTTCTCAATATTCTCAGTTGAGTATTGAGATATAATTGAATTTCAATTGAGATGCAATTGAAATTCAACTGAATAAGCTTGTGTTGCTTTGATACACTTGCATATTGCAAAACGACCATAACCATAGCATTGGCTGACACCTGTATTGCATCACAGTTATCATTTTTTTGTGGTGTGAGTGTTTAAGATCTGGGCTTCCCAGATGACTCTAGTGGTAAAGAATCCACCTGCCAGTGCAGGAGACGCAAGAGACATGGGTTCAATCCCCGGGACAGGAAGATTGTCTGGAGGAGGAAATGGAGACCCACTCCAGTACTCTTGCCTGGAAGAATTCCATGGACGGAAGAGCCTCGTCGGCTATGATCCATGGGGTCACAGAGTTGGACACAGCTGAGCACACCCTAGGCTGCTGCTAGCAGCTTTCAAGTATATGATACAGCATTATTAACTGGAACTCCTGCATACATACAAGAACTTACTCATCTTCTAACTGAAAGCCTGTGTCCTTTGACCAAAATATCTCCCCTAATACCCCACCCCTCCACCCTCAGTAGTTCCTGAGTAACTACCGTTCTAGTCTGTTTCTATGAGTTTATTAGCTGACCACTCCATCAGGGTTTTCCAGGTCTTTAAGACCCTTTTCTGTACAGTTCTTCGGTGTATTCTTGCCACCTCTTTTTAATCTCTTCTGCTTCTGTTAGGTCCGTTTCTGTCGTTAACTGAGCCCATCTTTGCATGAAATGTTCCCTTGGTATCTCTAATTTTCTTGAAGAGATCTCTAGTCTTTCCTATTCTGTTTTTTCCTCTATTTCTTTACATTGATCACTGAGGAAGGCTTTCTTATTTCTCCTTGCTGTTCTTTGGAACTCTGCATTCAGATCAGTGTGTCTTTCCTTTTCTCCTTTGCCTTTTGCTTCTCTTCTTTTCTCAGCTTTTTGTAAGGCCTCCTCAGATGGCCATTTTGCCTTCTTGCATTTCTTTTTCTTGGGGATGGTTTTGGTCCCTGTCTCCTGTATAACGTCACAAACCTCCATCAGTAGTTCATCAGGCACTCTGTGTATCAGATCTGTTCCTCTGGATCTATTTGTCAATTGCACTGTATAGTCGTAAAGAATTTGATTTAGGTCATACCTGAATGGGCTAGTGGTTTTCCCAACTTGCTTCAATTTAAGTCTGATTTTTGCAATAAGGAGTTCATGATCTGAGCCACAGTCAGCTCCTGGTCTTGTTTTGTTGTTGTTGACCACATAGAGCTTCTTCTCCACCTTTGGCTGCAAAGAATATAATCACTCTGATTTTGATATTGACCATGTGGTGAGGAAGCAACAGTTAGAACTGGACATGGAACAACAGACTGGTTCCAAATAGGAAAAGGAGTATGTCAAGGCTGTGTATTGTCACCCTGCTTATTTGACTTATATGCAGAGTACATCATGAGAAACGCTGGGCTGGAGGAAGCACAAGCTGGAATCAAGATTGCCGGGAGAAATATCAATAACCTCAGATATGCAGATGACACCACCCTTATGGCAGAAAGTGAAGAGGAACTCAAAGGCCTCTTGATGAAAGTGAAAGAGGAGAGTGAAAAAGTTGGCTTAAAGCTCAACATTCAGAAAACGAAGATCATGGCATCAGGTCCCATCACTTCATGGGAAATAGATGGGAAACAGTGGAAACAGTGTCAGACTTTATTTTTCTGGGCTCCAAAATCACTGCAGATGGTGACTGCAGCCCTGAAATTAAAAGACGCTTACTCCTTGGAAGGAAAGTTATGACCAACCTAGATAGCATATTCAAAAGCAGAGACATTACTTTGCCAACAAATGTCCATCTAGTCAAGGCTATGGTTTTTCCAGTAGTCATGTGTGGATGTGAGAGTTGGACTGTGAAGAAAGCTGAGCACCAAAGAATTGATGCTTTTGAACTGTGGTGTTGGAGAAGACTCTTGAGAGTCCCTTAGACTTCAGGGAGATCCAACCAGTCCATTCTAAAGGAGATCAGTCCTGGGTGTTCTTTGGAAGGAATGATGCTAAAGCTGAAACTCCAGTACTTTGGCCACCTCATGTGAAGAGTTGACTCATTGGAAAAGACTCTGATGCTGGGAGGGATTTGGGGCAGGAGGAGAAGGGGATGACAGAGGATGAGATGGCTGGATGGCATCACTGACTCGATGGACATGAGTTTGAGTGAATTCTGGGAGTTGGTGATGGACAGGGAGACCTGGAATGCTGTGATTCAGGGGGTCGCAAAGAGTTGGACACGACTGAGCGACTGAACTGAACTGAACTGATGTTGTGATGTCCATGTGTAGGGTCTTGTCTTGTGTTGTTAGAAAGGGTGTTTGCTATGACCAATGCACTCTCTTGGCAAAACTCTGTTTGCCGTTGCCCTGCTTTATTTTGTACTCCAAGGCTAAACTTGCCTGTTACTCCAGATATCTCTTGATTTCCTACTTTTGCATTCCAGAGAGTATATTTCACTATTGATTATTTACTGAAGTCCCCTCAAAATCTGGGAGACCTTCTTAGCTACCTAGTTCATGGATACATCTTTGGACTTAATTCACATAAGAGGTATCATTTTGGCTTTCTGAGTCTCTTTTCATGATCTTTGTTTTACGTACTTTCTCAGAGATGTGCTAAACAAATGTCTCATGACTTCAGTTGATTTACACATCTACCTCAGATTGACAGTTTGAGTCCTGAACCATAGTCACGGACGACTCTAGTTGTGAATTTTGGAGTGTCCTTCTTAGTCTGTGTTTAACTGTGTCACTGTAATTTAAGGACCACTTGAAATTGTGATGATCAGAGGAATATTTTGTAATGTTTGCAAGATATTGATACACTAGGCATGTAAACTATAAGAGTGTGAACACCAAAATGGCCATTCCCTTAGACTGATTCAACTGTGTGTTGTCTCCTTGCCCTGGCAGCCTGGTGACTGCTCTGTAACTTCTCCACCTCCGTAAGGATGCTAACTGCTTGACTACTGAAGCAGAATTCTGGGGATGAACGATAAAAGATATGTGAGAGAAAAGTAATACATTACATAATCTATATAAAATGTGAGCAAATGTTCTTGAAAATCCTTTTTTATAATTTTTCAAGTGTTGATTACTCACCGTGCCATATGTCTGCTTTAGCTTGCATGCGTGGGTGCTTAGCTGCTCAGTAATATCTGACTCTCTGCAACCCCATGGACTGTAATCCATCAGGCTCCTCTGTCCGTGGGATATCGCAGGCAGGAACACTGGAGTGGATTGCCGTTTTCTTCTCCAGGGGTTTTAGCTTGTGTATGTGTGTTCAGTTGCTCACTCGTGTCTGGCTCTTTACCACCCCGTGGACTGTAGCCCGCCAGGCTCCTCTGCCCATGGATTTTCCAGGGAAGAATACTGGAGTGTGCTGCCATTTCCTACTCCAGGGGATCTTCCTGACCCAGGGATCCCACTCGAGTCTCTGTCTCCTGCATTGGCAGGCGGTTTCTTTAACACTAGCTCCACCTGGGAAGCCCCTTGAGGTTATGCAAATGATTAAGAATCATCTTTGTAGTAGAGGGGCTTCTTTTCCTTCCGCCTCCATGGAAAACAAGCAGGCATAACAGTAAGTAGTATTTACTGTTTTCATTTAAAAAAAATGGTTTTATGGAATTTGATAAAGGAGTATTTCTGCACAGGGTGTTAGAGATCTTGCATTGGAGATTGTTGTATACTTCTAAATTTATGAATGAAAAGGCTAATGTTTTGAAACTAAACATTTGATTTAGAAAAAAAAACTGTGCAAAGATGATGTAAAGTACAGGATACTACATTTTAGGTATCAGAAAGTTCTTTATTTAACAAATAAAGGATCCATGAAGTTCCTTGAGGAAAGCTAAACCTTTTAAGGAAAACAGTTTAGTCTTCTGACTTGTTTACCATTCCTTAGTTTCTTGTGGGTTTTCTGTGCCAGAAATAGAGCCTTGAGACTTTGTATGGAGAGCAGGATACTACATTTTAGGTATCAGAAAGTTCTTTATTTAACAAATAAAGGATCCATGAAGTTCCTTGAGGAAAGCTAAACCTTTTAAGGAAAACAGTTTAGTCTTCTGACTTGTTTACCATTCCTTAGTTTCTTGTGGGTTTTCTGTGCCAGAAATAGAGCCTTGAGACTTTGTATGGAGAGCAGGTGCCCTCGATAATGCATCCGCTCACCCTCTCTGCCTGTGGTCAGCGCATACAGTTCGTTCTTTGGGAGCCATCTGGTGGGGGGGATCGTTAAAACCCTTAACCTGCCTTAATTGTTGCTGCTTAACAGTTGCCTTCTCTGGTGGCTCAGTCAGCAAAGAATCTGCCTGCAATGCAGGAGACCATCTGCAACGTAGGAGACCTGATTTGATTTTTTTGAGTTCAGTCCCTGGGTCAGGAAGATCCCCTGGAGAAAGAAATAGCAACCCGCTCCACCATTCTTGCCTGGAAAATCCCACCAGGAAAAAGCCCTCCAGGCTCCTCTGTCTGTGGGGTTTCAAGCCTAGGACCTGACTTAGTGACTAAACCACCAATTATAGCCAGTTGTATCTCCTGGAAAGGCAGTCAGGAAACTGCAGTTCTAAATTTCAGTCTGCCCCTCCAAATTGGTATGAAACTAATTTTTGTTGCTGTAAGTTGAAGACGACCTGAAGTTCTGATAGCTGGAAAGTAAGCTCAGAATGTCCAGCAGGATTTCACTATCAAAGGACTCCAGGAATGAAAGCCCCAGTGTTAGCATCTGACCACAAGAACGGTGCTGGGTCCTGACACAGAAGCTGGTAATTCTTAGGGCTTTTTGTAAGGACTGTATTACCGATTCAAATTGGATAAAACTAGACTGACATGAAATACTACATCTTGTGAATTTCTAAGATATAACCAACATGATTCCACTTATTTAAACCTGCTTAGATGGCTGAATTTCTTAGTTTATCCAGATAATTAATTGTAACATACGCATCCAATGTAATCAACCTGAGTAACACATTTTGCAGTGTGTGTATACACAAGTACACATACATTACATGTAACGCATGTAATACGTTATACATGTGTATACACAAGTACATGTACAATGTACACACGGTATATTAGGGAGGACGTGAGCTGTGATGCTTGTTTTAGTCATATATTTATGAATAAGTGTTTGATTTCATATCTATCCAACAAAACGAAGTTGTTCAGGATGAAAAAGGAACAATGAAAACAAATGACTTACAGTTATCAAAGTTCATGCTAAGGATATACAGGGAATTGAGTGAGAATGAATTTTTCCCCATCAAATGAGCAGTGATCGAGCGTTACTGATTCATAGTCTTTGCTGAGTGACCCTCCCCATTAGGAAGGCTTCTTCCTGGTTGTTGTTGTTGCTTTTCTTTGTTTTCCATTCAGGGTGAGTATTTGAATAGAGTTAGGGCCTGCTCATAATTGATACTTGTTCTGGAGTATAGTGATTCTGGCCTAATCCAGCTGATCAGCTTTTCACTTCTCTCTCTAATTAAAGTAAAGCACCATGTCTGTGCCAAAAGGGAAAGAGATGTGGGCAGGGCCCACTGGATAACTTTTCCACAAAAGACTGCCTTGCGTACACCAGATACAGATGTTGCAAGGAGTCTGCTTTCTGATCGGTCAGTATGCTTTTGCAAACAATAATTTCATTCAGTAAACACAATGATAACACTTGACCATGTCAAAATACTAAGACATAATAAAGTGAAAAAAAAAAAGAAGAAAGAAAAAGACAGTGGTTCCAAGCTTGAGATATGAAGACAAGATGACAAAATAATTGGGGATGACATGTGCTTTAATAAAACTTTTATTACACTGAAATAAATCAGTTCAGTTCAGTTGCTTAGTTGTGTCTGACTCTTTGTGACCCCCTGAATTACAGCATGCCAGGCCTCCCTGTCCATCACCAACTCCCTGGGTTCACTCAGACTCAGGTCCATCGAGTCGGTGATGCCATCCAGCCATCTCATCCTCTGTCGTCCCCTTCTCCTCCTGCCCCCAATCCCTCCCAGCATCAGAGTCTTTTCCAATGAGTCAACTTGTCATATGAGGTGGCCAAAGTATTGGAGTTTCAGCTTTAGCATCAGTCCTTCCAATGAACACCCAGGACTGATCTCCTTTAGAATGGACTGGTTGGATCTCCTTGCAGTCCAAGGGACTCTCAAGATTCTTATCCAACACCGCAGTTCAAAAGCATCAATTCTTCGGTGCTCAGCTTTCTTCATAGTCCAACTCTCACATCCATATATGACCACTGGAAAAACAATAGCCTTGACTGGAAAGACCTTTGTTGGCAAAGTAATGTCTCTGCTTTTTAATATACTATCTAGGTTGGTCATAACTTTCCTTCCAAGGAGTAAGCGTCTTTTAATTTCAAGGCAGCAGTCACCATCTGCAGTGATTTTGGAGCCCAAAATAATAAAGTCTGACACTGTTTCCACTGTTTCCCCATCTATTTCTCATGAAGTGATGGGACCAGATGCCATGATCTTAGTTTTCTGAATGTTGAGCTTTAGGCCAACTTTTTCACACTCTCCTCTTTCACTTTCATCAAGAGGCTTTTGAGTTTCTCTTCACTTTCTGCCATAAGGGTGATGTTGTCTGCATATCTGAGGTTATTGATATTTCTCCCGGCAATCTTGATTCCAGCTTGTGCTTCCTCCAGCCCAGCGTTTCTCATGATGTACTCTGCATATAAGTTAAATAAGCAGGGTGACAGTACACAGCCTTGACGTACTCCTTTTCCTATTTGGAACCAGTCTGTTGTTCCATGTCCACTTCTAACTGTTGCTTCCTGACGTGCATATAGGTTTCTCAAGAGGCAGGTCAGGTGGTCTGGTATTCCCATCTCTTTCAGAATTTTCCACAGTTTATTGTGATCCACACAGTCAAAGGCTTTGGCATAGTCAATAAAGCAGAAATAGATGTTTTTCTGGAACTCTCTTGCTTTTTCCATGATCCAGCGGATGTTGGCAATTTGATCTCTGGTTCCTTTGCCTTTTCTAAAATCAGCTTGAACATCAGGAAGTTCATGGTTCACATATTGCTGAAGCCTGGCTTGGAGACTTTTGAGCATTACTTTATTAGCGTGTGAGATGAGTGCAATTGTGTGGTAGTTTGAGCATTCTTTGGCATTGCCTTTCTTTGGGATTGGAATGAAAACTGACCTTTTCCAGTCCTGTGGCCACTGCTGAGTTTTCCAAATTTGCTGGCATATTGAGTGCAGCACTTTCACAGCATCATCTTTCAGGATTTGGAATAGCTCAACTGGAATTCCATCACCTCCACTAGTTTTGTTCGTAGTGATGCTTTCTAAGGCCCACTTGACTTCACATTCCAGGATGTCTGGCTCTAGGTCAGTGATCACACCATCGTGATTATCTGGGTCATGAAGATCTTTTTTGTACAGTTCTTCTGTGTATTCTTGCCACCTCTTCTTAATATCTTCTGCTTCTGTTAGGTCCATACCATTTCTGTCCTTTATCGAGCCCATCTTTGCATGAAATGTTCCCTTGGTATCTCTAATTTTCTTGAAGTGATCTCTAGTCTTACCCATTCTGTTGTTTTCTTCTATTTCTTTGCATTGATTGCTGAGGAAGACTTTCTTATCTCTTCTTGCTATTCTTTGGAACTCTGCATTCAGATGCTTATATCTTTCCTTTTCTCCTTTCCTTTTCACTTCTCTTCTTTTCACAGTTATTTGTAAGGTCTCCCCAGATAGCCATTTTGCTTTTTTGCATTTCTTTTCCATGGGGATGGTCTTGCTCCCTGTCTCCTGTACAGTGTTACAAACCTCCATCCATAGTTCATCAGGCACTCTGTCAAATCTAGTCCCTTAAATCTACTTCTCACTTCCACTGTATAATCATAAGGGATTTGATTTTGGGCATACCTGAATGGTCTAGTGGTTTTCCCTACTTTCTTCAATTTAAGTCTAAATTTGGCAGTAAGGAGTTCATGATCTGAGCCACAGTCAGCTCCTGGTCTTGTTTTTGTTGACTGTATAGAGCTTCTCCATCTTTGGCTGCAAAGAACATAATCAATCTGATTTCGATGTTGACCATCTGGTGATGTCCGTGTGTAGAGTCTTCTCTTGTGTTGTTGGAAGAGAGTGTTTGCTATGACCAGTGTGTTCTCTTGGCAAAAACTCTATTAGCCTTTGCCCTGCTTCATTCCATATTCCAAGGCCACATTTGCGTGTTACTCCACATGTTTCTTGGAAATAGTATGCTATAATGTAATCTATTTAATTATCTCCTAATTAGTGAATAAATCTGTGTGGTTCTTAAATGATAAACCATCTAGATTACTTCAGGTTAAGGATGGCTTTTTAAATTTGGTCTCTCCAAACATCCTACCCACCTCCCCGCCCACCAAAAAAAATATTGAAATCAACAAGGACAGCAAATAAGATTGCTTTTAACTTATTCCTACAGTAACTAGGAGACAAAGAATTTCAGGCTTCAATATAGTTCTAAATGGGAAGTAAGTTATATGGAATCTTTACAGCCAGTTCCAAAGCCCATGCTGGAAGGAAGAATCAGGTGGAGACTGAGCAGTGAACAGATGAGTTGTGAGGATTTCTCTGGTGGCAAATACAGATAAGGTCTTGTCTGGGAACAGGTCAGGCACCTGGAGGATCATAGCACAGGCTAGCAGAGAATATGAAAAATATAGCGGAGGCTTGCCTAAGGGGGAAACGAAAGGAGGAGGAACCCTTCGGGGCTGTGAGGTGAAGGAGAAGAAATAAGCAGATGGTAGAAATTAAGGGTATTAGAGAGGGAGAAGGAATATCATGAACTCATACAATGCACCATCCTCTTTCTGCCTAATAGTTAATTTAAAAAACACACTTTTAAAATAATTGAAAACACATTATAATAAAATGTATTATACTTAATATAAGAAAATACACTTATTACCCCCAAAAAGAAGGCACTCTTGAACAATAACACCAAAAAATTTCAAATCTTTCACTCCTGGATAGAACCATTTTCTTGCTGATGCACAAAATCCCAAGATAATTTAAAATGAACAGAAAACATCAGACAGTATCCAACTACATTACTATAAAAAGAAAACAAAAGGTAAGACTGAATATTTTTATCAGATGGTTACACTTCCCAGAGACCATCCGCAGAGCGGAAGAAAATGTAACATGCCATGCATATCATTAAGTCAGTATTTGCATATGTGAAAGAGCATTGCAAATTGGAAATTCGAAAACGCAGAATATGAATGGACAGAAACCTGAAGGAGATGAAGCAAGAGTTGGTAAAATCAGGAAATATAAGAAAAAGAAACATGAAAGTATTTGGAAAATAGGTGTTAAAATATGAACTGGTACAAAGATATTAATTTTTAACATCGTTTTACTTATTTGATTTTATTTTTGGCTGTGCTGGGATGTTGTTGGTGTGTGGGCTTTTCTCTGTTTGCAGAGAGCAGGCCTACTCTTCTCTGAGGGCATGGGCTTCTCCTTGTGGGAGCTGGTCCTGCTGCAGAGGCTAGGCTCCTGGGCTCAGCAGTTGCAGTTTCCAGGCTCCAGAGCACAGGCTCAGTAACCATGGTACATGGGCTTAGCTGCTCTGCAGCCTGTGGGATCTTCCCGGCTCAGGGATCGAACCTGTGTCTCCAGCATCAGCAGGAAGATTCTGTACCACTGAGTCACCAGGGAAGCCCACGAAGACATTAATTTCATCACAAAGTTAATTGATCCGTTAATCTAAAATTGCTTGTGCAGCAGTTAGCAAGATGAACGTATTTTGAAGTATGATCCACCCTTTCTCCTTCATGAAGCTGCTGCTGCTGCTGCTAAGTCACTTCAGTTGTGTCCGACTCTGTGCGACCCCATAGACGGCAGCCCACCAGGCTCCCCCGTCCCTGGGATTCTCCAGGCAAGAACACTGGAGTGGGTTGCCATTTCCTTCTCCAGTGCGTGAAAGTGAAAAGTGAAAGTGAAGTCGCTCAGTCGTGTCCAACCCTCAGCGACCCCATGGACTGCAGCCCACCAGGCTCCTCCGTCCATGGGATTCTCCAGGCAAGAGTACTGGAGTGGGGTGCTATTGCCTAAATACTATCAAAAGAGAAGGTGCGTGTTTTTTTCAGACAGTTTGACATTCATTAGTGAAAGAAAACTTGGGGAATATTTATATAATCTCTCTGTGGCGATTCCCAGAGGTTAATCCTGTGCATCCCACCAGAGACACTGTGCTGTCGCCTTGCCTCACATTTACAGATATGTGTTTTGTATACATAGATACGTATATCTGCACCGATTTATCTATATTTCTTCAGTGATTGCCAGTTTCTTGAAGGCAGACTTCGTCCTTCCGTGTTTGTGTTTCCATCCCCAGAACCGTCGCGATGCTTCGTGCATCCTTTGCTCACAGGTAGTGCTTGTTCCCTGATGAGAGCACCCATCAGCCCGCTGCTTCTTGCCTTATATCCTCCTGTGTTTAGTAGAGGATAACTTTTCTTTTTATGACATCATGAAATCCGTTTGAATGCAAGGAATGGGATCAGAGAGGGGTGTTGACTGATCTCAGCAGGGAGGCTGTGCGGAGGACCGGGAGTGGGGAAGCCTGCGGCGACAGGTGTGAGGAGGAGACGGAACCCGGAGCTTCCCACTCTGGGCCCAGCGGGGCCAGCACGTTCCCAGGGGACGTGGGGTGACGGCAACCTGGAAGCAGAAGGCGCAGCCGTAGCTGCGGCTTCGCAGTCTGTTAATTCTGGCTCTCTAGTCGAAAATACAGTGAATCCCGCATGGTCTAATTTTATGACCATCTGTATCATAGGATGCATTTCCTAGGATGCATGCCGGATTGGAGGCCACGCGTGAACCATGCGCCTTACCCTGGCTGTTCCGAGGTAAAGGCATCTTGAGGCAGACCCCAGGCTGCCCGGCCACAGGTAGTAGTAGCAACTTCCTCTCTTACAGCTACTGGGGATCAGCGTACTGGGCGTTTACCTGCATACATTAAAAGCAGCATGGAGCTACTCAGTCACATTGTTGGGGTTTGTCCCCTGATTTTTAGCTTTACGTTTCCAAAATTAATGGGAAATGCCTTTTTACAAATTAAGGTGGAGGACTTCCCTGGTGGCCCGGTGGTTAAGAATGCAGGCTTGCAGTGCAGGGGACGTAGGCTCAATCCTTGGTCAGGGAACAAAGAGCCCACATGCCAAAGGGTAATTCAGCCTGCCGGCAGCAACTGCTGAGTCTGTCTGCTCTGGAGTCCACACGCCATGACTAGGGAGGCCATGCTGCACAAGGAAAGATCCCCCGTGCCCCACTAGCTGTTGAAAACCTGACACAGTCAAATGCATACATAAATAAAAATTTTAAAAAATTAAAATGGGTCTTCCCCGGTGGACCAGTGGTTAGGACTTGACCTTCCAATGCAGGGGGTGTAGGTTTGATCCCTGGCCAGGGGGCTAAGAGCCTGCGTGCCTCCTGCACAAAACACCAGAACATAAAACAGAAGCACTGTTGTAACAAATAAAGACTTTAAAAATGGTCCACATCAGTAAACAAATAAATAAAAATTAAGATGTTTTTATGATCGGGAACAGAACAGATTCTCACCAACTAAACATTTATACAGCTGATTATTCATTCATGACCACCTCAAGTAGAACATATTCTGATACTCTGATAACTGTAATTGATTCCCTTCATGCACTGAACCATGGGGGCATTTTCTAGTTCCATCAGCACAGTAAATACTTCATAATCAAATCAGAATATGCTTATCTGCAGAAATAAGAGTATGCTTCGCGAGTGGTTCAGATGGTAAAGAACCAGCCTAAAATGCAGGAGACCTGGATCCAGTCCCTGGGTCAAGAAGATCCCCTGGAGAAGAAAATAGCAACCCACTCCAGTCTTCTTGTCTGGGGAATCCCATGGACAGAGGAGCCTGGCGGGCTACAGTCCATGGGATTGCAAAGAGTCAGACACGACTTGAGTGACTAACACTGTCTGCAAAAAAGACTAACCCTATCTGCAGAAAACTTTACTCAGATATATATATATACATTTTAAAATACCTACATTGTGTTTATAATGTGCCTGGAAGTGCTTAAAGCCTTGGCATGTGTCAGCTTATTGAGTCTTCATGGTAGTATATGCCCATTTTACAGATGAAGTGAGTGAGGTACAGTGAAGTTAATAATTTACTCAAGATCCCTCAGATGATGGCTGCCAAGATTCACACTAAGGCAGTCTGACTGTGGCACACGTGCCAAAAAACTGCATCATGCTTAGTACATTTTCTTCAAAATGGATTTTACACTGAAAAAGCAGTAGCTGAAAACCAGAAAAGTATTATTATTTTTTTATTTATTATTTTTTTGAAAAGTATTATTTTAGTTCATTGTTGAAGAATCATTAGTCAGCATGACTGTTTTCTAAAATGATTTACCAGTGTTTGTTAATATGATTATAAGCAGACTTTAAAAATTACATGTTTCCTAAACCAGAATTGAGACAAAAAAAGTCCCTAACCTGTGAATTTAGCTGATTTATAAAAGTATAAAATAAAGTAAAAATTATACTCTTGATTAGTTATCTTTATTTAGAAATTAAATCATGTGAAAGTTTGGAGTTTTCCGTAAAATTACTCTATCTAGGATTCTCCTCAGCTCTGATTTGATGTGTTAGAAACTGTGTTCCAAAATTCTAATTGGTGTTGGTGAAGGTGTTGCTGATTGTGACCTTCTGACTTCCTGAGATCTATAATATCGAAAATCCTGGCCTCTTTCCTATAATCGATTACAATCAACAGGCATTTATTGAGCGGCTACTAAGTGCAACACTGTTTCAAAGTGTCTTTAGTAATATGCATTCTTGTAGGGACGTTTCGTTCTTCAAGCTAATGCAAGAAATGCCACAAATGCCAGTAGGACTCACTGCCACATGAGCAGAACAGACAGCCAGGGCTGTAGTCTCTGAGAGGAGAGAACTGTCTGAACTCTGCTTCACAACGTGGCTAACTGTGTTCTCATGGCAAGACCGGTGTGCGTTAGCCATTTATGGGAACGTTGACTCTGAAACATTTAAACTCTTTCCAGCTAAGCTACAGACTTTCCGTCTTAACAGCAAACAGCAGAAGGGGTGAACTACAGAGGCTCAAACTGGAGAACCAGCTATATTCTAGGAGCAGCGTGTTATGTTTTACAAATATGTATTTTTAATTAAAGCAATAGAGGCGCAGAGCTTAAAAATAAAACAGTAGTAGCAGGCTTCTAAAGAAAACAGCAGATATAGACCCTACCCTCCACCTCTCTTCATTAAAAGAAAAGCAGCTTCAATAGTTCTGTTAAGTATTTCTTTTACTATTTACCTGCATACATTAAAATAATACAGGATGCTGCACGTGCACACAGAAAGTGTATACAAGGACGTGAGCTATTGGTTTTTCTCTAACAGTGGTCAGACACACTTTCTGTTAAACAAACATGCGCGTGCGCACACCATCGCGCGTCTGTGCACGAGCACACACACGAATGCCGCCCCTCTGATTGCTTCCTGGCAGCTCTTAGTAAGCTCAGCTGCTGCTAGTGTGCTTGCTGTTATTTCTTGGCCGTTTCTTCTTTGCTTTCGTGGTCTCTGTTTCCTCTTGGTTTTATTTTTCTGCGTGTTTTTGTGGGTCTCTCTCTTTCTGTGTTGGGTGCTTCCTCGAATGTCTCATGACCCCTGCTTATGCTGATATTTAAGAATAGGCCCTGAGGCTCTGTGTGCTTGGACCGTTTAGAGGGCGTGACGTGGGGGGCGGGACAGCTGAGTTGCCTAGAGGGTGACCCATGGTCTGGGCTGAACTGTCTGTTGAGATCTTCCCAGTATCAGTCTCCATAGCGTGTTTCTTTGAAGTTCCTCAGGTTTTCCAGAGTGGAATGCTCAAGTTTTCCATCTGGGAGGTATGTGCCTCTCTACTCAAGTTCTGGAAGCTCAGAGAGAGAAAAAGAAAAGAGCTAAGTGTCCCGTAGTTAAATATATAGACTCAGTTGCAGTCCCCCTGCCTCCTCATTTTGCTTCATGAGTTAATTTGACGTACTCTTCTCTTTACCATGGCGCACGTGCTGCCCTCCAGGGTCTCTCATCGTTTGTCTCTTAGGAGACACCACCTTTCTGGATTGTCAGTCCTGGTGCAGCACCATGAGGGTGTCCCCCTCTGCCGCTGGGTCGGAGGCCTGCCTTCTGAGTCCGGGGATCTGGGGCGACATGCGTCTGCGCCCCTCTCTTGGCTGATTCTCCTTAGACTGCCTCGGTGCTGCAAGCTCTATTGGCAATCTTTTACTTTTTAAATTTTTTTTATTTTTGGCTAGAGGAAAATTGCTTTACAATGTTGCATTGGATTTCTGCCATACAGCAACGAGAATCAGCCATAATGGTACATGTCTCCTGTCTCTCCCTTCCCTCCCTCCATCCCAGCCCTCCAGGTCATCACAGGACACCGGGCTGGGCTTCCTGTGTCATATGGTAACGTCTCACCAGCTGTCTGTTTTACACGTGACAGTGCCTTATATCACTGCAGAGGGTGACTACAGCCATGAAATTAAAAGATGCTTACTCCTTAGAAAGAAAGTTATGATCAACCTAGACAGCATGTTAAAAAGCAAAGACATTACTTTGCCAACAAAGGTCCGTCTAGTCAAGGCTATGGTTTTTCCTGTGGTTATGTATGGATGTGAGAGTTGGACTATAAAGAAAGTTGAGCACCGAAGAATTGATGCTTTTGAACCATGGTGTTGGAGAGGACTCTTGAGAGTCCCTTGGACTGCAAGGAGATCCAACCAGTCCATTCTGAAGGAGATCAGTCTTTGGTGTTCTTTGGAAGGACTGATGCTGAAGCTGAAACTCCAATACTCATGCGAAGAGCTGACTCATTGGAAAAGACCCTGATGCTGGGAGGGATTGGGGGCAGGAGGAGAAGGGGATGACAGAGGCTGGATGGCATCACCAACTCGATGGACATGAGTTTGGGTGAAATCTGGGAGTTGGTGATGGACAGGGAGGCCTGGCATGCTGCAATTCATGGGGTTGCAAATAGTCGGACACAACTGAGTGACTGAACTGAACTGAACTGAATCATTAGTGATGTTGAACATCTTTTAATGTGTTTATTAACCATTTATATATCTTCTTTGGAGAAATGTCTGTTTGGATCTTATGCCCATTTTTGGATTGAGCTGTTTGTTTTTCTGGTATTGAGCCACGTGTATATTTTGGAGATTAATCCTTTGTCAGTTATTTTGTTTGCAGTTATATTCTCCCCTTCTGAATGAGGGTTGTCTTTTAATCTTGCTTGTTTCCTTTGCTGTACAAAAGCTTTTAAGTTTACTTGGGTCCCATTTGTTTATTTTTGTTTGTATTTCCGTTACTCTGGGCGATAGTTCAAAGAGGATCTTGACGTGATGCATGTCAAAGCGTGCACTGCAGTGTTTTCCTCTAAGAGCTTTATCGTTTCTGACCTTGCATTTCCGTCTTTATTTCATTTGGAGTTTGCTTTTTGTGCATGATGCTAGGAAGTGTTCTAGTTTCATGCTTTTACATGTAGCCGCCCAGTTTCCCCAGCACCACTTATTGAAGAGGCTGTCTTTTCTCCCTTGTGTATTGCCTCCTGTGTCACAGATAAGGTGTCCATAGGTGTGTGGGTTTATCTCTGGGCTTTCTATCTTGTTTCATTGGCCTATATTGCTGTTTTTGTGCCAGTACCATACTGTCCTGATGACTGTAGCTTTGTAGAATAGTCAAAACATCTATTTCTACTTTATTGACTATGCCAAAGCCTTTGACTGTGTGGATCACAATAAACTGGAAAATTCTGAAAGAGATGGGAATACCAGACCACCTGACCTGCCTCTTGAGAAACCTATATGCAGGTCAGGAAGCAACAGTTAGAAGTGGATATGGAACAACAGACTGGTTCCAAATAGGAAAAGGAGTACGTCAAGGCTGTATATTGTCACCCTGTTTATTTAACTTCTATGCAGAGTACATTATGAGAAACGCTGGACTGGAAGAAACACAAGCTGGAATCAAGATTGCCAGGAGAAATATCAATAACCTCAGATATGCAGATGACACCACCCTTAGGGCAGAAAGTGAAGAGGAACTCAAAAGCCTCTTGATGAAAGTGAAAGTGGAGAGTGAAAAAGTTGGCTTAAAGCTCAACATTCAGAAAACGAAGATCATAGCATCTGGTCCCATCACTTCATGGGAAATAGATGGGGAAACAGTGGAAACAGTGCCAGACTTTATTTTTCTGGGCTCCAAAATCACTGCAGATGGTGACTGCAGCCCTGAAATTAAAAGACGCTTACTCCTTGGAAGGAAAGTTATGACCAACCTAGATAGCATATTCAAAAGCAGAGACATTACTTTGCCAACAAAGGTCCGTCTAGTCAAGGCTATGGTTTTTCCAGTGGTCATGTATGGATGTAAGAGTCGGACTGTGAAGAAGGCTGAGAGCCGAAGAATTGATGCTTTTGAACTGTGGTGCTGGAGAAGACTCTTGAGAGTCCCTTGGACTGCAAGGAGATCCAACCAGTCCATTCTGAAGGAGATCAGCCCTGGGATTTCTTTGGAAGGACTGATGCTAAAGCTGAAACTCCAGTACTTTGGCCACCTCATGCGAAGAGTTGACTCATTGGAAAAGACTCTGATGCTGGGAGGGATTGGGGGCAGGAGGAGAAGGGGACGACAGAGGATGAGATGGCTGGATGGCATCACTGACTCGATGGATGTGAGTCTGAGTGAACTCCGGGAGTTGGTGATGGACAGGGAGGCCTGGCGTGCTGCGATTTATGGGGTGGCAAAGAGTCAGACACGACTGAGCGACTGATCTGATCTGATCTGATGTCAGAAAGGTTGATTCCTCCATGTCTGTTTTTCTTTCTCAAGATTTCTTTGGCTGTTTGGGGTCTTTTGTGTTTGGAAAAGAAGTAAAACTCTCACTGTTTGCAGATGATATGATAGTATACATAGAAAACCCTAAAGATGCCGCCAGAAAATTACTATCATGAATATAGTAGAACCCAAGATATAAAATTAATACACAGAAATCTCTTGCGTTCCTATACATTAACAATGAAAATCAGAAAGAGAAATTACTGAAGCAATCTCATTCATAATTGCAACAACAACAAAAATACCTAGGAATAAACCTACTTAAAGAGACAAAAAACTGTATGCAGAAAACTATTAAGACCCTGATGAAAGAAATCAAAGATGACACAAACAAATGGAGAGATATACCATATTCTTAGGTTGGAAGAATCAATATTGTGAAAATGACTATGCTACTCAAGTCATGTCTGACTCTTTGCAATCCCATGGATTGTAGGTTGCGTGGGTCCTATGTCCATGGAAGTCTCCAGGCAAGAATACTGGAGTGGGTTGCCATTCCCTTCTCCAATGCTATCCAAAGCAATCTATAGATTCAATGCAATCCCTGTCGAACTACCAATGGCATTTTTCACAGAACTAGAACACAAAATTTCAAATCAGTTGTCATTCCTCTAAGAACTTTCTATCAATTTACATGGGTGTTCCTCTCTTTCTTGTTCTTTGTTCTCTGTTGCCATGGTAATGATCTGGGGGGAAGGACAGGAGATGATCGTATCTGTTCAGTCTGCCACAATGAAATAGAAGCAATTGTATTATTATTGCTGTTTTTTTTTTTTTTAATAATAAACTTCCTAGGAAGCCTGTGAAGTTATCTTATTTAGCAAATAAACTTATCAACATTCAACTAAGGTTAAATGAAGCTAGACGGAAAAGCTTATACTTTTCCCGCTGGATCTCAAGAAGGGTAAAGGAACATGAAAAGAGAGGATTCCAAACTTTTCGACATTAAGGACAACTGTTTAACATTCTCTTCATATTTTGCACTTAACATAATTTTATCAACCAAGCTAACTGTATATATGAGGTTATACACCATTGCATTATTTTTCCATTTTATGTTTATCCAAGTACATAGACAGATTTTCCGAACAGCGTTGAGTAGCTGGAATTGTCCCACAGGGCAGAGGTATCTTTCTTCCAGATGTCAGTATCATCTTTTACTTTCCTTTAAGTCATCCTGAAGGCCATCAGGCTTCCTCTAACAGATTGTTTTCCCCAGAACGTTCCCAACTTCTGCCCACCACATAGGCTCAAGTGTGCTGAAATATTTATAGGTTTTTGGCAGGGCAGCACCTCACTCCCACGTCTCAGTTGTTTTTGTGGCTAACTCAATTCCCTGACAACCTATTGGCTTAAAACACTTATGATCATTCATGATGGCACACACCATGAACGCAGACAGCCCAGAAGCTCTGGCTAGTCTCTGCATTGTGTTATCTGGGGGTGGGCTGGAGCAATCAGAGGTTGAGGGCAGGAATAGTCAATAGTCTCCTACACTAATACCTGAACATGGATGCTCAGTGTTACTTGAAATTCTTGGTAGTTTGTGGAGAACTGTGAAAGTCCTGAGGCTGTTCTCAGTGTGTTCTCAGCATCTCAGATGCCAGCAGAGGATACAAGACTCCCACAGTTAGAGGCAAAAGACCAACTCAGAGCACAGCAGCCAGCATGGTTCTCACATTCCCATTGTTACACTGTCCTCAACCCCCATGGAGGGCAGGGTGGGGGGGAAGGTGATTTAGGTGGATGCTGGACACATAGAGAATATACATCACAGCTGTGGAAGCTTCCAAAACCTCAGACTTTTCAAGGGGTTGCAAGGAAACTAGCTTCAGCTTTGTACTGGAAGGCAGCACTATCTGTATTAATATAGTTGTCAGCGGCAAATCTACCTTTGCTTCAGAGGGAGACACTATGTCTGCCTCACAGTGTTATTTGCTGACACACATTCTTGGAAAGGGAATCTGGAGCAAAGGATGGTCAGTGTGTCTGGGCTTCTAAGATGTGCAGAAACACACAAGACCTGCTGAAAGGCTTGTCTCAATGTAAGGAAGAAGCAGATGGATACTGAAAACAATCAGCAACTCCTGACACAGTGTTTATTAGAAATAACTAAATTATAAAAAAATAATTTTATGTAAGTGTAATAAATATGGTGTTGGAGAACACTCTTTAGAGTCCCTTGGACAGGGAGATCCAACCAATCTATCCTAAAGGAAATCAGTCCTGAATATCCTGAATATTCATTGGAAGGACTGATGCTGAAACTGAAACTCCAATTCTTTGGCCACCTGATGTGAAGAACTGACTCATTGGGAAAAAACCCTCATGCTGGGAAAGATTGAAGGCGGGAGGAGAAGGGAACAACAGAGGATGAGATGGTTGGATGGCATCACCGACTCAATGGACATGAGTTTGAGTAAACCCCGGGAGTTGGTGATGGACAGGGAGCCCTGGCGTGCTGCAGTCCATGGGGTTGCAGAGTCAGACACAGCCGAGTGACTGAACTGAATAAATAAAAAGGAATTTAAACTTCTTATATTGGTGGCCTGAAAGCAATCCGGCATATTCTGCTTGGGGGCTTTGATTCAGAAAAAGCTTCAAATAGAAAATGTTCAAAGGGAGCAAATGCGATACTGAGGAAATCTCCTATTGTTGTCTTATTGTTGTTATTGTCGTTAGCTGTTTGAGCATATGCATATGATTTATCACATCTAAGATGCTTCAGTAGTTTTGGATGTCATATTGTCACAAGAACATTTAATACAATTAAAATAAATGTTTTGCCGGGGAAGGATAGACTCAGGACCATGCATGATGCCATGCTTAAGTGATGTGGAGTGCTGTAGGGCGGTGGGGAAGGAGCTTACACTGCTCCAGGATGTGGACTGAAGATCAATGAATAAAGATTGTAGGGAAGCAGCTTTACCCTCACCCCACAGCAGAACTGTTAATAATTAAAGCACAGACTGGGAGGAATCTTAATTGACAAAGAGAAAGTGCAGCTTTGAAAGCAAATGCAAAGAGCTTCACAGGCAAGCGAGCATGGAGGAATCACAACCTGAATACTCTCCTGCCAGGCACAGGCGTTCCAAAGCTGAAGTAAGATGGAACAGAGTAGTGGCCTGAGCAGAGAAGTGCTCCCTGAAAGAGTGACAAGCATTGACTCAGTTTGCCGGTGAAAAACTGATGAAGGTCAAGTGCCCTGAACCTAACTGGCAAGGACCAGTTTGTACCCACAAGAGATGGCCAGTGCCACTGGAGGTGCATAGAACCAGCTTGAAAGCGAGCACCTCCCGCCCCTTCCCACTCTTACCTGCCCTTCCTTCCTTCCTTCTCTCCATCCCTTCTGCCCTCCTTTCCCTTCTTGCATTTTTTTCTTTCATCAGATAAGCACTTACTTTGTGCCAGGCCTTATCCTAAACCAAAGATTACAGTAGTCAACAGAATGTATAGTCTTTACCATCAAGAAACTTGCAAGTTATTGAGAGAAGCCAAAAAAATATATGATTGCAATTCATGAAAATACTCTGAAAGAAATAGACAGAGGGCATTGAAAGAGATTTTCAGGGAGAACTAAAGGAGATGAGGAGAACAGAAAAGTTTCTCTGAGGAAGTGATATTGAAGCAGAGAACCAAAGCTAACTAAGAGATTGCCAGGGAAAGAAAGCAGGGACTGTCATAGAAGGGATGGTGGGAGAGACCTTAGCAGACTCAGAAAACGACGGAAGGCTGCAGGGGGCTGGGGGGACGCTGACGTGGAAAAGGGGTCTAAGATGGGCTTGGACAGCTGTGCAGGGTCTAAAAGCTGAACTTGGCATCTGCTTGGAGAACTAACTGGTCGGTGGTGAGGAGATGTACACCAGGATGGACCTCCAGGAGGCTACGGCCACAGTCCAGGTGATGTATGTTGGTGGCAGACACTAAAGAGCTGGCCTTGGGAGAGAAATGTGGAAGGATGCTTTTAACGTGACTGAGTAGAATAATTCACCAATGCTTCTAGAAGAGAGACATCATCCAGCAGCATTAATCTTTATGTATCGTCAGTTGTATTTGGCCCTTTGAAAGCATGAAGGCTGACAATATAGGCTCTGGAGTAAGCCTAACTGTGTCCAGATTTTAGCTCTACCACTAACTAGCTACATGGACTAGTAGGTATGCACTAGTTCATAACTACATAAACTAGGAAAGCTGAACTCCAGGTCCCTAAACTTTAAAATATGTTGCAAACAAATAGCCTTTTTGTATTATTGGGATATTGTCAGGGTAGCGATGGTAATATGTGGAAAGACAGCATAGGCAAAATATCTGAATTTGGAACTCAAAAGTAGGAAGTCAAAGCTACCTGGAGTAACAGGCAAATTTGGCCTTAGACTACAAAATGAAGCAGGGCAAAGGCTAGTAGAGTTTTGCCAAGAGAATGCACTGGTCATAGCAAACACCGTCTTCAAACAACACAAGAGAAGACTCTACACATGGACAGCACCAGATGGTCAATGCCAAAATCAGATCGATTTTATTCTTTGCAGCCAAAGTTGGAGAAGCTCTATATAGTCAGCAAAAACAAGAATGGGAGCTGACTGTGGCTCAGATCATGAACTCCTTATTGCCAAATTCAGACTTAAATTGAGGAAAGTAGGGAAAATCACTAGACCCATGCAGTTATGACCTAAATCAAATCCCTTAAAATTATCAGTGGAAATGAGAAATAGATTTAAGGGACTAGATATGATAGAGAGAGTACCTGAAGAACAACTGAGGGAGGTTCATGACACTGTACAGGAGACAGTGATCAAGACCATCCCCAAGAAACAGAAATGCAAAGGGCCAAATGGGTGTCTGAGGCCCTACAAACAGCTGTGAAAAGAGGAGAAGCTGCAGGTGAAGGAGAAAAGGAAAGATGCACCAGTTTAAATGCAGAGCACCAAAGAATAGCAAGGAGAGATAAGAAAGCCTTTTTTAGTGGTCAATGCAAAGAAATAGAGGGAAACAATAGAAAGGGAAAGACTAGAGAAAATAAGAGATACCAAGGGATCATTTCATGCCAAGGTGAGCACAATAAAGGATAGAAATGGTATGGACCTAATAGAAGCAGAAGACATTAACAAGAGGAGGCATGCATACAGAAAAGAACTGTACAAAAAAGATCTTCACCACCCAGATAATCACGATGGTGTGATCACTCACCTAGAGCCAGACATCCTGGAATGCGAAGTCAAGTGGGCCTTAGGAAGTATCACTACTAACAAAGCTAGTGGAGGTGATGGCATTCCAATTGAGCAATTTCAAATCCTAAAAGATGATGCTGTGAAAGTGCTGCACTCAATATGCCAGCAAATTTGGAAAACTCAGCAGTGGCCACAGGACTGAAAAGGTAAGTTTTTATTCCAATCCCAAAGAAAGGCAATGCCAAAAAATGTTCAAACTACCACACAATTGCACTCATCTCACAGGCTAGTAAAGTAATGCTCAGAATTCTCTAAGACAGGCTTTAACAGTACGTGAACCATGAACTTCCAGATGTTTAAGCTGGATTGAGAAAAGGCAGAGGAACCAGAGATCAAATTGCCATCATCCATTGGATCATCGAAAAAGCAAGAGTTCCAGAAAACCATCTACTTCTGCTTTATTGACTATGCCAAAGCCTTTGACTGTGTGGACCACAACAAACTGTAGAAAATTCTTAAAGAGATTGGAATACCAGACCACCCAACCTGCCTTTTGAGAAATCTGTATGCAGGTCAGGAAGCAACAATTAGAACTGGACATGGAACAACAGACTTGTTTGAAATCAGGAAAGGAGTACGTCAAGGCTGTATATTGTCACCCTGTTTATTTAACTTATATGCAGAGTACATCATGAGAAATGCTGGATTGGAAGAAGCACAAGCTGGAATCCAGATTGCTGGGAGAAATACCAATAACCTCAGATATGCAGATGACACCACCCTTATGGCAGAAAGCAAAGAAGAACTAAAGAGCCTCTTGATGAATGTAAAAGAGGAGAGTGAAAAAGTTGGCTTAAAACTCAACATTCAGAAAACGAAGATCATGGCATCCAGTCCCATCACTTCATGGCAAATAGATGGGGAAACAGTGGAAACAGTGTCAGACTCTATTTTTGGGGGCTCCAAAATCACTGCAGATTGTGACTGCAGCCATGAAATGAAAAGATGCTTGCTGCTTGGAAGAAAAGTTATGACCAACCTAGACAGCATATTAAAAAAATCAGAGACATTACTTTGGCAACAAAAATCCGTCTAGTCAAAGGTTCTTACAGTAGTCATGTATGGATGTGAGAGTTGGACCATATAGAAAGCTGAGCTCTGAAGAATTGAAGCTTTTGAAAGGTGATGTTGGAGAAGACTCTTGAGAGTCCCTTGGACTGCAAGCAGATTCAACCAGTCCATCCTAATGGAAATCAGTCCTGAATATTCACTGAAAGGACTGATATTGAAGCTCTAACTCCAGTCCTTTGGCCACCTGATGAGCAGAACTGACTCCTTGGAAAAGACCCTGATGCTGGGAAAGATTGAAGGCAGAAGGAGAAGGGGACCACAGAGGATGAGATGGTTGGATGGCATCACTGACTCAATGGACATGAGTTTGAATAAACTCCAGGAGTTGATGATGGACAGGGAGGCCTGGTCTGCCGCAGTCCATGGGGTTGCAAAAAGTTGGACACGACTGAGTGACTGAATTGAACTGACTGGGTGGCAGTGGTTGTACAGAGCAGGAGACTTTCCACCTTTCCCCCATTGCAGGAAGAAACGTCCCAGACCCTCAAGTTTGTCAGAAGTGCCCCAGCATTCAACTGACCAGAAGGCTGTCAATGTGACTGGTCTTTCTTGATGTTTATTTTGCCGTTTTTATGTGATAACCTTAGCCACTTTTGACGTGTTGCAATATTTATGATTGTTCCTTAGGTGCATGTAACTAATACTCCCCAGAGTCTTACTGCATTTTTCTTAAGGTTAGAAAACCTGTGTCTCTTAGCAAGTCAGAGATTTAGGTCTGTTTGAAGTTTATTCCTGCAACTTTGTACAATGATTTAATGACATAATTGAGTGAAATACTTGGTCCAAACCTAGAAGATTGTAATACATAATAGAATGCAGGCATTGGTTATTAGCCAATTGTAAAATGTGCTTTAGTTTTGTGCATCTGTGCCCAGTTGCTCAGTCATGTCTGATGCTTTGTGACCCCGTGGACCATAGCCCACCAGGCTTCTCTGTTCATGAGATTTCCCAGACAAGAATATGGAAGTGGGTTGCCATTTCCTCCTCCAAGGGATATTCCTGAGCCAGGGATCAAACCTGTGTCTCTTGTGTCTCTTGCACTGGCAGGTGGATTCTTTAACACTAGCACCACCCGGGAAGCCTGTGGTTTAGTTTTAGTTATTGTAAAGTCTGTTCCTCAATTCTTTTCTAAAAAGAATTTCTTCTATTATTTTCCAAGAACCTATAATAAAACATCCCTTCAAGTGTAATAATCCAGACATGTCTAAATGATGTGAACCAGCTCACCATCTGCTCACAGTTCTGCTGTTTAGGCAGGGATAACTGTGGAAAGAGCCACCAGACTCTTCAGTTAGGCAGATAAAATAAACATGGACACCCAGACACCCTTCCTTTGCATTAATTTATAAGTCTTAAAAGATAACCGAGTAGGAGCAGTCCCTCTAAGTATTATGTCAACTGAATATATTTTATAAAGGCTCTGTTTTAAGTGAAACGTTCCAAAATACTAATGTTACTGAACTAATAAATTACATCGGTATCAATAATAATAATAATAATCACCAATGAGTTTCATGTGGTTTTATTCCTTCCTTAATTTGCTTAAGGGATGCCTCTATGTGCTTATGAGGAAAAAAAAGTACGATCACTAATTAATATGCTGCCCTGTGCGACCCCATAGACGGCAGCCCACCAGGCTTCCCGTCCCTTGGATTCTCCAGGCAAGAACACTGGAGTGGGTAATTAATATGCTAGATAGTGAAATATCTGGCTGGGACACATTAGGTCGGGCACATCAGGCTGGCACAAGACATCTCTTCAGAATACTCATAAAGAAATTGGCCAGGTCAAGGCTTAGAGCTTGAGGAATGATTCAGAGGCTCATGGGAGTAATTAAAAGTAAAGATTAGTCTGTAATGGCCCTCCTCAGCAAATGTATCAAGCCTGGACCAAATAATGTGCTGACAGACAAACAATGCCATGCTTTCCCCGGGGGATAATGCCTGATTTATCCCTCTTAATACACCTAGGATCTCCTGGTTGTCAGAATTCAGACATCATTAAAGATTATTCCAATATAGTTTCCCCAGAATAACAACATTCGATCCTCTCTTGCTGTGAATAGAGCCCGTCTTTCTATAGTTCTTAGTCATCTTGTGTTCACCTCCAGAATTTTCTCTCCTGGTTGTAGATTTGCATCATGATGTTGCAGATGGGAAAAAAAAAAAATTCTCTCAACCCTCTCTCTTGCTATTTGTCCTGATGTTATTGCAGATTTTGAGTTCAGAATCAATAGAGAGAGGGAATTGAAAAAAGAGAAAGTAAAAATAAATATCACTTTATATTCATGCTTTTTTAAAATATACCTGTTTATTTCATACTCATGGAAGAGCTATTTCTTGAACAAAAGTAGGTATTCATTGTGATTAAAAGGACAGCATCATGAACAACAGTGAACTGTGCAGCCAGTATTGAAACAGCTGAATAGGAAAATGAAGAAAATGATATTTTTTGTTAAAAAAGGTATTACCAAATTGAGGTAAGAAATTAAAAGAGTACCTGGAAGTTGAGAAATTATGTTATACAGTTACTCTGTTCTTCCTTTCTCCCACTATGTGAAATTTACTATAGTTAGCCAGGTATAGTTACTTGACACTAGAATTCTCTAAATTTTGCAATTAAACAGATGCATTGGAAGAGACCACATCAATGGTTATTCCTCATCTGTTTGAGATTCACATCAATGGGGAGTAATCACAGTACAAATCTCATTTAAATTTTTTACTTTGAGATTCTCCAGCAACTTACATTTTATCAATAAGCTATTAAAATATATTTATTTATCAACACATTTCTGAGATAGTAAGTAAAACTTTTAACTTCATTTTTACAGTTCCTTTTTTTTTTTTAAAGACAAACACTAGAGGAAGTGAAAAAGATGAAAGTGGAATCTTGTAGTCTTAAAACAGAAAAGAATTGAGGATATTCACTCTGTGTCTTATAATAACTTTACCTGAGTTCTAGAAAATCAAAGGATGCTTGCCAGTTTGTTTCAAAGCCAGGACTGAACTCAGATTTCTTGATGTGTTAGAGAATGTCTTTTTCACTCCACTATACTGGTGGCTCAGACGGTAAAGAATTTGCCTGCAGTGCAGGAGACCTGGGTTCAATCCCTGGGTCGAGAAAATCCCCTGGAGAAGGAAATGACAACCCACTCCAGTGTTCTTGCCTGGAAAATTCCATGCACAGAGGAGCCTGCAGGGCTAGAGTTCATGGGATTGCAGAGTTGGATTTGACTGAGTGACTAACACACACACACACACACACACACACACATACTACATTTAGAAGAAGATTTTAAGTCTTGAAAAATTTCCCAAAGAGAAAATATGAAAAATAATACTACCTCTATTTAAAGTTTCTTCTTTATACATACATATTTGAACTACTAATAAGACATTAATGGGAAATATATGAAACACTCAATTTTTTGACCGTAAGGAAAATGTTTCGAAAATTAGTCCAAAGTTTATAAAAAATGAATATAGGATTTTTGGTTTTAGTCTTATTTTAAATTGGCTTATTATAAAGTCCAATTTCTTACTTCACTAAATAGCTAAGATAATATAGAAAAAGGAAGTGGAGAATCCACTTACATACATATACCTTTTTAGCCTCAGGGAAGCAGGGTTTCTAGAAATCAAAAATTTTAATATCATGACAGCCAAATAGCAGTTAACACCTTGTTCTAGAATTTGAGTTGCCAGTCCAGATTCGATGCACGATACTGGATGCTTGGGGCTGGTGCACTGGGACGACCCAGAGGGATGGTATGGGGAGGGAGGAGGGAGGAGGGTTCAGGACGGGGAACACATGTATGCCTGTGGCGAATTCATTTTGATATATGGCAAAACCAATACAATATTGTAAAGGTTAAAAATAAAATAAAATTTAAAAAATGATGAGTTTTACCAAATATTTTCTCTGTATAATTGAGTTAATAAAATTATTTTCTTCTTTCATAACACAGAAAAAAAATAAAAAACACTAACTTATTTAAAAAAAAAGAAAGAAATTCTGTGTGAACTCCAGCTCCACATAAGCATGTGAGCAGTTGATGACAAAGCAGAATTTCAGGTGTGTCCTGGCTTTGTGTTTCATACAAAATCTACTTAATTTACGTTCAGATTTAGTGTGGTGATATTGTATTCCAATTTTAAGTGTCCTTTTTCTATTACCTCATGAAATAATGGTCATTTTTATATTGTAATGGACAAAATGTGCTCCGGATCTTAATTAATACAGAATTATGGGAATTTTGTTTAGAAAAAAGGAATCAAATAACATACACACACTGCTGAATTGCTGGAAAAAAATCATTCAAAGTCTAATACTATAGTCAATACTGATTTTCTTTAGTATAAAAGGTGATTTCTAAAAGCAGAGTCTGCCATGTACTCAGAGACTTTTACTACAGATTTATCAGCAAGTTAAAAGCAAAGTAGGGTCTAATGAGTAGAAGATAGACTTGTAAGCAACTCAATTTCTCCCAACCTTGATATGTTAGAAAGTAACCATTCTAAAGTCATACTTTGGAAAACTGTCTCCGTTGTCTACCTCTTCTCAAGCATGTCAGATGAGTTTTGTATTTTCTCTGAAAACCTATTTGCCTCTTATTCTCCAGTATTAAATTCTTTTTTAAGTTCTACAGTAAGAGAATAATGTTGAAAGAGTGTTCCCTGCATGCAATATGACAGAAAAAGAATCTCTAGGTGAGGTTTACAAGCCATTTTTACCTAGTGGGCCTTTTTTTTATCTCACCATATTCTTGTAAAAATGTAGTTGAGGAAGATGGTAGTCTGTCTGTACAACTGAAAACTGAGGCAGGTAGCGTTTCAGTGGTGGATTCTCCCTTATATAGTGTTGGTGTGGATGGAAATGTCTGCAGCACTCCGGGAATTCCATATGAAGCTTCCTCAACAAGGTAAAAGGGGGCTTGTCACTGAGGCCATCCAGAAGTCTCACTTCTGGGTGTATGTTCAGAGGAAATGAAATCATGATCTTGAAGAGCTATCTGCATCCCCATGGTCATTGCAGCATTACTCACAATAGCCAAGATACGGAAATAACCTGTCTCTACAGATGAAGGCAATGGCACCCCACTCCAGTACTCTTGCCTGGAAAATTCCGTGGATGGAGGAGCCTGGTGGGCTGCAGTCCATGGGGTCGCGAAGAGTCGGACACGACTGAACGACTTCACTTTCACTTTTCACTTTCATGCATTGGAGAAAGAAATGGCAACCCACTCCAGTGTTCTTGCCTGGAGAATCCCAGGGACGGCAGAGCCTGGTGGGTTGCCTTCTATGGGGTCGCACAGAGTCGGACACGACTGACGCGACTTAGCAGCAGCCGCAGCAGCTACAGATGAATAGATAAATGCAATGTGGTATATATATACACACAAAGAGATGTTACTCAGCCTTAAGAAAGAAACATATCCTGCCATTTGGAACAACATGTATGAACCTTGACTAAGTGAAATAAGCCAGGCAGAGAAGGACAGATGCTGTATGATCTCATTTATATGTGGAATCTAAAAGAGAGGAACTCATAGAAACAGAGTAGTTAGGTTGTTGCCAAGGGCTGGAGGTGGAGGAAATGGGTAGATGTTGGTCAAATGGTACAAAGTTCCAGCTGCTGCTAAGTCGCTTCAGTCGTGTCTGACTCTGACCCCATAGACGGCAGCCCAACAGGCTCCACCGTCCCTGGGATTCTCCAGACAAGAACACTGCAGTGGGTTGCCATTTCCTTCTCCAATGCATGAAAGTGAAAAGTGAAAGTGCCTTTTCCAAATTTGCAGCCATCAGATGAATAAATTCTGCAGATCTAATGTACAGTGGGGTGGCTGATGTACTTGAAAACTTGCTAACAGAGTAGATCTTAATGTTCTTACCACAGAGACACACAAACACACAGGTGAGATGATGGCTGCGTTAACTGTGTTATTGTGGTAATCATTTTCCAGCCTGTGCATAAATACATATATCAAATCATCACATTGTATACCTTAAACTTATACAATGTTATATATTAATTATATCTCAACAGTGCTAGGAAAAAAATAAACAACAAAATAGAATGCATTTACCTCATTGAGGTTCTGGAATGCAGACATTAGACTCGATCTCAGAAGCTCTGCTGGCCAGATCAAATAATCAACTCTCTGTGAGGTATTATGTCAGGTTACAGGAATTTAAGGTGCTAGTATATTGATGTTGAATTTTAGATTATTACTTACTTTTGTTGTCAAGTAGTTAGTCTCCTGGTACAAAATAAAATAATTCTTACAATAGTAATATTATTTACTTGACACTACTTTGAATTTTGGAGCTTCTCTGGTGCCTCAGAAGTTAAAGAATCTGCCTTCAATGCAGGAAACCCAGGTTCTGTGTTCAGGTGGGGAAGATACCTGGGAGAAGGAAATGGCAACCCATTCCAACATTCTTGCCTGGAGAATTCCATGGACAGAGGAGCTTGGTGGGGTACAGTCCATGGGGTCACAAAGAGATGGACATGGACCGGAAAAGGTCAGTTTTCACTCCAGTCTCAAAAAATGTAATATCAAAGAATGTTCCAACTACCACACAGTTGCACTCATCTACACACTAGCAAAGTAATGCTCAAAATTCTCCAAGCTAGGCTTCAACAATACTTGAACTGAGAACTTCCAGATGTTCAAGCTGGATTTAGAAAAGGAAGCGGAACCAAAGATCAAATTGCCAACATCTGTTGGATCATAGAAAAAGCAAGAGAATTCCAGAAAAACATCAACTTCTGCTTCATTGACTATGCTAAAGTCTTTGACTGTCTCAATCAAAACACACTGTGGAAAATTCTTAGTGACGGGAATACCAGACAACCTGACCTGCCTCTTGAGAAACCTGTATGCAGGTCAGGAAGCAACAGTTAGAACTGGACATGGAACAACAGACTGGTTCCAAATAGGAAAAGGAGGACGTCAAGGCTGTATATTGTCACCCTGCTTATTTAACTTATATACCGACTACATCAGGCAAAATGCTGGGCTGGTTGAAGCATCAACTGGAATCAAGATTGCCAGGAAAAATACCAATAACCTCAGATATGCAGATGACACCACCCTTATGGCAGAAAGAGAAGAGGAACTGAAGAGCCTCTTGGTGAAAGTGAAAGAGAAGAGTAAAAAATCTGTCTCAAAACTCAGTATTCAAAAAAACGAAGATCATGGCATCAGGTCTCATCACTTCATGGCAAATAGTTTGGGAAACAGTGACTCCAAAATCACTGCAGATAGTTTCCGCAGCCGTGCAGTTAAAAGACGCTCGCTCCTTGGGAGAAAAGCTGTGACCAACCTAGACAGCATATTAAAAAAGTTCCATATAGTCAAAGCTATTGTTTTTCTAGTAGCCATGTATGGATGTGAAAGTTGGACCATATAGAAAGCTGAGAGACAAAGAATTGATGCTTTTGAACTGTGGTGTTGGAGAAGACTCTTGAGAGTCCCTTGGACTGCAAGGAGATCCAACCAGTCAATTCTAAAGGAAATCAGTCCTGAATATTCGCTGGAAGGACTGATGGCTGAAGCTGAAACTCCAGTACTTCGGCCACCTAATGAGAAGAGCTGATTCATTAGAAAAGACCCTGATGCTGGGAAAGATTGAAGGCAGGAGGAGAAGGGGACAACAGAGGATGAGATGGTTGATGGCATCACTGATGCGAAGGACATGAGTTTGAGCAAGTTCTGGAAGTTCATGTTTGACAGAGAATCTAGGCATGCTGCAGTCCATGGAGTCGCAAAGAGTTGGACAAGACTGAGTGACTGAACTGAACTGATTGTTAATTTCATGTATCAGCTTTCTTGGAGTAACAGATGCCTAGATACATGTAGACATTTTTTCTGGGTGTGTCTGTGAGAGTGTTCCTAGATTAGCATTTGAATTGGTAGAGCAGAAGTCCCCTTCCTGGTGGAGGTGGTTATCCTTTCACTTGTTGAGGGCACAACCGGAACAAGAAGCCAAGGAAGGGTCTGTAGGGTCTTCAGCCCTGTGATCAGTGCAATAGCCTTCAATGAGAGAGGTGGATAAATCTTCATTTAACTGGGTCTAGCCTAAGTACTCTTCCTGAGGGCTCCAACTGTTTTCGACTTTTGAAAATGTATTCTGAGTTCCAGAATATCAGTACTTTGGGAATTCTAAAGTGTGTGTGTTAAATGAGAGTGTATAGGTATGTCAGTTTTGTATCACAGAATGGTGCATGCTCATGCTGAAAATTGTAATTATTTTTAAAGTTTAATTCAAAATGTACTTGATGAATAGCTTTTATATGTAATCTACCAGAATGTATAAGACATACAACTTTAGATACAGACTCTGCCTTCACAGAATTTCCTTATAGTACTAAAGAGTTGCCAAACTCTTTAGTACATTTTGTACTAAATTTAGTAAATTATTAGGCTGCAAAGCTTGAGACGTCATATAAAGGTGATTTAAAAGTGTTGGAAAGGAACTATTTCTGGTTGGTGGAGATCATGTAAGAATTATTTGAGTTAATGTTAAAAGGTACTTTGAACTTAGAAAGCATTGAGAGAAGTATATGAAAAAAAATTGTTTTAGAAGAAATAATACATGAAGTGTGTAAGGTCAGGATGTACTTGAAAATTTGAGAGGTTTACCTGATGCTCCAGGACATTGATGTAGGTTAGTGCTAATTATTCTGGAGAATTTTGCTAGGACTGTTGGGTAGACACCTTTGAGGTCCAGACTCAGGAGTTTAACATATTTATAGAGAAAATTTTCCGTATTTAAATTTCTATCCATAGAATGTTGCCTAACAGGAGACACTCAATAACCTATTTCTTAAAATGAAATCATAAAAATATAATTGTAACTGTACAATCTGAAATGACTGTGTATGTGCTTAAATGCACTCACATAGAGTTCTTTTTTTTTTTTCTTCAGGAAGTTTATTTAAATTTTTCAGAACCAATTTTATGGAAATAGATGAATAAATGAGATTTCCATATAATTTCACCGTAGACTAAATTGGAAGGTTTTTTTCCCCTTTAGTAACCAGAAGCCTAAGTAAGGATACCACTTAACAAAATTATTATCATTATGGTAAGGTTTCATTTAAAACTATGTTGAGAGACATGGATTGAATATCATGGAATACCCAGTGTCACGGCAAAAGAAGCAATTTGCCACAATTGCACAGGTCCATCAAAGGCCAGAGCTGCAAAGGGCATGTCTGAATCCTTGTGAAGGGTGTAATTATCTCTGAGGTGACTTGTTTGCCAACATCTGTCAGCTGTTCCAGGGTGCCACATTCTGTTCTAGTTTTTAGCCTTAATATTTACAAGTCTCAAATATCTTAGACATTTGAGTGGAGTTACATGCAAAAGTATAAGCGGGTTTTTTTTTTCTTCCCTCCCCCGCCAGCCCAGACATATGTTTTTCACAAAGAAGAACATTTCCAGTTTCTGAAAAGGATTTTTTATTTGCCAGCAGAAACTTATGTTTTGATACATCAGTTTTTACTAAGTCAGGGTGTCTTAAATAGTGGGTAAAAGTTTTCCTGTGTAATAAGTAGAAGTGACTTACATTAAAAGATATCCTCTGACATAAACAACTTTTGAAGGTTATCGTAGGACCTTTAGAGTAACCTTGGCCCTACTTAATATCCCTATCTTGTCTACATCTTTTATTTATTTATTTTTTCTAAGAAAATGGAATCTTCATGCAGCCGTGGTGGAGAAAGGGAACTGGAATTGAGTAACAGAAAGTTATCAGAATCAGGGAAGTTCTACTTATTGACTATGTAACTTTCAACAAATGATTTAACCTCTCTGTGTCACAATTTACTTTTCTTATTCTAAGGGCTTTGTATGAATAACTTATTTAATTCTCAGACCACTCCAGGAAGTAGATACCACAGCAGTCATAACAGAACATTGAGGTAGTAGTAGTTTATCAAAGCAGATAATGTCTAAGGCTAGGAACTGAGACAGGCGTCTCTCCCCAGGGATCCCCTGGTGGCTCAGATGGTAGAGTCTGCCTGCAGTGCGGGAGACCCGGGTTCGATTCCGGGTCAGGAAGATCCCTTGGAGAAGGGAATGGCAACCCACTCCAGTGTTCTTGCCTGGAGAATCCCCTAGACAGAGGAGCCTGGTGGGCTACAGTCCATGGGGTCACAAAGAGTTGGACACGACTGAGCGACTTCACTTTCTTTCTGTCCCGAGTCATAACCTTACCCATTTTCTTCTGCTGTTGTCCGTTCCCTAAGTTATGTCCGACTCCTTGTGACCACATGGACTGTGCCACCCAGGCCTTCCTTTCCTTCACCATCTCTCAGAGTTTCCTCAAACTTATGTCCTTTGACTCAATGATGCCATCTAACCATCTCATCCTCTGTCGTCCCCTTCTCCTCCTGCCCTCAGTCTTTCCCAGCATCAGGGTCTTTTCTAGGGAGTCGGCTCTTTGCATCACGTGGTCAAAGTATTGGAGCTTCAGCATCAGTCCTTCCTGTGAAAATTCAGGGTTGATTTCCTTTAGGATGGACTGGTTGGATCTCCTTGCAGTCCAAGGGACTCTCAGGAGTCTTCTCCAACACCACAGTTCAAAGGCGTCAGTTCATCAGCATTCAGCCCGGACCTATCAAGTACTATCTATTTTATGATTCTTTTGAGGCATAAATGATATAATACCTGAACAAGTAGGTGTTTATTAAATGGTTGTTGATTCTGATTGTAAACTTTTAGAAATTAAAGATTTTAAAAGGTTTAATCTTTTACAAATTTTTATTCTTGATAAAGAAAACTTGCTGGTAAAAAGACTGTGAGAACAGTGTGGCCAGTACAGGTAATTGGAAAACACTCAGGTGGTTGATAGAGCCCCCATTTTCAGCCTGAATTACTTTATGGAGCATTAGGTCACAGATTGTTGAATCTTAGAATTATAGTGGAAAATTTATGCAGGATTTCATTGTTTTTGCCTACTTAAATTCCAATTACCAAAGGCTATGCCTGGAGTTGAAGGGTCATAGTCAGAGCAATGACACTTGGAAGAAATGAAGACCCACTTAATTATTTAATGGAACTGCAAAATGCTGTGTATGGCCATAAAATGCTAAAGTTCATAGCAGGCAAATCTTTTGGTGTTATAAATTTTCATCATCATCATGGTGATACTAACATATGCCTTCCGGTACCAGGTCAGAAATTACATCATGCTTGGTTTGTGGTCAATTGTTGGCTGACTGCGATTGACTCCAATGCAGTAGACCATAGACTCACGTCATACTCAAAGTATCGTTCCTCTGATTCTATAAGCTTACCTAACTGGACAGGTACATTTCCTGAATTTGCATTGACTTGGTTTCCCAGTAAAAATTTTAAGTGGGATGAAGTATTTGTTTTAAGGTATTTTAAGCTAGTAGGGGGAAGCAGGTCTGGAGGACACATGGAAATAACTAGACATTTTGAAACATTGGGTCTAGAGTCCTTGTGGAGTATCTGTGTGAAAATTCTGGAAGATAACTGGACATAGAGTACTGGAACTTAGGAGAGCTAGTGACTTTAAACATCAATTTTAGAATCGTCAGCTTCTTTGGAGCTGGAAGAGTGGGCACTGAGTTAGACACACACCCACAGGTTTGCAGTGAAGGGGAGTGCCATGGCAGTAGGATTTCCTTATGGACCTCTTCTGCCCTTCATTTTTTAAATCATTTTTTTAGTGATTTAGAGGGTGGGCATTTCAGAATTTCAGATATGAAATGGATGGTCGGAGTACTTGAAGAATTGAGTCAGATTCAGTTATTTTCATTTGACTGGAATTAGTGTCTGAAAACAAAATGGCAATTTAGAGGAATAAATATTAAATTTTACATTGAGGTTGAAATGGTAAATACAGCTCTGCAGACAGAATAGGAAAGCCAGGCTTTTAAAAGGCTCAGTTTGAAAATGGACTAGATTTCTTTTATTTTATTTTTTGCACATAAGCCATAGTTTCTTTGTGCCTCTCCTTCTCGCCCTCCCTACTCCCACCCAAACAAGTTGTTATCTTGGGCGGTATCAACAAGAGAGTCTCTATTTCAGAATCTGTGACTTGGGCTATTGTGTCTTTCGTCTTCTTCCTTATTCTTCAATCTGTAGCACATTCAGAAGATCATGCCGGTTTGCCTGGGTGGTGGGTGGATCTGCAAATTATGTACCATGATGTTAATGTAAACACTGTTTAAGAAATTAGAGGGGACATATCAGCTACATGTAAATGACTGAATAGTTGTTACTGTTTATGCTTTTTCACAAATCTTTTTTTTTTCCAGTATTTCTGCACTAACTTATTCTTATAATTACCTGTCAAGACTCAATTCTAGAGATGCATTCTCTGTGAAAACCTGCCTGAAGATCCCAAGTGGATCTGGTGCTTCTTTTATTTTCTTTCTGTGTTCCTGCCCCATCCTTAGAGTTTCAGCACTCCCCACATGCACCTCTTTCCACTGGCCTGGATGACTGGGAGAGCACAGACCTCGTCTTAGTGTCCCGTGTTATTGATATCTGTAATTCAAATACCAGTTCAGTTTTTGATGGTGTGCTCTTGTACTGAACCACACTGGAGGTAGAAATGTTCTCGTTGTGCCGTAGGAAAGAAATAGGGCCAAAGGGCAGAAGTGACAAGGACACAGATTATTTAAGTTCATTACTAGCAATTAGAGCTGTCTGAAAATGAAATGACCTGCAGTTACAATGTAGGCGAAGCCCAAGGTGAATGATAATGCAGAAGAGATGTTGCTTAGCTTGACCTCTAAATCCCCCTCCAGCTCCTGTATTCTATGCCTTACATTTTTCTCATGTGTCATTAACTACCCTCTTGGGTAGTCCCCAAAAGTACTTTCATATATATTATCTCATTTATTTGAACAAATTTCCTGTGATGTATGTAGGGGCAGGGATTCTCATTCTAATGGTTCAGTAAAATGAGGCATAAAGATGTTAAGCGACTTGAACAGGGATACTCCGTCAGCATGAAATTTGAGACCAGAATATCATCTCCCTCACGGTCGTTTAACATTCTTTAATAGATAAAAACATCTGAAATGATCCGATTTGGACATTTAGAGTATTACATACTCATTTATACATTCATTAAGAAATATATTTTTCCTTGTTTATGCTTTTATGCCTGCCTAATTTTTTAAAAAAATGACCATGCCAGTACTTGTCTTTTTCATGCTACTTTTAGTAATTGTGTTTTTTATTGTTCTGAGCAGCAAGGACAAGAGAAAAGCATATATATATACACACATATATATGTATATATATAAATATAAATCAGTGCCTAAGAGGAGACCGTGATAGCGTATCCCGTGTTTCGGAAGTCTGGGTGTGTGACAGATGTCTCTCCGTGTGAGCATGATGCGCCCTGAATTTCCCATCAGGACCCCTGAGAGTGGACTCAGGGCTGCCACAGGCCAGTGGCCACGTTTGACAGCAGTACCTGGCTTCAGCTCACACCCTGGCAAGGCTAGAATCAGAGAGGGGTTCATTTGGATTGCATCAAGTACCCTTTATGCGTTTTATTTTATTGTGTCCTGTCTGTATTCCTACTCTGGCGGTTATACATGAAGGATCACACTTAACATTAGATATTTCCTGCAGTAAGGTTGAGAATCATATAAGGAAGTAAACTGACTGTTTCGGTTACCTGCCGCTGGGTAACAAACCACACAGAAGCTGGTGTGACACAACAGCAGCTCTCTTTTCCTCATGACCCTTTGCGTTCACTCTTTCTCTCTGGTCTTAGCTGTCAGCAGTTGTGAAGCTACTTTCATCTGGTCGTAGGACTCTGAAGACTCTGGTTTCAGCCAGAGCCCCAAGTTAGCTGTCCTCCGGGTGGCCTGCCTACACGGCTATCTGGGTGTCTCATGGCATGGGGGTCTGAGCCTTCTAAGGGAGGAGTGGCAGCTGCCAGTCCTATTCAGGCCTGACTCTAATGTCCGAGGATGTGACTTCACGTTTATTATCAGCCACGCTGCGTTGATGAGAGTAACTCATGAGGCAGCTCAGATTAACGGTAGGAGCACTTCTGAATGAGTGAAGGGGTAAGGCAGAGCCTTGCTGCCCTTTGTTGGTGGCCGTAGGTGTATGCAGCTTATTACACTGGCCAACCAGGAAAATCGTGACGTGCAAGAAGGAAGACGTGAGCTCTGGGATTACATCGCTGCTTTGTCAAGATAGTAGAAATAGTCGTCTAAAAGTTACATGAATGATGCTTCTCTCCATCCTGATTAAAAAGTCTAACAATCCTGATTTTCTTAGAGTAAACCAGGTTGCCATTAATTCTGTAGTTACGATTATGCCTTTCTTATCTGTTTAGTTATTGTTGTAATTTTGAGGTGATATAAATACTTTCTAAAATATAGCAGATGATAATTTTGGTATTGCAAGTTTCTGTCATCAATTTTTAATTTTAATTCTGTTATTGATTTTTAAACTGTTTGTGCTTCTTTAATTATATTTAAATATGATCATTCCAACCAACTTTTATGGATGTATAGAAAATTGTTTCCAAATACTCCTTCATTATGTATTTGTCTTTGATTGGTTACTGAATTTTATTCAGATAGAATAAATCATTTTTCAGATAGAATAAAGAATTTTTAAATCAAATTCTTCAATACATATCTAATTTGCTTATAAGTTATCACAGCAAAATCCTGAGTCACACTTGCTTTCATTTATAATTTATTGATCAATATACAATAAAAGTTCCATTTCTCCATATGCTCTTTTGCAATAGGAACATATGGCTCCATAATATTAGTCCAAAATGTTTGGACAGGTCTTCATTAATTCTATCTGAATTTTTCATTTTCTAGGCATTGATGCTTGAAAAGTTCATTTTCAACATGTTTATTGCTTTATTTATGATATTGCATTAAAATAGCTATCTTAGTGGTTTTAAGATGTATAGATTGCTTTTTTGGAAGTTCATTACATCAATTCACATTTTTGTACATTTAAAAATAAAATCCATATATGTTCATAAACTAATTGCTTGACAATAGACTTAACATTATAAACCACTTGACAGGAAATTTTGTCTCAACGTTTACTCATCTTGAACCTGTTTGTTTTTTTCAAATAGTTTTCTCATCAGTACATACTTAGAATATTTTCGTAGGAACAGTCAGCTCTTCTCTGTTGATAGAAATTTGTGTGATACTGATGGCTGTAGGAGTTATGGTTCCAGGTCAGAAGTTTTTGATAAGGTTTCTGTTTGTAGATGTTATTAATTTCAGTGTTTCAAGCCTAGCCTTCTGGTTTAACATTTCATTCTGGAAACCGTGTTTTTTCACTAGTGGAAAAATATAGTGCACTCTTTTATTGCAGCTTTTATATGCATAAGAATGTTTGTTCTGATTCACACTGGAGACTCAAAATAACATTTCCAGTTTACTTATGAGCTAAGAATATTTACAAATACTAAACTGAAAGCAGACTGTCTTTCAATGTGTTTATCAAAATGTTTATAGTTTCTTTTTCTGGTGACATCAAATAGTAAATATGGAACAAAGTCTGAATCTGTTTTTTAAGCATTTTTTGCCAACAGAAAGTGGACGAACTCTAATTACTGGATTTTATAACTCCCAGTGGGCTTCCCAGGTGGCTCAGTGGTAAAGAATCTGACTTCCAAACAGAAGACAAGGGTGGGTTCGATCCCTGGTTTGGGACGATCCCCTGGAGAAGGAAATGGCAACCCACTCCAATAGTCTTGTCTAGAAAACCCCATAGACAGAAGAGCCTTGTGGGCTACAGTCTGTGAGGTTGCAAAGAGTCAGACATGAGTGAATGACTAAAACAGAGCAGCAGCATAACTCTTTGCATAGTGAAAGATACAGAATTTAAGCATAATTTAGCAAATTGTCTTATCCTGTTCTGTAAAATAACTCCTATGAATTATTTTCTACATATATTTCGAATTGAGAAAAAAATTTCAAAATTTTTAGATGAATTGTGTAGAGTGTTCTGGAACAATAGTTTTCCAGCCTATTGGTCATCTATTCATGGTTGATGACATTAACTTTAAGCTAAATTCAGCATTTTTAGAAGGGTGGACTAGAACTGAGTACACTGGATTAGAGGAGAAAAGGGCAGGGTACACAGGCGTGCAGGAAGTCGATGTTTGGTGTAAGTCCTGTTTCGGTTTTATATGTTTCTATGCAGTTGGTGACAGTGTACAATATGCCTCTGGCTGAGAGTCGTGGTCAAGTCATTTTTAAAATTATCTGTCTGTATGTCATTTTAATTCCTCAGTAACACACGTACACCATACTATTGACCTAAGTTTGGTGTCTCCAGCTGTGTATTGATGAAACACAGGCTGCTTTAAAGATGAGCGATTGTTAGTCAGGAAAAAGTGTGAAATTTTGGTCTTACAAATTTTAATTCAATATTGGCCTCCTATTTTAATATTAAAATACTTGTGACTAATCTATTGACTTAACTCACGGTTTTCAGTGTATTCTTCATAAGCATAGGCCAGTTGTCAGTCATTCTTGCAGTAATTTGACAGGAAACTTTCTGTTGATAGGAGTAAGTCTATTTATTTATAGGACAGCAAGAACTGTAATATTAAGGAATATATGGTTCTGCTAATCTTTGTACTCATGGGCTGACAAGATACTTTCAAAATGAGATGATGGATAGTAAATCATGCCAATTCTTCCATTCTGAATGCGATTTAAATCACTGGTTTATGCTTAAATGGCTGTAGTTGTTGACCAAAGGTTAATATGTTGCTTTGATATTGAAGATTGATTTTTTTTTTACTTTTTGTACTTACTTATTCATGTATTTAATGTTTAAGCCTTGGCTTAGCATTCTGCTAAAGCAGCAGAAATGTGAGTCTTCCTTCACGAAGCCAGCATTTTAGCTGAAGAGACAAACTATGATCCTAAAATGCATGAACTCCTTGAAGTCGACAGTGCTGTATACGCATATTTGTAACAATTACACCTTCAGGATTTCCTTTGAGAAAACTCAGTATTGTTGAATGAACGGATAATTGAATGAATTAATTTAATGTAGGAAAAAACAAACAAACAAACTATGGCATTGCTCATGAGTTTAAATGCTCATGGAAAAGCATGAAATAATATGAGCTCAGTTGCTTTGGAAAAGATTTTAAAGGAGATTGGACCGCTGCTGAGTTTTAAAGGCTAGAAAGGGCTGGGTCCTAGACTGGGGAGATTGTAGGAGCAAATCTACTCTCCTGAGCTGGATGTGTTTGTAAAGCCTGGTCTTTGCTTTCTCTTTGCTCTTTCCAAAGGAAAACAGCTTTCTCCACAGGCTTTCCCATTTAGGTGTTTGAGGTAGGCAGAATAAAAGGCACCTTCAACTTGTCTATATGCTTATCTTCAGAACCTGCGAATGGTATTTTATAAATGGAAGGACTTTGTAGATGTGATTAAGGGCATGGGCCCTGGGACTGGGGGGTAACCCTGGAGGATCTAGAGGGAAGCGGTACGAAAGGAGGAGCAGTCCTATCTTCTCTCTGCTGCACACTGTCTCAAGTTTGAGGACCTCGGTGGTCTATTTGCTCCGGGTGTGCATGGTTCCAGCAGTTGCTAGTAACTCTGAGCCGTTTTAACGGGCACTACCTTTGTGCTATTATTCAGCCTTGAAATCTGCTGCTCAAACCTTGTCCCCACTCACTTGTTATTTTTTATCAGGACCAGACATTGCAGTCTTTGAGCAGTTCTGGTTCTCACGTTCCACCCTCTTTCTGCTTTCTCCATTTATAATCCTAGCCTGATCATGTCTTGACTCACCAACTACATGAGCCTCTTCTCTCCCATCCCTTCCATCTAGTCTTACCTAGAGATAGCTCCACAATAATCTTTTAAAACTCCTTTTGATCTTGTTGCTGCCCAAGTCAAAAACTTTAAATGGTTCCCTGACATTTATGGGCTCCTCTGTAGTATAGCTTTTAAGCTACTCCACAGCCTAGTTTCTACGTCCATTTATCATGCCTCACATCCCATTATATTTCTACAGAAATCATCTTCGCCAGCCAAGTTGGCTCACTGCAGACCCCCTAAATACACCTCTTGGTTCTTTGCCATTGCGATTTTTCGCCTGTCATCCTTCTCACCTTCAGCGCAGTCCCTGACACACTTTGTCTATTCAGACCCTAGTCCTCTCTTGTTTCCTGTCTTTCCAGCTGGGGAATACTGAGCTTCTGGAATAGATTGTGGTGCTATTATCTTAATAACAATGAGAGGGAGACTTCAGAGCTCCGAGAGAACAAGACCAGTGAGATTTATATTTCCTTTGCTGCCTATCAAATGGCAGTGTCAGGTTATAGTAGGATTTTTTCCAATATCACTTTCATCTTTGGTCCTAAAGGTGGGGGTCTGCAAATATGAAGCTGTCTTAGACTTCAAAGCTGGGTCAGACAGACCAGGCTAGTCCTGTGGCAAGAAGTTGCTTTGACCCTTTGCTTTTCATTACTTTCCCTGGGACAGAGATTGAGAGCTCCCGGAGAAATCAAATTACAACCTCAGTAGGTAAATGCCAATCCTTTCCATTGGTGTGAGAAACAAAGGGATGCCTCTCTGCCTCATCAGCATGCAGGGACTTCTCGGAGAAAGAGTGTAAACACCGGGCCTTAAGCAGCAGATGCGCTCATTATTCACTCTGAGAGCAAATCTGCAGGAATCTTACAGGAAAGGGCAGAACGATCTTGCTTGGCAGTCTTGATAGAGGAGAACAATCATAATCTGTTCTTTGCATCTTTCACACAAGAAAGAATTGTTTCATGTAATCTAATGTAATCTGTGCATTTTGGGGCTCTGATTACTTTCCCAAGGATCCTTGAAGACTCCCAGTTCTAATTCTAAATCCCTTTTAGCTGTGTTACCTACAATGTCCTAAATTCTGAACCCCTGCAGTACCTAAAGGATCCATTGCTGATTAACCCCAGAGTGGCTGATGCCTCTTACGCATGGGCTTTTACTCTTTTTTAAATTGTATATTGTAGTTTCATTGTCTACTTCTGTCACAGCTTGATAGCTAAATCGCCACGTCCTGGAGGGAAGCCACTGCTGCTTATTTCCTGTTGTGCCTCTAGAGGTGTCCCCAAGAGCTTCCATTAAAATAATATTTGCTAAGCATTTGCTGTGAGCAGAGCACTGTTATGCATACCCGCATCTTGACTACAGACATTCTTTTTCTCTTCTCTAGAATGCCACTTAAAAGGATCTGTTAGCAATCCCTGGAAGCTGTATCTAAAAACATAACGTGCTTGCTCCTCAAATGTTCACTGATGCCTTTGCCCTGGATACAGAATACCTTACCTGATTGGGCCACAATAATTCAGAGTTTAGGGTCAGTGATTGAGAGCTGTTTTCCACCAGGGTTTGCATAATCTCCATCACTGCAGTAGAAGTTAGAGTAGAGGGAATTTCAAGAATTTTGTCTATACCAGCTTTAGTATCAGGGGACTAGGCTACTCTATTCTAGATTTTATTTTCCAAAGGCTTATTGCCAAGATTATCAATGTTTACTGGTCTCAGAACTGCCTCGTTTTTCAGGTCATTAAAAAATGGACAATATAAAAAAAAATGGATAATATGCAGAATGGTTTCAACTGAAAATTGAGGGAAAACTTCTGTATGGATCCCTGAGAATAACTTAAACAGCTTGTGGCAGCTGTGAATGGTGGCAGGGCTAATCCTAGATGATATGAAGCTATCAGAAGTAGGGTACATCTTTTTTTAGCAAATGCTTCAGGATATTGGGCTCTAGTCCAGTATAGTGAGGGGCTCTTCAAATAGCTGCAGTCATGAACTGATGGAAACATTTCATTTATCTTAGGGAGGCTGTTTCAAAGATTATTATTCTGCCTGTTTCAGCCATACCCGTACATTTACAAGTCATAATCACCTCCATGAGTGGCATCACTCTGCAGTCCAGTGTAAAATGTGTCACATATGTGGAAGAAGTGATGTGGTAACCCATGGGCACCACACTTAGCAACAGCGGTACTTGTTCTCAGGGGATATCAGTTCCATAGGGCTTCCCCAGTGGCTCAGCTGAAGAGTCTGCTTGCAATGCAGGAGATGCAGGAGGCACGGGTTCAATACCTGGTTCAGGAAGATCCCCTGGAGGAGGCATGGCAACCCACTCCAGTATTCTTGCCTGGAGAATCCCATGGACAGAGGAGCCTGGCGGGCTACAGTCCGTAAAGTCACAACGAGTCAGACACGACTGCGGTGGCTGAGCACGCACATCACACACACATCAGCTCAGCATCTGGAGGGGAATGGGAGATGTGGCCCAGGCTCACACGAGGTAAGAACCTCAGCTTAGACTCCTCCAAAGGCTTCCCCCTTCCATCCTCCCTCCAGTGAAAGGAGGTTAAAAAAACTCTGACCAAGGAAGCTCAGAAGGTCACGTCTCAGGATTTCTTCAGGGTATGAGTGGGAAAAAATCATGATTCTTTTGGGAGAGTGCAGTCCCCAGTTGGGCTGTGTGTGAGTGTGGAGGGTGATTTAACACCAGGCAGGGTGTGGAGATCAAAATGTAAAACCCCAGAAACCTCCTGTGACCAGCAAAAGCAAACACAAAACCTCTTTATGGGTTTCCACAGCCCAGGGATAGCGGACCATCATCAGAAGAGAGAGAAAAGGTAAATAAGAAAAAAGACACATTTTTGAACAGAAAGTCTATTAATGCTATCCAAGAGATTTTGACTGAAGGAGCCACTGGATTGTACTTGAGTGCAAAGGAAATGGTACTCCCAAAGACTTTCTTACAACTCCAAATAAAAAGACAAAGAAGCCAATTTAAAAATGAGTAAGGGATAAGACGAGACATTTCACCAAAGAGGATAGACGAATGGACAATAATCGTGTGAAAAGTTGTTCAAAACCATTAGCCGTTAGAGAAACGCAAGCCAACGTCACAAAACCTACTACGGTAGCTATACTCAAAAATACTGAAAGCAGTAAGTCTTGGTGGGCCTGTAAAATGATGCATCAATTCTGGAAGACCATTTGGCAGTTCCTCAAAATGCTAAACATGTGGAGTTAACCGTAAGACCTGCATTTCCAGCTCTAGGTATATACACATAGGAATTGACAACATGTTGATGCAAAAACTTGTTCATCAGTGTGCACAGCAGCATTGTTCCTAGTAGCTGAAGGTGGCGTGACTCACATGTCCACTAGCTGATGAGCAGATAAATAACACATGGGAAGCCGTATAATGGAATGCCATTTAAAGTTTAAAAAAGGAGCGAAGTACTAATACATGCTGCAACATGGATGAACCTTGAAATCATACTAAGCGAAGGAGGCCCAAGACGCACATGGTATGAGCCCACTTATGTGAAGCATACAGAACCTGCAAATCCACAGAGAGAGAAAGTAGATAAGAAGTCTCTGGGGACTCAGGCTAAGGGGGAAGGGAGACTGTCTGCTAGTAAATGTGACATTTTGGGGGAGGATGAAAATACTAATATCTTAAATTTAGACACACCTCTATTGAGTTGGTGCAGAAAAAGCAATTTACAATCCAGTGTATAAAGTGTAGGTTCAGAAACTAGTGTTTTCAGGAAATTTTTGGAGATAAACTTGGCCTAAAGTAAAGTAGAATCATAGAATAAAAGAAATCGTAATAACAATGCATTTTCTGTGATTTATTGTATTGCTTTGCAGTTTATTTCCTTTCTTGTTTGTTTCAGTAAACCATAGGTATATCCACTTTACAAATTAAGAAAAGCTAAAATTATTACAGTGATTGTTGACATTTAGTCCCTCAGTCACATCTGACTCTGTGACCCCATGGACTGCAGCATGACAGGCTTCCCTGGCCTTCACTATCTCCTGGAGTTTGTGCAAACTCGTCCATTGAGTCGGTGATGCCATCCAACCACCTCATCGTCTGTTGTCCCCTTCTCCTCCTGCTCTCAGTCTTTCCCAGCATCAGGGTCTTTTCCAAAGAGTTAGCTCTTTGCATCAGGTGCCTGAAGTATTGGAGTTTCACCTTCAGCATCAGTCCTTCCAATGAATATTCAGGGTTGATATCCTTTAGGATTGACTGTTTTGAACTCTTACTGTCCCAGGACTCTCAAGCATCTTGTCTAGCACCACGGTTCAAAAACATCATTCTTCAGTGCCAGCCTTCTTTATGGTCCAAATTTTACATCTGTACCTGACTACTGGAAAAACCATAGCTTTGAATATACGGACCTTTGTCAGAAAATTGATATCTCTGCTTTTTAATATGCTGTCTAGGCTGGTAATAGCTTTTCTTCCAAGGAGCAAGTATCTTTTAAAATTTCATGGCTGCAGTCACTATCTTCAGTGACTTTGGAGCCAAAGAAAATAAAATCTGCCACTCTTTCCATTTTTCCCCCATCTGTTTGCCATGAAGTTATGGGACTGGATGCTATGATCTTAGTTTTTGGATGTTGAGCTTTAAGCCAGCCTTTTCACTTTCCCTTTTCACCATTATTAAGAGGCTCTTTAGTTCCTCTTTGCTTTATGCCATTAGAGTAATATCATCTACATATCTGAGGTTGTTAATATTTCTCCCGGCAATTTTGATTCCAGCTGGAGCTTCATCCAGCCTGGCATTTCTCTGATGTACTCTGTATATAAGTTAAATAAGCAGGGTGACAATATACAGCCTTGATGTACTCCTTTCCCGATTTGAAGCCAGTCTGTTGTTCCATGCCCAGTTCTAACTGTTGCTTCTTGACCTGCATACAGATTTCTCAGGAGGCAGGTCAGGTGTTCTGGTATTCTCATCTCAGAATATTCCTGAAAGATTTTGCTGTTTGCTGTGATCCACACAGTCACAGAATTTGGTGTAGTATGGAAGTAGATGTTTTTCTGGAATTCTCTTGCTTTTTCTATGATCCAGCAGATGTTGGCAATTTGATCTCTGGTTCCTTTTTCTTTTCTAAATCTGTTGAAGTCTAGCTTAAAGGATTTTGAGCATTACCTCACTAACGTGAAATGAGCAAAATTTAATGGTAGTTTGAACATTCTTTGGCATTGCCCTTCTTTGGGACTGGAATGAAAACTGACCTTTTCCAGTCCTGTGGCCACTGCTGAGTTTCCCAATTTTACTGACATATTAAATGCAGCACTTTCATAGCATCGTCTTTTAGGATTTTGAATAGCTCAGTTGGAATTCCATCACCTCTGCTGTCTTTGTTCATGGCAAGACTTCCTAAGGCGCACTTGACTTCACACTCCAGGACGTGTGGCTCTAGGTGAGTGACTACACCGTCGTGGTTATCCTGGTCATCAGAACCTTTTTTGTGCAGTTCTTCTGTATCTTGCCACCTCTTCTTAATATCTTCTGCTTCTGTTAGGTCCATACCATTTCTGTCTTTTATGGTACCCATCTTTGCATGAAATGTTCCCTTGGTATCTCTAATTTTCTTGAAGAGATCGCTAGTCTTTCCCATTCTGTTGTTTCACCTATGTCTCTGCATTGATCACTGAGGAAGGCTTTCTTACCTTTCCTTGCTATTCTTTGGAAATCTGCATCCAGATAGATATATATTTCCCTTTCTCCTTTGCCTTTAGCTTCGCTTCTTTTCTCAGGTATTTGTTAGGCCTCCTCAGACAACCATTCTCTTTGGGCTGGTTTAGCCACTACTTTCGGTGTTAATTTGGAGTGAAAATGCAGAACAAAAGCCGTCTTAGGACTTTTCCTGTCTGCCAGCATAATTGTTCTGCTCAGTCCATTTCACCCAGGTGATGTCCATAACCAAGTATTGCTGACTGTCGTGTGCTGTCTGTTGTTTAGCAGTTAAGTAGTGTCTGACTCCTTTGGGACCCTATGGACTGGGGCCCACCAGACTCCTCTGTCCAAGGGACTTCCCAGGCGAGAACACTGGAGTGAGTTGCCATTTCCTCCTCCAAGGGATCTTCCCAGCTTAGGGACTGAACCCACATCTCCTGCATTGGCAGGCAGCTTCCTTACCACTGAGTCCCAAGGACGCCTTCACGTGCTGCAGCCTTCTCCAGTAAGGAGGACTGGATGGGTCCTTTCCATCTCACATCTGAATGAACGTTTCCTGCTTTCTTTGGCTTCTAAGTTCTTCTAAGCAAAGGAAGCGTATTAATAGCGAAGCGGGTAGGAGAAGACTTGCATGTTATGTAGTAACCTGTTAGCATATACAGGCAAATTAAAGACAGTTTAAAAAGTCACTCTGACAGTCCTCCTATTGCATATAATAAGGCCAGGAAAGGAAAGAGTACTGAATGATTAGTGGTGAGTGTAAACAGTGGTGTTGCTAGCGTTACAGATGTAACACACTGCTGGTGTTGCTGCGTTTCAGGTGACCACTGTGAGTTTGTAGCCCATTTTTTCTCTAAAGGTTTTAGTGCTTTCAAGCTCCCTTATTTTACACTGTAGAGATTATAATTAATATGAGAAAGAATGTCTCTACTACGTAGTAAGAGTAGAAGTGTATTGGTGAATACAGATAAATTAAAAACTAATTAACTTGAAATTTATGGACTCGTGGCCACTTACGCCATGACACAGTGAATGCTTTAGTAAGCAACTGCATTATTCAGCACAAGTCTTAGTGGGACTGATTGACAAATGTGGGGATGTAGGTCTCCTGTTGTGAATACAGATGGAGTCAGCAGGAGCTTATTGCCTTTAGTCATTATTTAATGACTGTATGGTGGTTGGGGACATTAGCTCTTCTTTCTTTCATTACAGCTTTCCTTAATCAATTTTTGAAAACTACATATTTTTATATTTTAAGAAGTCCATATTTGCTAATGACCTCACCTTATGAAAATAGATGCCTTTGATTTTGTCTTTGTTATGCTTGTGAAACAGTTGTTTTTTTTTTTTATTCAAAATTCTTATTTCAAGTAGGTCACAGAGTACACACACATTATACACACACAGACACACATGTCAAGCTAGAAATAACCCAGAAATAACATAAAAAGCAGTAAGAATCCCATTCAGAATAGTTTCTAAGAGATGTAAATGTAAAAAATAGAATTATGAAACTTCTAAAAGAAGTTTTCAACCTTTTTTGGGTAAATATTGGCATATGATTTAGTGATAAATGGAATGGACTACTGATTCATGAGAAAACATGAATGGATGTCAAAAATATTTTGCCGAGTAAAAGCAGCCAGCCATGAGAAACTCCATGTTATATTAATGTGTGTGTGTGTGTGTGTGTGTGTGCGCACTCAGTCCTGTCTGACTCTTTGCAACCCCATGGATTGCAGCCCACCAGGCCCCTCTGTCCATGGAATTTTCCAGGCAAGAGTACTGGAACTGATTTCATTTCTGCCTCTATGGGATTTTCCTGACCCAGGGATCAAATCCATGTCCTTTGCGTCTCCTGAATTGGCAGGTAGATTGTTTACTACTGTGCCACCTGGGAAACCCTACCTGTTATTTCACTTCACTTATACTGAAGTCTAGGAAAAACCAAGCTGTAGAGACAGAAAGTAGACCCTTGGCAGCTTGAGGCTGAACGGGAGTGGTGATTGACTGTAAATGAGCACAAAGCAATTCAGAGGGATTCCAAGCATTGTATTCCAATGCTGTATTGTGGTGATTGCTGCCCAGCTGTATAAATGTGTTCAAACTGACGTGTGGGTTTAAGATGAGTGAATTTTCTGGTACTGGATTAACTCATTGACGCTGTTAATAATTATCAGGCTACCCTCAAAATAAGATTTTAAGATGACTTTCTATTATTAGTAGAAAAATTATATACATAAATGTGAGTGTGTATATGTATATATGTTTATTTAAAAGAAAGAGACTGAAGTTTGTAAAAGCATCCATCTGAAGAGAAGACTAGGAAGCCATTACCTGTGAGATTTCAGAATGATTTTCATTAACTTGGTCAATTTACTATGATAGAAAACATTTTATCAGAAAAAATGAGAAACACCATTGTCACATGGGCCAGAACAGTAGTGTCCATATAACTAGTTTATTTACTACTTTAGACAGAACTTTGTGGTAAGTGAAATGAAATTTCATTTATAAATCATGATGAAAACGCACTGAAATATTTTGGGGAATAACAGAAGCAGAGTTTTCACCCTGTATGAATGCCTTTCAAGGTACATCAGAAAACTGCTTGATAAAACAGGCAGAGCTAGTGTCGTTAATCAGGATACAATAGCCTGTTCACTCTGTTTTGCAGCAGGGATGGCCTTTTCTGTAGCCAGTCAGCCCTCTCAGATAGGTGACATGATATAAATATGTAGGTACAGATATGCAGGTAGAGATATAAACATAATTATATACTTTTGCTAGATTGATGTCTTTCAGTCAAGCAATTATTCACTTTGGCTGGGTGGATTTGCATTTTTCAGCACTGAAAATGAATTTGTCAATCATAAGTTTTCACAGTTTGAGGGCAAATTTATTGCTTTTTGTGTTAGCTGTGTGTTACTACACAGTCAGAGGAAGCACCTTAAAGCATCAAACATTTATTATCTCTGCCTCTAGCTCGGGAATCTGGCATCTGGTGGCCTCTGACTCAGGGCCACTCCCAAGGCTGTGGTCCAGTCATCTCAAGGCCCTTCTGAAAGCGTGCTGTCCCAGGCTCGGTCACGTGTGACCCTTGGCAGGTCCCGGGTCCTCTCTGGCTGCAGGCCACGCACTTGGCACATGAGCCTGTCCAAGGGGCAGTTCACGCCGTGGCAGCTGGCTTCCCCCCGAGCAAGGGAGCAAGACAGCATCTGAGTAGAAGCCAGTTGTTTTATTACTAATCTCGAGTCAATCGCGTCACCTCTGCCACGATGTATCCAGTAGAAACGAATCGTTAAGTATCCACTCAAGGGGATAAGATTACACAGCGGCCTGAATACCAGGGGACAGGGATGCTAGTCATCTTCCAGGGTGACAGTCACATTTTGGTTTGTAGATTTAAGGGGAAACCTCACTTCAGCTGCCAACTTTGTTTGAGATGTCATCAAGGATGAAATATATTTCCTGCAAAGAAACATTGAATTGCAGAGCAAAAATCAGACTATAAAAAATAAGAAAGGAGAGAAGAGATATGTTCTATTTGGTGGGGGAATGAGAGACGCAGGATTATTAAATACAGTAAACATCATGCCTCTCCATGTGAACTGTCACTGTTTGTTTATTTTTAGGCAGAAAACTAGGTTCGACTAGAGCTCAGCTAAAACAAGCTTGAAAGCCCAAAGATTATTCTTCTCTTATCCATTTGTGTGCCAGAAATTTGGGGGAGAAGGAAAATATAGGAAAAATGAAAAGAAAAATGTAATTTGTTTTAGTATTTGTTATTCTATATTTAACAATACTAGATGGCAAAGCCATTGTGAATAAAAGGCTATTTACACATTTAAAGAGAGAAAAATAAAAGCTAGGAACATGTAAGCATGAAAGAGGCGACTTTTGCGTCTCCCGTGTCCACGGGCTCTGTATCCTTGTCTTCTTCCTCATTGTAAAACTAATGCTTGCCTTTTGATTACTTAATTTCCAAAGTACGTTTTCGAGCTGCTCTGAGGCCTTCAAAATCCAGGTTCAGAATCCAATGTCAGTAATGACATTTTGTTGAGATTTTAAAAATCTTCCTACTTAAATGTGATAATAGTGTGGCGGTGGTGCGCCTGTGTGCTTAAGTAAACGTAATAAATGTTACAAATCTGAGTAAAAGGCCTTTACTTTTTCCTCCATAATAACTTGTTTTTATGATATTTTATTTACTAGTATTATTTTGCTTTGCTATCTGAGTATTATTAAAATCTAATAATTGAGAGGGAAGATACACTGATGTCCTCTGTTGGTTAAATTCAGAGACCTAGCTGCATATTCTGTAATTAGTACTCTGCATAATCTGAACGTAATATCTTGAAACTAAGTTTACTCGCTCTTGGGTAATATTTAGAGAAGTAGCTCAGAAGGAAGAATAGACTTTTCATTCTCCAAAGTGAAACTGGTGTCCCACGTGGTGCTGGTGATAACGAATCCACCTGCCAGTGCAGAAGACGCAGGAGACGTGTGCTCTGTCCCTGGGTTGGGAAGGTCCCCCGGAGAAGGAAATGGCAACCCAGTCCGCTATTCTTGCCTGGGAAATCCCTGGACCGAGGAGCCTGGCGGGCTACAATCCATAAAGTTTTAAAGAGTCGCACACAACTCTGCACACACACCATAAGACTGCAAGCACAGGTGTTTGTATCTACGATTTCTGTTTTGAACACTAAAGTAAATTGAAAACTTTTTGTTTTTAGCCTTACCACTGACATTCATAAAAATGTTGATGCCATGAAGGACTGTTCCTTTGGTCTTGATGTTTTTGTATGATTCAGAAATTCTTTGTCTATGGCTCATGGAAATCCAATTTGTACGAGCCCAGAAGAAGTTGAGATTTTACAGAAAGATTCCTATATTACTGAAAAGAAGGTTAAAAAGCAAAGCTGCATGAGAGTCTAGAGCTTTGTCCAGACTCTGCCCTGTCTCGTCCTACAGTAGGTCTTCACCATGTGGCCTGAGAGAGACAGTCCTCAAGGATCCGCTGCAGAGATCTTGACCCTCAGAGTGGAAAATCCCCAAGACGTTCTCTGACAGTGCAGGATTCGGGCAGGTGTCCGCCCTGGGGCCAGTTATCTGTGTCCCGGGATCAAGACCCTGTAACGAACACGACTTGGGGCTGGTATTTCTCTTGTGCTGATGAGCTACAACCCAGCAGGTGGTGTGATACGCAGACATGTAAGCTATAAATCAACTTCTTTAGCCTTTACGCCTAATACGCTGTGTATATTTTTTATAGAGTTCTATTAAAAATATTAAAGAAACACTGTCTCCGTGCTCCAGGATTACACTGGAAAACAAGATAGAGTAGAAAGAGGAACAGTTTTCAAAGGGAGGAAAGGATGCTAGGAAAGTTTGAAACAATCACCTTTCCATCTCTCAGCCTCTCATATTTTTGAAGATTTAGCCTGCTATTTGTTGAGTATGTTGTGTCATCCAATCAAAGTACTTCACCTGCTAACACACTACCTTGTAACTGCATCGGGAAGGGCAGATGCAGATGAATTGGATACCAGTGTTACATTTAGAATTCTTATACAAATAACTTACATTTCCAAAATCAATGGAACATTATTTCTTTCTCAGAGGTAGCCTTTGGAAAGATGCAGTAGCCCCTCTGATCCATTTTTCTAATTTCTTAGTGAGTTCTTCATGGATGTCATGCCTGACGTGAGCTAACTAGGAGTCGATGGCCTTGAGACACTCTTTGTATTTTGGTTCTTTAAGGAAGAAATGAAGCTTACTTGCACAAACTCATTTTTAAAAACAATATGATATCTTTCAACTCAAGCTCAGTAGCCTGCACTCAATGGGATATGAGAAATCATATTGCTTTCATTATTATGCATATGCTCTTAAAACATAAAAATTTCACTGTGCCATATATATATATGGTTTGTGTATGAGACATAACCTTTGAAGTAAAAAGAACCCATTGATAATAAGCTGCTTGTTTTCTGTTTATTTGTTAATAACTTTTAAGGCTTTGGAAAGAAGTTGAGCTTTGGAGACAGACTTTGAATCCCGGCTCTGACACTTATCAGCCAGCATGAATAAGGACATGGTTTCTTCTCACTGTCTTTGAGCCCCAAGTTCTCCTGCACTCAGTTGCACTTGGGAAGGTTAAATGCTGTGACGTGTTTCCAGGTGTCTTTGTGGACCATAGCATGGCTTAGAACACGTGATTTCTCTTCCCTCTTCTTCTAGACTCTTGCCTCCACAGCACTCTGCAGTTTGAAAAGCTCTTTCTTATAATTTGTGGTTTTTGAATCTTGACTTCTTTTTATGGTAAGAAAGCTGTCTTCTCCATTTTTCAGTTACGTAACCTGAGAAACTATTGAAGTAGTAGAGTTTAAGCATGCATCTTGAAAGTTACTAAAAGGCATCTGATCCAGGCTTGCCTGTTGTAAGTCATCCTGTTGACTCAGCCCTGTGTCATGATAGGCAGGCCACAGTGGGATGGAAAGGACTTTAAGGAGAAATCACTGAGGATGAGGAAGACATGAATCTTAGTGATGGTGTTTAAAGTTTAAATCGGGCTAAATTTAAACATACTTTAGGGCAATGGCACCCCACTCCAGTACTCTTGCCTGGAAAATCCCATGGACGGAGGAGCCTGGTGGGCTGCAGTCCATGGGGTTGCGAAGAGTTGGACACGACTGAGCGACTTCACTTTCACTTTTCACGTTCATGCATTGGAGAAGGAAATGGCAACCCACTCCAGTGTTCTTGCCTGGAGAATCCCAGGGACAGGGGAGTCTCGTGGGCTGCCATCTATGGGGTTGCACAGAGTCGGACACGACTGAAGCGACTTAGCAGCAGCAGCAGGGCAGAGAAGAATAGATTAGAAATTAGAGAACAAATAAAATGTTTTAATATGTGCACCCCAGTGAATTTTAGGCTTTTCAGGAAAGCAATTACACTTACTGCATTGTAATTTTATACAAAAACATGTTTACCCTCATCAATTTTTCCTCCAAGAAATAAACAGCGCTGACGTAACAGTGAAGAAAGCACACAGTTGTCAGAGGAACAAAGTCTAATGTGCATTTCCATATCTTTTTGCGTCTCTGTTACCTCTCCTGTTTCCTTCTTCAACACTTATGTAGCAGGTACTATGTACAGGACATTATTTCTAGTGCTGGGGTTTGGCAGCCAACAACATAGATAAGCTCTGTGCCTACATTAGGAATTTTATATTCAAATTTGGTGAAAATTTTGGTAAAAAAAAATACAATTTAGAAACAAGGCAATCAGGTGAAGGCAAGTGCTATGAAGAAAATGAAAATTAAGTGTAGTAATTTCCTTTTTCTATTTTTAACTTAAAGCAAGACACATTCATTTTCTTACTGTTCTGGAGATTAAATGTCTGAGGCCACGGTGTTGGCTGGGCTGTATTTCTGTAGTCCTCAGGGGAGTATCTGTTTCCTGTAGCCCTCCAGGCTCCTCTGTCCATGGGATTCTCCAGGCGAGAATACTGGAGTGGGTGGCCATTTCCTTCTCCAGGGGATCTTCCTGACCCAGGGATCAAACAGGTGTCTCTTATGTCTCCTGCATTGGCAGTCAGGTTCTTTATTACTAGGACCACCTGGGAAGTCCGTATCTGTCTATCTACACACACGCACATATGTGCACACACACACACACGCATGCACACACACACACACACACACATGCACACACTAGGTCATATTAGTAGATTCATAAAGTTCTTTGGGGGAAATGGTGTGTTCCCTCACATAAGTGGTTAATCTGTGTGAAAACAAATCTCTTTTGGGAAGAGATAATACATTTGTTGTGACCCCATGATGTACAAATGTGGAGAGCAATCAGATTGATTTTGTCACTTGAGTTCACTTTCCAGTGTTCGCGCGCTGGGCTGCTGTGAGCCGTGTTTCCACACTTCCCTGGCACTGGGGGGATGTGTGTTATCAGCTGGGTGGAGGCAGCATGAGTGAGAATCGCACTGGTAGCCATGCAGCTTTCAATAGACTTGAAATTGGGGCTAAGCTGCTCAGAAGGGGAAGTTTCTTAGGCCTGAGTCCTGGCTTCCTTTTTCTAAGCGTTGTTCTGGATTGAAGACCCAGCTTGTGGTGGGAGATCTAAGTGGAACAGTTTCTTAAAAGCAGCCAGGACACTGGAATGTCCTAAGTACAACTGGAGAATTTCTAGATATATGAACAAAGGCAATTTTATTTAATTTTGTCCAGTGTGGATTCATCATATGAATGTTGCTCCGTCTGTCTTAAATATCATCTTCTCTTGGAGAGACAAGTGGGAAGGAATAGTTCTATCCCCACACTTGAGTATGTTTTTTTTTTTTTTTTCAAAAATGGCTAAAAAATGTAGGTTTTTAAAACACATGAATGAAAAAAAGAATGCCAAATGTAACTACCTCAAATGTTCTTTTTTGAGTCGATACTACTGTTTAACTTCACTCCCTTGACATTTGCTATATACTTTATTCTGCTACCATCTTCTTCAAACTCTAGCATATGAATTATCAAAGAGTTTTTAGAAAGTTCAACAGAAACTAGTCTATCCTAAAGCTCTACCCTAAATTTTTTTCTTTAATCTAGCCACCTGAAAGCACTAAAAGGTAATGAGATATTATACATATATGTATATACATATATATATGAGATGAGAATACCAGACCACCTGACCTGCCTCCTTAGAAATCTGTATGCAGGTCAAGAAGCAACAGTTAGAACTGGACATGGAACAACAGACTGGTTCCAAATAGGAAAAGGAGTACATCAAGGCTGTATATTGTCACCCTGCTTATTTAACTTATATGCAGAGTACATCATGAGAAACGCGGGGCTGGATGAAGCACAAGCTGGAATCAAGATTGCTGGGAGAAGTATCAATAACCTCAGATATGCAGATGACACCACCCTTATGGCAGAAAATGAAGAAGAACTAAAGAGCTTCTTGATGAAAGTGAAAGTGGAGAGTGAAAAAGTTGGCTTAAAGCTCAACATTCAGAAAACTAAGATCATGGCATCCAGTCCCATCACTTTATGGCAAATAGACGGGGAAACATTGGAAACAGTGACAGACTTTATTTTTTTGGGCTCCAAAATTACTGCACATGGTGACTGCAGCCATGAAATTACAAGATGCTTCATCCTTGGAAGAAAAATTATGACCAACTTAGACAGTACATTAAAGCAGAGACGTTACTTTGTCAACAGATGTCTGTCTAGTCAAAGCTATGGTTTTTCCACTGGTCATGTATGGATGTGAGAGTTGAACTATAAAGAAAGCTGAGTGCCAAAGAATTGATGCTTTTGAACTGTGGTGTTGGAGAAGACTCATGAGAGTCCCTTGGACTGCAAGGAGATCCAACCAGTCCATCCTAAAGGAGATCAGTCCTGGGTGTTCATTGGAAGGACTGATGTTGAAGCTGAAACTCCAATCCTTTGGCCACCTGATGTGAAGAGCTGACTCATTGGAAAAGACCCTGATGCTGGGAAAGATTGAAGGCAGGAGGAGAAGGGGACGACAGAGGATGAGATGGTTGGATGGCATCACCAACTCGATGGACATGAGTTTGAGTAAACTCAGGGAGTTGGTGAAGGACCGGGAGGCCTGGTGTGCTGCAGTCTATGGGGTTGCAAAGAGTCAGACATGACTGAGTTACTCAACTGAACTGATATCAATGTATATTAACACATTATGAATATATATGCATAACATATAAACATATATTACATTTATATGTATTTATACATTATATGTATAAATTCATATATATACATATGTTAATAATAGTCATAATCATACTATGTATTATATATAACACAATTTTATAATAATAATATCCACTTACTCTCATATAATGATTTTACCCTGTCCTCCTACCCTCATTTGAAAGCCTCCAGTGATTTCCCATTTTACTTGAACTAAACCCTGATTCTAAATTACATCATGATCTATCCCCTGCCTACCTTTTTATTTCATCTTAATTCCACTCTTCTCTCTGAACCATGTGCTTCGGCCTTGGAGGTATCCCTTCACTTCTCTGGACAGACCACGTTCTTTGCTCTCTCAAGATGTTTCTTCTCCTTGGAAATGCCTTCCTCCTCTTATCCTTCATGGGTCTGTTCTCCTCGGTCCTTCAGTCCTTAAGAAGCACATTCCTGGAGAGACCTTACTCCCCTGGGAAGTGCCTCCACGTTGCTTCCTTAATCCAGTTTGCCCTTTATTACTACATGTGCTACATAGCGTATATGCACATTTATAGGACTGAAGAAAATGTTGGTTATGGATCTTTGTTGGTTGCAGGCTCACTTTCTCACTAGATTAAAGGTTCTACACGACCAGGGACCCTACCACTCTGTTCTGTAGTATATGCCCAGTGCTTAGGAGTATGCTGCTGCTGCTGCCACCAAGTCACTTCAGTCGTGTCCGACTCTGTGCGACCCCAGAGACGGCAGCCCACCAGGCTCCCCCGTCCCTGGGATTCTCCAGGCAAGAACACTGGAGTGGGTTGAATTTCCTTCTCCAATGCATGAAAGTGAAAAGGGAAAGTGAAGTCGCTCAGTCGTGTCCGACTCTTCGCGACCCCATGGACTGCAGCCTACCAGGCTCCTCCATCCATGGGATTTTCCAGGCAAGAGTACTGGAGTGGGGTGCCATTGCCTTCTCCAGTAATATGGCTGGCAGGTAATAATTATAGAAGCATATTTGGATGAATTAGTGAGTATATGAAACAGGGTTGATTTCCCCCCTTCTCCTTACCCTCTGTTGCCATCCTTTGCAAGCTCTGAACGTTTTGGCCTGCTGGGCACAGAAAGGCAGCCGTGGGTGGGGAGTGGGAATGGCTCCTAACCCTAATGTTCTTCCTTCAGCTGCACAGACACTCCGCCACAGTTTGCAAGGACATTTTATGTATTTGTTTTGCCATTTTTCTTGAGCCACTGGTAGTAACCAAGGGAGAATGCTGTTTTAATGGCAGAGGAGCAGACATCCAAGCAAGAAAAATAAATAAAATATGTGAGGTTGGCAAAATCAAGTCACCATGTGTGTGTCACCCAGACTTTATGGGCTGGACCAAACACAGAATGGGGAATTAACAGAATTCTTTTGTTTTTTTAAATTTTCAAAAGTCAGGTGAGCCAAGAGAACCATTTGAACTTGACAAAATAGAGTAAAGCATTTGACTAAGTGAATTATCTGCTTTAGTCCTGGTTGGCATAGAAGTTAGACGCTTCTCTTCCCTGGTTTTTAGTGGCCTAGGTTCTTAAAACAAGTTTGCAGAAAGGATTCAGAAAGAATTTGTGCCAGCAAATTAGGATAATGCACAATTTTTGAGTGGAGAATGAGGAGTTAACCTGAGCCTGCTGCTGGGCGTTTTCCATGGACGTCGCTGACCTGCTGCTTTTCCTCTTGACTTGGGTCAAGTTGCTGGAGCAGAAATCATGTTTGTGCATCCATGTTTCCTCCTCCTCTAATGAAAACAACCATTCCATTTTTTCTCCACTGCTACTTTGTTCCTGGGATTACAGTATGGGAACGTGATCCTGGAGAGGTAGAATCCATCTTGTGATGATCATCATATAATTAAACTGAAGTAGAAATCCCAACATGATGTTGCAATTGGTTAAAAGGATTTAGGTCCTTGTATGACCAGTGAATGAAACTTGGAGCCAGACATCATTTTATTAATCAAATAATATTCTTATGATTTGGGCCACAGTTAGTTGGGTGCTATAAGCATCCCTTATAGATTTGTTACTCTTATTATCAGCAAGGCTTCTGGGCTTCCCTAAGACAAGGGGGCAGAGGGTGGCATATATGAAAGACTCAAAATTTCTTCTGAGGTGGAAACTTGGAGTATACATGATGCCAAAGAATTCTCCTGGTTAGAAATGAAGAAATATTCTAATGGAATTGTAAGAGGTATTGATTCTATTTATTAAACAGAATATTATTTCTAGACCAGTTAAGAAATTAAAGAGATTACAGGACAGCATGTTAAAAATCAATTACAATAGGTTATCATTTTATCAAACACACTGTAGTTTTGTTTTAAAGGGTAAATAAAAGATTAAACAACAAACAGATGGAAATATTTGCCAAAGTAGGCTTCAGAGAATTATTCCTGTTCTGTAATAAAATGTGGCTAAAGAAAATATTGCAATGAGATGCAATTTTTTAAAATGATAGGCATAAAGTCTTTCCTTCCTCAGATTGCCAGGTGTGAAAATATCTAATTTAGTAATACTATTTTCTTCCAATTTTCCATTATGTAAAACGTTAGTTATTCTCAGAAAGTCAAGCAGTAATGCAGAAAATTGCTCTGGTTCAACTATTGTTGTTTAGCCTCTAAAGCCATCTGTGGTTTAGCATTAAAGAAACGTATAATGTTTGGCTATATAAAACTCATTTTTATTCTCTTATAACAGTGACACTGGTGTTTTGTTAAACAAGCCAGGGCATTTCCAGTTAAATAATGAAATGTTTAGATTCTTAAATACATCACTTAGAAATATTTAAGGACCAGTTATATAGCTTTCAGGCTTTATTTTTTGTTGTTTAGATATTTTTGCTATTTCATAATAGAATTGTTGAAGGAGAGCTTTGCAGAAGTATTAAAAAATTTTCAGTGCAGAGAGTTTGTAGATGATTAACAGTATTTAATGTTATCATAGTCAGGCTGGCCTTTCCGGGAGATATTTGGATTAAAGGAGCCTATGAAGTCATTAGATGAAGAGGCACAGGTTAAAACTCATTTGGAAGAGACCCTTCATATCCAATAACGGCAAAAAAATGGTTAGGGCCAAAGTCTTTCTTTCTAACTAGTGATTTTCCCCATTATCTTAAAACATTCACTTTGAATTATATTAATTGCAGTGAAAGATACTGTAATTTGGAACCCTAAAATTAGTGTCACTTCTAATGCTAGGAGTATTTTCAACACAAAGCCTGGCTGAGTGTCTGTATTTAAACTGAAATATTCAAGTGAATTCACTTCTCTGGGGGGAAAAAAAGTGAAGTACAAAGGAATGGAGAGTTGAAGAGAAAAGAGGGAAGGAGAAATGAGAGGAGAAAAATATACTTGTATGTGATGCTGGAAAGCAAAACTTAGTAAGTTCATTTTCCATTTCAACACATTAATTCACCCTCCATGAGATTTTGGATATTCTTCAAATTTCAGATATTGCTATCTTATACCATTGAGGATCTAGGAAGTTCAATCAGACTTACAGTGGTACACTTAAAAAACACAGTTAAAAAATATCTTTACATGAGTTCAAAAATTTAAAAAGTCATTTAAGTATAACTGTTCCAAAGATTAGATAATATGTTCTGTGATTTAAGAGTTAGCATTAATAATGCATAAGGAGCTAATTGTTAGATGGCAAAAAATGTTACTAAGATCTACACTTTATACCACATTTTCAAGATGCAGGGACTAAATCCAAGGACAAGCCTACCAAAGGAAAATAGATAATGAATAAACAAAAATAAATTATATGGTGTGATGAATGGTTACAAATGCCATGGAGCGTGGAAGGGAGGTCAGCAGTGTTGGGATGGAGAGGTTACAATTTGCAATTAGGTAGTGATGGAGAAGATGACTTTTGATAAAGCCCTGAAGGAGATGAGAGTTATATGGATCTAGGGGAAATGATTCTCATTCAGGAAACAGAAGTGCAGAGGCCCTGGGGTGAAAGTGTGTCTCACGTGTGAGAGAAATGGCAGGGAGGTCTGTGTGCCTGATGAAGAGTAAGAGAGAACACTCACAGAAAACCGAGCCAGAGTAATAGAGGCGACTGGGTGCGATGGTGAAGCCCTTTTCACCGAGTGATGGTAGAAGCTTCTGGAGAGTTTCGAGTAGGAGAGTAACATGATTTTGAAAGGATACCTCATCAATTTTAAAAAGATACCTATGCATGCTGAGCTGATGGAAACAAGGGAGACCACTGAAGAGGCTATTGCAATAGTAACAGTGAGAATCAAGGGTGGTTTATACCATGGTAGAATTGAAATGGTGGCAAGCTATCATGTATACTTGGATGGTTTAACTGACAGGATTTGCTAAGATTTGAATTTATGAGAGAAAGAGTGAAGTCAAGCATAACCTAAATACCTTTGATTTGCATAACTGAAAAGGTGGAGTTGCCGTTAGGCACAGTTTTGTCTTTTTCTCCGTCTATGTTTGATTATGTGCAAGCAGAAGCAGAGTATGGGGAGAGATAAATGTATGCAAGTCTGATATTTGCTGTGTGAGTACAGTGGGGCAAGAGATCGCTTAAGGAGTGTTAAGGATGCTGAGGAGTTGGGTGTATATACAAAAAGTTATCATTTTATGATGGGTCAACAATTTAACCTGGATAAATAAAAAAGCGAAGATGGGGTGGGAGTGGAAGAGGTAGGGTGGGGATTGCTTCATGGGAAAGAAGAGGTCAAGAGATTATGGCCCCAGTTTATTGCAAAGATCACTGAACTCACCAGCAATTATGAGTCAGAGCTGGAGAGAGTGACAGAAACCATGAGCTGACGTCCTGCAGGAAGGAGGGCAGTTGACAAGGTGGTTGGTAGATTAGTAAAATGATGAGGGGTTATAGGTCGTATCTGATTTCACAACAGGAGATTTTAGGAAGCATGGAGGGACCTGAACTGATAGTGGCTAGCAGGAAAAACTGTTGTTTCAAGGATTGTGGGAGAGAAAACAGCCACCTTGATTTAAAGGGCTGTGAGAGAAGCATTGTTCTCAGGGACAGACAGGAGTTCATTAGAGTAAGGATGATTAAAATATCCAGAGAAGAATGTTTGTGGGTAAAGAAGTTTGCTGATAATCAAACCTGAATTCTGGAAAAATCTAGCGACTTCAGAATTGGAGAGTGGTGGGTGGTGTCCATCGGGGGATGTGGAAAGCTGTAAAAGGTTTTTGTTGGGGCTGAACCACGACCTTGGAGCCTGGGCTTCTTGTGATGGCAGACATGTGGGCAACCCTCGCTTGGCCCAGTTTTGTGATTACTAAGATCAAGTCGTGTTACCATCAAATCTCAGTTACCATAGAACTGTGCAAAGCAAGGACGGCTGGTTTTCTGAAATAAAAGGAGTAAGGAAATTAATGCAGCTCCAGTGGGCAGAGAAAGCCCCCAGGCTGAATCTCAGGTTGGAAGTCAGGACAGCGCGTACGTGCAGACAGTGAGCTGACGTGGAGGGACACACGCAGAGCACCAAGACTGTCGGTTACAGTGGTGGTTCTGTAGTATTTTTGCATATTAGAAACATCTGGGGCCTTTAAATAGGTTTCAACCCTCAGGCCACACCCCCGGCACCAGTAGTTTTTATTATCCCCCAGGCTGGCTCCAACCCACAGCCAAGCTTGAAGACCACCATGCCGCAGTATCTCTTAATCCTACAGTATTCAAATCATTGAAGGTGTCTGGCATATCATCATTGCTGATTTTCTCTTCTTCAGCTGCTATCTGTTCCAACCTGATAAGACCTCAATTTTCAAGCGGTTCATTTGCTACACAAATAGTTAAGAACTTCACAATCATCAACTGCATGAAATTCTGCACATACGGAAGATTTATAATGCCACTTGGTGTTCATTTTGCATTTTAGTTGTGTATTATTGTTCTGTTGGCCTTCCTTGGTGGCTCAGACAGGAAAGAATCTGCCTCCAAGGCAGGAGACGCAGGTTGTAACCCTGGGTCAGTATTGCCTTGTATTGCCCTGTTTGAAACAGTGATTAGCCAGCTGATCCAAAGAATGGGAATAAGTGCATGGTAGTTTAATTTTATGGAGAAGGCAGTGGCACCCCACTCCAGTACTCTTGCCTGGAAAATCCCATGGACGGAGGAGTCTGGTGGGCTGCAGTCCATGGGCTCGCTAAGAGTCAAGCATGACTGAGCAACTTCACTTTCACTTTTCACTTTCATTCATTGGAGAAGGAAATGGCAACCCACTCCAGTGTTCTTGCCTGGAGAATCCCAGGGATGGGGGAGCCTGGTGGGCTGCCGTCTACGGGGTCACACAGAATCGGACACAACTGAAGCGACTTAGCAGCAGCAGAGGCAGCAGTTTAATTTTATACTTCACTTCCCTACAGAGTTCTACTTAAAAATCTGTGTGTAGAGATTTGTAAAAAGAAAAAAAAAATTCCTCTGATGTATTTTATTTTTTTCATAATTCTTATAATTTAAGGAATTTTTATCACTGAACATGTAATATTTTTCTTTTTGCTATCAAAAATCACACATAAATACAGTTGCATATACCTTTTTATGCTTCCAAACTAAAAATTGCACTGCACAAACTTAAACAGGAAGGGCAGACTTTATTTAAAGCTATCACAGTAGTGGAGAGAGGGTGTGAAAGTCACTCAGTCGTGTCTGACTCTTTGTGGCTCCATGGACTATACAGTCCATGGAATTCCCCAGGCCAGAATATGGAGTGGGTAATCTTTCCCTTCTCCGGGGAATCTTCCCAATCCAGGGATCCAACCCAGGTCTCCCACATTGCAGGCAGATTCTTTGCCAGCTGAGCCACCAGGGAAGCCCAAGAATACAGGAGTGGGTAGCCCATCCCTTCTTCACTGGATCTTCCTGACCCAGGAGTTGAACTGGAGAGAGACCAGAACTGAAATCAACTCTTTTAAGAAGTGAAGGGCAAGAGGACTTTTAAATGCTGGGGTGAGAGGGAGACTAGAGGCCATCTGCATTTGCTAAACGTTTTTACTCAAAGGAAAAGCAAATTTTCTTTCACCTTTGTGTCAGGAGGTAGTTTTATAATTTGCAGCAAAGCATAGGCGGGAGTTAGACTCTCCCCCTCTCACGGACGCGGGAGATAGGGATGCTGTCTCCTCTGGTGTCACATTTCTAACAACGGCTCCCAGGCCCTTGAGAAAGATTTCGCTGGGACTTAAAGTAGCAACAAAGGCACGTCTAGTCAAGGCTATGGTTTTTCCTGTGGTCATGTATGGATGTGAGAGTTGGACTGTGAAGAAAGCTGAGCGCCAAAGAATTGATGCTTTTGAACTGTGGTGTTGGAGAAGACTCTTGAGAGTCCCTTGGACTGCAAGGAGATCCAACCAGTCCATTCTGAAGGAGATCAGCCCTGGGATTCCTTTGGAAGGAATGATGCTAAAGCTGAAACCCCAGTACTTTGGCCACCTCATGCGAAGAGTTGACTCACTGGAAACGACTCTGATGCTGGGAGGAATTGGGGGCAGGAGGAGAAGGGGACGACAGAGGATGAGATGGCTGGATGGCATCACCGACTCAATGGACATGAGTTTGAGTGAACTCCGGGAGTTGGTGATGGACAGGGAGGCCTGGGGTGCTGCGATTTATGGGGTCGAAAAGAGTCGGACACGACTGAGCGACTGAACTGAACTGAAAAGTAGCAAAAGGCTTCTAAAACAGATTTATACCTCAAAGGACAGACAGAGATTTTGCAATTCCAACTTTTCTAAAGTAAACACTCCAAGAAAAGGGAAGTTAGAGCCTAGAGTCAGAAAGATTTCTGACTAAAGTTTAGTCAAGGTTATCTTCATCAATGGACATCTCATAACGTTAATTCTTAAGCAAGAGCTGTGAATTGCATGGCGAGTGCAAGAATGCTTTCACAATTTGAATCATAGTAGAAAATCACTGTCAGAATATCGGAATGTTCTGTTTTAATTTGTGTTGTCACCATTAGGGCATGAGGGGTTCCATTTTCCTATTTGAGTGCCAGTATGGGTGTGGTTCAGTTCAGTTCAGTCGCTCAGTCGTGTCCGACTCTTTGCAACCCCATGAATCGCAGCACGCCAGGCCTCCCTGTCCATCACCAACTCCCGGAGTTCACTGAGACTCACGTCCATCAAGTTGGTGATGCCATCCAGCCATCTCATCCTCTGTCGTCCCCTTCTCCTTCTGCCCCCAATCCCTGCCAGCATCAGGGTTGTTTCCAGTGAGTCAACTCTTCACATGAGGTGGCCAAAGTACTGGAGTTTCAGCTTTAGCATCATTCCTTCCAAAGAACAAGGGGCTATTTTCAGCTTTTATTTTGAACAGTGTATGTTTTACAACTTTATTTTATTGAAGTATAGTTGATTTAAGTGTTGTGCTAGTTTCTGGAGTTCAGCAAAATGATTCCGTCGTCCTTGTGCGTAAATGGTTTGCCTTTGTGAATCCTGAGCTCCCTGTCTGTGCCGCCCCACTCCACCTCCGTCTTGGTAACCACAGGTCTGTCCCTATGTCAGGGAGTCTGCTTCTGTTTTCTAGATAAGTTCATTTGTTTTCATATTTTAGATTATACACACAAGTGATATCAAACGGTATTTGTATTTTGACCAATTTTTAACTGCAGAATGAATATCATACTTCTAATTACCAGTGAGAATGAACTTTAAAACATGTATTTATTGTCTATTTGCAATTCCTCTGTTGGCAATTGCCACTTCTTCAAGTTTTCTTTTTTCTCTTAAACTGTTTATATTGTTTTCAAAACAAAACCGCAGTGTCACTCTGCTTAACAGTTCACAAATGGGAGAAAAATCAGTAAAACGTATCAAGACTTAACTGCAAATCCAGGTATTTGTTTTTCCCTATACATTTCAAACCTGGTTGTGAGTGAATTCCTTGGTTTTGAATAAGAGCAGCTGCAGTCAGAGAATATGTCTAGTTCGAAGGTATTTTCTTCATTTTGGCTTCAGGCAGAAGGAATTGCTGTGTCTTAGCTTTAGTGAAATATTAGACATTGACGTTTCTGTTGCATAGAAGACACTCACTGCTCATTGGAGGGAGTAAAGGAGAGGATAAGTATTTTACAGGAAACATTAAATAACAGTCAAAGCTCTGACTAAAGAAAGAAAACCTTTCTTCTCTGACTGCCCACCCCCGCCCCGCCGCCACACCTCAGCGCACCCGGCGTGTATCTTAAATGTTTCCGCTTGTTACATTAAATGCTCTTGGTTGTAACACGTCCGCCGTCACCTCTTGTTTGCACACTTGGTCTTTTTAAAAGCGTCCCCATTCCTACGTGTTCATTAAATTGTGAAAGCTTCAGTTTTTCTCAGAAGGAGTCATAAATCACTGGAGAGAAGTAGCACATTGAAATGTAATTCTCCTTCCAGGTCTTTCTGTTCTTTGTCTGTTAATTTTATCCTCCTGTTGCCTTTCAAATAATTAATGAGGCGATTGCCTGTTCTGACACAGACGGTGTATGTTCGTTGGGTTTGAAATACTGATATGAAACCCTACATGCTCATTCTAGACAGAACAGTCATAAAACACGCAGTTTCAATGCTGTGTATTTAACTACAGGCTTGAACAAAGGGGTGAAATTCGGGAGGGGTGAGGGAGGGTAACTTAAGTTCATTACATGTCTTCTGACTGCCAAGCCCTGAGGCAGGGCTAGTCTCACTTAAAAAAAGATCTGTGAGAACACTGTTTACATTTAATCTTCTCAGAATTTACCATGGACCTGACCATAGTAGGCATTCAATAAGTTCTTGCTCAGCAGAAATATATAGAAGTTTGGAAAATAAGGGACATTTAAACTGGTCTTAGAAGGTATGTGGAATAAATGAGCAAGCGTTAATAGATTTTTAATGTAATATATAAATTTTCATAAATATTATGGATATCCAAACATCACATATTTTTGTCCCTAAAAAATATTAATTATAAAAATAATTATTTTAAATCATTGCCTAGGAACTAAAGCTGACATTTTACTGACTTGTTAATAACATGACTTTATTGCTGATTGAGAAAACTAACAAAGCTATTTAAATATCATGCGATGTATGTTAATTATGGAAATTATTGTAAATATAATTGGCATCTAGTTTCAAGAGGGCTTATCATTTGAATGGGAAGGGCTTGCCTTTGAAAAAAATGACAATTTCTATCTCAATTCATAATCAGTAAAATCGCATTATATTTTTGTAGAATCTCAATGAAGCTGCATGATAATCAATTATGCTTTCTCTAATGAGCTGTTAGATAAGAAAGGATATTACTTCAAATTCCTCATGGCTCAATTCCAAGAAAGTAATTAAAATAAAGATATAATTGTATATGTAATCCACACATACAGGGAATATATATATTCTATACTGAATATGTTAAGAATATATATTAGCTGTATATACAGGATATATATGTGGAATATACACATATGGAATTTGTATATATATGAAAATATATGTATGTATGTGAACATATTTATGTTAAATGCATGTATATGTGTACATACATAATCTTCAAACACATCTATCCTGGAACCCCAGGTTACAAGTTTACAAATGGATGCTATTCTATTCTTAGCATAGCATTGATTTGAAATTTGAGTCTCTCTGATTTTTCCTACTAACATGGGATTGTTAACTGAGAAAACCCAGTTTAAAACCTGACCTCAAACCCTCAGGAAATAGCTTTTCATTCAGTCCTCCCTGTCCTCATCACGCTTGGGTGCTTTGAATATTAGAATGCTAATATTTTTTTTAATTACTTCTATATTGCATTCTCGGAGAAGGCAATGGCACCCCACTCCAGTACTCTTGCCTGGAAAATCCCATGGACGGAGGAGCCTGGTAGGCTGCAGTCCATGGGGTCACGAAGAGTCAAGACACGACTGAGCAACTTCACTTTCCCTTTTCACTTTCATGCATTGGAGAAGGAAATGGCACCCCACTCCAGTGTTCTTGCCTGGAGAATCCCAGGGACAGGGGAGCCTGGTGGGCCGCCGTCTATGGGGTCGCACAGAGTCGGACACGACTGAAGCGACTTAGCGGCGGCAGCAGCAGCATATTGCGTTTTGCTTAATATGATAGTGGGGAAAGTAGAAAGAGGAATTGAAAAAGAACTACTTCTAGACTTACAGTGCAAGCCAGATAAATCATTATCAATACCAACAAACTCACCAATAAGGGTCATTTGTGAAAAAAAAAAAAAGAGAGAGAGAGAGAGAAACAAAGAAAAAGCAACCGCTAATTGTGAGTCTTTACTCACCAGTGATTAGCTCTTATATGGCTATAGTTACAGAACCATGTGTTGCCTGGAGTTCCCAAATTCTCTGGCCTTTATTCTTCCTTTAACATGTAAGTACAAGTTAGCTAAGTTTCCATCCCAATTATTATAAAAACAGTCACCACTTCCCCACACAAATACTTGGGATCTGCATTTCTTCCACCCACCTCTTGGTCTGATTTCACATTTCCTTTGCAGTCTCAGTCTTCTGACATCTTTGTACACTCTCGGTTGATATACATACATCTCTTTTCTTTGGTTCTTCAAATTACTCATGATCACAGAGCCCTTGAATTTAGCACAATTTTTCTAAAACCAGTCTGGGGGACTTCCCTCTGGTCCAGTGGCTAAGACTCTGTGCTCCCAACACAGGAGCCTGGGTTCGATTCCTGGTCAGGAAACTAGACCCCACGTACTGCCGCTAAAGACCCCTTATGCCATAACTAAGACCCGCATTATAGGCAGACGCTTTACCGTCTGAGCCAACAGGGAAGTTTACTAACTAAGACCAGGGGCAGCCAAATAAGTAAATAAAATGTTAGGAAAATAAAAAGGCAGTTTGGGTTGTACAGTATAGAAAACTAACAAATTGATCCTTAGCATATTATTAACAGTCCGAGGTATTCCCACTCTTGAGATTTCCCCCAGGCTGTCATTGGTCAGTGGACATCCGCGTCCTCACTGCTTGTGACACGTGCTTAGATTCACAGTTCCCACCGTTCGACGACTGAAACCTTCCCCACTATTTTCCTTCTTCCTAGTTTCTCCACATTTTATTATGTTTGAAATTTAGTTCTCCACTTTTCTTGTTTGCAGAAAGCTCTGACTTTTTATACCAAAAGCAACCTGAAACGTGATTTTTCTGAGTAGTCATCCACCCTGGAGAAAAATTACATGCCTGTCTCTGCAGGCACGTTGTAGGTTTTCTTTCTTCCTGGCCTAAGAAATTGCAGGATATTTTTTCCTTCTCCACTCTCTATAAGAAAAAAAATAATAAAGGCCTCTATAGTCTACTTTTTAACTTATTTTGATTCCTTTTGAAAAAATAGATACCTGGAAAATATCACTGACATTTAAGAAGGATTTAAAGGTAGTAAATTGAGAGTTTAGCATTATTGTAAGTGGTGCTGAAGAAAATAAAAGTGAATTGTGATTAGATAACCAGGTATTGAACTAAAGAATGAAAAACGAGAGAAGTAAAGTAGAAAACTTTTTTTTTTTAAATAGGCAGGATTTGATGGTGAACTTTATATGTGAACTAGATTATGTTGTTCAGAAATGCTTGCTTTTTGTATCCTGATTTCATGTAAGGAAATTAGTAGTATCCAGAGCTAAACTAACTTTTAAACTACGGGATGGGCAGGGAGTTTGTCACTTTCTATTAGAAACTTGGCTAAAATATTAGTAGTTCTGAAGCGTATGCTGCCAGATCATTCCTTCTAAAAGCTTCTCTGATGTTTTTGAAATTCTGTGGTCAAAAACCAACTCCTGTAGAAAACAAGGAGGACTACTGAAGTGGGGAAAACAGAGGCCATTTAGTCTGAGCTGGTCGTTAGAGTGGAGGCAGCCCCCATCATTGTATTGGGCAGAGGCTCAGAGGCAGAAGGGAGTGGGGAAGCTTAGAGTAAAGCAGTCTGGGAAGGTGTTCATATTTCTCTGAGGATGTTGACATGGGAAGCGGGAAGCAGATGGTCCTGATTGGAGGACAGCTTTTGTGGCTGGTTGGAGAGAGTATTTGACCCTTTCTGGTCGGGCCTGAATTTGCAGTGAGGCCAGAAATCAGTGAAGCTGGCAGTCACTGACCCAAGTCCTGACCCCTCTGAGCCGCTTGCTAATGTGACTGTGGGCTGGCACTCCCCGGCCATCACCAACCAGAACCTGCTGATAAGACAAAGCCGAGTTTATCGCTTGTCTGAATCGGGGAGAATGCCACCTCACAAAGCTTCGACAGTGCTTTGTTGTGGGGGAGTTAAAGAGTCTGCTGAGAATTTTGTTAAAAAGTACAGCGAGGTGTGGTGTTGGCTCTCCGTGTGCAGGGTGACAGTGGGTAGCTTTAGTTCTCTCTCTTCAAACGGACCATCTCCTCTTTGCATCCTGTAGATGCCCTCGTCCTGTGTTGAAGGTTGCATAATAGATGGAATAGTCCTGTTCATTTCATCGTCCTGTTTCCACAAAGCATTTCTTCAGAGTTGTACCCTATGTTCCATTGTGAAAGACAGTGAAGGGGAAGTTGCTCGGTTGTGTCCAGCTCTTTGCAACCCCACGGACTGTAGCCCTCCAGGCTCCTCCATCCATGGAATTCTCCAAGCAAGAATACTGGAGTGGGTTGGCATTTCCTTCTCCTGGGGATCTTCCCGACCCAGGGATTGATCTCAGGTCTCCCGCATTGCAGTCACTCTTTACCCTCTGAGCCACCAGGGAATCACTGTAGAGAGATATTCTCTGCAAATGCTGTTTAATCCATTCAGAGGTTTCCGGTATGGGTCTGAGAAACCTTGGGTCATTCAGCACTTCATCTTGTCTGGTCCTGCTGATGATACAAAGGACACCTTCTGTGAACAAAATCCGTTAGTGAAGTTTGTGTGTCTGGAGCATGGTGACATCATACTTCTGCTGGTCCCAGGAGACTCAGAGCTGACAGGGCGGTGGGAAGCACTGTTCGCTCGGTGAGTAGCTGCAAGATAGGTGTCGTCCTCAGTCGCGGAGGAGTGGGAGGCTCCGGAGTGTCTGGAAAGTAGATTTTTTTTTTTTTTCACATTTTAATTTTATTTTATTTTTAAACTTTACATAATTGTATTAGTTTTGCCAAATATCAAAATGAATCCGCCACAGGTATACATGTGTTCCCCATCCTGAACCCTTGTGTTCAGTTTTATCTGCATGACAGACATGCCCTTTTTTTTTTGACTGTATGTGTCTTTCAAGTAACTTGAAGCTATATTATCCTCAAAACTATAATGTGGCGTCTACTACTGGCTGAAAGGTTGCCTGCAGAGGTAGCAGTTATTCAAGGCATGAAAATTTCCCTAATAATAAACTCAGATCAGAGAGTTCAAAGCCAAAAGAGTCCCAAGCAACCAGAGTCTTATCTTAGTGAACAATGCTTTTAATCCCACAGGTATATCCCAGGATACATATTTCCTGGGGCTGTGACATTGTATCCTGTTCTCTGCAGTCATCTTCCCATTCCCTTGAAAAGGCCCCAGGCTCCTTATGTTAATTATTCCATCCAGCTTCCAGAGCTCTGCATGTAAAAATGTGGCATACTGAGTCAAAAAAATGGTCCAAGAGACATTCCTCTCTTGCATTTATTTGACTGAAAGGTAAACCACTAAAAAAAAGTAGTAAAAATTAAACCTGTTCCAAGCTTGGTTCTTCATAAATCTAAAGTAATGAGTAGTTTCTCTAGCTTAAAAAAAAAATCAGTCAATCAAATCAGGTAATGAGCTTTTGATAGGGACACCCACTTACTATTGCACAACTGAATGAATATGTAACGATGGATCAGCTCCTTATTTCATTTCCATCTGTTTCTTAAAGAGACTTAGAAACATTGGCATTGTTACTTCTGTGGAGTAACATGTGCTGGGAGGCCTAAGTAGTTGAATTGGTCATGGAAGAAAATGGGAAACTGGGGGTTGATGTGCTGTAAGGTAAGAATTAAGAGAGTACAGATATTTCTTACTTTGTAGGGGAATGTGGCTCTGTTTTTAAGTTGTGTTTGACTCTGCAACCCCATGGACTGCAGCACACCAGGCCTCTTTCCATCACCAACTCCCGGAGTTTACCCAAACTCATGTCCAATGAGCCGGTGATACATCCAGCCATCTCATCCTCTGTCGTCCCCTTCTCCTCCCACCCTCAATCTTTCCCAGCATCGGGGTCTTTTCACATGAGTCCGTTCTTCACGTCAGATGGCCAGAGTATGAGAGCTTCAGCTTCAGCATCAGTTCTTCCAATGAATATTCAGGGGTGATTCCCTTTAATGGACTGATTGGATCTCCTTGCAGTCCAAGGGACTCTTGAGAGTCTTCTCCAACACCACAGTTCAAAAGCATCAGTACGTTGGTGCTCAATCTTCTTTATGCCCCAACTCTCACATGACTACTGGAAAAACCATAGCTTTGACTATGTGGACCTTTGTTGGCAAAAGTGGGAGTGTGAGACCATAAAAACGACTGTGCAAGCTGAAACTACACAAAATAATTTTGATAATCATTGTGCAAAATTATGATTGCTCTATGACCTTTGCATTCTTGTCAGAATGTCGAAAACTCTCTTACTCTAAAGTATAAATGTATAAGTAAATTTAAAAAATTTATAAAACTAATATTTATTTAGCATACTGTAATTTAAATCATAATGTTATATAAAAAGCATTAAAATTAGAAACATTGAGAATTATTTTATTTTTTAAAATAACATTAATTTTAGTTTGAATAGTACTTGTCTACCTGTTCTTATCATATGTTTTATGATATGGAGTGAACATATTTTCTTTGCCATGGTAAATTGTTGTATTCCTTCCTAAGAGTGGATCAGAGTCTAATATTTTATCCATTGCACTTGCCATACCAAAATGTATATCTAAAAGTTTCTTTAATGAAAGTTGGAGTATCCTGTAAGAAGCCTGACATGGCTCCACTCCCCTGCACAAAGTAAAGCCAATCTATTGACACCAGGTTGTGAAGGGAAGTGCAGCGTTGACTGTAGGTACCAAAGAAGGAATGCGGGCAGCTGATGCTCAAAAAACTCAGACTCCCAGCTGAGTTACAGGAAAGCATTTTAAAAGGCAAGCTAAGGGAAGGGACTCACAGCGTGTGTGGCCAGGTCGTGCACAGTCCTCTGCTTGGTTGGTGAAGGACAGCTTGGTATTGCAGGAGTTAGCATTATCCATCCTCAGACTTCAGTAGGTTCAAGAGTCTTGTGCCCATGGCCATCGTGTTGTTTACTTCCTGTTTGGTGGGGGTTTTAGCATCTGTAAAACAGCTCTGGACATGTGCATCAGATATCATTATCTAGATGCTTCACAGAGGACCTGGAGACTCTGTGACTGATGTATGGCTGCTTTACTGTTGACAGTGTGACCCATTCTCCTGGCCCAGATGCTGTTTTCTCACTACATGTTCACAGCCTTTCCGTCAGTAATTCTTGAGCCAGGTTTCCATGACTCAGGGAGGCCTGGGAAGCTCTGGATTTTCTCCCTATAAGAAGCAGTTAGAAAAAAAAAAAAAGAAGCAGTCAGAAGACGTGGTGGTGGGTCGCAGGGTCTGTCCCAGGAAAGCCCTAGATGGTCCTCTTTAGTTATATAAGATCAGTGGAAAGGCATTTAAAAGTATATGTAGGCAGAAAAAAATATAATACATAGCTTTGCATTCTTATAAAAAATATCTATGCAGAATTTTTAAAAATGACGTGGTTTTAGGGAGGGGCAGTGGCATCTAGAAGGGGTTTAATTATAAATCAAATAATGGGCATTATCATTTACATGATTAGTGTAACACGTAAAGCTTAAGCAGTGGAGTATATGGACACACGAGGCATTAAGGCAGGGAACTCAGTGGCTTTGTGTAACCAAATGATTGTAGGCACTGGAGGAGCCCCAGGGCATTAATATGCATGGACTGATTTTTATATGAATGGAGTGGATTTAAGAATTCTGGAAGGAGGGTATTCTGTCCAGTTTCTCCTGGGGAATGTCAGGGAGGATGAAGAGCCATGGTCTCAGTTTCTTGACCCCACTCTGGTGACCAGGTCGAACCCTTAGGAAAAAAAAAAAGGAGAGCTGTAAATACGAGTAAGATGTACATTTTTTTTTTTTTTCCCACAAGGGACTAACACAGGGGTCAGAGGCTCACTACACAGGTGGCAGTGTGTGGCCAGAGTCTGGGCTAGCAGTGCTCTTAGCGTCCCTGTGCAAAATAGACCCCGGCTCTGGCACAAGGAGGAGTGAAGTCGACCTGTTTGGATGCTTAGGTGTGAACAGCTTTTGGAAAACGAGACAGTACCAGAGGGAGGGCCGCTGTTCTATAAAGAGCACTGGCAGGAGATCCACTGCTGAAGGGAGTCCTCCAGAGTCCTCTGAGGTGATGAGCATTCACAAGGATGCTGGGGCAGAGTAATGGGAAATGACCAGTGAAGAATTTATACTGGACACTGGAGGCACTCCCAGAAATAATTTGAGAGTCTTTGAGATGGAGCATCTTAAGTCCTACAGTTTTGTAGATGGGAGTCTATGAACCAGAGACACTGAATTTGAATGCTAATATGATTTTGTTTTTACCAACATTTTGCTGAGGTTAGGGAGCATTCAGGGTACATTTCCACTTATTATGATAAATTAAATTATTCTCTATGTGTGTCTGTCTCTTCCACTAAACTGTAATCTGACTGATGGTCAATAAGGTGACATATTGATGTTTCTGTCTTAGTAATAACACAACACCTGGCACATATTAGAAATATAAGAAATGAGTGTTAGCTCAGTGAATGAATAAATGAAAGGGACAATACGTAGTTGTCATTCAAATTACTTTGCTGCTGCTAAGTCACTTCAGTCTTGTCCGACTCTGTGCGACCCCATAGACGGCAGCCCACCAGGCTCCCCCGTCCCTGGGATTCTCCAGGCAAGAACACTGGAGTGAGTTGCCATTTCCTTCTCCAATGCATGAAAGTGAAAAGTGAAAGTGAATTCGCTCAGTTGTGTCTGACTCTTTGCGACCCCATGGACTGCAGCCCATCAGGCTCCTCCATCCATGGGATTTTCCAGGCGAGAGTACTGGAGTGGGGTGCCATTGCCTTCTCTGCAAATTACCTTAAGTTGGGTAAAATGTGCTATCATTATTTACTGTGTTTAAAAATAGACTGAGTTAAAGCTTAGTAATGAAGAGCCACATTATAAACAATACAGAAACCATTTTCAGATAACATTTAAATAGCTTTACAAGTGTGTTTTAATGAAGTTTAAGATATAGCTTCCCCTATAATTGCTAACAACTGTGTTGTTGTAGGTTTAAGATCATGCCTGCTTATCAGAAGTCTTATTGACTTATACTTGTTCTGTTTATTGATTACTTAATTAGTTTTCCAAGATAGCTAATCAGGGGGAGATGTAGGTATTTAGGTGTCTTTCATTAAACCATGCTAAGAAATTTAAAACAGAAATATGTGACCTGAAGCTAAAGCTTAGTAACTGCAGAAATTCCATGGTTTTAACATAATAATCATGAGTAATGTGGTTACAATTGAATATTTTCATTGTCTTCTTCAGAATAACAATATTTTCGTTTTTGGTCCTTTGCTTGGAGAAAGACAGCATATGTACACATCTCTGATCGTATGGATAGTTCAGTTTCCATCTGAAACATAGGTTAGCAGAAGTATATGCATATTTCTATGGCCTATATTTGAAGCACAGTCTTTTCTTTTTATTAGAAATTTATTGATAAAACATAAAATTCACCATGTCTTTTCCATGTTGTAAAGTGGTATTTTAAAGTCTGTATCAATTTTGCATTTCTGGTCACCTGTTAATGTGATATTATTGAGATATTTTACCTAGCAATCCTTTAACTTCAGTTACTTCTTTTGAAAATACTTTTTCTAAACAGTTTAAAACCACTGGAAGTTTTTAATCATATTCTTTGTTTTATGAGAAATGAAGTCCCACAAATAGTTATGCTCTTTTAAAAAGGAGTGATTTCTAATTTTTTACTTTTTGAAAAAAGTTATAGAATTATTTTGCTTCTTCAACGTAATTGTACATTCTGATAGAAGGATGGCTGTTTTACGTTTTGTAATATTATAGTTTATAACGTTGGGTCAGAATAAATGGGGTTGTGCAGCGATGAGAGCAGAATGTTGATGTTGTGCATGTACTTTTAGATAAGCACATTGATTCCAGAGAATTCTAGATGCCGACTTGACTTACGGTAAACCCAAATAGTTTCGGATCTTGGAAATTTTATGTACTAATGATAAAAGCTTTTGTTGGCAAGTTACATTATTTTCTTATTAAAATTATTTTTCATGTGATGTTTGGAAACAAAAGTTACAGAGCTGACTTGTGACAACTACTTGAACCTAACAGAGTGAGAAATTGAGATGATAAAACTAGAAGATAGCATTAGCTTTTCTGTTTTAAGCTTAAAGTTTACGAGATACATGAACTATTGAGTAAAAAAAAAATGCCACTCATTTATTCATCCTTTCATCCAAGCATGAAAGCATCCTTTCATAAATAACCAGTATTTATTTAGCATATAATATTTGCTCATGTGAAAACTGAATCAAGAGAGCTTTTTGTTTCAGGGTAAATTGTTTTCATTTAAAAATTCTTACCGTGGAGTACTAAAAGACTTGTATGTACCTCTAGCTGTCACTGATTCCTTCCTTTAATAATTCATCAAGTCATTCAGCTGATATTTATTCAGCAACAGATGCTCATTTACATAAAATAAAAAACAATATGTTCAGGAATGGAGGGAGATGAAAAGCACATAGTTATTTAGAAAGTATGAACAAGCTTTAATTTAGTGGGATATATATGAGGCAATTAGAAAAAAATCTATATAGTTTTTATTGTGTGAAATGTGAAGAAAGGGAACAGAAATTGCATGACAAGGAAACAAATAAAAAGAATGTGTGTTTTCCAAATTCCGTGAATTGTAGTTGTTTGTTTTCTTGTTATTTATGGATGCTTTAGAAAGAGTATAGATTGGATTCATAATGTGTCATTTGTCATATTTACTTACTAAAAAGCTTATATTTCACTTTCTAATCCCATTCTTACTATTCCTCCATTATTGGTAAGGAAACCACACGGGCTGGTAATTGAGTGTAACAGTGACCATTTATCCCAGGAGGTGACATAGCCTCCTTTACTGAAGAGTCAACACCAGTGGGATGACTTGGATTGAGACGCTGAAGGTAAAGTAAAATATCACTGTGAAATAAATGCAGGCATTCTACAATCCTTAGGGGAAGAAAACAGGAGAAGAACAAGTAGTCCCAGGACCTTAAGGCAAAGAGATTTCAAAAAACAAGTAATCCTTTCAATGGCAAAAATTATTCCAAAAATTTTCAGAATAAACCTTAGATATCTATGACTATGCTCAAAGAGGATTTCTTCAGCAAATATTTTGGCTGTGATGAGTTTTTAGGACATTTTGTAAATGATACGTAAAAAGAAAAATATGGTTTTCAAACCTAGATTTTGGGTGGGTCTGCTAGGTAGGTTGATGCTGGAATCCTGTCTACCAGGCTAAGTGTTTTTAGATTATCATCTCCCAACAAGCTCTGGTCAAGCTTTAGTGCCGTAGGGATTCAGTGGAGCTCCTCCTTCACCCTCCTCAGGGCCGGTTTACCCTTCCCCGGCTGCCTGGAGTACCAGGGGTCCCTCCCTTCAACTTTAGGAAATTGCCTGGCCAAGGTTACATCTCCTCGAGGGGGACAGTCCATGGCCATTGACTGGCTGAGGCAAGACTGGCCCCCTCGCTTCAGTTCAGCTGGAGGAACTACCCCTGTTTGATAGGGGAGGACATTGGACATGGACACTCAGCACAGAGACTTTGAGGATTAGGGACCTTGGACAAAAATGAAGGACAAAGCCTTCCCGTAACTCTAGGAGACTTGTTCGACAAAAGCAGAATACTTATCCTCCTGGGAGGAAGTTCAGTGACCGCAGTTCTGTATCCTGGTGCTAAGATCAGGAGCAAGAAAACTGGGGAGAGACGCCGCAAGTTACCCGGGGGGAACATTTTCCATTCTTAGTGTGTACCTCGTGGGGCATGGAATTAACAATTCGAAAGCCTTTGAGAGCCTTCCATCTTGGGTGGATGTGGGAAGAGTGACATCTTCTATTACAGTATCTACATGGGCAAAGCCGACTCACCTCCGTCCTGCAGAAGCCGCAAGGCAACGGTAAATGGGGGCGCATGCTGGCAGCTGCCGTGACGCTTTGCGTTCATTACAGAGGAAAGGGTCTTTCTCTGAATTCGGAGTAACACAGAGCCTGCTTTTCGAGAATTCGTCTGTGCATTTGCTTGAAGAGTAGGCTTGCCTTTCTTCCTTCCTTTTGATTCAGCCTCTTAGGGGTATATTTCACCCTGGCCTCTAATGTGATTGGTCAATTTCTAAATGCCCCGGACAGTGGTCTTTGCTTTAAAACCTAGGAAAATACATACAGTGGGTCTTTGATCAGAAAAATAAAAAGTAGAAAATAAAAAAGTAGAAAAGTAAAAATAAAAAGTAGAAAGTCTATCTTTCCTTCTAAATTCTAGTTTATATATTTTCACTCTTCAGAGCCAAATTTTTAAAAATACATAGCCATGTATTTTTTAAGTAATTTGTATTGATTAAGGTGATATGAATTAAAAATGATGACATTAAGAACACATATTTCCTTTTTCTCCTTCTGAAAATTGTTCAAGGCCAGGAGCAGAAGAGAAAACAAACTTCTAATTATATTTTTGGAGACAGTAAATTAGAAAGGTTGCCCGACCCGTGGAGAGGAGAATTAGGAAGAGAGAGGAGTGGGAACCCTCCCAGTGCGCGTCTCAGAAAGCCAGTCAGATTCACTTTTCTGAGGGCACATTCTGAGGCAAAAGACCAGGTCCTTTATTTGAAGAACTTAGAGTGGGGTGCTTTGTCTGAATCAGGAACTTCCTGAAATGTGGATGGTTTCCCACAGAGGGTGAAGATAAACGAAGACTATGCACCTAAAATGTATTCTTAGGACAAGTCTGTCTCCATAGCAGGGGAATTAAGGAAGTCCTGGAGTTGCCAGTTTCGATTAGCTATCAATAAATAAAGGTTTATTGAGCCTCAACCCCAAAGTCTATTTAAGAGGAAGAAAATCCCACTCATCTTGGGACTTAATTCTAATTCCTCCTAAATGCAAACAACATATAAATAGATCAGCAAGGAGAAACTCAGAGACTTAAAGAATGAGTAATCAAAAAGGAACCAGCAAAGTGTCTGTAAAAGCTTCTGTTAAAAAAAAAAAAAAAGACAGAAAGAAACACAGAAGTCAGAAAACACAAAAAAGTAGGTACTAAAAATCTGTAGCCACATAGTAGAGAAAAATTTTGTTGGAAATTTAAAAATCTTATCCATCTATGACCAAGTACCAAACAGAGAGAAACAAGAGTTCATAGGATACATGGAAAGACAAGGAACTTGTTATTATTACAGGTGAAGTCTTTGAGAAATCTAAAACAGCCTCCATCCCAGGTTTTCACATGCCTTTGATTTGATGGATCCTGGCACTTTCTAGGTCTCTTCCTAGAGTGATCAGCAGAAGGTTTCAGGTAACGGTCAGATGATCCTTAAATGGTTTGCTGACTGTGGATGTCCAGCCACGCCACCAGAATGAGGGGGAACGTAGGATACTTCTCAGATAGTTTGTGCGTGCCTGGCGGTGAAGCTGAAACAACCTCTACCCAAAAGCAACAGTAGGAGGCTGAAGGGTGTATTACTTCATGGATTTTAATATTCCAGCCCAATTTTAGAGATGTTAAGTGGGAAAAAATGCACATATTAAAACAGACAGAATATATTAAAATGAACGGTCAGAACCAAGATAAATATTTGTGATATAAATAAGTATGGGTTTAATTATACCTATTAAAATGAAAATAATATTCAATCACAAATCAAAGCTCAATTTTGTCCTTTAAACAACATATATTTCCATAATACATTGATTCTTAATGATTGATTAAGGGAATTCTAGAAAAATATATAATTCCACTTCAATGACCACGCTAAAGCTTTTGACTGTGTGGATCTAAACAAATTGTAGAAAGTTCTTAAAGAGATGGGAATACTAGATCACTTTACCTGCTTCTTGAGAAACCTGTATGCACCTCAAGAAGCAACATTTAGAACCAAACATGAAACTATGGACTGGTTCAAAATTGGGAAAAGAGTCCGTCAAGGCTGTATATCGTCACCCTGCTTGTTTAACTTGTATGCAGAGTACATCATGGGAAATGCCAGGCTGGATGAATCACAAGCTGGAATCAAGATGACAGGGAGAAATGTCAATAACCTCAGGTATTCAGCTGAAGAACCACTCTAATGGCAGAAAGCCAAGAGGAGCTAAAGAGCCTCTTAATGAGGGTGAAAGAGGAGAGTGAAAAAGCTGGCTTAAAACTCAACATCCGAAAAACAAAGATCATGGCATACAGTCCCATCACTTCAGGGTACTTAGATGGGGAAACAATGGAAACAGTGACAGAGTTTCTTTTCTTGGGCTCCAAAATCACAGCGGACTGTGACTGCAGCCGTGAAATTAAAAGGCGCTTATATCTCAGCTGGTAAAGAGTCCACCTGCAATGCAGGAGACCCAGGTTGGATTCCTGGGTCGAGAAGATCCCCTGGAGAAGGGATAGGCTACCCACTCCAGTATTCTTGGGCTTCCCTTGTGGCTCAGCTGGCAAAGAATCCTTCTGCAATGTGAGAGTCCTGGGTTCAATCCCTGGGTTGGGAAGATACCCTGGAGAAAGGAAAGGCTACCACCCACTCCAGTATTCTGGCCTGGAGAATTCCATGGACTGTACAGTCTGTGGAGTGGCAAAGAATCAGGCACAACTGAGTGACTTTCACTTTCTGCTCCTTGGAAGAAAAGCTATGACAAACCTAGACAGTGTATTAAAAAGCAGAGACATCACTTGCCAATTAAGGTCCATATAATCAAAGCTATGTTATTATTATTTTTTTTTTGTTAGTCACGTACAGATATGAGAGTTGGGCCATAAAGAAGGCTGAGCCCCAAGGAACTGATGGTTTTGAGCTGTGGTGCTGGAGAAGACTCTTGAGAGTCTCTTGGCTAGCAAGGAGATCAAACCAGTCAATCCTAAAGGAAATCAGTCCTGAATATTCATTGAAAGGACTGATGCTGAAGCTACAATTTTTGGCCAATTGATGTGAAGAGCTAACTCATTGGAAAAGACCCTGATGCCTGGAAAGATTGAGGGCAGGAGGAGAAGGGGCAACAGAGGATGAGATGGTTGGATGGCATCACCAACTCAGTGGACAAACTTGATTGTGAACAAACTCTGAGAGACAGTGAAGGACAGGAAAGCCTGTGTGCTGTAGCCCATGGATTGCAAAGAGTCAGACACAACTTAGTGACTAAACAATGATGGATAATATAAGCTTGACAATAAAAATGTGGGCAAAGACAAAACAAATGCTAATAAACAGCTATCAAAGATTGTGACTGTTAAATTGCAAAATGTTGATTAAGGACAATAACTGCTAATTGAAACACAATCATAATGTAAAGTATACATAATACAATGAATCCTGTGGTCATGTATGGATGTGAGAGTTGGACTGTGAAGAAAGCTGAGCACTGAAGAATTGATGCTTTTGAACTGTGGTGTTGGAGAAGACTCTTGAGAGTCCCTTGGACTGCAAGGAGATCCAACCAGTCCATTCTGAAGGAGAACAGCCCTGGGATTTCTTTGGAAGGAATGATGCTAAAGCTGAAACTCCAGTACTTTGGCCACCTCATGCGAAGAGTTGACTCACTGGAAACGACTCTGATGCTGGGAGGGATTGGGGGCAAGAGGAGAAGGGGATGACAGAGGATGAGATGGCTGGATGGCATCACTAACTTGATGGACGTGAGTCTGAGTGAACTCCGGGAATTGGTAATGGACAGGGAGGCCTGGCATGCTGCAATTCACGGGGTCGCAAAGAGTCGGACATGACTGAGCGACTGATCTGATCTGAATACAATGAAAATAGAGCAATTACAATAATTTTGTATACAAACAATATAGCTTAAATCCATACAAGCAACCTGTAAAAGGAAAGACCTCCAGAAAGAGCAGAAACCATGAGATAGAACCAAATAGAACAGAATCACATTATTAGCAAACAGTAATTGGCCACCTGATGTGAAGAACTGACTTATTTGAAAAGACCCTGATTCAGGGAAAGATTGAAGACAGGAAGAGAAGGGGAGGACAGAGGATGAAATGGTTAGATGGCATCACCAACTCAATGGACACGAATTTGGGTAGACTGTGGGAGTTGGTGATGGACAGGGAGGCCTGGCATACTGCAGTCTGTGGGGTGCAAAGAGTCAGACATGACTGAGCGACTGAACTGATCTGAATTTGCCTGTCCCAGTGAATGATAAACTAAAGCATGGAAGAGTTAAATAATGTAGTTAGTAAGTACATTATATTAATATTTCTATACTACTATAATCTAAAAAGATCAAATGTACCTTCATCGTAGGAACTGATAACGTCTTAGGTTGTAAAGACAGTTTCAATCAATCAGTCCAAGTAGAAGTAATTCAGAAAGCATTCTCTAATGAAACTCATCAAAACAAGAAACTAATCACAACATTAAAAAGTTACTGACTAAAATAATAAAAAAATGATTGATAACAAACTTCTATTTGAAAAAGTAATCTTAAAATTTTGTAGAAACCCTAGACAATTAATAAAATAGAAATTATTACTATTAATATCTAAATTTTTGGGGTGAAGGCAGAACTCAAGAGATATATTCACATACATAAGATTTATATTAGGATAAAACAAAAAAGAACTTAAATATGCTAAGTATCTAGTTTATGAAAACAATGGATTTAAGAAAAGTCAGCAACATTAATATAGACAGTTTTCACTCCAATCCCAAAGAAAGGCAATGCCAAAGAATGCTCAAATTACCGCACAATTGCACTCTTCTCAAATGCTAGTAAAGTTATGCTCAAAATTATCCAACCCAGGCTTCAACAGTACATGAACCATGAACTTCCAGATGTTCAAGCTGGATTGAGAAAAGGCAGAGGAACCAGAGATCAAATTGGCAACATCTGTTGGATCATCGAAAAAGCAAGAGAGTTCTAGAAAAAAAAAAATCTAGTTCTGCTTTATTGACTGTGCCAAAGCCTTTACCTATGTGGACCACAACAAACTATGGAAAATTCTGAAAGAGATGGGAATACCAGACCACCTGACCTGCCTCTTGAGAAATCTGTATGCAGATCAGGAAGCAACAGTTAGAACTGGACATGGAACAACAGACTGGTTCCAAATAAGGAAAGGATTACATCAAGGCTGAATATTGTCACCCTGCTTATTTAACTTATATGCAGAGTACATCATGAGAAATGCTGGTCTAGAAGAAGCAAAAGCTGGAATCAAGATTGCCAGGAGAAATATCAATAACCTCAGATATGCAGATGACACCACCCTTATGGCAGAAAGCAAAGAAGTACTAAAGAGCTTCTTGATGAAAGTGAAATAGGAGAGTGAAAAAGTTGGCTTAAAGCTCAGCATTCACAAAACGAAGATCCTATCACTTCATGGCAAATAGTTGGGGAAACAGTGGAAACAGTGACAGACTTTATTTTTCTGGGCTCCAAAATCACTGCAGATGGTGACTGCAGCCATGAAATTAAAAGATGCTTGCTCCTTGGAAGAAAAGTTATGACCAACCGGGACAGTGTATTAAAAAGCAGAGACATTACTTTGCCTACAAAGGCCACTAAAGTCAAAGCTATGGTTTTTCCAGTCGTCATGTATAGATGTGAGAGTTGCACTATAAAGAAAGCTGAGCACCAAAGAATTGATGCTTTTGAACTGTGGTGTTGAAGAAGACTCTTGAGAGTCCCTTGGACTGCAAGGAGATCCAACCAGTCCATCCTAAAGGAAGTCAGCCCTGAATATTCATTGGAAGGACTGATGCTGAAGCTGAAACTCCAATCCTTTGGCCACCTGATATGAAGAACTGACTGATTTGAAAATACCCTGATTTTGGGAAAGATTGAAGGCAAGAGGAGAATGGGATGACAGAGGATGAGATAGCTGGATGGCATATCCGACTCAATGGACATGAGTTTGAGTAAACTCCGGGAGTTGGCAATGGACAGGGAGGCCTGGCGTGTTGCAGTCCATAGGATCGAAAAGAGTCAGACACAACTGAGAGACTGAACTGAACTGAAGTGTTGGCATTATTTCTAAACAATAAAATCTGAAGAAATAGCTAAAAAGAAAAAATAATCAGAACGTAAAGATTAATGAGGAGAAACTAGCCTTACCAGAAATTGAGATTTTTATAAAACCGTGATTATCTGAGAAGTGTGATACTGTACATAAACACAGAGGGACTGCTGGAACAATAAAACTAAAACGAAATAAAAACAGAAATAGAGAGCACACAGGCAGGAATTTATGATAAGATCAAAGTGACATTCAAATTGGGTGGATTATACAATAAATGATATTGGGCAAAAAGAAGAAAGAAAGAAAGAAAATTATTGTACTATCTTAAACCCACAACATTCCAAATTAAGCAGAGAATACATATATAAGTAAAAGAAAAATACGAGTAAAATATTGGGAGAAAAATCATTACATGTACATATATATGTATATGCAGCATATAAATGTGTGTATACATGCATATATGTGCAAGATTTTTTAAAACATGATACAAAACAACTCAAACCCAATTAAAAAAATACATGAACACTTCAGAAATATTCCGCGGACACAGTACCGTAAACAAAACATGATAAAATGCAATGATGAAAGTGACAGGCTGTGATACATGTTTTTCTAAGATACATAAAGAGTGAATATAAGTTCCTAAGAGAAAGATGTCTTCTGCACTGGCAGGCAGGTTCTTTATCACTAGCGCCACCTGGGAAGCCGAGAAAAAAGTGAACAATTCATTAGAAAAATAGGCTAAAGATATGAGGTACCAATTCACAGAAATAAATAGCTCTTAAACATATCAAATTCCTTCAAAATCCCTCTCTGGTGTGTGGCTTCCAAGAGGCAGATTATATCATCCAACTTGGAAAGCAAGTTGGCAGTTGTTACTGAAATTATTGCACATATCTGAGAATTTCCCAATAGATATATTCTCATATGTATAAGGGGATGTGGGCTAAAATGTGTTCAGTTAATATTTTCTGTGATAATAAAACATTGAAAACAACAATAAAATAAAAAAATAAATCAATAAAAAAATAAATCACATACTATACAACAACCCATCTTAAACGTTTCCAATGTATTTCCATATTTACATGTCATATAAGAACAGCGTTTCAGCTGTTTGTGGTCTACCCTATAGAATAATGCGCCCCTTAAAACAGCCCTGAGGAAAACTCGGGTACTGATGTGTGGTAATCACTCAGTCATGTTAGATGATATGCCAGTAGTATGTCCACTAATTTTATATCACTTGTATACAACTATTTGTACCAAAGACATGCAAAGAATAGTCAAACATGTTTGTTGAATGTGCACAGTATGTACCTAACTTTATAAAGAGGGGGCTGATAAAACTTGCATCTTGGAGGAAGAGAACTTTCAGGTCTGAGAGAGAATTGCATGTTGGGAGACTTTCACTGACTGCCTTTTTGGTACCTCTTGAATTTTGAACCATGTCATTCTGCCTTATCTTAGGTTGAATAAAGAAGATTATTAATTTCCGGGGAATCTACACATTGATCAAAGATGTTGAATTAGCCGACCAATTTCTTAATATTCTAAGTCTGGTTAACTAGGCTTTGCATATTAAAGTACAGTGAAGCTTCTTGTAGCCTATTTATGGAATGTAACCCAAGAGTGTAGGATAGTCACTAGCTGCATATAGACAATTCTGAATATTTGAGTGAGAAATTGCCTACATTCCGCTACCCCACTGCCTTGCAATTTTTTTTTCTGTAGGTACACACATATTAGAATTGTATATAATATCTCCTTGAAGTTCTAAATTTAATGAAAATTATAGGTTGCTTTGATAATAGTTCATTAAAAATTGAAATAAGATTTAGCTTTTAGCATAACTGATCATGTTTAGTAAAATTCCTTGACTAAAAAGCAAAGAATCTAATGCTTTATAAAAATATTATTTTCAGTTTGGGAATGGCACACGCATGTGAGTACTGATGTATGTAATATCTGTGTCTTCCACTTTGCTAACTTAGAAGTCCAGGTAATCAGACATTTGTAGAAAGTTTTTTTACTCAAGTTTCTATCATAATGTATCAAAGCCAATCTTTAGTTTGATTTCCCAGAAATTACTGGAACTTCTCTTGTTAATCAGTTTACTCTTCAGCATCTCTGATATAACTATACGAATGCCTGGTTTGCAATTTACATTTGCAATTTACAGAAATTCTGCTTAAGAAAGATATAGAATACTACTATTGGTATTCCTTTCTGTAATCATATGTCATGTGCTCAGAATCATTCATTAGACTTTTCTCCAAAACTATTTGTGTATATCATGCTCAAAATTGAGAAAGATAAATTATTTAATTTCTATAAGTTTTGTCAAGTTAGTATTAACATTTGTATTAACATGTTTTGTTAATTGATACAGAAAATTAGATATAAAGTTAGGAAAGGTGATTGTTATCAATTACATGTGCATTCTGTTAAGTGCATGCATACATGCTAAGTCACTGCAGGCGTGTCTGACCCTTTGCGACCCCATGGACTGCAGCCCGCCAGGCTCCTCTGGCCATAGGTTTCTCCAGGCAAGCGCAGTGCCGTGGGTCACCGTGCCCTCCTCCAGGCATTCTGTTAAGTACAGTTAGAGTAAAAGCTAAATCATAATGGATGTATTCTTCTGTCCAATGTCCTGTCTACCGTTGGCTTAAACATTGTTGAATTTAATTGTAGTTGTTTCCCTGGTGGATCTACTTACGTTTATTTCAGCACGTGCAAATGTTTATTCTCATCCTACACCCATAAATTCAAGGATTTAAACTCAGCAGCTCTCAATAATTTGAAATTTAAGACACTACCCTTTTTTACTTTCAATACCTTGGCCACCTGATGCGAAGAACCAACTCATTGGAAAAGACCCTGATGCTGGGAAAGATTAAAGGCGGGAGGAGAAGGGGACGACAGAGGATGAGGTGGTTGGATGGCATCACGGACTCAATGGACCTGAGTTTGAGCAAACCCTGGGAGTTGGTGATGGATAGGGAGGCCTGGCGTGCTGTGGTCCTTGGGGTTGCAAAGAGTCGGACACGACTGAGCAACTGAACTGAACCCTTTTTTACATCTAGAACCTTTATCGGTCTCTATACTGACCACATTAAAAATAAGTCCAGATATGAGGCTTCCTATTTCAGCAGAGAAAATAATATATTAAACCCTTTTTTAAACACAACATAATTTGAGATTACTAGACAGCTGCATTTATTTGTGTGTGTGTGTGTGTGTGTGTGTGATCATTTGCTAGGCACAGTTTTAGTTATAGATCAGATTAATTTTGAATAGCACATGTTAATTAAAATTTAATAATATTTAATTAGGTTAGGTATTCTCAAAAGCACTCCAAAGCTCAACTTTATGATTTGTAGAAGCAAAGATACTTGTTACTCAAGATAATGATCCCATGTTAAACGGAATATAGTGAGAACAGCAGGGGTGGAGTCCATGTAAATCAGTACCAAATACTATTTTGTGATATTTTAGCTACACGCAATCCTTGGCTCATAAATTAACTCATCTTTCATAACATGAGATACAGTTATAAGATTGAAAACACTGCATTAGATGCTTAGGGCAAAGCAAAGATGAACAAAACAGCCTCTGACCTCAAGGATATTAAATCTAGTACAGGGTTAAATAAAATGAATTTTATGATTGCATATTAGAATTGCTGAAGTAAGTGCTCAAAGGCTCTGTAATTCAGCCACCGAAAGTGGGGTTTGGGTATCTTGCTGAGCTTGGAGTCTATTTCCTCACCGTGTCAAGAGGGCTGCACTGATTCTGGGTTGCATGGTAAGGTCAAGTGGAGAAGACGGGGAGGAAAGACTGGATGTGTTTCTTTAGCAATGGGGAGGTATTTTCAGATGCTCTCAAGCACATTTCTCATCATACCACATTAGTCAGAACAGTCCCTGTTTCTAAACCAATAGCCAGCAGAGGCAACGGTTTTTCTCCCAATTGTCTTACTGAAGAGGGGTTTCAACAGAACAAAATCAGGCCTCTGGGACCAAGGAGGAATGGAAAAAGGCCTAGGTTTGGTGTCAGTAACCGCTAATATCTGCGGTAGTATTAAAAACTTTTGAGGAGTAAAGTGTCAGGATCAAAGCTGTGCTTGCTGTCTTGGCACAGTTGGAAAAGCTCACGCTAAGGTTCACAGGAGCTGGCTGTGTTATGCTTCTGATTTTGTTTCTTCCCTTCCTTCTCTTTCTTTCTTTCTTTTTGTTCTGTATTATTTCATGTAATTGTCGTTTCAATGATTAAATATTTATCACCCTTTTTTTCCTCTTCAATATCATTTCCTTCCATCTCCAGCTTAGTTTTACCGTTATTTCTTTTGTAGACAACTTCAATATCATAAAACCTGTCTGTCTCCATCCCCTGTTGACCCCCTCCAATCGGATTGGCTACATCATTTGTGAGGCCAAGTGCAAAATGAAGGTTTTGTTTTCAAAAATGTATTAAAGGTTTAATATAAAGCTTAATGCTAAGTCGCTTCATTCGTGTCCGACTCTGTGTGACCCCATAGACGGCAGCCCACCAGGCTCCCCCGTCCCTGGGATTCTCCAGGCAAGAACACTGGAGTGGTTGCATTTCCTTCTCCAATGCAGGAAAGTGAAAAGTGAAAGTGAGGTCACTCAGTCGTGTCCGACTCTGTGTGACCCCATGGACTGCAGCCTACCAGGCTCCTCCGCCCATGGGATTTTCCAGGCAAGAGTACTGGAGTGGGGTGCCATTGCCTTCTCCGATAAAGCTTAATAAAAAGGCAACAGCAGAGCATTAAACTCAGCACGTGGCTCTGCAGCATCTGCAAGGGCTACGTTCCCTTGAGCCTGGGCCCTGTTGACACCTGGTCCGCCACGCTGTCCCCACGGAGATCTGTTCTGTTATCCTCAGCACGAGGACCTGCAGTCTTACCATGAGCTGGATGTGTGGCCTCGTTGTCTGCGCCTGCAGCACCCGAGTTTGTGCTCTCAGCTCCCTGGAGTCCAGCTGTAGACGTTTCCTTTCACTGCCCTTCTTCCACCAAGTCACTGGACATTTGGCCGTGTTATGCGGTTGGCCAAAGAGTTCTTCAAGCTTTTTCCATAACATCTTACTCGAACAAGCTTTCTGACCAACCCAGCATTTGCACTGTCATTCCCTTTGGCCCTGTTCATTTTTCAGTCACATCATTCGTCACATCCTTTGAAAACGTCCACTGACTTCGTTAAGTGCGGAAAACTTCCACTGTGCGGCCCTGCTTTTTTGTAGCCATGGTAACATTTATTAAGTACATTTTTTCTTGTTTTGCATACTTTTTTTTTTTTTTTTACTGTTTTCCTGGCCATTTGCTCAAGAAGATCAAATATTTTTATTTGGGATTAGAATTTTACTGTCTGGTACATTGTCAGGCACATAAAAAGAAATGTGTCCATAAATACTCAGCAACTGAATGGCAGAATGGGGGCGATGAAGACAGAGTGGAGTACAGGCCAATTCTAGGTTTTGTTACAATAATGTTTATAACATGGACACAGAGTGAGGTTCTATGGAACTAGTGCTTCATTTCACTGTGTATAAAATTCTAATGTATTTTAAATTAAATCAATGAAAGATGATTTGTCACTTTTCTCCTGATCTAATTCTTACAGGTTTTCTTGGTGCAGAATAGAGTGGCCTGCAACACGTGTTGGTTTTGATATGGATAAGACCATTTTGCTTAGGAATGCCCGTTAACAGAGTTAAGTGAATTGAAGTGCTTAATACACTCTGCACTGATGCTCCACCAAGAGCATTTTCTTAAGGGAATTTGAAATGTGCACGTTTCCCTGTGTGACTCAGTCTCAGACTAGTATACACCTGAAGTGGGTGCTGGAACACAGTGTTCAGGTGGGCATCTTGAAGGAGGTCCATCTCCCCTCTCGGCCCACAGAATCAGTAGATCGATTCTACTTAAAGAAATGGTCATATTTATTCTTGATGCTAAGATTGTTTTAAGTCAGCTGGAAATAACTTCTCAGTGCTAAGAGAACTTTCTTCCTGGTACTTCGTCTTCATAGTGAGTTTAGATGGTAAAGTTTTTCTTAGAAATGTTTGATTTTCCAATGGGTCAGAGGTAATTTTAATACTTCAGACCCTTGGTCTAAAGGTAGTTTGAATACTTGTAATAGAATCTGAACTGCATTTATATTGTGAATAGTTGACCAAATGCATAACCTTCCCTCCTTCTGAGGAGAGGGACCAAAATTTCTTCTCGTTTTCTGTGATAGCAAGACATGGGGGGGGGGGCTTCCTTAGGTTCTTCTTAAGCTTACTGCAGATACCAAGTGACATGCTCAGAGTGCTTTGCTGGTCGTCTTTTAAACTTCCCATTCCTTTATTCATAGCTTGGAGACAGGTCTTTTAGAAAGCTTCGATATTTTCCAAAGGTAAGTAAAGCTTTTATTAGCAGTTTTTGAGTCATTGGTGCATAGAAAAAGCTTAGGAGAGATGAAGCTATTTGAAGCGAAGAAACACATTTTTTTTTCATCCTTTCATCACTTAAATATATTAGAATGTGTTCCTGTTCAACTTCCAAAGGAAATGTATCTTTTGAATGGTGTTAGTCACAGAAGAATTGTTTTTCAAACCGTACAAATTCTCTAAGGAATTTTGTGAAAGTAGAATTCAAAATGTAACCAGTTTTATTCTCTTTCTTGTTCTCCAAATTATTTTAAATATATATGTAAGATTCTTGCAATATACTTAAAATACAGGAATGGTGTCCGTTGTGCATAAGTCTTTAAATATGTTTTCTTTTTTAAAAATGTAACCTAGGTAAGTGCTTTATCTGTATTCACATCCCAACAATTATAGTAAAATTTCTGAATTTTTGCAATAGTAATTACTTTATAGGAAAGCACATATAACTATCAAAGTCAGAATAATGATATGAGATTTAGATTCTGTATATTTGCTTAGGTTTATTATGAAGGGCATAATGCCAAATGATGATGTGTGTTCTCTTATGTAGACTGATATGAACTATAAGTAGGTACACAGTGGGCATTCTGTTGTTGTTCAGTCGCTCGGTCGTGTCCGACTCTTTCAACCCCATGGACTGTGGCAAGCCAGGCCTCCCTGTCCCTCACCATCTTCCAGAGTTTGCCCAAGTTCATGTCCATTGCATCCGTGATGCTGTCCAGCCATCTCATCCTCCGACTCCCTCTTCTCCTTCTGCCCTTGATATTTTCTAGCATCAGGGACTTTCTAAGCTTGAAATTTTCCTTATCTATTCAAGTTGCCAATTCCCTATCCACTCTTCTCTCTCTCTCCATGTATGTATGTATAGCACATATACCTACACATGTATGGCCTATATGTGCATATATGTGTGTGTGTGTGTGTGCGTGTGTGTGCGTGTGTGTGTGTGTGTATGTATATATATATATGAGATGGCTGGATGGCATCACCGACTCGATGGACGTGAGTCTGAGTGAACTCTGGGAGACGGTGATGGACAGGGAGGCCTGGCGTGCTGCGACTCATGGGGTCGCAAAGAGTCGGACGCGACTGAGCGACTGAACTGAACTGATGTGTATATGTATACATATGTGTATATACAGGTGTATATACACATAGACAAAACAAACAAACCTCTTTCCCACTCTCTGTTTATATCACTGTAATAAAGTTGTATTCAATATGTAATTACAGTTGACCTTCGAATAATGCAAGGCTTCGGGGCATCAGTTCTATCTCCTGCAGGAGAAAATTCTCCTATAATTTTATAGTCAGTCCTCTAAATCTGCTGGATTCAGCCAACTATGATTGTGTGGTACTGTAATACATATTTATTGAAAACAATCCGGGTATAAGTAGGCCCATGCATTTCAAGTGTTTGTTGTTCAAGGGTCAACTTTACAATACATGTACATGTATATACACACATATATGTAGTAGGTAATGCATATATAACACATATACAATTATATACACATATAGTACATACACTGAATATGCATATACGTGTGTATATATATATTTACAGAAGCTTCCTAGGTGGTGCTAGTGGTAAAGAACTCACTTGCCAATGCAGGAGATGCAAGAGACCTGGTTTTGATCCCTGGGTCAGGAAGATCCCCTGGAGGAGGGCATGGCAACCCACTCCTATACTCTTGCCTGGAGAATCCCATGGACAGAGAAGCCTGGCAGGCTACAATCCATAGAGTCACACAGAGTCAGACGTGACTGGAGTTTAATCATAAGATTACAGAACTCTCCCCCTTCTCTGCATATTACCACCATGCTAACAGGGCTCTAGTATAGTTATGTGGTGATTTTAGCTGAAAAGGCTTCAAGACACAGACCTAGATGTAAAGGAATGGAGGAAAATATACCCTGCTCAAAAGAGACCTGATGTGCCTCTTTTAATTCAGACAAAGCAGACATCAGAAGGAGGAAGTTTATCAGGGAAAAGGGAGTACAGAGAAGTGTAGCAGCTTGCCAGTGACAGAGCCAAGGCTCAGACAGAAACCCTGCCTTCACCGGAACCTGACTTTTCTGATGCTATAAATCCGGTGTGATTAAGACTGTCTTTCATGAAGCTGAGCCGGGTGCCCGACATCTAGTGGGCTTCATTCGTCGGTAAGCGTTGTACAGGCTGACTGATTCCTGGCACTGTTCCTCCTGTTTTCCCGGGTCCTTTCCCTAATCAGTTTCCCGACTCTCGAACTCCAGTTCCCTGTTGGATCTCAGACCTTCCTCCCCCTTTGCTATAAGGCTTGTTTTACTCTGCGGATCAATTTAGAGCTGTCGTGATGCTTGAATAAACTACACTGCCTCCATCACTTAATGTGATTTAAATGAGTGAAAAGGCTATTATTATAGTAAAGTTAGTGACTTGGTCTGCAAATAGAATTTGGAAGTATCAACTATCCTTGGGTTATGGGACCACGACTGGTGTAGAAGCTAGAGGAGATGGTTACAATGAGGAGACCATATTTTTTCCTCCTAAATTATCATATATATTCCACCAAGCAAAGATGGACTGCAGTACTTGACATGATTCTTAAGGGCAAGGGTCATAACTGACTCATCTCTGTTTCTTACAACTTGGGATTTGCAAATAGAAATTGTTTTAATGAATGTTAGAGGAGTTGTAGTCCTTCATAATTGTTTAAAATAGTAAAACATGCCTCAGGTTTTAGGAAAAGCTCATAAATGTATGATAAATATATTGCATAGAAAATTAAATCTATTTCTTACAAAGGAAGGCAGTATGGCATTCAGATAGCACATAAATAAAATAACTCTGTTGTGTCATAAATTTGGCCTAAATCTAACAAGCTAGCTATAAAAAGCACTTCCATTTTCTTGTTCCTTTAAATTTAAAATCGTTTGATAGAGGATTTTAGATGACCCAGGTTTCTGGAAAAAACCGTCTTTGGATCTTTGAATCACGCTTCCTTTGATCTCCATATATGTCCCTTAACAAACAGAAAGTCATTCCATTTCTTAGCCTAGGGCTGGGCTCTTCCAAAAAGAAGTCTGCTTTCCTCTGCAATTCAGTGCAGTGTTCAGTTGCTAGACCGGTACAGCAGTGGGTAAAGGTACTTGAGATGTAGTTCTAAATTAAATATCTTCAAATAAACCAAATTAAGAAAAGCAAGGACTGCCTACATGACCACTCATAGTGACTTACTAGGAAGGGAAGTTTCTCTTGTGTTCTGATTTCCATCATTCATCATCAAGCAAGTGTTTTGTCAGTTAAAATTTTAAACCTGCCGTCTTAAAGCAGATGAGTGCTCCGGCATGACTCAGTGCTAATTATTCTGGTAATCACAGGGTTGGAATACTAGAATGTGTTAAAAGAGCTTGGAATGTCACTACAGCAGTTACGTAATCATCTTTTTAGCTATTTTTCATATAGCTGTGTTGCATAATTGAATCACATAACGTGCTTAATAGAATATTTGCAACCACAGAGCTGTGCTGCAGTGCATCCTGACGTCTGTGTCTGTCTGTGATCATGTGTGTCTGTGTTTGTGATCGTGTGTGGGTTGTGAATGATGAGACTTTATCTACTGAACAGATATTTTGAAGAATTAAAGGGTCTCTATTTCACTAGCTTTTTTAAGATTCGTGTATTGGTGATTTGCACTATTCAACTAAGTCAATTGGTTATTTGACTATTTGACTATTGAATATCTTGGTTGTTTTACTGTTGAATCAATCAGGTTTTTTAATTGATCCATGGCTGATTTCCCTCTTTCTCTCCCTTCCTCCCTTTCTCCTTCCTCCCTTCTCTCCTTCCTTACTTCCTTCCTGCCTGCTTGCCTGCCTGTGACTGCGGATAACACCATTCACAGTCTGTACTTCAAACAAGATGAACTTCAACTGGCGATATAGTTTAGGGCCATTTCCTACTGACCTTTCTTAATTACTCCATGACTCAGTTTCCTCATTTAAAGTTACCTTCATTAAGTTTTCTCAGTATATTAAGAACCAAATCTGTGCAGTTTCATTGTGAGGGCTGTATTCCTTTTGAAATCTTTCAAGTCTTATCAGTGAGGCTTCTCTGGTGGCAGCAGCGGTAGAGAATCTGCAAGAGATGCGGGTTCCATCCCTGTGTAGGGAAGATCCCCTGGAGTAGCAAATGGCAACCCACTCCAGTATTCTTGCCTGAAACATTCCAGGGACAGAGGAACTGGGTGGAATACATTGTATGGGCCCACAAAGAGTCTGACATCACTGAACGACCAGACACACACACACGCGTGTCAGGAAGGATTTGGCTTAAGATTAACTCTTGGTAACTGGTGTGATGCTCTTGTTTTCACTAGGCTTAGCTTGACTATCATAGAGCTATTCACACTTTCTTGCGTCTTGCTTTCTTCCTACTTCAGGAATGCATGAATATTGATTCCTGCATGGCTTCTCACTTGAAGAAATTGGTTGTAGCCCTTAATTGCCCAGCTGGGATTCTGAATAAATTCATAAGTCTGTCCCTGACATGTGCCTCCCACATGACCTGTACCACCACGCTCTCCTCAGGACATGGTCCTAAATATATCATGCAGGCTTTTTACCTACTGAACTGTTACTTGCTCTGGTACTCTTAAAAATTCTAGGAAGCTTCCATAAAACTATGTAAATAATTCCTCTATGCCCAGATTTTAAGTTACCTTTCCCCTTGTAACATAAGGATTGTTGTACTAGTGGAGAAAGCGTGCCATTTCTTCCTTCGCCCACGCCTCTGTAGAATGTTCAGTGGAGACCAAGTTCATGTCTAAGAGCCTCTGTTATGCGGAAAGAGCACCTCACCACTCACCCTTGAATACCACCTTCATCATTTCATTGTCATCAAGCTACATGTATTTTTAATGAGCAAGTGATTCTTTTATATTACAATCTTAATGTCCTAGTCAGTGTTATTCACTGACTTTTAGATTTCCCCTTTCCTGGATAAGTTCCTGTAATTATACTGTTCTCTGACAGCCTCTGCAATGACTTCATAACTGATGAGATATCCTGAACTCATAGTTTCCTGATCTCCTCAGCTTCCCTGGTATCTGACAGGCCTTTACTTCAGCCACCAGTGGTTATACCAAGGCTTGAAAATCATCACCCTTCAGAAGTACTCCACCTTCAAGCTGACAAGTAACCAACTGAACTGACAGATCTGAATGTGAATTTAACCCTGTTCTATATTCTTCTTCATTTATCCACCTCTATTCCTCTGCTGGACGTGAAGATAATTTGTTTTAAAGTTTCCCAGTTAGTATCTCAAGATGGCCTACTTCTTGGCCTCCCACCATTCTTTATGGATAGCAGGTAACTTTTGGTTTGTGTCTCTTGGGGAAAAATCAAGAGTAAAAACATTTTGTTATGTGTTATTTAAAAACAATAAATAACACTTATTACAAACTACTAAGTTTATTTCATATTTACAATTTAATATACATATATGATTGCATATATTATAGTACCATATATGACTGTATAGATTACAAGACCTGGATTTCAGTGAAAACTCTCTTTATGACTGTAATCCTTGATATGCTGTTTAAGATAATCTCATGGTCCTTTATAAACTATATCAGATTCTAGCCTTTCTGATTACTTCTCTGCTAATAGCCACTTACTGTCCTAATTGAGCTGTTCATTCCTTTTCTAAGAGATAAAATTAGACTGTTTTCTCTTTACACTTAGCCAATTCCTTAACTTTTCCTATCCCAAGCCAAATAATTGCTGCAATAGACAGTTGAAAATTTTAATCCTCTAGTTTATGCCTTAAACATTTAGTTAATTTTATTTAAAAATAATATTATAATTAGCAATATAATAAAATTATAATAATTAGCAATAATTAGGTATTTAAAAAATTTGTACCCACTTAGTACCTAAATATTTTCATATTCTATAGCAACATGTTTTAAGATCAGAATATTGACATTATGTATCAATTTTTAATAATTTATAATTATAAAAATTATAATTATGTTTTTATATAATTAAGATGAAAATGTAATCAGTGTATGATAGACACTGAAATGAGAGTGATTTTAAAACATAAGTTTTTTCTCACATAAAAGTACATCTTTTCCCTTTAAGGGCAAGACCTTGAATTTGCATACATTAGTTCTGTGCTAATCCCACTAGATAAAACTGGTTGCCAGGGAGGCTTTAAATATGGTCATTTTCAAATATATCTGCTATATTTAAAGTAAAATGTCTTCCATGGAAAAAAAAAAAATAAGGTCTTTTTTTTTAAGGCAGCCATCAGTTCAGTTCAGTTCAGTTGCTCAGTCGTGTCTGACTCTTTGTGACCCCATGAATCGCAGCACTCCAGGCCTCCCTCTCCATCATAAGCTTGTTGAAAATACAAGCTCTTCTACTAAGGATGTTAATGGTTATTGAGAGGCAACTAGCAGTCTCTACCTTCTGTAAGTAAGACTTCTCTGGTCTTACTTCAGAAACAACCTTTTTTGAGCTCTCATCATAAGCTCAGTTCAGTTCAGTTCAGTTGCTCAGTCGTGTCCCACTCTTTGCGACCCCATGGACTATAGCCTGCCAGGCCTCCCTGTCCATTACCAACTCCCAGAGTTTACTCAAACTCATGTCCGTCGAGTCAGTGATGCCATCCAACCATCTCATCCTCTGTCATTCCCTTCTCCTCCTGCCTTCAATCTTTCCCAGCATCAGGGTCTTTTCTAATGAATCAGCTCTTCGCATCAGGTGACCAAAGTATTGGAGTTTCAGCTTCAACATCATTCCTTCCAATGAACATTCAGGACCGATTTCCTTCAGGATGGACTAGTTGGATTTCCTTGGAGTCCAAGGGACTCTCAAGAGTCTTCTCCAACACCACAGTTCAAAAGCATCAACTCTTCAGCTCTCAGCTTTCTTTATAGTCCAACTCTCACCTCCATACATGATTACTGGAAAAACCATAGCCTTGCCTAGATGGACCTTTGTTGGCAAAGTAATGTCTCTGCTTTTTAATATACTGTCTAGGTTGGTCATAAGTTTTCTTCCAAGGAGAAAGCATCTTTTCATTTCATGGCTGCAGTCACCATTTGCAGTGATTTTTCGAGCCCAAGAAAATAAAGTCTACCACTGTTTTCACTGTTTCTCCATCTATTTGCCATGAAGTGATGGGACCGGATGCAATAATCTTTGTTTTCTGAATGTTGAGCTTTAAGCCAACTTTTTCACTCTCCTTCACTTTCATCAAGAGGCTCTTTAGTTCTTCTTCACTTTCTGCCATAAGGGTGGTGTCATCTGTGTATCTGAGGTTATTAATATTTCTCCTGGCAATCTTGATTCCAGCTTGTGCTTCTTCCAGCCAAGCATTTCTCATGATGTACTCTTCATATAAGTTAAATAAGCAGGGTGACAATATGCAGCCTTGATGTAATCCTCTCCCTATTTGGAACCAGTCTGTTGTTCCATGTCCAGTTCTAACTGTTGCTTCCTGATCTGCATACAGGTTTCTCAAGAGGCAGGTCAGGTGGTGTGGTATTCTCATCTCTTTCAGAATTTTCCACAGTTTATTGTGATCCACACAGTCAAAGGCTTTGGCATAGTAAATAAAGCAGAACTAGATGTTTTTCTGGAACTCTCTTGCTTTTTCGATGATCCAGTGGATGCTGGCAATTTGATCTCTGATTCCTCTGCCTTTTCTAAAACCAGTTTGAACGTCTAGAATTTCACAGTTCCTGTATTATTGGAGCCTGGTTTGGAGAATTTTGAGCATGTCTTTACTAGCGTGTGAGATGAGTGCAGTTGTGTGGTAGTTTGAGCATCCTTTGGCATTGCTATATCATAAGCTAGATCCTGGTAATTATAAATGAATGGAATATAATCTTTACCCTGGAGGTTTTAAGCTAATCCTTGTGATAAGGAGAGGCGGAGGACAGGAGTAAGATACAGTGTCAACTTCAGAATTGTTGTTTAGTTGCTAAATTGTGTCTGATTTTGCAACTCCATGGGCTGCAGCAGGCTAGGTTTCCCTGTCCTTTAATATCTCCTGGAAGTTGCTCAAACTCATCTCCATTGAGTAGATGATGCCATCCAATCACCTCATCCTCTGTCATCCCCTTCTCCTCCCACCTGCAATCTTTCACAGCATCAGGGCCTTTTCCAATCAGTCCGTTCTTCACATCAAGTGGCCAACGCATTGCAGCTTCAGTTCAGCATCAGTCCTTCCAATGAATAGTCAGTGTTGATTTCCTTTAGGATTGACTGGTTTGATTTCCTGGCTATCCAAGGGATTCTCAAAAGTCTTCTCCAGCATTACAATTCTAAAATATCAATTCTTTGGCACTCAGCTTTCTTTACAGTCCAACTGTCATATCTGTCCATGACTCCTGGAAAAATCATAGCTTTGACTAGATGGATCTTTGTCAGCAAAGTGAAGTCTCTGCTTTATAATATTCTGTCTATATTTGTCATAGGACTGGGGTCATTAATGCAGTTTATAGGGGAGGGGTGAGAAACCTCTAGAGAAGATTAGGTATTAGTGAATGAATTTTAGTTTAAATAGAATTTTCCAGATGAAGAATGGGCTAAGACATTCTAGGTAGTGAAGTGTATCAGAATACATATCAGAATAAAAGGATTCCTCTTTGGAGCTTTTAAAGCAGTAGAAGTCCATAAATTGGGGGGCTCTTTCAAGAGAGTATGGAATAGCAACTTAATTGGGATATCCTGATATAATAACTTTTGTTTTGCTTTGTTTTTGTTTTATTGTTAGATTATGTTTTGAGAGTAGAATAAAAAAGAATCAGAAGAGCATGTATTATAAATAGTTTGTTTAATGCCACTGGGAAAAGTAATTCAGAAAGGATTATAGAGTTTGCCAAAAAGATATTAGAGTTTGCTTTAAAAGGTCCAAAACTTTTAACACTGAAAGAGCTGATGGGCTTTGGTTGCTATTTTAATTAATACTTGAGTTTGTCTTCATTTAGTACTTTCACAGTGGGGTCAGTTATCGGGAATTGTCCTGGCTGCGCTCATTGTCACACGGCACAATGGGTGCTCTTACAGCAAAGCAGTCGTGGGCCACGACGCGCACGAACAACTGCAGGGAGCGTCAGGGTGAGCTCACCCTCTCACTAGACTGAGAAGCTTGTCAGTTTTCAGAGTGACTTCTTTCAAAACCAAGCAACCTCAGGTTTTCTTCAATGTGAAGCTTTTAAAGAACTCTTCATGAAGTTGTCGTACGGTGCTAATGCACAATGCACATCATTCATTAAGCCTACACTAATCTGACAGACATCATACTTCAAATAATCACCACCTGCTGCGCTACCTTTGTCCTTCGTGAGCGTAAAGCTCACCTGTCAACAGCAGTCACTCTGGAGTGTGGTATTTGTATATACAAAAGCCTTGCCTTGGCAGATGTGTGCTTGAAAGGTAATGCCTTAAGCCATGAACTTCTGCACTTTTGTTCACTTCGTTTATTGCCTTTTTTTCATAGAGTTTTAAGGTTAATTTTCATTGTGTGATTTTTCTGTTTGTTGTAATAAAAGTATTTTCTTTTACTAATGCAATATAAATCACTGTTGCTGCTGCTGCTGCTGCCGAGTCGCTTCAGTCGTGTCTGACTCTGTGCGACCCCATAGATGGCAGCCCACCAGGCTCCCCCATCCCTGGGATTCTCCAGGCAAGAACACTGGAGTGGGTTGCCATTTTCTTCTCCAGTGCGTGAAAGTGAAAAGTGAAAGTGAAGTCACTCAGTCGTGTCCGACTCTTAGCGACCTCATGGACTGCAGCCCACCAGGCTCCTCCATCCGTGGGATTTTCCAGGCAAGAGTGCTGGAGTGGGTGCCATTACCTTCTCCAAAATCACTGTTACCTGCCATTAAATAAGCAGATTCTATTAGAACTTCTTTATCCTCATAAAAATTGAATTTACCATGAGTTTCCTGGATTTTAAATGACAGCCATGTTGTGGAATTACACTTTGCTTTGTACACTGAGCATATAGAGTGATTTGATGCCTTTAGATGCAGACATTGGACTTTCTGTTTTTAGGAAGTCTCTTCCGCATTGGAAAGCACATTGGATGAAGCCCTTCAAGACATTTTAAAAGCACAAACTGGGTAAATGAGAAAAATAATATATTATCATGAATACATAAAGAACTTAAAAATCATAAATAAAACTGATACCAAACATTTAGCAAAAATATGGATATTAAGTTTGTCAATGCAAATGGGTAATAAATATGTGAAAAAATGCAAAACCTTACTGGGATAACAGAAATGCGAATTAAAAGCATGATGAAATACTAATATTTCTACTTATCTGATTATAAAGATGAGTAAGAAGTATTAGGTTCAGTAGTTTGGGTCCATAAAAACATAAACACTTTAATCTTCTGTTTACAACAGACAGTTTTCAGTCTTTCTGGAAGACCGTTTGGCTATATTTACTACAGTTTAATGTCATGTTATTTACATCCCCATTTTGATAATTTTATAGAAATAAATGCTAAGGAAATAGTAGTGCAAGGACATAAAGATGCATGCATAATATGGCTCATGTGACAGATTTATTGGTCCTAAGAACTAGAAACATCCAAAGTTATCATCCACTGAGAACTGGCAGAATACTGTATGGTGCCCTCATCAGATAGTTATTAAGCAGCCCCTGTGCTGTAAGCGGGGCTTCCCAGGTGGCACCAGGGTAAAAGAACCCGCCCACCCCTGCAGGAGACATAAGAGATGCAGGTTCGATCCCTGGGTAGGGAAGATCCCCTGGCGGAGGGCATGGCATTCCATTCCAGCATTCTTGCCTGGAGAATCTCGTGGACAGAGGAGCCTGGTGAGTTGACAGTCTATAGGGTCACAAAGAGTCGGACACGACCGAAGCAACTTAGCACGCACGCATGCATATTGTAAGTGATGAGTAAAACAACAGTTTCTTTCTCTTCCAAATACTCTTCCCTTTGCTTCCTTCACAGTATACCTATATTTGCCTCTGAGTATCTGGATTTTGCCTGTCTTGGAAGGTTCATCTTCCCCAGCCTAGCAGTTAAATTCTGGATTTCACGAAGTTCTACCTCTCACTTCCTTTCTCATACTCCCCCTCAGTCATTCTTTTTTTCTTTTTTCAAATTGTCATTGTTGACCAAGTCATGAGTCATGAAATCAATACAGTGAGTAGTAACCAAGAATTTGAACATTTATTGCAAGGAAAATAGAGTGTGCAGAGGTACAGATACACTGGCAGTTTTGAGGGATTTCTGTAAACTAAACTGTTATATACATCTGGGAAGGATTTATGAGTTGAGTCTGGTGAGAAGACCCAGGAGGGCACTGTATGCTATGCACAATGGACGGCATTTTATCTTAAAAATGATGAAGAGACACTGATATTTTAAGCTAGATTTTTTTTTTTTTTTTGGCGGAATTTATTATACTTTCTCTATGGGTTTCCCAGGTGGCGCTAGTCGTAAAGAACCCACCTGCCACTGCAGATGTAAGAGACACAGGTTCCATCCCTGGGTCAGGAAGATCCTCTGGAGAAGGAAATGGCAACCCACTCCAGTACTCTTACCTCGAGAATCATGGAACAGTTCATAGGGTCACAAAGAGTTGGACACGACTGAAGTGACTTAGCAGCAGCAGCACTCGAGAAACAGGAGGAGTTGTGCAGATTTATTCCATTTACTGAAAATGTGCATAAGACATTGTAACATCCGGATGTGTAGGATGATATTTATGCTCATCAAAACATCTCTGCAGAAACTGATCTTGTATAAATAATACTTTAGGAAATAATTCAAGTAGCTAGTCACCATAATATTCATCATTGTAATTTCAGGGATATTTCACTTATAACAACTATCTGTGATCTTTACCATTATAGCAGTAGCCAGAGCACATGTGTCTGAAGTTCCAGAATGACGAGTGTTCATCTTATCCTGTACAGTTAGGATATGTGTGGCTCTGGCGTCCCAGCATTAAATTCTTATAATCCTCCTCATATCATCTGGACGTGTGCACACATGCTAAGTTGCTTCATTAGTGTCCGACTCTGTGAGGCTGTGGACTTTAGCACACCAGCCTCCTCTGTCCGAAAAAACCCAAATTTACCTTTTAAAGTAGCAGCTATTTTTGATAGATTATAGACTCTGTGAAATTGGACTCCACATATTTCTTCAAGCATCCTCAGAAATTCCCAGAAAGCTCTGTCTTCATTATGCATACTGAAGTCAATAATTGTGCTTATAGTCAGAGTCCATGGCAGAGATGAAGAAAGGCCTTGTGAATAAGAAAACCTTACCTGAAAAGCCTGTGCACATTAACTTTTCCCCAAAATCTTTGTCAGTGAAGTGCATTTTGCTATTACTAAGCTATGCAGAAAAAAGTCAACCAGTTTATCATTGTCTTATTTTCTTATATCAATGGCAATGTGGGAATAAATATTATACATGCCCTGACTTGTGAAGCATAATATTCTGTAAACAAGTGCATAGCTTCCATCTTTTCTGGATGATTCAGTCATGATTATAGTCTTGCAAATCATAATGATTCCTTAAAGTTATACAAAACATTATGGTGAATAGGTATAGGCTGTATTATATGAATCATGGGAAATTACATGTTTGTGTTACGAAGTTGATAAAACAGTGAAAGCTGTTTAACTGTTCATGTAACAGCCCCGCCTGCAGCATTTGGCAGTTCTTGAATCTCCTTTTTGTAGGTCTTCTACTTTCCATGTCTTACAGGATTTTAGCTTCTCTTGGTGCTGTAGCCAATGTGGCTTTCTCAAATAATGTCTTTCCTTATAAAGAAAAGACAGTGACTTTCATGTGTAAAACAGAAGGGCATTTTGTTAAAATGTCATCTTGAAGTGTCATCTCACTTTTTCTGAGCCTTACGGGTCTGGTTGCCTGTCATATACTTTTCTTTTAGTGCTTTCAGGGTCAGAGTCTCAAGAAAATACAGGAGGCATCTGGGAAGGGAAAGGGTCTACAGCCGGAGAAAGGGAAATGAAAGCATTATACAAGGTTTGATCCAGTGCCCATTATTTTTAGATAGTCTGATTCAAAAAAAAAAAAAAAAAAGACAAGGCAAAGGAGAAGGAGAAGACATTCACAAGCATGAGAAATGAAAACAGAAGGATTATACAAGGTTTGATCCTATTAAAAAATATCAGACACATAAAACTAGTAACCAAATTATCAGTGAAGGAGCAAGTTACTAAAGAGCCATCTTGACTTTACTTTTTGCAAAGAATATTGATATAATATTCAGGTATTTAAGGATTTTCACCTCTCAAATGTCTCTGAGTTTATGATTTTAAACTTTTGCCTACTTTCCTGTTATTGCTGGCTGCTAGTGTCTTCCTAGTGACTTTCATAAGAGGATCTAAGAGCTGAGAAGGACTCTGATACAAGTACGCCTGGATAATGGCAGCCAAGATGTGTCCCCAGAGCCCATTCTTTGGATTCAGAGATGAGTCAGAGGGAAGGAAGGGTGACCTGGAAACTAAGCTAAGATCCAGAAGTAAACCTAGACAATTAAATCTTATAGAAGGTCCCTGGGTGTTTTCTCTAAAAATATATCAGTGGTTCTTTTATTTCACACCACTTAAGCATAAAAACAGACTGTACTACCTTCCTGAGCTAAGGAACAAAGTTTCCAGAAAAGGAGAGAAAGACAGAAAAACTCTTAAAATATTTTATGGAAGCATAATCATAGCTGCTCCAGACTCCATTTACTTGTGGTTAATTGTGTACTACTTACTTCTTTTGGTTTTCATTTTTTTTTCATTGCCAGTAAAATTATCTAAAGCCTAACTATGAATTAATACCTTTTTAAAAATTGTGGTCCAAACACTTAATAGGAGATCTGTCCTTTTAATAGAGTTTAAGAGAACAATACATTATTGTTGACTATAGACATTACGTTTTACAGCAGATATCTGAGCTTATTTACCTTACCTTACTGAAACTTCGTGCCCAGCGATTAATAACTCCATTTCCCTTCCTTCTGAATTTACACTTTTAAATAGATAATTCATACCTTACTTTTATGTGCTAATATGGGACAGCTAACTACATTTTTTTCAGTTGTTTGATCAGTCTTTCATGAATATCAGTTAAATGACATATAAAAGTAGAGAGCCAGAGGTATCTTTTAATATTAATGTTCTTCTTATAATTGAAACACCTGTTTAAGGCATGATGGACACTATTAACATGAATTAAAAGCAGAGTTTATCTTTAGAAAGTTCCCAGACTAATAGGGAAAATAATACATACATCTTAATAATAACTAAAATAGAAAAATATTAAGAACCATTAATATTTTGAACCATGGTGTTGGAGAAGACTCTTGAGAGTCCCTTGGACTGCAAGGAGATCCAACCAGTCCATCCTAAAGCAGTTCAGTCCTGGCTGTTCATTGGAAGGACTGATGTTGAAACTGAAACTCCAATAATTTGGCCACTTGATGCGAAGAACTGACTCGCTTGAAAAGACCCTGATGCTGGGAAGGATTGAGGGCAGGTGGAGAAGGGGATGATAAAGGATAAGATGGCTGGATGGCATCACCGACTCAATGGACATGAGTTTGGGTGGGCTCCGGGAGGATGGACAGGGAGGCCTGGCGTGCTGCAGTCAATTGGGTTGCAAAGAGCGACTGAGCGACTGAACTGAAACTGAAACTGAGGACCATCAGGAGAACCATAAAGTCTTCTAACTTGACTTTGAAATGGCCACTCATTGTCTACCCCCGTTTCTTTAATAGTAGTCCATGGAGATTTTCCTTCTCTCCTTACCTGGCTGGGTCAACAATGATCTCCTCCCCAATGGGTAGATTGGTCTAGAAAGCTTGCAGACACCTTCATTTTTAGAAAAAAGTTATGACATGTTGCAGTTTGGGTCTGATGACCTTGACTTTATAGAACTGAGTCAAATGGCTTCTGTGGGAATTGGAGTCTCGATAGCTATCTTTGGAAAAGTCAATGGCTGAAAGTTTTCAGATACAGATAATCCCCTAGAGTATTCACCTCAATTCACTGTCGTGTTGGAGAAGACTCTTGAGAGTCCCTCAGATGGCAAGGAGATCAAACCAGTCGATCCTGAAGGACATCAAACCTGAATATTCATTGGAAGGACTGATGCTGAAACTGAAGCTCTGATAATTTGGCCACCTGATGTGAAGAGCTGACTTCTTTAAAAAAGATCCTGATGTTGGGAAAGATTGAAGGCAGGAGGGGAAGGGGACAACAGAGGACAAGATGGTTGGATGGCATCACTGACTCAATGGATGACAGTTTGAGCAAGCTCCGAGAGATGGTGAACAGGAAGCCTGGTGTGCTGCAGTCCATGGGGTCGCAAAGAGTCAGGCACAACTGAGTAACTGAGCAACAACAAATTCACCTCGATTGCATTTTTTTAAGAATTTTACAAAAAGGCTAGCTTTATAAGTCCATACTTTATCCTTTAAAAAAAAATAGATTTTGGCCCATTTAGCTCACCAGAATCAATATTTAAAATCATTTATATATTTGATCATCAAAAACTTGGCAGAAGGAAAGCAGAATTTTGTGGCTTTATTTTTGTCTGTCTCAATCGAGCTGCTAATATGCTCTCTGATATTCATATGGGGGAAATTTCATTTCCTGATTGAATTTGGTGCCTGTCAAGCTGAATATGCTTTCATTTTGACACCTACATTGTACTTTTTAACTTCCATACTGTTTTCTTGGGCATCTGCTTGTACATGGGCAATCTTTGACTTATGCTGTCCATACTTTTGCAGTATTAATTATCTCTGCATTGACTCTCAGTACAGAGAGGGCATTGACATTTTGAGGCAAGAGAATTATTTTTAGGTAATTCTTCTAGCATTTAAGGCAATAATCACAGTAGAAAGTTTCTTTTTAGATTTATATTTAAATAATCTGACATTGATTAATGGTAACATGTAGGAATGATGCTAAAGCTGAAACTCCAATACTTTGGCCACCTCATGCGAAGAGTTGACTCATTGGAAAAGACCGTGATGCTGGGAGGGATTGGGGGCAGGAGGAGAAGGGGACGACAGAGGATGAGATGGCTGGATGGCATCACATACTCGATGGACGTGAGTCTGAGTGAACTCCGGGAGATGGTGATGGACAGGGAGGCCTGGAGTGCTGCGATTCATGGGGTCGCAAAGAGTTGGACACGACTGAGCGACTGAACTGAACTGAACATATGGGATAAATGTAGAAGCAGCTTTTACAGTGTTTTCAACCTGGATGCCAACATCATAGAATACATTTTAATTATCTCCTTTTTACTCTCTATGGTCCTTTTGCTGATACCATGGTCCCAGTAAAACATGGACCTTTCACTGCCACTTTAACTTGGAGTAACTGTCCTCCAATCTAGCTTGATTTGTGGAATGAAAGGGTTCAGCTTTGTCTACCCAAGGAACTTAGTAACAAAATAAAACAAATGAAACTCACTTGTCTTGAGAAAGAAGTTTCCCTCTTGTCTCACTTCATTGAGTTTTTAAAGACAAAACAAAGAAACAGTGTTTATCTGTGTCCACAAAATGTGGACTTAACCCCTCTAATTTCTGATTCGTTAAATGTACTGAGTCAGGAACAAATGGCATATGTAATAAGTCTTGGTCAGTTTAGAAAACTCACACATAAAAAAAAAATCAGAAGTGATTACATTCAGAAGATGGTGAACTGTCATTAAAAGAAAAGTCTACCATCAAGATGGCATTGTCTTGCTACATTGAAACATAATACATCATTTAGGGAGCATGGGGCGAACCATAGTTTTGGTGATAAGAATCTGCCATAATCACTTGAGGTATGAATTTAGTGAATGGGACTATGGTTTCCCGATTCTGGTTGACTAAGGAAAAGTGTTTTCCTCTAGTTTACATCCCAAAGTAACTGCCTTGAAATCTATACTACAAGCTGGCGTGTTATTCCCCTTCCACATAGCACAGTTGGCGATGAAGCTAATAAAGAGCCCTGAGAAATGTCCTGTCTCTAACACACTCCAAGTACCACTCAGTCATGTAAATCCCTGTCCTTCCCTGTATTTACCGTTATTAGATTCAGAGTGTTTTTCTTTTTTTCCCCACTTTTGAGAGTCAACCGTTCTTTGCCTCAAAATTACAGACCTAACTTAAGAATATAGAAAATATATTATTTCTCGTAAGGAGATAGGCTCAAAACATGAGTTTTCTACCTCTAATCAAAAGCATTTTACTTGTTAAGAAAGCCCCAAAGAACATCTTTTTATGATGCTTTCCAAATTTCACTTAGCCCTGTCTGTTTGGACAGGAATCTGTTATGGGCTTCAGGGGATTGCAATCAGTATAGAACGCAGATAATTCTGGTTTTCTTGGAGAGAACCTCTTAGTTTTACCGCTAAATCCAGTATTACAAATATGCGATGATAACTTGTGCTCTGAAGCCTCATTCTGCCACGGTTGCCTTTGCCATTAGGCTTTTAGTCACTTGGTCCTTGTTTCCAGCTCTCACACTCCTTTGTCTCTGTATTCAAGCACTCTGCTTCGTAGCTTTTGCATTTATTTGTCCCTTTTTCTGGGTCATCATATACCAAGTGTTTGAATAACATTTCTTAATATTATTAAAAATTAAGCTCATATATAATCTACTTGCCCTATATCTCCCTTCGCCATGTTTTAGGTTTTCATCATGCTTGGCGCTATCCAGAACCATGCTGGCTATATAGTAACTACCAGCCACACGTAACTTTTAAATCTGTTAAAACCAGATGAAATTAATAGTTCAGTTTTTCAGTCATACTAGGCATATTTCAAGTGCTCAATGGCCAGCTTTAATTAGTGGCTATCTTATTCCATATTACAGATCTAAAATTATTATGTTCAATTATTCCTTTAATCTTGTATTATCTATTTCCTCTCTATGTATACTTATGCCAACTCTCTTTCTGCCCTTCTCAACTAGAATAAAAACCACAGGAAACCTGAGATGTTGTTTATCTTCTTTACTGGTATTTCTCCAAGCCTGAAACTATTAGGCAAATAGTGGATTCTCGGACACTTGCTCAATAGATAAGTTAATGAATATTAAGAACTAGAATGAATGGCTTTCAAATGTGCCACTCCAGAATAGTGGTCAACATTCAAAGGATGTTTCTCAATATGGAACTGATTTAAACATGGAAAATTATACTATAAGTCATCTACTGCGAGTCCAAGACCATCCTGGGAACTTTGTGTATTTTTCAAGCTTGTTTGGTTACACTGCTGTCTACAGTACAGTGACTTCTCTTTATGGACTACAGGGAATTTTCTCTCAGTGTTCAATTCTAGGAACAGTTATATTTCTTCTGAGTAGCTTTTTTGTTTTAATGCTGTGCACCCTGCTTTTCACTTGCAATGACCACTATATCCATTGAAGCTAATATCATTGTCCACCTCGAGAAAATGTGCAAAACTCTAAGATTCAAGTTTTGTCTATAGATACAATCCAGGCTTATTTTATTTGCCTTCCATTTCCATGAATTTCTTCACTTTTCCCTTCAATTATAGCCTGGCATGAGAAAAATTATTTTTGCAACAGGAAAAATATGAATAAATTTATTAGAAGGATAGATAGTAATATTTTATTTCATATCAGGGAAGAACTTCATTCTAAGTTTCTATATGCATTAAGGACAGGATAGGATGCTTTTTAAGTATATAAAGAGTTAAATGTTCTAGTAGATCCCTTTAGAGTGATTGGGGGATTATTTAAAAATCAGACAAATCTGTAATATTAGGAATGTTTCAAATTTCTTTAGATGACGTACTCTGAGAAAAAGAGGCCTTATTTTTTTTCATGGTTTGAAATAGCTTCTGATGACAGTTTAAGTAGAGCTGTAACCGTAGCTGCCACTGACACTAATAGCAGAAAGGGAGGGCCACCATTCAGAGGCCATGGTGGGACCGAGCCGATGGCATGTGGTGTTGGGAGATGATGCTCACTGCGCACTTAGCAGAGCCTAGGAGAGCAAGGCTGTCCTCAGACACTCGCCTGAACACTGCGCTATTTGCAGTGAATTAAATGCAAGACTGAAACCCACACGTGGATTATTATTGGCTTGGTCATTTATTTTTATTTGGGGATAATCATTCTGTGCAAGCCATGTGTGTGCGTGATTGTTTTAGTCTGCTTAGTCTTGGGCTTTCCAAGGTAGAGTTGGTAGTAGGTCATTGCAGTTGACTGTGTGTGATGTCTGATCATCTTTGCAAAGGTTTAATTTGATGGCAACATTTTTATTCGAAACCTACATCACAGAATTATACAGAGTGGAAAGCTAAACTATTGCTATTTCATTTTCACAAGTATTTGAGTGCTTATTTGGTTCATTTCGATGTTGTTAGAAAATTAATACAGCATTATTTTTCTGATGGTGTTTCCCGTTGTAGTCACTCTAGAAATGGAGCTAATCACACCAGCTCATTCAAGGAATATAGCTTCAGGAATGAATGTTTTTTTTCCTTTATATTGAAATGGTAGTTTTCTAATAGAGGTACTGAATGTTGTGTATTCAAATATCTTTAAAGGAATACTTAATTCAGAATTGAGTGCAAAGAAGCTGTAGAAGATTATTCATCCATGTAGATACAATTATATCGTGGTAGATAATGGATTTGTGTTATTCTGAATGTCTATACATGGTTACAGCGAGACTGAAGTTGTTTTTATAACTTTTCAGTACACTGAACGAAAGAAAAGTATGACAGTAGAAAGCATCTGATAAATTAAATGTGACATGTTTTTTATCCGTATAAAATGGTTTCTGAGCAGCTGGTAATTGTGAATATTTCAGCAGTCATCTTTGATGTGGAATACTTCTTCTGTGTTCAACACTAATGAGTTGTGAGTCGTACTTCATCAAACTGACAGTCTCCTTACTCTTGTAAACAGGCACGTGATACACCTTGTAAAACTGGGAAAAGATGCTCAACTCACCTTTGGAGCACACAGAGCTCCTTCTTTTCTCTCTCTCTCTGTTTCACCATCAGCTTTTCCTCCAAGGACAGATAATATAAAAGGAGCCTCACATGCTCTAGGTACTTGCTCATCCCCAGCATCGTTCTGTGCACCAGAGTACATGCCACCCATTAGACGCTTTTCACCGTTCACGTCCACTCGAAAGCAAAACGTGAACCTACACATTGGCCAAACTAATAAATGAGTGCAGCAAGAAATCAGAGATTGTTTAAATTGCTTTGATATGAAATGTTTGGCTTTCTGGTTTTAATATAAATTCTTTTTAGAAAACAAAAGATACCTTATATTCGTCCAACTTTTATAAAACTTTAAAGAATATTTTTACAACACCCATATTCTTAATAATTCCATGAAATGGGAAGTTTACACACTATCCCATTTTAGAGGTGAGGGAAGTTACACAGAGATGAATGCTCATAACAGAGAGAGAATGCCATGCTGACACTTGTACTTTAGTATATAGTTCTAATTTCCTAAGTGATAGAAAGAAATTAATCTAACTGCAGTAGGAACATGAAAGCACACAGAATAAGAATTATCCAAAGAGAACTAAAGATGTTAAGATCAATTAATCAAGAGGTACATTTTAATACATCTAAAAGGCTGAAATTAGCTGTGATGCCGGAATGACTAAACCACCTTGGGGCTGATTGAGTGTTATTAGCAATATTAACCCAACTCATTCTCCGGAGAAACATTTAAGATTTCTATTAAAATAAGAACATTACTGTAAACTTTGAGTGGAGATGAAACTTATTGTGCAGCTGCCGCCAGGCTTTCGAATCAACGCCTTCTGATCTGTTTTATACTCTGGGATTCTATGTAGTATTACTGTGAAAAAAGAAATCCAGTGCTGACTAACAGATCGCTTCACTGCTACTCATCTATATCTTCAGGCAATCTTCCAGGGATAACAATTTAGAATTTCAAGAAGAGAAATAATGATGAGACTTAGTAATCTTGTAGAAAGTGGAATTGAAGGCGCTCAGTCTTGTCCGACTCTTTGCGACCCCGTGGACTGTACCCTATCATGCTCCTCTGTCCATGGGATTTTCCAGGCAAGAGTACCGGAGTGGGGTGCCACTGCCTTCTCCAGAGGATCTTGCTGACCCAGGAATCGAACCCAGGTCTCTCCCGCATTGTAGGCAGATGCGTTACCATCTGAGCCACCAGGGAAGTCCACCAGGAAAGTTCTACTATTGTAAAACATGATGGTTTTTCCAAGGAATTTCATTTTGATGCTTCTGGAAAATAGGTGAAAATTGGTAACCTGAAATCACTTCCAGACAGTATAAATAAAATGTAGTATCTTGTGTACAGGCATACAAGAGTTCACAAACAATTAAGGGATGTCCTCAAAAACCATGAAAGTCAAAGAGCACCACATACCAAAAGAACCCCAAAACTCAGACCAGGTCAGATGTGGTCTGAGGCTGGGGTTAACTCAGAGCTGAGGGGGAACTCCATGGAGTAGACCAACAGCAACTTAGGACCACCAAAAGGCTGTAACCTCGATGGACTAGAAAATGCCTCCATCAGCACAGGGAAATGACAAGGAAACTTTCCATTAGCTGAAATTTCCTTTGGCCCTTCCGGCCCTGCTGGCAGAAAGCTGTAATGCAAATCAGATGTCTTCATGAAATCACTCCTTCACTTTATGAGATAGGCATCATGTCTCTGTTAAGCTTTGCCTTTTCTACTCTAAACATTACCAGTCTTTCAGGTATACTTATGTGGCATGATTTTGATTATTAGATAACCACATTAACTTTCCTCTTAACTTGGTTAGTGTGTAGAAATTCTGAGTTCAAATTCTAGCTCTTTGAGCCCACTTTCCTTGACTTTAAATTTGAGATAATTGTTGCCTGAGTCAAAAATGAGGTTAGTAGACATGCAGTTCCTTAACACCTGCTGATTAGTAAGTGCTTAATATTTTCCTTTTTAAATTGCTGTTTGTTTTGTAAACTGAATCACTTTGTTGTACACCTGAAACTAATCCAACATTGTTAGTCATCAATACTCCATTATAAAATATCAGTTCAGTTCAGTTCAGTCGCTCAGTCATGTCCAAATCTTTGCGACCCCATGGACCGCAGCACGTCAGGCTTCCCTGTTCATCACCAACTCCTGGAGCTTACTCAGACTTGTGTCCATTGAATCAGTGCCATCCCCTTCTCCTCCCGCCTTCAGTCTTTCCCAGCATCAGGGTCTTTTCCAGTGAATCAGTTCTTTGCATCAGGTGGCCAAAGTATTGGAGTTTCAACTTCAGCATCAGTCCTTCCAGTGAATATTCAGGACTGATCTCCTTTAGGATGGACTGGTTGGACCTCCTTGCAGTCCAAGGGACTCTCAAGAATCTTCTCCAACACCACAGTTCAAAAGCATCAATTCTTCGGCGCTCAGCTTTCTTTACAGTCTAATTCTCACATCCATGCATGACTACTGGAAAAACCATAGCCTTGACTAGACGGACCTTTGTTGGCAAAGTAATGTCTCTGCTTTTATTGCTGCTTATCTATAAAGAATCAGTTTTGCATTTATATACCTATAAGCATCTTATGTCAATGTGATTCAGTAGGAAAGAAAACCATTGTTTAGATATGCTTCATTCTTCTTGAAGTCACTATTCAATTCACTATTTGATAATAACAAATATCAATTATTTGGAAGTTGTTGAAGTTAGAGTCTTTGAAGTCAAACAGCCTTTGGTTATTGAACTCCACTTCTTAACATTAACTTCAGTGGGAATCTGGAAAATTCATTTAACATCTTTTTCAGTCTTCCTATGTGTAGAATGTAGTAGGCAATAATAGGTCATACCTTACAGAATTGTAATGATGATTTAGTTATGTTACATACTAAAGTGATTAACACAGAATATGCTCTGCTGTGCTTAGTCGTGTCTGACTCTTTGCACTCCATGGACTAGCCCGCCAGGCTCCTCTGTCCATGAGGATTCTCCAGGTTAGAATACTGGAATGGGTTGCCATGCCCTCCTCCAAGGGATCTTCTTAACCCAGGGATCAAACCCAGGCAGCCCACATTGCAGGTGGGTTCTTTACCACCTGAGCCACCAGGAAAGCCCAACACAGAACATGGCACATGGTAAAGAGTAAATGTTATCATTATCATTATAGAGATAAGAAAAAAAATATTATAAGCAAACAGCACTGACCAGTGAAGTGTAATATAAACATGCACACACACTAAAATTGATATACTTTATCTTCAAGGAGAACCAAACTTACTCAAGAAACCATTGCTAAGGAATGTTTTTAAAAGGAAGTAAAGAAGAAAAGCCTATCATAAAGTCAGTTATAATTCACAATAGTAAAAATTGTTAACAATACTTTGACAGTGAGTGAGGATACAGAACAGTTTAAAGATCCCCTGGAGCAGGAAATGGCGACCACTCCAGTATTCTTGCCTGGAAAATTCATGGGCAGAGGCGCCTGGAAGGCTATAGTTCATGGGGTCACAGAGAGTCAGACACGACTGAGCACACATACACACACATAAACTCAAAAAGCAGGGTCATCCCAAGTCATTTAGCATGAGAACAGCCAGGCCTACAAACGTTAATCGTTGTGAATGCCTCAGCATGGAGATAACAGAGAAATACCTAATGAATTTCATAGAAAATGAAAATGAAACCAAAAGCTGGGGTCTTTAAGTTGTGAGTTTCCATTATCTAAAGAAATCAGTGAAGTAGGTGTTTATTTCCAAGTGGATAAGCCAAGGGTTTCCATAATTGCTTACTGAATAGATAAACACTTGACCTAAGCTTCATTTGCCAAATAATCCTTGATGTGGGACAGTGGGACTCAGCTAGCCAAGGTCATGCAGATTCGTCTCATGTCGCTTCTGCGTGCCTGAGTCATATTTTGTTGAGTCAAGTGCTTTGCTTTGGCTTCCTGTGGCCTATCAATATATTACAGAAAAAAGAAATGACCTGCGTGGAAAAGTCTACTGAAGCTGGTGTTTCCTCCTGACTGTAATCACTGTGTATAATGTCTATCAGATAAACAGAATCCCGGTCTGGCCCCCAGCTTTTCTACAGTTTGGAATTTGAAACAAGAGCCACAATGGAAGTATGCAAATCTCTCAAATGCAAAGAAACCCTAAAAAGTGATATAAAATGCTCAAGCATTGATTATTTGGTAGACATTAGAAAGGCAAAGAATTACGTCACTCTAAATTCAGAGTGGAACAGAAATTGACAACTCCTGATCCCAGCATTAAAGAATAATTTCTATCATACGGGTGTATTTTAAAGATTTAGTTCTGTAAGTTACCTCTTAATGAAAATTCATGGGAAAATCCTCCCACAGAAAGTCACAAAGGATATTTACTGTCAATAGCTTTAGACTATTACCAAGTTATATTCACAGTGGTGTGAAATATTAGTTCTGTCAGTTATTTACAATTTATGGGACTTTTGCAGAGCTTCAGCAATGCAGATAAGCATTGCTGTGCTCACTCAGAATATTGGATACATCCTCCTCACACTTTGAAAAGCAAATAAAGTACATTTATCAATCCTGACATTGATCCCTTTTTACCTAGCTCAGCAAAGAATCATGTAAATAATACAAAATTGAAAAACTGGAAGACCAAACAGAATAAGCAGTCTTGTAGATTATAATTGAAATATTTAAAAGAAGAAATGAGTTAAGTAATTCATGGGGTCGCAAAGAATTGGACGTGACTGAGTGACTGAACTGAACTGAACTCTGATTTAAAGTTATTCCTTTTGTTAATTCTCCCTCTCTAAAAAAAAACTGCATATAAACAGATGACTAACCACAATCTCATATGTTTTCACAAAAATAAAACAGAAATTACATATATAAAATGTATCATTGTTCTGTGGAATCTCCACTGAGGTACAGCAATTGCTTTACTGATCATGCTTAGAAAAATCCCCAGTGTGTCCAATTTCACATTAAAATGACTAGTACTTCTTAAAATGTTTAGTACTTCTTAGAATGTTATTTTGTGTAATAGGAATTTAATTTTCATAATAAATCATTTGCCACAGTGAGAGGGAACTTGAAAAGGAACTGATTTCCTTGGTTTATCTTTTCTGGCATTGCAGTGTGTGATCTCACAGAGAAATATACAATTAAGTATATATTACGAATTAACTTATTAAGAAATGCTTGTCTTTCTGACATTTAATTAAAAAAAAAAAACATGTTTTGCTACATTACAGTTAGAAAATTGTATTGTTTTTCATAGGAAATACTGTTTACCATACTTTCAAATTCTACAGTTTTCCTTTGCTGTCTTGTTTTTTATGTAAAGTAGGATAATACCCTTAGACACCCTTTGGGCACTGACACAAGTGAATAAAATGACTTCAGCAGGGAATGGGTAAGATTATGGCATCCATCTGGTTCTAGTTTAACCAGCATTAACACTTGCCTTTTATACTTACTGTTAAAATTATTTGGGAGGCAAAGAGAATACAGTCTTGTGATGTACTAGGCTAGGTACAGCCAACAACTAAGGCTTCCTTTTAATGTCACCTAGGAAGATGTTCCCAGAGCCTGTTAGCTCCACGGTACTCAAGTGCTTTGCGTTAGGAAATGTCAGCCTCTTCTCATAAAGGCAGTTTGGAAAAACATCTTTAAAAAGGTAAACAGAGTTCTATCGTATTTACGAAAAGGTGTTACACTAACCCAATAGCATCTTTTGAATATACATGGGTCTTCTCACGTTTTCCCTAAGCAATAAATGAATTTCATTGGTTGAAATATTACCTTTGAAAGTGAAAAGTGAAGTTGTTCAGTCATGCCCGACTTCTTGCGACCCTGTGGACTGCAGCCCACCAGGCTCCTCCATCCATGGGATTCTCCAGGCAAGAGGACTGGAGTGGGTTGCCACTTCCTTCTCCAGGGAAGTAAAGTCTAAACTTCTTTCGAACGTGATCAACACCCTCTTTTAAAACCCTCTCCAGCCCCGCTTCTCTTTGCTCTTCTTTCTGGTTCCATATTCTAGAATACGGGACTCGTTCCTTCACTTATCCAGGAGTGGAAATCAAGCACCGACGAGCCAGGCCCTGAGCTCGATGGCGGGGTTAAGTACCAATGGCCCAGAAGGACCCGGTCCTGTTCTTGGGGGGTCTCTCAGAGGTCAGTGGGGATGTCCCCAATAACTGCGACTCCGAGGCCCGGCGCGGGGCCGCTCAGGGCTGAGTGTGGGGGCAGCAGTTTTCCAGGCTGCCTGCTGCTGGGAATAAGCTCTACCAGTGCTCCCCCTGCGGGAGTCCTCCTTTCAGCCCTCCAACCTGCATTGCTTTTCGTTATTTGGAAACACCCTGTACCTTCTATGAATTTCTTTTATTTTGCTTCTCCGTAATTACTCTGAATGCAGTGATTTTCCTGTGTGGATGCTTTCACCCTGAACTGAAATTTGTAACAAGTGCACAATTTTATCTCCTTTGCAGGCCTGGCCCTTGGCAAGGTGTCCAGCCCTGTGGCACTTATTCAATGGGCAATAATAATAGTGAATAAAACAGTGCAACAATAATAATAAGGAATACAGTACGACAGTAATAATAATGAGGAATGAAACACAGCATGGCTTAATTGTTTAACATTATATAAATTAGTATTGAAACAAGTTGACATCCATGCTCTGACTTGATTTGCCAAGTTCAGAAGATTGTTAACTTCAAATGCTTCTATTAATAGTGTTAATGATTGACTGACAGGCTAGTTTTTCTTCAAACATAGTTTTATTCCTACATGTTGATTTTTGTTTTTTAAAATGGGTTCTGTTTACCCAGAGAGTATGTTTGTATTTATAGTAGGGACTTAATAAATATGAATTGCATGAATGAATGAATGGTTATTCTCATTGCAGAAGAAATTGATAAATGACATTTTCTAATGTTTCTTTCAGGCCTGGAATTTTTATGCCAAAATATTGATTTTATTGGAGACTTGAAAATGAATACAGGCCCTAGCTTGAAAGCAAACATGTCAGAATACATAAAAGTATACACAAGTAACATTTCTAATAATACAGAATTTATATTTATGAAATATTCACAGTAAGTATGTTTACTAGTGTAGTATTTTTTAACTTCTCCATCTTTTTATTATTAAGAAGTCTAAGCTCTCAATCTCTTTGCAGTCCTTCCCATTTCTTTTCCATTTTTGTATCTTTCTTTGCAGATCCTGTGCTTGGCCATTCTCTGCCACCCCATCCATATCACGTCTCTGGTATACCTAACCTCTCTCCTTCTTCCCTTAACCATTGATGACCTTGCTGTCTGTATGTTGCTACTTCATCTGTGATTCTGGGCTTCAGAGGAACCTGCCTAATCCTCCGCCATATCCTCTCTAAGGTGAACGTTCTGTCTCTTGTCGGTTGGTTAAAATCTCTTCCTATTTAGTTCATTTCAATTTGTAATGGAGGATAACTGCCTTAGGGTGCGTTGTTGGTTTCTGCTGTGAATCAGCCATGTGTATACATACGTCTTCTCCCTCGTGATTCTCCCACCCCCCCAGGTCATCACAGAGCACCAGGCTGAGCTCCCTTGCTCTACGGCAATGCCCCACTAGCCCTGTAATGAACACACAGCAGTGTGCACGTCAGTGCTCCTCTCTCAGCCCATCCCATTCTCTCCTGTCCCCATCGTGTTCCCAAGGCCTTCTCTGCATCTGCATGCCTATTCCTGCTCTGCAGATGGGCTCATCAGTATCGTTTGCCCTATCCTTCATATTTTCCCTGCAACGACTTTTTGCTCAGAGGTTCATCTTGGTTCCAGGCAACGGTCTAGTCCTCTACTGCCTGTTTTCTAAGAAGAAAAAAAAAATCAAATATGCATAAACTGCATCCAAATATTTTAATCCTCTAATCATTTGTGTTGCTTAGCTTTGACTGGAACTGGTGACTCTAGCTTCTCTGTAGAGGGTTAGGTTCTGCAGCTTTGCTCTCAGGCTCTGTTGCCAAAATCACGTTTGAGTCAAGATTTTACCTTTGATACCTCTGTGCTGGGCCATCTGGTCAAATGCTGTGACTTTTCCAGAGGTTGGTTTGTTGTTTGAAGTGACAACTGAACTTGAAATTGGTTTGCATGCAGTTTTTCCCCGTGTCCTCTGTTTACTGTTGCTTCATTTCAGTCAACCTTGCAAGAGTTCATTGAATGTCCCACTGACATCCATTCCTCTCAGGTGGTTTTGCAGCTAGATTGCCATGAACGTCACTTTACAAAGCGGGTTATTTTACTCAGTTGGTTGTCCATGTAATGTAGAGAAGTGTATGGATGGTGGTGAGCAAACCATTGCACATCGCCAAGGCAATTAAACCACCAGGAACTATTACTGCTTTACCGACCTTGACAATTTTTCTGAAGTTCAAAATAACAAGAAAACCATGTTCCAGCAGCTTCTCAGAAGCATTTAATTTATGTTTAATCCAGTCCCACAAATATTTATTGAGAGCTAACTTGTTTACAGATTCCAGGTCTATGATAGAAGGTTTATGGTGTGTGAGTGTGTGTGTGTGTGAAATTAACATGAGATTAGTGGTGAGTCTGACATTCCCGGTATACTCACCTGTGGTTAAAGTTGCCCCACCTTCAGGCTGAGCTTTGTCCAGATCTTCAGGCAACGCTGACACGTGCTGCCAGGGAAGAACAGCCTGACATCACTGCTGTCGATTTCCTGCCTTATGCCTTGGGGTCGTTGTCTCTGACAGTAGTATCTTGGCACCCCCATATCCAGGAGGTAACCACAGAGATATCATATTTTCTGACTTCTCCTGGGTTTGTCTTTTTAAGTTTTGTCATATTTTCAGACCATACCTGGAACCAGGAGTAAAACCCATTTTGTTTGGTTAAGATTCCTGATACCCCATTTAGCACTTACACCTGCCTCTGTCCTGGGCTAGGTCTACAAATTAGGTGAGTCATCCCAAAAGACTCAGCTGTTGCCCCTTTGTCATCTGTAACAACAACCTATATGGACAGCTGTGCTAAGCACTTTACATAGATTATATCCAGTTCTCACAATAACATTATGTGATGCAGTTTAAAAAACTGAACAAGTAGAAGAGCTGAGATCCAAACTCACATTGGTCTCTGACTTAATTTGGGGTACCATAAGCCCCCAGAACATCTGTTGCTGCACCCTTTGGGGCAGATTGGACACCCTTGCACAGCCGGTCAATCATGTGTAGTTATCTGAGCTTTAGATCTTGAGTCTGCCTTCATATTTTTTTTTTCTCCCTGCAATGCAATCTTGTATCTAGTTAGTAGCAGTGATCGTTCTTAATTGCAATCAGTGGATACAGGCTTTAAATAGCAAAGGTATTCATTATAAGGGACTTGATAGCTCACAGAATTGGTGGGCGTCCTGGAAAACCAGGCTTGAGGCTGTGTCATCAGGAGCTAAGCTAACATGCGTGTACAGGAGCGTTAGCCCTGCGACTACTATGCAATAGCATGGAGGAATGCCTACCATCCCAGTGAGGTTACCTCTGAGCCAGGAACTTGACCTTGCATCATTTGGGTCATTATTGCCCCTGATGCTTTCACCAGGAATAGCCAGAGGCTACTGAAAACCCCCCACACCTCCAACAGAATTAGAAGCTTCTTCCTCACATTATTCCCAGCCGAATGCAATTTGTCTGTTTCTGCAACTGATTCTGTAGCGTGGATAGCACACCTCCATCTCAATTTAAGGGAATTTGGGTATTTCAGTTTGTGCTTTGAATGGAAATGGAGAAAGTCATATTTTGAAAATTTGTTCAAGCACCAAAGGGCTTTTCAGTAGGCAGTGTGCAACCCCATTTGTGACTAACATCCAGCATAGTTGGCTAGCCCTGTAACTTAATTACCTCTGTGTACTTTTCACTCCTAAATATCTCCTCCAGCTGACCAATTTACAGGCCCCCAAATGCAACTTTAATAACATTTAATAATACATTAATAACATTTGCTGTACAGAACTATGCAGAAGCAATTGCAATCGAGTGCTGTGTGCAAAGCTTTTTCTAAAATGAAGGAATTGTTTCCTAATATTACCCATAAATTCAAGTTTTACATTTTATTTTTCTTGTGTTTATAACGTTCTTTGGAAATCTATCCTGTCCTTGGCTTACCCAGTATTATACTGGTCTGCCTGGGGTCCCCACGATGAAATAAGCCAATACGCAAACAAGCAAATAATAAGTAAAAACAGATGATGAACAGGTCATGAGTGCATTGCTCTAGGGTCAGGGCACTGGTACAATTGACGAAGGCGCATTAATCAGAGTGCTGCACCATTTACGATGACGGGCGGCCCCTCCTTATTATTCCTGGGATGATACGGCCAAATAAGCAAAACACAGATAAACTCTCCAGAGGAGAGTAGCCACAGCCAACAGGGACAAGGGCTTTGTGGTGACTAAAATGCTGTAATTAGCGGAGAGGACTGGAGCACCAATTGAAGGAGAGGGATGGATCGAAGAGTTATTTTCTCTGCTCAGAGAAGCTTTTTCAGCTATCTTTGTTCAGCAGCAAAATGGAGTTATTTTGGAGGAGAAAATGACCTCAGGCTTTTAGGACCTGGGACCACCTTGGGTTGGGAGGGGCCTCCTGGAGCTGGGGGTTGTGCTGTAGCATGGCTTTTTGAAATCATGTTGTCAATAGCAAAACAAGCTATGAAAAAATAATGATGATTTATTGCCTTTTGTTTTGTCCTGAGTTACTCTTCCTTTGAACATTAAATATCATACAATATTACTGTAGGTGAACTGCTTGTTTATGATACCCAATTAAAGCCAGTTCAGGGATGAATAGTTATTTACTGTCATCTTGGATCTGATTAAGTAGGTTTTTTTTTTTGAATGTTCTAAACTGATCCATACCTGAGAGGATACTTGAAATCTGAATTTACTGTCCTATATTCCTTTATGGAAAGTGATCATGATATTGAGTACTTATAGTCTCATGTTTTTTTCCTAGGCTATTTCTTATTGTGGTTTACTTTGAATGTGTATTTTGTATTGGGGCATCCATTTTAAAAGGTGGTTAACTCTGCAGCACTTTGTACTTAGCGTTACAGAATCCCATGAAACAGAGGGACCTTACCACCTCTCAGGGATGACTTGAATTTCCCTCTACTACATTTCTGACCAGTGGATAACTGGCTTACATCTACAATATCTCTAGGGTGTGGCCACCTGGCTGTTCTTGAATACAGCCCGACTTCGGACTATGCTCGTTATCAATCTGAACATGTTCCGTTGGCAGTGTCTTCTTTTTGTCGCAGTTAGTTCCGTAAGATTGGTAAATTTTGTTTCCATTTCTGCTATCAGTTGCCCCACAGCTTTACTAGGAGGGCGTATAAGCTGCTTGATATTGCAGAGTATCTTGAAATACATATTGTGCTTATCTAGTCGTAATAATAAACATTTTGGCATTCTAATACATTGGTTGCATTTTCAGTTTACTTAGGAAAGAAAAGAATTTAAGTTTATAGAGACGGAATGGGGTAGGAGGGAGAGTTTGCCAAGTGATATAGAGAAGTTAATTTCACAGCCTGCAATAACTGTTATTATTTATATTGAGATAGATCCCTCCATGGTGGCTTCCTGGGTGGCTCCATAGTAAAGAATCTGCCTCCCATGCAGGAGCTGCAGAAGATGTGGCTTCAATCCCTGGGTTGAGACGACCCACTGGAGGAAGGCATGGCGGCCCGCCCCACTGCTCTTGCCTGGAAAATCCCATGGACAGAGGGTCCTGGCGGGCTACAGTCTATAGTGTCCCAAAGAGTTAAACGCAGCTGAGCACACAGGCAAACACAATTTACCTGTAAGCCTGACTTTCAACCCTGCAGTGAGAGGGAGCTGCAGAGATTGTTCTCTTGCCCTTAAAGTAAGTTGATTACAAGAGCGCCTCAATTAAGAAAGTTTTATCCACCAATATCTTTACAATTTAATTCTTTCTTTGTTTTTGGAGATACTAGAAAATGTTCTTTTTCCTTTAATTTGCTTTTCCAGGGCCAGTAATACAAATCCCCCTGTGCTAAGTTCAGAGGAAAAGATCCTCCTTGTTTTTAATTTCACCTGGTTCTTCCTTGGGTGACATTCTTCAGTAATGCAGAACCTTTGAAAAGCTGAAACTCCTTCAAAAGGTTGCTGTTTTTTATTATATTCCCTTAATTTATAGATACTGCACCAGAATTAATGAAGAATAAGAATTGAATAATGAAAACAAATCAACAGGAGATACAGACATTATAAATACTGAATAGAAATAAATCTTTAAAAATTCCAGTGATGGTTGGTGGTTTAGTCATGTGTGACTCTTGTGATCTGGTGACCTGTAGCCTGCCAGGCTTCTCTGTTCATGGGATTCTCCAGGGAAGAATACTGGAGTGGGTTGCCATTTCCTTCTCCAGGGGATCTTCCCGACCCAGGGATTGAACCTGGGTCTCCTGAATTGCTGGTGGATTCTTCACTGACTAAGCCACTAGGGAAGTCCCCCTCTCTCCCAAAAAATCCCAATAGAGAGACCTCAAATGAAATTCGGATATTTAAAAGGCAGATTGACATGCTTTTGTGATGCTTGTGAGTGGGTACCACTTTGATTCCCATTTTATAAAAGAGGAAGCTGAGGATCAGACAGTTTAAATACCTTACCCAGAGCCACAGGACTAGCTGATGCTTGAGACTAGGTAATCAGATGATGCGTGGAAATAAGGTGCATTTAGAAAGACTGCCAGGGAAATGGAAAGGGATCTCATACCCACTGAGTGTAAACTGTGCGACAAATGATCTGCTGTCATTTGGTGCCCAGTTATTCCTCATCTCAGCCCTGTGGATTAGGTTTTATCATTTCCGTTCTGCAGATAAGGAAATACAGGCTTAGTGGGCTAAGTTGTTCTCCTACACTGCCCATTTGAGCAACCGTCATTTGACCATTGAGCTCTGACTGCAAAACCTATGGCTTCTCTACTCTACAAAAGAATTGCAGACTCTTCCTTTTATTTATTTATTTTTTTAACTTTACACTATTGTATTGGTTTTGCCATACATTGACATGAATCAGCCACAGGTGTACACGTGTTCCCCGTCCTGAACCCTCCTCCCACCTCCCTCCCCATCCCATCCCTCTGGGTCGTCCCAGTGCACCAGCCCCGAGCATCCCGTATCATGCATTGAACCTGGACTGATGAACCTGGAATGATGTGAAACATCATTTCACATATGATATTATACATGTTTAAATGCCATTCTCCCAAATCATCCCCCCCCTCCCTCTCCCACAGAGTCCAAAAGACTGTTCTATACATCTGTGTCTCTTTTGCTGTCTCGCATACAGGGTTATCATTACCATCTTTCTAAATTCCATATATATGTGTTAATATGCTGTATTGGTGTTTTTCTTTCTGGCTTACTTCACTCTGTATAATAGGCTCCAGTTTCATCCACCTCATTAGAATTGATTCAAATGTATTCTTTTTAATGGCTGAGTAATACTCCATTGTGTATATGTACCACAGCTTTCTCATCCATTCCTCTGCTGATGGACATCTAGGTTGCTTCCATGTCCTGGCTATTATAAACAGTGCTGTGATGAACATTGGGGTACACGTGTCTCTTTCAAATCTGGTTTCCTCGGTGTGTATGCCCATATGGCCGTGCAGACTCTTTCAAAGCAGGAAAATACTAGAATATAAAGAAGAGATTCTGGGCCTTCATACAGAGGTTTTTACTGCCGTCACTACTCCAGTGAGTCCTTTAACACACAGTCTTGATAATATGTGTACATGTTCCATCTAGGCTTTATGCCCCTATAGGACAGGACTTGTGTTTACTTAAGTTTTGTATCTCTTGTAAACATCCACCATGGCAGTATTCTCAATGCACCCCTTCTTTTACATTTTTCTCAATGATAAGCATATAAACTTACAGCACATAGATTCCAGCTGGGATGATATTTGTAATTTCCTAGTAGCTTGAACTTTCATCAAATTTCTACTTTTAGAAATGCAAATTTGCAATTAGTCAAATGAGTCACTCAGGAAGTAAGATTCGTTCTTTGGTCATATGGCATAGATAAATGTTACAAAGTATGAGACTGAACAGGCTTCCCAGGTGGTACTGTTGGTAAAGAACCCAGCTGCCAATGCAGGAGATGTAAGCGAGAGATGTGGGTCCCAGCCCCGGAATCGGGAAGATCCCTTGGAGGAGGGCATGGCAACCCACTCTAATATTTTTACCTGGAGAATGCCATCGACAGATGAGCCTGGTGGGCTACAGTCCATAGGGTCTCAAAAGGCTGGATGTGACTGAAATGACTTGGCACACACACGGGATTGAACGTTTACTGAATTTCTCACTTTTGGAAAAAGTTTCAACCACTTAAAAAGATTTGTGAGAATTTGTTAAAGAACTAGGAGTTCTTCTCTCAGTAGTGTTAACAGTGGCTGAGTAAATTTTTCAATAAGATCTTCTAAAATGAAATATCAATATTTTCACTCAGATTTGATAGTGTCAGAAAGTACCTTTGTTCCTCTTTGAAAGTTATTATATTACAAAGTAATTATGTAAGAAGTTTTCAGTTTTCAAACACATGGATTTGTTATTAAATATTCTAGGATAGTTTTTGAGAGTCTGGAGTTATTGCCAATTGCTAACCGTGAAAAAGTGCTATTTGTATAGACCTCTGTTTGCATGCCTGGGCAATTCTCATTAAAATATTTTTTCATAGGGCCCTTTTTTTTAATCAGGATTTTTTTTTCCAGGCTTTACTGAGGGGTAATTGGCAAAATTGTGTGAAATTTAAAATGCACAATGTGGTGATTTCACGTATTGTACATATACATCGTGAAAGGATTTCCCCGAGTTAAGATATCCACTGCGACATTTTTTCCTTTTCTTTGCTCAGAATACTCAAGTTCTCCTTTCTTAGCAAATCCCAGTTGTATAAAACGGTGTTATCAATTACTATAATCACCGAGCCATGCATGAGATCCTCAGGTGCGATCTGTCTTGTAACTGAACTTGTGCGCCCTTTCGCTGACTTTTCCTGTATCCTCCACCTCTGTCCCCAGCAGGTGCTTCTCTATAATATTTCTCTGAGTCTGACTGTTAATATTCCACATGTTAATGATACTGCACACCGTTCTTCTCTTTTTGTCTGGCTTATGTTTTCATTTAGCATAACGCCCTCCAGATTCATCCAGTCTATTGCAAATGACAGGATTTCCTTCATTCTTAAGGTTGAATATCTACTTGTTGATATCTATCTACCTCCCTCCCTCCCTATCTCCCTACCTGTCTCTCACATTTTCTTTATTCATTTACCTGTCAAGAGACACCTATTTCCATGCCCTGCCTATTGTGAGTCATGTTGCTGTGAGCATGGGAATATGTACATCTCTTCCAGATAATGATTTCATTTCCTTTAGGTATATACCCAGAGGTGAGATTGTTGGATCACATGGCACTTCTTTTTTTAAATTATTGAGAGACCTCCATACAGTTTTCTAATAGTGACTATATTAGTTAATGCTCCCACCAACAATATACAAAGTCTTCACTTTCTCCACATTCTTTGCAGCATTTGTTATCTCTTGTCTTTTTGATAATGGATGTCATAACAGGTATGAGATGCCATCTTATTGTGGTTTTGATTTGCCGTTCCTACGTGATTAGTGATATTGAGCACTTTGTCATATGTCTGCTGATCACTGCTATGTCTTCTTTGGAGAAATGTCTATTTAGACTCTATGCCCATTTTAAAACTGGTTTGTTATCGTTTTTTACTATTCAGTTGTATGAATTCCTTGTCAGTTTTGGATATTAACCACTTATGCGATATATAATTTACAGATATTTTCTCCCTTCACACTGGTTGTCTTTTCATTTGTCAAAGGTTTATTTTGCTGTGTAGAAGCTTTTTAGTTTGATATAGTTCCACTTGTTTATTTTCATATCTGTTGCCTTTGTTTATGGCGTCAATTCCAAAAAAATTGTTGCCAAGACCAATGTCAAGGAACTTAACTTCTATGTTTTCTTTTATAAATTTTACTATTTCATGTCTTATGTTTAAATTTTTAAATGATTTTAAGTTGATTTTTGTGTATGGTATAGGTTGAAAATCATTTTTATTCTTTTTCATGTGACTGTCCAGTTTTCCCAACATCATATATGAGACAGTCCTCCATTGTGTATTCTTGGCTCCTTTGTCATAAACTAATTGACTATATATGTATGAGCTTAGTTCTTATATCTGCATTTTGCTCCATTGAGCTATTTTTGTTTTTATGCCAGGACCACAGTGGTTTGATTACTGTGGCATTGTATTATAGTTTGAAATTGGCAAGTGTGATGCCTCCAGCTTTATTCCTTCTTTTTAAGATTTCTTTGGCTCTCTGGGTTTTGTTGGTGGTGATTGTGGTTCCATACAAATTTTAGGATTGCTTTTCCTATTAGTGTGAAAATGACGTTGGATTTTGATAAGGATTGCCCTGAATTGTAGATCACTTTGGGTCATATGAACATCTTGACAATATTAATTCCTCTCATCCATGAACATGGAATATCTTTCCATTTATTTGTGTCAATTTGTATTGAGTTCATCAATGTCTTATAATTTTCAGCGTTCAGATCTTTCTCTTTCTTGGTTAAATTTATTCCTAAGTGTTTAATTCATCTTGATGCATTTATAAATGGGACTATTTTCATAATTTCTCTTTCTGATAGTTACTTATTGTTGTGCAAGAACACAACTGATTTTTGTTGATTTTGTATCCTGAAATTGACTTAAATCATCTGTTATAACAGACCTTTAATGGAGTCTTTAATGTTTTTTGTATTTAAGATCAGGTCATGTGCAGACACTGACCCAGCAGTACTGGAAGTTCTAGTTAGGAAAAAAAAAAAAAGAAAGCCATCCAAATTGGAAGGAAAGGACAGTGAAAGTGAATGTGGCAAAAGCAGGCATCATTGTCTTGTTTCTGATCTTGTAAGAAAAGTTTTCAACTTCTCATCATTGAGAATGATGTTAACTGTGACCTTGTAACATATGACCTTGGTGTTGTTGAGGTATGTTGTCTTTACAGTTATTTTTCTGAAAGTGTTTTTCATAAATTGGTGTTCAGTTTTGTAAAATGCATTTTTACATCTTTTGAAATGATTGTATGATTTTTGTCCTTCATTTTGTTAATTCAGTATATCACATTAATTGATTTGTGGATGTTGAACATTCTTTGCATCCCTTAATCATGGTATATGATCTTGCTAACATTGTTGCATTTGATTTGATAATATTTGTTAAAGAGTATGTTCATCAGGAATATTGGCCTATACATTTATTTTCCCTCTAGTGTCCACATCTTGCCTTGTTATCAGGTCAATTTTGGTTTCATAAAATGAGTTTGGAAGCATTTCTTTCTCTTTGGATTTTTTGGAAGTATTTGATAAGGATTGGTATTTTTTTCATATTTATTTATTTGACTGCATCAGATCTTAGTTGCAGCACATAGAACCTCCACTGTGTTATGCGGGACCATTACCATTATGCCATGGCTTGCAGTCTCCAGAGCATGAGGCCTCTGTGGTTGAGGCATGTGGGCTCAGTTGTCACGTGGCATATGGGATCTTAGTTCCCTAGCCAGGGATTGAACTTGTGTCCCCTGCGTTGCAAGAAGGATTTTTAACCACTGGACCATTAGGCATATCCCAGGATTGAAATTAATTCTTTAAATTTTTAGGAGAACTCATCAATGAGGTCATCTAATTATGGACTTTTCTTTGTTGGGAGATTTTTGATTACTGATTCAATGTCTTCATTAGTAGTTGATCTGTTTAGATTTTTTATTTCTTCAGAATTCAGACTTGTGAGGCTGTATGCATCAAGGAATTTATCCATTTCTTCTAGATTGGTCATATTTTTTTTTTTGGCATTTAATTATTCATAGTGGCCCCTGATGATCCTTTGTATTTGTGTGTGGTATCAGTTGTAATGTCTCATCTTTCATTTCTAGTTGTTTCTTTGCGTTTTCCTTGTTTTTTTCTTGGTAGGTTTAGCTAAAGGTCTGTTGTTTATCTTAAAAATATAGTTCTTAGTTTCATTAGTCTTTTCTCTTGCCATTCTATTTCATTTATTTCTTCTCTAATCTTTGTAATTTCATTTGACTCTTTAAAAGACATTTCCTGGTGGTTTCCCAAATAAATTTTTAGAAGCTGTGTTAAGGATTATAATTTTATTCAATATATAATAATGATTTTTCCTTTGATTCAGCTTGGGGAATGCCATCCTAGCTGAAGACGGTTTGTTAGAAGTTTCAAGTTTGTGGAAGGCAATTTACTAAATGTATTCGGCAAACTTGGTAATCCTACATGCCTGCCCTAAGGTTTGATCTCCTTTAAAATAAAATATAACACTAACTCCAGACAGCTCTTAGAATTTTTACTCAGTGTTTTTAATGCGCAGTGGGGTAGGATTGTACGCCGTATGCCGTGAAGCAAACTTCCTAAGAATCATTTTCCTCCTCTTTCTCAGTGTCAGATTCATCCAGACACCTCTCTATGGCCATGCTAGCTCACGTCCCCTCAGTCTCTTTTTCAGAATTCCGGCTTTAGCTCCAGGCCTTTCTCATACCAGTTTGAGCCTCTTAACTTTACATTTTCTGTGGCATGTAATTCACTCTTATGTACCTCATTTTAGCCTCTCAAGAGGTCTTCTAGTTTTCTCTGCATTGAGTTCCTAAATCAATACAAGAGATTTTAGAGCCAAGTAGAGCAATGGAAGAGTCCCTCTTAGAAGGGATGGATGGCAGAAAGCTTGTGGTATTTGTATTTTGGTATTTTTGTCCTTATCAGAGTAAGAATTTAAGATTTTAATTTAATTTGGGGAAATAGTCCTTTGGGAAAGCCACATCAGTAGGGGCTTACAAGTTGGATTTACTTGGCTAAATATACCATCTCTCAGCACTGTAGTGAATCTGATTTTTGTGAGCATCGAAGAGCACTTTTATCTCACACTAATCACAATTACACGAGACCCATGTGTAAAATCAAAATGCGAGCATGCGTGCTAAGTCACTTCAGTTGTATCCACCTCTGTGCAACCTATGGGCTGCAGCCTTCCAGACTCTGATTAATTTATATGGGCAAGTGCAGCTTTTAAGAGAGGTCTCTGTTTGAAATGCCTAGTTCATTTCCTCCCTGAGGATCTAAGGAGAGAGCCACATTTTATCCCAGGAAAATTGTTTGCTGTGTCCAGAATCCAAATGAGGAGATCGAACGGTTCATTGTCCCATCATTCTCCCGGCATCATTTGGTCACTTAGTCTCCAGCAAGGACTCTGCAGGGCAGCAGGCCTGCAACGATCAGTCTGTCATATGAACTACTTTCATGTTGCCTCGTCTTCATGAGAATGAGTAACTCCTGATTGACTGAATATATGGATTTGAAAGGCTTTTACAAGGACGTGATATTTTGAACTGACTTTACCTGAAAGTGACTATGAATTAGCGATGCAAAGTGAGTGTATGTGTGGAGTGGTGGGGTGGTAGAGACCAGTGGGAAGAATAGTTTTTCAAGCAGGGGGAATAGCTTAGCTAATGTGTAGACTGCAGGATTCATGGTATGTACCTGGTTAAAGTTTTTGGGAATTTGTTCTGCAGTAAGAGGAAGATTCTTTTTATGAGAGAACTAATATGACTAAATTTATATTTTAAAAAGGTAAGTCCGTCATGGCTAGACTGTAGGGGTTGAGGGAGACCATTGAGGTCAATTAGGAGGCTGTAACAGAATATGCAGCTAGAACGTGGTGGTCATGCTGGCTTAGGACGTTGAAAGAGGACAGTGAAAAACGTAAGTGGACTTCACATAGTTATGAGGTCAGATCCACAGTGCTTAAGACTGCTTAGATGCGGGTGATGGATAGCGATAAACCTAACTCTAAGGTTGGTGGCATTAACGGCTGGGTAAGTGGTGTTTAAAACAGTGGGTGATAACTAGGTTTGAAGGCAAGATACTCAATTCAGCTATGCACCAGGTACAACTGATTTAGGCTCTGTAAAATCTGAGTAACAGTCATCTAAACCATGTAAAATATATCAAAAGTAGTTCCAAGGAGATCTGATGCTTCAGTGGCATTTGCCCTTTTATTCCAAGCTTGTTGCCACGTTTTGTCACAGTGTAGTCATGTTCTCACTGAAGGCACAAGAATGGAAGAGTCAAGATTGACAAGACCTCCTCTCATTCTTTCCCCTTTTAGAATAAGCAGGAAGCAAATGCTTTCCTCTAAGACCACCAGAAGACTTCTTTATAGCATTCCCTGGCCTTGGCCTCCCCTTGCTGCAAATAATGGTGAGTGCTTAGTAAAAGAGGAAGGGATCATCACCATTGGCTTAGAACAGTGGTTCACAATCAGGTTAGACACCAAACTCCCTGTTAGGAATTTGAAATGAAATTCATGAACAATATAATCTACCTGTATACCTCATAAGAAAAATATATATATCATGCTCCATTTGTCATAAAATAGAAAAAAGGATGCATAAATGTTTAGGCAAGATTCAAAATGAGGTAGTTGGATGCTTGCCACTGTAGGGTAAATACTGTTTGCAGCAATCTGTAGAATCCCACAGCACAGCACTGCTGATGAGACTGGCACGTGCATGCTGCATTGCTGTCACAAACAGAATGCGTGCTATTGCTATCAACCATTTTGCAAACTCTTGCACAAGTCTTGGTAGCATCGGTGAATTTAAAACACACACACGGGAACTAAGTCAGAACCTCGGAGAGTCAAACTTCACAGCAGTCCGGGAGCCGAAAGGGGGGAGAACAAGAGCAGCAGCCCAAAGCCCTGGTTCTCGGGAGCCTCAAGTTAAAAAAAAAGATAAATAAAACACACACACACACACACACACACACACACACACACACTAACCACATGCTAAGTCCGATCCTGGAGGCACGTTGAAGAGTGTGTGGAATGGAGAACGGTTCGTCCGTGTGTGCTTTTTCCCTCGTGTTGCAGCGAGGCCCTCCCAGGAACCGACCCCCTCCCAACACACACACACACACGGGCCCGTCTATGCCAATAATGCCTCTGATCTTTGTGACAAGCAAATTTCCAGGGGAAAAAAAGTGTGATTGGCACACTGTAGATCAGAGCAGAAATGTGAGAGCAACTGAAGGCGAAGAAAGATTGATTTTCCTGATTTTGAGTGGCATCTCATATATTCCCACATACTGCCAATAGCTATGACAGACATTCACCATAAACCTGAATTAAAGGTTACCCTGCATTAATTCTCATTATGTGTCTAGCCCTCAGGGATCTGATTAATTCTGTCCAGGGTAACACTAATTGTAAGATTAAAGTTTCCTTGCAAAATCTTGCTCAATACCTTAGGCACTGGGGAAATGTATCCACTGAAAACAACCTTTAATCCATGTTCTCAAGACTTGCAGTGAAATACCTAACTTATAGTTTTGAATCTCTAGAAAAAAATTTCATCACTTTACGATGTTTTCTTTTAACTTATTAGTTCATACAGTTTCTCATCCTGTACCAAACTAGCCAGACTTCAACTATTTTTTTTCTTATTATTCACTGTAATCTAACTTGCAAAACATTTTTTGCTGAAGGGTATTTGCTCATTAAAAATCAAAACTTAAAAGCAGTTAGGTTGAAAATGATGAATTGAGAAACAAAAAGAAATTTAATTAGTATAATAAAGGTTAATTTCATTAAAACTTAAATGATTGAGTTTTTTCTTCTGCTACATGAAGGAAATAAGAATTTTTCTTTGCAATCTGGTTCTCCATCTGCATGGATAGCCCAATAAGAAAACAGTTTTTAAATAAAAAAATAATTTAGAAAAATCCATTGATATTTATAGAGCCATTAAAATTGCATTTAAGGTAAATTAGAATTATTTCACTAATCAAACAATTTCAAGTAACAAATAGAAATAGATGTTGAAAAATGAATTTAAATTTGAGGAGTCATATTTTATTGTTTTCTACTTGGAATTAAAAAAAAGATTGGTCACGTCATGTGGCATGTGGGATGGCAGTTCCCCGAGAGGGAATGGGACCCATACCCTCACTGGAAGCATGGGGTCTTAACCACTAGATAGCCAGGGAATTCTGTCATTTGCAATTTCTTAGTAAAGGCATTGGTTTTTTAATTTCTCAATCCCCAAACTATGTTGAATAAAAGTGGTAAAAATGGACGTCTTTTTCTTGTTCCTGAACTTGGGGGAAATGCTTTCAGTTTTTTACCATTGAGAATGATGTTTGCTATGGGTTTGTGGTATATGGCCTTTATTTTGTTGTGTTCCCTCTATCCATATTTTCTGGGGAGTTTTTATCATAAATGGGTGTTCAATTTTGTTAAAAGCTTTTTTCTGTTATCTATTGAGATGATTATATGGCTTTCATTCTTTACTTTGTTAATATGGTATATCACATTGATTGCTTTGTGTATACTGAAGAATCCTTGCATCTCTAGAATAAATCCCACTTGATGATGGTGTCAGTTCAGTTCAGTCGCTCAGTCGTGTCGGACTCTATGTGACCCCATGAACCGCAGCATGCCAGGCCTCCCTGTCCATCACTGACTCCCGGAGTCCACCCAAACCCATGTCTATTGAGTCGGTGATGCCATCTAGCCATTTCATCCTCTGTCGTCCCCTTCTCCTCCTACCTCCAATCCCTCCCAGCATCAGAGTCTTTTCCAATGAGTCAACTCTTCGCATGAGGTAGCCAAAGTACTGGAGTTTCAGCTTTAGCATCATTCCTTCCAAAGAAATCCCAGGGCTGATCTCCTTCAGAATGGACTGGTTGGATCTCCTTGCAGTCCAAGGGACTCTCAAGAGTCTTCTCCAACACCACAGTTCAAAAGCATCAATTATTCTGTGCTTAGCTTTCTTTATAGTCCAACTCTCACATCCATACATGACTAGTGGAAAAACCATGGGATCCTTTTAATGTGCTGTTGGATTCTGTTTGTAAGTATTTTGTTTATGATTTTTGCATCTGTGTTCTTCCCTCTGCAGTTTTTTGGAAGAGCTTGAGAAGGATAGGTATTAGCTCCTCTCTAAATGTTTGATGGAATTTACCTCAGATGGGAAGCCATCTGGTCCTGGACTTTGGTTACAGGACTTTACAGTGGAATTTTGAGAACACTCCAGAATCACAGTGTTTAGGCAGGAAGACAAAATTATGTGTGTCTGTGAGTGTAAATGTATGTTTTGGAAAATAATAAAGACTACTGCCTCAATTAATATGTGAAATTGTGTAACTTATTGCTATGAGGTTTGAGATCAGGAAACTCTAAAGCAGGACTGATTAGAAAAGATTAAGGAAGAAATTGCTTCCCTGGTGGCTCAGACAGTAAAGAATCTGTCTGCAATATGGGAGACCGGGTTCCATCCCTTGGGAAGATTCCCTGGAGAAGAGAATGGCAGCCCACTCCAGTATTCTTGCCTGGAGAATTCCATGGTCATAGGAGCCTGGTGGGCTGACTGCAAAGAGATCAGACACAACTGAGCGACTAACATACATACATGAGGAAGAGGTTAGTGAATGATGGATTAGCAAGCGATGAGCATTTTTTTTTTCAGGGTCTTGAAGGAAATGATGAATATGTGACAGTGAGAATAATGATATGATGTTGAGGGCTAAGAAAATAGGGAGAAAATAAGGCAGTCTTGAACTGGCTATGGAGGTAGAATGACTTAGCTGCCCTGATAAAAGTATGTTAATGAAGAATATAAAATGGTTAGAAATATGAATGTTGAGAGAATAAGGAGATGGATGATTTAATGTCATAGATTCAGATGAAAAAAATGTCAAAATCTTCCAGAGATGCTGCTTTAGGTAAGAGGGTAGTGTTAGAAGAGTTCAATATGAAATAGATTTATGGTATCTTATTGGATAAGAGCAAGGTTAGAGGGATCCAGAATGGATGAAAAATTGATGAAGTAGTTCAATTATGAGGTGGCCAAAGACTAGAAGATTAAATTGCTGGCCAAAAAAATATGCTGATACTAGAGATAGAACTTGGTAATGAAAAAAGACTTATGTGTATCTAGTTATCTATTTATGTATCTATAGGTGGATGAATATATGCATATATACACACACATTATTAAACCAAGTTAATCAATTTTATTAAATATGTATTAAAATAAACATTATTTTACTCACTATTTTATAGTATATAACTTATTTTATTTCCTAGAGGAAGAGGGTGGCAGTGAGAAACTCTGAATTATAAGGTAAAAATCCTTAAATTATTTTTGAGGCACGGTTTTAAACAAATCCAGACAGAAATTTCCATAGCTTAATGCTGTTGTCTTGTAGGTTTCTACTGAATCAGCAAAACTACATTTGTTAAATTAACCTTATATCCTTGTGAAGTGAACAGAAGGAAGGGTTGAATTATCTACTGGATTAGAAATGAATCACTTGTAGATGTAAAGATAAATTTATTTAGGTAAATAAAGAAAGCATTTATTCTGCTTACAAAATGCTTATTTTATACATGAACTTAATATTTAAACCTTTAAGGTGCTTAACTCTCTTCAGGAATTGTTTCTTTTATTTTAGTTTAAAATAGAGGCATCTTTAATGATAACTATTTTATATTTAGTTTTAAATTTAGTCATATTTTTTAGTTAGAAAAATATTTCATATTTTATCTAATCACTTTGAAAATACTGTATAATAAAATAAAAAATAGATTTTCCCCAGTTTGTTTAGAAAAAAACGGACACTTTGAGAATCTGAATTCAATCTGTAGTAGGTATACTCTGAGATTAAAATAGAAATAAAATCCCTTTTCTAAAATTTAATAATTTCCAAATAAAATTTCTAAATATAATTTTAGAGTTGTATTTACTAGACAGGCCCTGTGCAGTCCAGTAGTTATTAGTTATGTATGGCTCATTAAACTTAAATTAATGAAAATGAAATACAATTAAAAATAGTGTGTGTTCATCTCTTGCTGTGGAGCACAGGAGTGTTGTTTGAATACTCTTTGACCATGTTAGGGTTTACTTGTTGCAGTTAATGTAGAATTTGGAAACCCATACTCTTCTCAACTATTAAGAAATATTTTCTTAGACCATCCTAGGTAAGCACTTCAGTTCAATGACAAATGTGAACATTTGTATTCATCCAATATTTCTTGTGACTATTGTAAGACATTGTTCTGTTCAGTTCACTTCAGTTCAGTCGCTCAGTCGTGTCCGACTCTTTGCCACCTCATGAATTGCAGCACGCCAGGCCTCCCTGTCCATCACCAACTCCCGGAGTTCACCCAAACTCATGTCCATCGAGTCAGTGATGCCATCCAGCCATTTCATCCTCTGTTGTCCCCTTCTCCTCCTGCCCCCAATCCCTCCCAGCATCAGAGTCTTTTCCAGTGAGTCAACTCTTTGCATGAGGTAGCCAAAGTATTGGAGTTTCAGCTTTAGCATCAGTCCTTCCAAAGAAATCCCAGGGCTGATCTCCTTTAGAATGGACTGGTTGGATCTCCTTGCAGTCCAAGGGAATCTCAAGAGTCTTCTCCAGCACCATAGTTCAAAAGCATCAATTATTCAGCACTCAGCTTTCTTCACAGTCCAACTCTCACATCCATAAAAACCATAGCCTTGACTAGATGGACCTTTGTTGGCAAAGTAATGTCTCTGCTTTTCAATATGCTATCTAGGTTGGTCATAACTTTCCTTCCAAGGAGTAAGTGTCTTTTAATTTCATGGCTGCAATCACCATCTGCAGTGATTTTAGAGCCCCCCAAAATAATGTCTGACACTGTTTCCACTGTTTCCCCATCTATTTCCCATGAAGTGATGGGACCAGATGCCACGATCTTCGTTTTCTGAATGTTGAGCTTTAAGCCAACTTTTTCACTCTCCACTTTCACTTTCATCAAGAGGCTTTTGAGTTCCTCTTCACTTTCTGCCATAAGGGTGGTGTCATCTGCATATCTGAGGTTATTAATATTTATCCTGGCAATCTTGATTCCATCTCGTGCTTCTTCCAGCCCAGCGTTTCTCATGATGTACTCTGCATAGAAGTTAAATAAGCAGGGTGACAATATACAGCCTTGACGTACTCCTTTTCCTATTTGGAACCAGTCTGTTGTTCCATGTCCAGTTCTAACTGTTGCTTCCTGACCTGCCCATAGGTTTCTCAAGAGGCAGGTCAGGTGGTGTGGTATTCCCATCTCTTGAAGAATTTTCCACAGTTTATTGTGATCCACACAGTCAAAGGCTTTGGCATAGTCAATAAAGCATAAATAGATGTTTTTCTGGAACTCTCTTCCTTTTCCCATGATCCAGAGGATGTTGGCAATTTGATCTCTGGTATTAACATTAAAAACTACCTACTTGAAAAAGATATTGAAATATTCAGAAACACTCTAGTGAAAGAGACACTGAAATGTTCGAGAAAGTTTAAATGAGTTATTCATTCCAATGGAGATTGAAGGCCAATAAATAAGGCAAAACAGAAAGCACCCATTATTTTTATTTAAGTATAGTTGATTGACAATATTGTGTTAATTTTAGGTGTACAGCAAAGTGATATATGTGTGTGTATATATATACACACATATATATATATTAAAGAAAGCATCCACTCTTGACTACAAACAGGACAAGAGGAAGCAGAGGACACGAAGATACTATAGAAAATGTGATTTTAGTTAGATATAAAGAAATGTTTCCTGGTGTGGAAAGTAATTGCACATTGAAAGGATTTATTGAGTGAGGTTATGGGATTTTTGGAAATCTTTAAAAGTAGAATGGATTTCAGTCTCTCTAGGGAGGTATGTGATATGCTGGTAGGCATTGAGTGTGAGGATGAATTAGATTCATTGCCGTGGTTTTTTCACACCAACAATTCTATGAATCTGTAGAGGACAATAAAATTGGATAATTCTCACTGTGATCTTCAGGGAGTCAGGTTTCCAGACTGCTATTTCTAACAGTGAATCAGGGCCAAAATATTACCTAACGTTCAACAACTTTTCAAATTCAAGAAATTAAAAAAAATTAAAACCTGAAAAACACAAAATGCTAGTGTTTTGCCATTTTGAGAAGCAGTGTTTCTTGAAGTGGATTAGCATTTCCTTTCCTTTCATAAGAAGGAAATTACTTGAATCCTAATGTAAACACTATTCTTGGAAAATCTCATATTCTTATTATGCTACTAAGTTGAGAGAAAATTGTATTACTATGACTTGAGAATACATGCGAAATAATGATCTGTGCCTTTAATCTGAGTGGCAGAGTTTTACACATAAGCCCCACTCCTCATTTTGTGTGAAATTGTTCCATCAGACTGACACAAGCTTGGTATTCCAGCCGATATTCAAGCCTGTGGCTGTGGGTACTCAGGTCAGAGCCACAGAGAAGCGGGCAGCTGGGAAGTGGCCCAAGATACCCACTCGGGAAGCACTGGAAGAGCCCGATGGGTAGGAAACTGGGACAGGAGCTGAGCTTTCTGCCATGGAGGATGGTGTGGCTGCTTCAGAGCTGCAGTGATTCTAGTCGCACATCTGGTACATCAAAGAGGAAATCCAGAGCCACAACTCACCCAAAAAGCCAATGACTAGTTTTTTTTTTTTTTTTTTTTTAATCCGTTGATGTAATTCTTAGCCAAGTTTAAAATGGAAAACAGAAGCAGGTCAGGCTGAGTCATACTCACAAGGCAAAATTTGGGAGAAGCAAGAATCAAAGTCTGGAGACAGATGGCATTTTAAATCTGCAGAAAACTGTGTTGAGAATAGCTGACCAAATAAACAAAGAAAAATAAGAACTGACCCTGGAAAGAGAACACTCTCCAGGGACATGAGTGGGTGAGGAAGTCAAGATAAAATTGTCTACTCGAGGCAATTGTCTCTTGGAGTGAGAAAGTCCTTTTGATAGACAGCGTGACATTGCAGAAAGTCCTTGCTTTGGGTTGAGACAAACCCAGGTTTAGGTTCACATATTGGCTGTGTGATTCTGAGCAAGATACTTATCTCTGTTTCATCATCTGTAAAATTCCAATAATAATTCTTATCGTCCAGGTTACTGTATTTAAAATTGAACAATCACTGTGCAATTATAATGCAGTAGAGATTCAATGAACATTATTACATTGAAGTTTCAGTGGGTGGAAAGTGCTTTCAGCATTCATTCATTCACTGCATTATGACTTCATTCATCTGCTCAATAATTCTTGAATAGACACAGACTGCTGGAGGCAGAGGATACAACCAGGAGATGGTTACACTTCCTTTAAGATACAGATCACTGGTATCAAAGTATGACCATAGTACTCACTTTAGAGAGGAGGCACCAAGCTTTTAAGTCAAGTACAGAGAGGAACTGCAAGAGCTGGGTATCTTTTCTTACAGGGATCCTAATGGTTTCAGACCTCTCAACAAGTCCTGTGTCTGTAATTATTCTCTCCAGGGGAACTTCTTCCTCTTTGGTTAACAGCACTTTAGCCAATCTCACAGGAATTGAGGTGCTGCTAAAGGTTTTCATACATATGAAATTATATATATATATATATATATATATGAAATTCTGTTAGCGTTTGAGTAGGAAATGCATGTTCACCATGAGTAAATAAGAGTTTCATTTTTTATTGGAATTAGTGTAAAAAGCTCTGGGGAAATAAAGATCTGAAAAGGGTGGTTGAGGAGTCAGAAAAAAACACGAATGCCTGGTGAAGAAGTTCTGTGGAAGGCCTGTGGAAAGTGGCTACCGCAGATGGGCGTGTGGTTTTGGGCATGACGTCATCATGAGTCAGCTGGGCAGCTGGATGTAACAGAGATAGAGCAAGGGCAAGCTGGAACCCACAAGGACAAACTCCAAGCTATTTGGACAATCCAGAAGCCACTTCCATCTGTTGCTACATCTAAGCTCAATGTGTCAATTGGTCATCTGCTGAAGAATCCGGTGGCTTCTCCAGGGACCTGAAGATGCGCCTCACTCAGGACGCCCAGGAGCAGAAGAGGATGCACGAAGGGCGATTTTGGATGAACTGCCTGTTTGGCTGCTTTTCTGTACTCATAATGAGCCATCAGATCAGCCCCCAAGTGAGTGAAAGGCAGTGCCTCCCCGGGCCCTGAGCAGGCCTCCTGAGAATAAGGAGTGATGCTTTATCCCGCCTTCCATACATCATGCATATTCCTGTATTACCAACCTAACCCAATGCCACCCAGGAAAGAGACTTCTGGGAGATTCCATTTTCAGCCCTACTAGGTCGGCACAGGGCAAAACCACCCTTGAGAGAGGGAGCGCTTTTGGTATAGCTGTCCTCATAGCCAGCTCCTGCAGTGTGGTTCCATTTAACCCTGTCTGCACCTGGCATTCCCAGTAGGAGGTGGAGGAGCGGTTGGGAAGTCTAGACAGGTGACGAAGGGGAGGCACCCAAGAATCACATGTGGAGCTTTTTCTAACTTCTCACTTCTGCTTCTGTTTCTTCACCTCCCAACATACTGAGAGTTTAGGTATCGATTTTGATTTAGAGGAAGAGAACTCACCCTGCTATCGCTGTAGTCACACACAGAAATCACCAATGCTGGTGGAAATGTGCATCTTCCATTGGGTGTATCTGTGTGGAATAAAGATGAGGACCCCTGTTGTGTATTCCATAGTAGTAATTGTTTGTTTTTAACTAATGGATTCTTGGCTCCTTAAAGGCAAGAAGAGAGTCTTGTATAACTTTTCTTCCATCTTTCATGCATGCATGCTCAGTCATGTCTGACTCGTTGCGATCCCATGAACCATAGCTCTCCAGGCTCCTCTGTCCATGGAATTTCCCAAGTGGGAATACTGGATTGGGTTGCCATTTCCTTCTCCAGGAAGTCTTCCCAACCCAGGGATTGAACATGTGCCTCCTACATTGGCAGGTGAATTCTTTCCCCTCAGTCACCTGGGAAGCCCTTCCATCCTTTATACTGTCTTACAATTTTTATTTAGTCTTGTTATGCAGTAACTCTCAGCTCTCAAACTCACGTGCCCTCTAGGCCAGATGTACAACACAAACATGAGACCAAAGAGGAGGGTGAGGGTTGAGTGCTAGAACTAGAGCAGCAGTTGTCCTTGTCCTTTAGTAGATAAGTCGTGTCTGACTCCTCTGTGACCCCATGGACTGCAGCCTGCCAGGCTCCTCTGTCCACGGGATTTCCCAGGCAAGGATACTGGAGTGGGTTGCCATTTCCTTCTCCAGGGAATCTTCCCGACCCAGGGGTTGAACCTGCGTCTCCTACGCTGGTGGGTGAATTCTTTACCATTGAGCCACCTAAAGCCTTTCAAATGAGGGGAGTGGAAGAGGAGGGCTGGGAGGGAGAAGTACGAGTGAGAGTTTGAGAGGGAGAGACCGAGTGACAGGTGTGTGTCATCGCCCCTGCCCACGCCCGGTGTAGTCGGAGCTGGGACCTCTGCATGCTACCTGCCATCGCTTCCCAGAAAATGGCAAATGTTACCATTTACATATAAAAAGTTCTTTTATTACTAGGGTCATAAGTTTCACTCGGTGTGACTTATATGAAATAATCCAGTATTGTGGATTATACCATGACCAAAAAATGATGTTCATATTACAAATATCAAACAGCTGTGACAATAACCCTGTAATGGAAGCTGAAATAAAAGTATTTTAATAGTTAATGAAGTAGCATATAACCTATTGAAAAAGCCCTTTATTGCAACTTATTTTTATAAGTTGGAAGAAAATAAGAATGTATTAATACCTAAGGTTGGCTTATTCTTCCCCCAACTAATAATATTAGGAGTTTAATAACATTAAAACTGTGACTGTAATTTGGTATTGAATAAAATTCCATCTACTGTTATGATTAAATTAAGTTACTAAAAGGCTAAGTGATGCTGAAATAAGAAAAATAAATGATATTTGTTAGTAAAAAGTTCTGTATCTTATGATACATATTAGGTTTCATAAATGCTAGCTTATAAAAGTGCTTTGCAATTTTAGAATTTTGCAAACAACACTTATTAGTAATATATGTTCTACACTTGTTCTTCAGTTTATAATTTTTTTCTAGTTGTTCAGGTTAAGTTTTTTTAAATATTGTTAAAGCGTTACATCAGAAAATTAATTGAATGCATTTTAAGAGAAATTAACATATGATTTAGCAAAGTTTACCATATATGAGATACAGAAATATAGAGAAAATCTTATTTTCAGTTCCAAATAAATGGTTTTGAATTATTTTAGGTTTCTTTCTATGTCCCTCCCATGCATTCCAGTGCACGAGCCTCTTCTGGCAGTGAGAGGCATTATGAAACTTTCATAGATAATAAACCAGCTATGACAGCTGGCACATAAGGTTGGTGCCTTTAGAACTGTTTGCTGATAAACAGATAAATGAATGAATAAGTGAATAAATGAATGATTTCTACCCTTTATTAACTAGTCTTCCTTTTAATGGTAACCTGTCTACTAGTCAGTTATAATATTAAAATGCATAGCTGTTTTGGAGTTGTGAGATACACATGTCTGATGTATTTTATACTTTACATAATATTCCACCATTGCATATTTAAGACACAAATATTTCTCTCATATATTCATCCAATGTTTTTCTCATTCTCAGCTAGACACTGCTTGTTTTTCTTTTTCAGATTGCCTTAATGACCTATAAATCAGTCTTCATCTATAGGATGAAACAGATTTACAGTGTTGCAAAACTAATGTTGGCCACAAAAGTCAATACTTTGCCTACAGTCTATAAGCTATTTATATAAATAATTGATGTTAGTAATTATAACCCAATTTATACCATGAATAAAAGGATAAAAAATTGAACAATTAAAAAGAAATTATTGGCAGCGGAAGGTACTACTGATAGTGCCTAGGAAATTAAAGTAAATTTATTTCATGAAAGCAGTGACGTTTATATGATGGAAAAAGAATAAACCTTTAAGGGTCAGTGAGCTTGTGTGTTAACTCAATACTGACATTCATCAGAGTTTTTGGTTTAAACAACAGAAAACAAATACTGGTTTTAAACATGAAAGATGGTTTTTTGGAAGGAAGTGGTCAGCTCAGAGAATTACACCACGGATTTAGACATTATTAGGAACCTAAGGCATCTATTTGGCGAAACCATGCCGTTGGAATAGAGGCGGGGAGATTCTATGCTGACACTGGACCCCGCTGACGCTACGGGCCCAGACGCAACTCTCGGGCGGTGCACTGCGGCTGCAGTCAGCATTGGTTTTTGTGTGCCTGCTGAGTCGCTTCAGTTGGCTCCCACTCCTTATGACCCCATGGACTGTAGCCCTCCAGGCTCCTCTGTCCATGGGATTCTCCAGGCAAGAATACTGGAGTGGGTTGCCATGCCCTCCTCCAGGGGATCTTCCCGACCCAAGGATGGAATCAGTGTTTCTTATATCTCCTGAATTGGCAGGCAGGTTCTTTACCATTGGTGCCACCCAGGAAGTTGACTTTTAACCTGCCTCGAATTCTTCCAGTTAGGTTGGATGGCATCACCAACTTGATGAGTTTGAGCAAGGTCCGGAAGCTGGTGATGGACAGAGAAACCTGGCATGCTGCAGTCCATGAAGTCGCAAAGAGTCAGACACGACTGAGCAATTGAGCTGAATTCTTCCAAGGGAAGACATTAGTCCCAGATAATGTCTTCTAGTGGCTGACCTGAGTCACATGTTTATACTGTGATGCCGGTAGCCAGAGAGAGCAAGTAACTGGAATTTTCTGGTTCTGCTGTGGGAGTTGGAAGACCCTACTTCCAACTGGAAGCTATAGAAAGTTAGAGTTTATGAATTATATGTATGTAAAATGTGAAATTTACATGTATCAGAATAGCCAATGAGTACTAAAACCATTAGAAAGCTGTGTGATCCAAGAAGGCATATAATTTGACTTCTCTGGAGATAATTTTCAAACCTATCGAATAAAGACTGGGAAATCTATAATATCTCCCTTAAAGCAGCACAGGGTTTAGGTTCACTTGGAAAGATAACGCAAACACACTGAACTAACACAACAACCACTGAAGATCTGAGTCAGCGGGGGTGAAATGATGGCGTGCTGGTGAGGAAAATGTTCACACTGTCACTAACGCGCGATACAGAGATGGGTGACTTGGAGGTTAGTTGACAAATGATGATAGCGATTCACCGCCTCCATGAACACCATAATATCAACTAGATATTATTACTCTTAAGGCAAACTTTCACAAGAATGGTGGACAGGGTGAGGGATCTGGGGAGTAGCAGGAAATAGACTGTGACAAAACACAGCAATTTCTCAGGTTATTTACAACAGAAAGTGAGGCAAGCCACACTGTGGAGTTTAGAGAAAAACACTTCTTAGAAACTCTTTTGAAAATAAAGCCAGCTATATAGTGATTTAAGAGAAATGTACCTCATATAATATACCACTGTATGTTTCATAATTTTTCATAACTTTCAATATAGTTTACATCTGTCAGAAAAAAATACATTTTTTTCATATGCCTTAACAAGTTCAAAGGTTAGAATCAGCATCAGATCAGATGCTCAGTCGTGTCCGACTCTTTGCAACCCCATGAATTGCAGCACGCCAGGCCTCCCTGTCCATCACCAACTCCTGGAGTTCACTGAGACTCACGTCCATCGAGTCAGTGATGCCATCCAGCCATCTCATCCTCTGTTGTCCCCTTCTCCTCCTGCCCCCAATCCCTCCCAGCATCAGAGTCTTTTCCAATGAGTCAACTCTTCGCATGAAGTGGCCAAAGTACTGGAGTTTCAGCTTTAGCGTCATTCCTTCCAAAGAAATCCCAGGGCTGATCTCATTCAGAATGGACTGGTTGGATCTCCTTGCAGTCCAAGGGACTCTCAAGAGTCTTCTCCAACACCACAGTTCAAAAGCATCAATTCTTCGGCGCTCAGCCTTCTTCATAGTACTCTCAGTACTCAAATATTTTTCAGAATATTTTGAGTTTCACAAATTTTGTTACAAGACATAACAGGCTCTTCTTCTGATAAGAAATAATACTTTTATACCACCTTTCATCCAAGACTACTTCTGTATGTATTTTTATAAGTTTTCCCTATCCTTTTGATCATAATTTAGCTAAGATATGTGAGCAAATAAGTAAATCTGAAAGGACTCAAATCACACAGTGGGCTAGAATGCTAAGAAAGCTGTGTCTCATTGTTTAAATTTAAAAATTTGAAAAAAAAATTATATAACCACACCATCACCAACTCTTTGTGCTTAGAAAGTCACTTTTTCTTTCTCCTCAGTTTTCTCATATCATATGACAATGAGGGAGTATCCTAAATGATTTCTAAAATCACTCTCATCTCTGAATCTGTGTGATTCCATCACCACTCCTTACTTCAGCAAGTTATAATCTAATACTGTGTGCAGAAGTTGTTTTGAACTGATATTTCTTGATATATTTAACTCTCCTGTTAAAAATGTGTATGTGAAAATGGAAAGTTAAATGTGCAAGAAACACAAATATCCATATATCTATTTGGATATGTGCTCTCTCACTCTCTCAGAAAGAGAATTATAGATATAGGAAGATAGATCTCTATTCTAAAATTACAGTAACATTATTTTGTGGATATTTATATTTGTACTATAATAATTCCTGATACACAGTCTCCTCTCTGAAACCTTTAGGAGCGTGTTATGGAACTTATACTCTGCAAAGTAATATAATGCTTATACTCTGCTTTATATAACAGCCCCAGAAGAATTTGGGTGGCAACCCATAATCAAACACTCTACAATTATTTCTACATTCAAATATTTCTATATTAAGGTGTATTTACTGTGCACAAATAAACTCTGCAGTTGAATGTTTGCCATGTGCATGTATTACACTTAAAATATCAAAATGGTATTTAAAAATGAAAAAATGCAGAATAAGTACACTTAGAAAATAAAACCTCGATAAAAAAAAAAAAAAAACAAAAAAAACTGTGTTAGCCTCGAATCAGGCTCATGCCTAGCCTGCCAAATTAGTTGGGATGAAGTCAAGTTTTGCCATCAAATGGGATCAAATGTTTATAAAACAAAACCTTTAGTTCTAAGAGATTTTTAGATTTTATCTATATCATAATAGATATTGAACTTGTTCGTATTTTGTTTCCCCAGAAACTCCCTCTTTTTGAAAACAGCTTTTGGGTTTGCTTTTCTGATCTACCTAGATGTTTTGCACTGAAGTTTAATGGTGTCTACAGACCACCTCCCTAGCTGGACACAGTTGCTTGGTCCACCTGGACCACATTTGACTCCAGCTATGACAATCATATTTTTCGTTGGCATTTTTAAGTTACTGCAAAAAGGCCCAGTCCATCTGTCACTTTCTCGCTGGCGGCAGAGGTTTGAGAGCCATCAAGAGCTGTTTTTGGCCTGGGGGAACAGCTTGGCCGCAGAGGGTAAATGAAGGGAGCCGCTGGAGAGGTGCGGGGGTGAGAGTTGGAGGGCATCCAGTCCGCGCTGCAGTCCGTGATTCTGGTTCCTGAAGCGTCCCATCTGCAACCCTCACATTCCCAGGAGTTTTGTGAGTCTCCTGGATTCGACCATCAGTGTATATTCATTTACCTGTAATAGTGTGAACCAGGTTTCAATTATTTTCATCTGAAAGAGCCTTAACCAACAGTGAGAAATCTTTTTTGAGTCACAGATATTTATTTTGAAATTTAAGCCTCTCCACCTGTCTTAAGAATCCTGCGGAGAAACTCCAAAATAAAAGTGAAAGTGAAGTCGCTCAGTCGTGTCCAACTCTTCACCACTCCATGGACTCTAGGCCGCCAGGAGTCCTCCGTCCATGGGATTCTCCAGGCAAGAATCCCGGCGTGAGTTGCCATTCCCTTCTCCAGGGGATCTTCCCAACCCAGGGATCGAACTTGGGTCTCCTGAATTGGGGGCAGACTCTTCACTGCCTTAGCCACCAGGGAAGTCTCAGAACAACCCAGGTGCCCACTAATACTTCGTCTCTAAATGGAAAGCATGTTTACTCATAGAGAATGCTGCGGCAGCAACTTAACCCTGAAATCTCCCTTGCTTAACAACAAAAGTTTGTTTCTTATTGACAGTTCCTCTAAGTCGGCTTGAAGAAAGCTCTGCCTCACATGCTCTCTCTCGCGGGCCAAGCTGACAGAGGTTCCACCATCTTTTACTTGTAGCTTGTGGGGAAGGTGGTCTCTCAGTCACCGTGGAAAGGAGGAGAGGACTGAGACATGAAGCTCAAGCTCTGACCTGCTTGCGTCAGGAGTGACGCACACCACTTCCGTCTCTGACCTGCTTGCGTCAGGAGTGACGCACACCACTTCCATCTCTGACGCGCTTGCGTCACGAGTGACGCACACCACTTCCATCTCTGACGCGCTTGCGTCAGGAGTGACGCACACCACTTCCATCTCTGACGCGCTTGCGTCAGGAGTGACGCACACCACTTACGTGCACAGCCTGTTGTCCAGAAAGAGTCAGTGGCTCCACTGCTGGGAAGGACAGCACATGCGTTAATGAGCAGCACCCACAGCGTCCTCTTGGAATCCAGTAAAGTCTAGACTGGAGAACCGGAATCAAGCTGAACAACTGCGGTGGGCAGGGCAGACTTTTTTTTTTCCTGGGAAAATAAGTAATCGGTGTAGGTCAAAGGAAAAGAGATTGAAAGCAGCCTGTCTCGGGGACTGTGTGCCTGTTTTCTGTCAGTAAAGACTTCTGATGGGAGTTCTGGGTTCTGGGTGGTTTCTCTTCTTCAGTCATTTCCTAGAGGTCTTCTGATCAAGAGGTAATGATAGATGACAGGAACTGGGAAAGGTCAGTGGGAGAGTAGCTTGTGGAAACAATTGCAGGAGAACTTCATTCTCTTTTACTCACTAGTTTTGCCTTCACTCCAGCATGTTATTTTAGATTTCCTTAAGAGTATATTTATTTTGGACCTCCTAACACTGCAAATCAGCTAGCTGGGCTTCATATTGTAAAAGAACAAAGAAAACAAATGATACTAGTGAGTAGAAAATATTAATCTCTCACATAATGCTTTAGCTTAAGTAGTTATAGGAAAGTGCTCTCCTATTAAAATAGATTAGCCTATAGCAAACCATTAAAAAATTCTAATGAATCCTTTTCTTCCCAAAGAAAGCTATTTAAGCATTCAATCAATTAATGTAATAGATTAAAATAGAACATCATTTAGGTGGCACAGTTTCAAAACAGAAGGATTAGAGACATTCAGATACTGAACATTCAACACAAGCTACAATTTCAGCAGGGAGCCTTGTTTGGCCTTTCTTCATTCTAATTCCATCAATTTCAAATTTCATTAACAGCAATGGGACACCATTCCAACAGTGATGCTTTACAAAACCCTGCAAGTTTCGAATAATATTGGTCTTTGTCATCATTTTATTTCTAAGTATATGCGTTTATATTCTTTTGCTAGGAGGAATAACTCATTTCTCCCAATGGGTATTGAAGAATTAAGTTTAAAAGACAATGAGTATTCAATTTCACTACGTATAGCTGCTGCTGCTGCTGCTGCTAAGTCACTTCAGTCGTGTCCAACTCTGTGCGACCCCAGAGATGGCAGCCCACCGGGCTCCCCGTCCCTGGGATTCTCCAGGCAAGAACACTGGCATGGGTTGCCATTTCCTTCTCCAATGCATGAAAGTGAAAAGTGAAGGGAAGTCGCTCAGTCGTGCCCGACTCTTCTCGACGCCTGGACTGCAGCCCACCAGGCTCCTCCGTCCATGGGATTTACCAGGCAAGAGTACTGGAGTGGGGTGCCATTGCCTTCTCCCTACTTAATCTGTTTTTATTTGGTTTTGTCTGACTCTTTGTGATCCCATGGACAATAGCCCACCAGGCTCCTCTGTCCATGGAATTCCAGGCAAGAATACTGGAGTGGGTGGTCATTCCCTTCTCCAGAGGATCTTCCCAACGCAGGAACTGAACCTGGGTTCCCTGTATTACAGGCAGATTGTCTCCAACTGAGCCACCAGGGCAGCATAACTTGGTTATGTGTAAAAATTTGGGTAAATAAGACAAAGACGAGTTGCATAATATTCTGAATCTACTGCCGAAATAGATTGTTAAGAAGTTATTATTTTCATATAAATGAAAGGTATTTGCAGAGTACTTAGAACAATAGTAATATGGGAAGGTATACACACACCTCACCTCCACCCATACACACCTATACACGCATAAAGTGGTGTTTGGTGTTTTAGTGTATATCGACCATCAATTGTGTAAATGGAAAAACATGATTTGTTCAGTAAAATTGGTGTTTTACAGTGGTAAGGGACAAAGGAAGTGGAAACAAAGGAAACCAACGAAAGTTTTGAGTTTCGAAACAGTAGGGGGGAGGCAGGTGATTATCAATGTAGAATCTTGAATACTGCTATATATGGGCAGTTAGCTCCCCGTATTAGAACTTGAATGGTCACACAAACTACCAGTGGGCAAGTGATGAGAAATATTTTGACACTGTGAAGGAGCAAACTTGCAGAAGCCTGGCAGCCGGAGGCCAGGCTTTTATTCACTTCCGGGGAATTAGGAGGTGAGTCTGGCTCTGTGGCCAGTAGCTTATCAGATTTATCAGAGGTTATCAAACAAAGTCTTAGATTATCAGCGGTTACTTAAATGCTTTGTTTCAGAGACAAGGGAGGAAATGAGTCTTTCACTAATGAGATGACTATTGTTATTTCTGGGTAAAATATCCTCAAAGAATGGTAGTACTGAAAGCGTGAATTATGAGGCAAACACACCCTGGTCTGTGATGCTGAGAAGGAGGACTGCTGTGACACCCCTTTTCTTCATAACCCGTCTCTTGTGTGCCTCCTCCCAGAAGCCCACTGACTTTGCATTATGTTTAGTTTCCTAAAAGTATCCCAGAATCTCTGTCTCTACTTCTTCTCTTCCTCTGTTAAATCTTTGCAGTTCCTCTTTATTCAGTTTACTATGTGCCAGGAGCTGGACTAACCACGATAATGTATTTAATATCACCTAGTTAAACAAATTTGTGACCACAAGCCTTGACACCACTTTCTTCTTCACCATGAAACCTATCTGCAGACAATATCCTAGGAGTCACATGTTTAGAGATTTTTTAGTGGAAATGTTTAGTGACACTTAGTAGCATTTAGAATCCCAGGGACGGGGGAGCCTGGTGGGCTGCCTTCTCTGGGGTCACACAGAGTCGGACACGACTGAAGTGACGCAGCAGCAGTACCCCTGACTCTTTCTTTCCAACAAATGAACAAACCAAAAAACAAAATTCCAGACAAAATTCTTCATAATTTATTATTTCCTTCGTATGTTTCTGTATTATATTCATTGTAATTGTGACAGAAACTGTAGTGAAAAGAGAGCAATGTAAGATCTCTGGAGTTTAAATTCAGGAAAAAATAGAAAATAAATTTATAGTAATCATTTATATCTGAAGAAGAAAATGGCAACCCGCTCCAGTATTCATGCCTGGAAAATTCCATGGACGGAGGAGCCTGACGGGCTATGGTCCATGGGGTCACAAAGAGTCGGATACGACTGAGCACACACACAGTCATTCATATGTTTATAGAGGAAACTTTTGACATCTTATTTAAGTGAACTTACTAGACACTCAAATTCAAAGTCCTTAGGAGGCTACTTTCTGAAACACTGATTGATAAAATTAAAAAATAATAATTATTAGGCTTTCTGGGATGATGGTCTCTCCATGAGAACATGCCTCTCGCAGAGGATGTCCTTCATCCCGCTCCAGGAGCAGAGGAGACTCAAGAAGAAGCACCTGGTGCAGAGCCCCGATTCCCGCTTCAGGAATATGAAGTGCCCGGGGTGCTGGAAAATCACCAGTGCCTTTAGCCATGCACAGCCGTTTTGTGTTGGCGGCTTTGCTGTCCTCTGCCAGCCTGCAAGAGGAAAAGCAAAACTTACAGAAGAATGTTTATTCAGGTAGAAACAGCATGAAAAACACCCTGAATCAAGATGAATGGGAAACCATCCCATTAAACACATTTTGGATAAAAAATAGAGATGAGAAAAGCTTTAGATCAGTCAGCAATTTGGAAAACTGTTCATAAAGGTGAACTCTTTGAAGATGTTTGCCTTCATGGGCCGTGTTTTTGAAAAATAAGTAAAGTTGGTAAATTTTAATTTTGATGAACTCAGGAAACACAGTGAGAATTCAGTAAGATAGGATTCAGGAAGATAAGAATGACCCTGCATGCCACCAGCTTATAAGACACTTAACAGCTCTGATTAGCGATAGCATAGCCTGGCCAGAGAAGTATTCTACCTGAATTTAAAACATAAAAACCAAAATGATTAAAAAAAAAAAAAAAGTATTTAAAGTGGTTGGCAGCAACTGAAGTAATTTCTGTATACACAGTGCTAGAGATTTCAAAATACAATAAAAGAGGCGGAACAGTGGAGACGTACCTCTTAATTGCTAATGGAGGAAGTCCCATACTCCTTCACAAACTCACAACATCAAACAAAAGTCCCTGGGCCCATTTTTTGGTGAACATCCCTGACTGTTCTCTACCGCCCGGGGAGAAGAAAGACCAGGCACCGGCCTTCCGAGAACCCTGGCAGAGGAGGGGAGGACCTTGGATGACTCTCACTGGGTCATAAGCACCCTCCTCGTGTGTGCTCAGTCTGGATGTGTCATTGAGAACCACAGGGTTGCCTTGGTTGTTCAGTGGTAAAGAATCTGCCTGCCAGTGCAGGAGACATGGGTTCCATCCGTGATCCGGGAATCGTATGCCACGGAGCAACTAAGCCAGTGGCCGGAACTGCTGAGCCTGCGCGCTGGGGCTGGGAGTCACCACCCTGAGTCCACGTGCGCAACTACTGAGGCGCGTGCGCCCTACAGACCGCGCTCTGCAAGCGAGGCCGCCGCAAGGCGGGGTCCCACGCACCGCAACTGGAGAGCACCGGCCGGCAGCAAGAAGACCCAGCATAGCCACAAATAAATAAATACTAAAAAGCAAATAAACTAAAAATTATATATATATATATATATATATATATATATCAGGATAGTATCAAAAATAAATAGGATCAAAAGTAAATAAAAATTATATATATTTATGAACAAGAATAGTATCGGATCTATTTTGCAAGTAGCAGCAGCAACAGCAGCCTGTGTAGGGTAGTAGTGTGAGAGCGAAGGAGCCCGCGCAGCTGAGCAACAGTCTGTGAAGTCATCTTGGGTGTTTTTCTAACTACCAGGTTTCCTTTGGTTTCTGAAGATTTTCAAGCCTAAAGTGCCCTCATGCCCATCGACTCTATGAACCACCCGTCATCTATCCATTAAGGTTCTTTCGGCTCGAGATATACAGGGTCATTTTCTATTTTTTCCACCCGGAATCTTGACTGCAACCCGTGTATGATACCCAGATATCAGTGGATACAAACTGTCCCAGTTTCCACTCTGAGCCAGATCTCAACCGTATGATTCTTTACTATTGTGAGCTTCTTAAAGTTTAGAATTATAGCTTACCATAAATTTACTGCTTGCAGTCTGGAAGACAGCACACAGTGATATTTAAAAACAAAACAAAAAAAAAACACAAAAAAACCACCTCTTGAACGAAGGATTTAACTAGGCATTTTATGCATAATTCAGTGGAAGTTTGAGCCTCACAGATGAAAAGACCTGAAGCTCTTTTACAGAACACACTAAAGCTGGTAACAGGAAGCTATAGAGAGAATTACTTGATCACCTTCTTGGGAAAATTGAACACAGGCAGGGGTATTAATAGTGCCATGGTGGTAGGCAAGGATATGCCACATGCTTTAAGAAAGACTTCCATTTCTAATCATTTTTAATCAGTTTGTTAATATTCTAACACATACTAATGAACATTCAAGTTAATTTGTTGAAGTAGATATAAATAATTTATAAAGATAATGTCATTCAACACAGGACTTAAAATATGTAAGAGTGAATATAAAGTCTTTGGTCAAAACATATCCAATACTCTGATTAATGTACCAAAATCTTGGTTGATGAAGCAATGTGACAGCCATCTTCAAAAAAAGACTAGTGATTTTCATGTTCTCATCTTGCAACCTGGTGGAATTAAACAAGCAGAATAGAAGGAAGAAGGTAACAGTTTCAGAAGGGCAAAGCTTCTAGAATTCTTTGAGGAAAAAACTAAATATGTTTACAGGGAAAATGTACCATGCCTAATGTGTCTGCAGCTTTAAGAAGCCGTTTGTAAAGGCTACACACTAAAGACCATTTAAGATTTAAGTCACTGTAGGATGGCTTATTTTGTCATGGATAGAGAATCGACTTACAGGCAGGAAACAAGGGATAAAACAGGTGCTTCTTTGCTTGGAAAAACTGTGAACTAAAGCTTGGTACTGGAAATAGTTGCATTTTACAATTTTACCAAAGATCTGACAAGAGTGTGTTTGTAATTGGCAGGTAATACTGAGGGTTTCCAGGTATGCCAGAAATACTTGTGAAGAACATAAAATTGTGTGTAAGTTTTATTGTCAACAAATGTAAGATAATGTTTTGGAAGCAGGCAATGTGCATATGGCTAGAAGGTTACTGCTTAGGTCTGCGCATCAGAGGCAATTACTAGCATGTAGTGAGGCCTATGACAGAGACAAAGGCAGAAACCCAGGTCACAGGGGGGCTAGCACATATAAAGTACGACCTCTCTTGTTAATTGGACCTCTCTGGTAGCTCAGTTGGTAAAGAATCCGCCTGCAATGCAGGAGACCCTGTTATATTCCTGGGTCGGGAAGATCCCCTGGAGAAGGGATAGGCTAACCAGTCCAGTATTCTTGGGCTTCCCTAGTGGCTCAGCTGGTAAAGAATCTGCCTGCAATGCAGGAGACCTGAGTTTGATCCCTGGGTTGGGAAGATCCCCTGGAGAAGGGAAAGGCTACCCACTCCAGTATTCGGGGCTGGAGAATTCCATGGATACAGTCCATGGGGTCACAAAGAGTCAGAAATGTCTGAGCGACTTTCACTTCATTTCACTTCTCTTGTTAATTAAGCAGAGTATTTGGTAAGTTGTCAAGCTTGAGCCTCAAATGACTGGAATTAAAGAAATTTAATTACTCCAACTTGCATACAACAGAGTAACCAGATTAGTGAAGAAATGGGCCAATGTTGTAACAGAACTCACTGCAGATTCATTTCACTTTGATGTTCATGAATTTCTTTATTTCTTATTCATCGAGAGCATCTTCCTATCTTTCTGATTAAAGTTCATGTTTATTTCTGACTTTGGAGGCCAGCTGTATTCTGCCATTCAATATCTCTAACCTTGGCTAAGAATAGAGCTGTATAATGGGGAGAAGGATTCAGGCAAGTCAATTTATCTGGTCTAGAATACTATAGCATTTGTTGTTGTTGTTCAGTAGCTCAGTCATGTCCAGTGTTTTGTAACCCCAGGGACTGCAGCACACCAGGCTTCCCTGTCCTTCACTAGCTCCAGGAGTTTCCTCAAATTCATGTCCATTGAGCTGGTGATACCACCTAATCATCTCATCCTCTGTCACCCTCTTCTTTTCCTGCCTGGAGTCTTTCCCAGCATCAGGGTCTTTTCCAATGAGTCAGTTCCTCCCATCAAGTGCCCAGAGTAGTGGAGCTTCAGCTTCAGCATCAGTTCCTCCAATGAATATTCAGTGCTGATTTCAAACTTAGGCCTCAGATGTGAAAAAATATATATAGCAAAGCTGAAAAACAGCCACTAAAATGAAAAAAAAAAAAGTTTAATTTTCAAATGGAAAAATATGTAAAAATAATGTAAAAGAATTTGGGGATTAAGAAGTAAATCAAGTGAATAAAATTGAAGTTGGTCCTCATAGACTAAACACAGGTATATTGTCCAAATCTTGGATCATTTGTGAAAAACAATACATCAGGGGATTCTAGACTCCATATTTTAAGTATCATAAGTGGTATGAGATAAATGTACAGTTTCTTTTAAGTGCTCTAGGAGTCTGAATCAAGTGCCGTGAGTTCCACAAGCAAGCAAGTTTGGGACACGTTGAAATGCATCAGTTCAGTTCAGTCTCTCCGTCACGTCAGACTCTTTGTGACTCCATGGACTGCAGCACGCCAGGCCTCCCTGTCCATCACCAACTCCCAGACTTTACTCAAACTCATGTCCATTGAGTCAGTGATGCCATCTAACCATCTCATCCTGTATCATCCCCTCCTCCTCCTGCCCCCAATCCCTTCCAGCATCAGGGTCTTTTCCAATGAGTCAGGTCTTTGCATGAGGTGGCCAAAGTATTGGAGTTTCAGTTTCAGCATCAGTCCTTCCAATGAACACCCAGAACTGATTTCCTTTACAATGGACTAGTCGGATCTCCTTGCAGTCCAAGAGACTCTCAAGAGTCTTCTCCAACACCACAGTTCAAAAGCATCAATTCTTTGGCACTCACCTTTCTTTATAGTCTGTGTGTAATCCCTGGATTGGGAAGATCCCCTGGAGGAGAGCATGGCAACCCACTTCAGTATTCTTGCCTGGAGAATTCCATGGGCAGAGGAGCCTGGGGGCTAGGGGTATAGTCCATAGCGTTGGAAAGAGTCGGACAGGATTGAAGGGACTTAGCATGCATGCATGCCTAGTTATAGATGTAATGGGTTATTAAGGGAAGCTGCAGGGATTGCTTTGGAAAAATAGCCTTAATGTTTTGAGGAGACATTACTTAGGGCAGCTGTTTTCCCACCAAACTTTATTCTTTGAAGTTAATACCACTTTTCACGGTCTGAGGCGGTAGGAAATTTGTACCCGTATGTTCTGCAGTAGGCGTGGAAACTTACGTCTCCAGGGAGAGGTTTTGTTTCAGTTTTCTTGAACGTGGGAGATGATCCTTTTCCATACTAACAGTTTTTGAAATATTCTTGTGTTTTATCTATCCCTCCTCAGACACAGCCCACAACCTAGGAACCAGGAAATAGGATTATTTTCGTGTGAAACAGTTGTGAGTTTAAACTTTGACTCTCCAGGCACAGTCAAAATTCCAAATCCTTGAAACCAGTGTTGACTGCTCTTATGCTTAGACCAGAACTCCTCAAAGTTTCAAGATGCAGTTGGCTCTTGAGAAACATTGGTTTGAACTGTGCATGTCCACTTAAACGTGGATCTTTCTCACTGAATACGTAACAGTACTACAGATGTGCTGTTGATTGAATCTACAGATACAGAACCACAGATATTGAGGGCTGAGTGTAAATTATATTTAGATTTTCAACTGATGGTAGGGTAATGGTGCCCCAACCCCACATAGTCCAAAGGTCTACTGTAAATTAAGATTACCAGTATTACTAAGTTGTCAGTGTATACCCTCTTGAAGAAGAAATAATAAAATGTGAGAATGGTGAGTGAAGATTTTCCCATGCCTTATTTAAAGAATTTAGCAAAGCAGTAAGATTATTGGCTGAATGATGCTGCCCACATGGTGCTTTTGAAGTAGTGTTTAATAGAGTGGTCTCTTTCTAGAACACATTACTTTGAGAATTTCCTGCTTGGAAAGATGAACTGTGTACTGCTCTTAATTATCCTTAAACAGTGATAGTTAAGTGTGGATTTTCACATAACAATTTTGTGAAAATTCCCTTTGAGGGAATTATAATATTTCATATCTTCATAGATATTTAAGAAGATATGTGTATATTTACAATTTAATTGCATAGAAGCCAGCATCCTTCTAAGAAAAAAAAACGGTGAGTCTGGAGAATTGAGCTTCATAAAAATCTCACTATGGTTGTGGCTGAGTTATTTACTTGTAAAATGGGGGAAATGCTTTACTCATAAACGATGGCTTTTTGGAATACAAAGCAGAATCTAGAGTGATGATTATTATGTGGTTCCCACAAGATTTCACCAACCTGCCATGATGAGATGGCAACTTCTGTCCTTGAGACACCTCATTTGGTTCTTTTCTCTGCTCTCCAGAAGAAAGTAAAAGTCCTTACCTTGCTTTGAGTTTGCTGTAATATGGCATATGATAATGTGGCATTATAGTTTATTGCTTCAGGTAAACTCACAAATTTTCCTAATTTTTGAGTGCTCCCTAGATAACAGGTGAGGCGTTCTAGCTCTAGATTTCTATTGTTGGCCCTTATACATTGAACTGGAGAAGGCAGTGGCACCCCACTCCAGTGCTCTTGCCTGGAAAATCCCATGGATGGAGGAGCCTGGTGGGCTGCAGTCCATGGGGTCGCTAAGAGTTGGACACGACTGAGCGACTTCACTTTCACTTTTCACTTTCATGCATTGGAGAAGGAAACGGCAACCCACTCCGGTGTTCTTGCCTGGAGAATCCCAGGGACGGCAGAGCCTGGTGGGCTGCCGTCTATGGGGTCACACAGTCGGACACGACGGAAGTGACTTAGCAGCATACATTGAACTGCGGGTCGTCTGTGAACTTGGGTTTCAAATGCAGTTTTGCCCGCGGAAGCTGCCCGTTCTCTCAGTACCTGTTCTGCTCTTGTTGCTGCCTGCTCTCTCAGACTCTGTGGATAGGTCCCAAATCACTTTCTCATTTAGATCAGGCTTCAGTCTGGAACAGGGAAATTTACATTTGAACAGTGCGTTCAAAAACAACAAAATTCTAATTGCCTCCATGGGAACTCTCACTCTGGGACGCATTGGGAAGATACTTAACAATTTTTGTACTCCTCTGATGGATTAGTTAATGATGATTTAATTGTAGTAATTATCAATAATAACAGTGGTGAGAGAGGTGACCAAATTAGGACCAGATTAAAGTGTTTTTCTTTGGTTTAAAAACAGTGCTTTATGTCACTTTGATTGATTGCACAACTTTCACTCACATATGGCGAGGTCAAGAGTTGTTAGTACATACATGCAAGTACTTGTCAATAAAAGAGGAGTACTTCTTAGAATTCATATTATCTGACAGTGTATTTATATATATATATATATTACTGTTATCAGCTTTAGTAATAAAGACAACTTGCAATAAATTTAATGACAAATTAAAAAATTTCACAGGTGCCAGCTGTGCACTGCATTGAAAGATTTTCATCTGAACTGTACTGTCCTCCAATCTCAGTGAAAATATTGCTTATTTTGTCTTAATACTGGTTGATTAATGCTGGGAGGTTTCTACTGAGAGTTTTCATGACTGACCAGATTTCATAGGATATTTAGCGAATTGTGTTTTATCCATCTCCCTATCATAAGAAATTTTAATGCTGGTGTCTATATATTTCTTGAAAGATTAGATAATTTATTAGTAGAAAGAATATGCACTTTGGTTAGAGTTCTGTCTTTGCCCCTGTTTGATCCTCTGCAGGTAACTTAATTCTTCTAAAGCCTCAGTCTGTTTATTTGTGAAATGGGATGCATAATGTCTGTTTCACAGACTTCTTCAGTCTTCACACCCAATCCGTTATTGATCCCTGTAATTTCTTCCTGTAGAAGAATATTTAAGAAGCATGATATTTCTGAGCTACATAAACCAATGCATCTTTTCCCTTGGTAATCTCTGGTCCCCAGTTGCCATAGGTCTGCATCAACAACCACCCGTGTGGGACCGTCACTGGAGAATTACTTTCATGTTATGGAGAAGGTAATCTTTCCACCTGAGTTCACTAGACCATGAGGCTTCCTGCCTCTGTGAATGAGGACCAGAAAATGGAAGATAAACTTAGATCACATGGGAAGAAAAAGAGGCTAGCTTGTTCCTTTTACTCATTTAGAGTGTAGGTCAAACAAAGCAAGCCGCCAGTACATGTACAAGCAGAAGGGGCTTGGTGCTCAGGACCTCAGCGCCCCCACCCTCACTGTCCCCAAACTATACCAAGTTTGTGTGTGTTAGTTGCTCAGTCCTGTCCGACTCCTTGCGACCGCATGGGCTGTAGCCCACCAGGCTCCTCTGTCCATGGGGTTCTCCAGGCAAGAATACTGGAGTGGGTAGCCATTTCCTTCTCCAGGGGATCTTCCTGACCCAGGGATCAAACCCAGGTCTCGTACATTGCAGGCAGACTCTTTATGGTTTAAGCCACCAGGGAAGCCAAGTTAATCTGTGACCTAATTAATAAGTTAATTGACCTGTTTTTATCCTTCGTTTTGAGGCTTCCCTGGTGGCTCAGATGGCAAAGAATCTGCCTGCAATGAGAGAGACCTGGGTTTATCCCTGGGTCAGGAAGATCCCCTGGAGGAGGGCATGGCAACCCACTCCAGTATTTCATGCCTGGAGAATCCCATGGGCAGAAGAGCCTGGCGGGCTACAGCCCATGCGGTCGCAAAGAGTCGGACATGACTGAGCGACTAAGCACTCATCTCTCATTTTAATTGTCTTGATGCGTCTAACATGGCCTGCTATCTTCTTGATACAGTTTTCTTCACTACTTTCTGTGGTGCTGTTTTTCTTTTATTTTCTTTCTATATACCAGATCATTATGTAGGTAGCTTGCTCTTTTCCCTTCTAAGTATTAATGACTTTTTATGTAAGAAGAAAACTAAAAGCATCTTTTGAAACATTTTTGGTCTGTTGATTACATAAGTTTCACTTATGATTGGAAATGTAATTTGTCTAATGTGGTTTTTTAATACCTCTAAATTATAAATAAATTATATGATCAAATTAATATCATCAAAAATTTATTTTTTTGCATTAGAGATGTTTTCACTCTTCTTTTTTGTCTCTGTAATAATTGGACATACTGTATATGAGAATGTCAAAAAGTGAACATCTGCTGGTTAAAATACATTTGGGATGGGAATGAAATATATGTTCTTTCTCAACATTAAATCCACTCTGTGATAAAAAATTACTGCAGTAAAGTTTTTTTTTTTAATTGCAATATGACTAACATATCTCTTTAGAAATAGTTTTTCTTGAGGTTGGCTTTCATTTTTCCCTTGGTTAAACATGGTTAATTAAGTCTATAAAAATCTATACATAATACATACTGAAGCATAAAGAAACTCAATCAGCTAACCAGATTATTCGATGATACCTTAGATTATCAAACATTTGCAAGTTAAATTCAATATTACTGTAAAAATTTAAAGAATTAACTGAAATTAACATAGTTTATCTGTTCTGTTAGTGAAGAACCAAAATTTTAAAGTTCTTCAGGCTAGGTTATTATATGCTTGTTTGGGTAATTTTAATTATTCATTTTTATTAAAAAAATAAATGATGTTAAACATAGAGTGTTTGATGAATATAAAAATATATGCTATTGAATTATAGATCATCTCCCCTCTAGCTGCCAACTTGAAATGCCAAGCGTTTCACTGATCTTCATGCTTCATGTAATGTAGAACCATCTATGTTCCCTGTGCTGCCAAATGGAAAATGGCAATACGCGTCAACCATCTAAGCGTCATAAAGCCAAAAGGTGTTGCTTCGTTTGTGAACTTCTTTGTAATAAGTAGTGGTTAACTCTTCTCTCCTATTTTCCTTCTTGACTTTACTTGACGTTGGGCAGGCAGCATCCCATGGAGGCTCTTTATTGGGTCTCTCCATGGCAGGAGAGCGCGAGCTCAGTGAGGGCGGCAGCTGGTCTTTCTGACTTGACATGATATTCTCAGCACTTAACATAATGCATGGTTAGCGTGAGTGAATGCATTTATTTTCAGACTTTTGTTTCTGTGCTTTTGAATATAGTTATTAAGTAAAAATGAGCCACCCCTAGATTTTCATCACTGCTTGGTGCCTGAGGGTGTCAGAAAAATATTAAAACATGTTGCCTCCTGTCAGAGGCTTTCAGCATAACTGAAGGTACAGATAAATGAATATGGATTAGTATAAGACATTATATAATTAAGATACTGCTTGAATTTCACAATGTATAAATCATGTAGGTATTCATTAATGAAGGCCTTCCAAAGAGAAGCAGAGTCACGGAAGTGATAGCAAAGGAGAAGGTGTGGAGAAGAGCTATGTGCAAGAAAGAGGGGAACTTTGGTTTCTGCATGACGGAGTAAGACTTTGAAGGCTTCAGGAAGGAAAAATCATAGAGCACTGGAAGGGCAAGAGGACCCAGGACTCATTAAAAGAGGGAATAGAGTGGCTGGAAGTTGGATAGCATTTCTATGTTCACAAAAAAAGAATTCTGAAAGGCAAGTGAAGTATTCTTTACCTTAAAGAGAGAGAGAGAGAGAGAAAAAAAATATATATAGGGATCTAATGAATGTTTGTGAAGAAAAGAATCACCTCCTATTGCAGGAGCTAAGGTAAGTTGTAAATCAGATAAACTCAAGTACAGTGTGAAATTGAGTGAGGGAAGATCTGGAATTTAGGTGGACACAGCAGGGATTAAAGAGAAAGGTGAGGGTGATTAATTTCGGACAGTCAATAAAAAAGAGGTGAGCAAACTAAACCATGCTGTCTAACTTGGGTAAAGATGTAAATTGGGGTTCTATGGTTAGGGATTAGACAATTGAGAGATAAGGGTTAGTTTTTAACATGAAATTTTGAGATGGTAGCCAGAAGTTACATGGTAATATCCCCCCAAATAAGGAAACTACTTAAATCCTATTATGCAAAATAACTTCCCAGGTCCACCTACTGGCATATACATTCACACAATTTCATTCTCTTTAATTGTGCCTCTTTCTCCTAGAACATTTCCACCTTATAAATTTTACTTACAAATTTTACTGGGTTTTCAGTAACTCTCATTTTTAAAATGTATTCTTATAAATGAGTGTTTACGCAGGCTAGCATAGATATCAAGAAGAGTGAAACATTATATAATCATTTTAAATACAAAATTACTTATTTGAGAGAGATATAAAGTTTCTCTTTCTTTAAAATGTAGATGATACTTCTTGCCCTACCTAGCTCATGGGGTTGTTGCAAGGATCAGAAGAGATGATGGGTATGAAAGCACTTTGAAAACTAAAATCCCTTACAAATGCAAGCTATCATCATTACGATTATACAGTGCCCTCTATGTGAACCCGAAACAATTCTCAGTTTTCATCTGTCACGTCACTCGTCACTCTTCTAAGTCCTGCAGAGCATGTCCCACAGATTTTTATCATAGGACTCTATTTTAATCAACGACAAATGCATTTTCATGAAAGCATAATATTGTTTCTATAATAGATATTCTTTGAACTCTGGATGAAGACTAATACACATTTCAAGGACCATTATACTTCTGAGAGTTTTTCCCCATCTCTTTCATTTTATAGCTTCCTTTTCCCCTATTACATGGATGCAGTGAAATGATTTCAGCAGGTAAAGTATCATATAAAAATGTAACTGTCCATCCCCTCCTCCTTTCTCCTCACCTAACCTTTTGCCTCCCTGTGAGTCAGGGTTGTAGAACAAACACCATCCATGGGGCCTACCCAGTGGTGCCAGTCTGTCCTAGAAATCAAACCGGACAACGAAGGTGTTGTGAAAACACAGCACCGTCAGACCCATCATTTAAAGCAGACTGGAATTGGGGCTTGGTTCCAACCAAACCCAAAAGCTATATGTCAAAGAAAGTTCTAAGTTTTCTTAAGTCTCTCTCACCTGCTGTATGCGCGTGCTAAGTCACTTCAGTTGTGTCCAACTCTTTGCCACCCTACGGACTGTAGCCCACCAGGCTGCTCTGTCCATGGGATTCTCCAGGCAGGGTTGCCATACCCTCCTCCAGGGGATCTTCCTGACTCAGGGATCGAACCCATGTCTCTTTTATCTCCTGCACTGGCTTACGACCAGCACCACCTACTGCTCCAATGCTTACAACATTTGTTTGGGACATTGACATAACAATGACAATTGTGGCACAATTACTTGGGTAAGTGCAAGTTTTATAATTCCCATCTCCTTCTATCCCCCGCCAAATCCAGGAAAGTAAACAGTTCATTCAAATTCTCTAGATATGCAGTATATATTAGAGCATTTTACAAGCATATGGGTAATCAAATGCTACATTTACATATGCTGAAGTTGCCAGTTTTGGAAAAAATTAGCAAATCTAATTGTTGTAATACTGGACTACTTTTACTTTCCAAAATATTTTATTAAGGAATAAAAGCATTGCTGATTGGAATAGTAAATGCAAAAAGTTAAACTTAACTTCTAAGAGGTATATAAATGTATTTTTAGATAAGCCAAATTTTAGATATGTACTGTTATTTTTTTAAAAGTCCTTAAAGACCATCTAATCTTATGAGAGAAAAGTTATAATAAAATGAACCTTGGGTATTATTCTTCCTTCATCTAAAGATCATTTTAGAATGAAAAGGGCAGGGACTCTGATTCCCCATCCATTTACCCTCAGTCCTCGGTTCTGAAGGAGTTCTTCCCAGGTTCTGGGAGGAATAGGCCCACTGTTCCTGGGTTCTGGCCCACTCATGTCTTTATTCCTTGCGCACTCTTTACTCCTATGCGCACCACTGCATAGCTTGTATCGTTGTTCCTGAGCACCTCTTCCCTAGATTCTTCCCAGGCCCTTTCTCGAGGCTGGCTGTCTGTATCAGAGCCTGATTAGCAGGTCCTAAGTTTGTGAAGCCCGTGGTGCTCTGCCTTGCGACTTTCCTAGCTGCACCCAGGCAAGGTGCCTGAGATGTCGGGGCCAGCCTTGGGTGTTAGGTAGTTCTCAGACATCCCACACACTGCACCCAGGAAGCTGACCGGTGGCTGGCCCTGACCTTGACCGTTCTCTCTTCTGATCTAAGTTTGTTAGTCCATCTCATCATGCTTCTAAGTGACTATAGGGAGGGACTGATTCCAGGAAGAGATGCTATCTTCTACCCCCTACATCCTTCTGCTGCTCACAAGACGCCCTCATTATATTCCACCCTGATAACTTGAACTCTCTCCCTCCTTTTTCCTGGCACTTATTCAAAGAAATGCAAACATCCACTTAGGGAAGAGGGCATCTGTCAGGGTTGGCTCTTTTCTGATACTTGGATTAGGTCACCGAGTCACCGCAGATTTATAAAGAGAAACCCAGCACTTGACAATTTGCTATGATTGCCACAAGCTCCAAACCTGTAATTACTGTTGCTACTCTGAGACCTTCAAGTGAAGCGTCCATCTTTAGCTTTTGCTCTTAGCCATCCGGACTTCCCTGCCATATTTTTCTTGTTTGCCTTTGTTAGAACTTACAGTAGAAATACAAATGTTAAGAATCCAGCTGAATGTTTTAGGACGAGTACAAAGAATGAGTTTTTAAAAATTTGTTGAATGTCCATCATGTATTAAAATGCAGAGGGGAAATTTAATCGGTGGTAATCAAAGTAATTGTTCATTGTGAAAAACATCGGGGAGAACTGACTGGCATTTTCAGTGTTTGAGCTCATCGTGTCAGATTTTTGTAGCACTTTATAATCTAGCATTTCAGTAGAGCTCCATTTCAGTAGAGCTCCATGATAACTCCAAGGTGTTATCTTTACTCCGTATAAAGATGAGGACACTAAGCGGCTTTACAGATGTTTACAGATGAGGATCGGAGAAGGCAATGGCACCCCACTCCAGTACTCTTGCCTGGAGAATCCCATGGATGGAGGAGCCTGGTGGGCTGCAGTCCATGGGGTCGCCAAGAGTCGGACACGACTGAGCGACTTCGGACAGACTGAGCGACTTCACTTTCACTTTTCACTTCCCTGCATTGGAGAAGGAAATGGCAACCCACTCCAGTGTTCTTGCCTGGAGAATCCCAGGGACGGGGGAGCCTGGTGGGCTGTCGTCTATGGGGTCACACGGAGTCGGACACGACTGAAGCGACTTAGCGGCAGCAGCAGCACAGATGAGGATACTGGGAGGTCAGGAAAGCTCACAGATCAGGCTGATTCAGCAACTAGGGACTCTCAGGCTGTAACACCAACTTCGAGGTTCTGTGTAGAGATCCCCGCGGGGCAGTGACCACTTCCTCACTTAAATTCTCTCTTGCTTCCGCACTGTATTCTGGGTAAACAAGCAAGCGGAGTTCCGGGTCTTTCCTGACATCACTCCCTCCTGCGGCTCTGTTCCCCTCTAGCTACGTCCCTTCCTGCACCTCTTGTAGAGCCTAGCATTTAGAAATTTTGTCCCTGCTTTTTGCCTGGATAATTAACTCTAATTTTTTTGGCCAGATCCTTTGGGGAAGCCGAAGTGTAGTCTTAGTTGGCTTCCGAAGACGCCTTGTACTGTCTCTGTTTGAGCCATTAGTGCTGTTAATGGACTGCTCTGCTTCCCTTAGATTAAGCTTCTCATGATAAAGACTGCCTCTTTCACTTTTGTTTCCTCTTTCTCTTAATCTGTAAAATAAATATAATAATAGCTGCCTTGTAGATTTATTGGGGGGATTAGAGGCAATATATGTAAGTAAAGTAACAGTGCCAGAGACATGGTAATAAAACTAACAATAACTCATATTTATTAAACTCATTTTCTGTGTGCCAGGTACTATGGAAGGCATTTAACATGTATTATCTATAATCCTTAAGTAACGATTTTGTTCACTGATCTGGACTCAAAGCCAATATAAGCAGCAAGCCCCTTTAATTTTTTTTTTTTTTTTTCTGCAGCCATGTTATCACACATTCTGAACCTGAGATCAGGTACTATGTTAGGCAGAGGCCAGAGTTTTTCAGACCGTTGCTTATAAACACAATTTAATTTCCACAACTGGAATTTATTGTGTTATTAAAATTTCCAAGCTGTCCTTAATTCAAATAAAATTCAAAATGTCTCGCATCGTCTCTGTTCAAGCCTACCACTAGCTCTAGCCCTGCATTTTAGAACAATTGTTTAATTGACTGGGTTTTTCTAGTCTCAGTGATAGGTAACTCTGTTACTGACAAGAGCTAGCAGCCTTGTGGTAGACTCTTTGGAGCCTTACTGTCTCTCCCATACCCCACTATTTGGGACCTCAGCTCTCAGACAACGGGCATATGCGTTTTAACTATCACCCAACTCCAGCACAGAGTAATCAATCCTCTAACCTCCTTCTCTTACTTTGGCAGGAAGCTCTTTTCTGTAGGAGCCCATAAGGATATCTGCTTACTTTCTGAGAGATGCGCTGAGCCTATAGGAGATGCAGGCATTCCTGTCCTGCCCAGTAATGGAATGCAGGTCTGCTTTACTGTCTTCCAGCAAGCATTCTGCTTTCTAAATTCTCCAGGAGGGAAAGGGACAGTCATCTTGATGTTCAAATGTTTCCCCAAACTCCAGGGGCCACAAGTCAGCTTGGTCCAAGGTCTTCTCATCAAGAAACTGTGATGAGGAACTGCAGTTCTGATTTCTCATGCAGAAACTGGCCGGCACATTTCTGCTCAGCAAGCCTGTGGTCAGAATCGAGACACTGGTCTCCAGGGTTGAAAGTGACCCACTCAGTTTTTTAGATCCCTTGGAGCTGGCCCTCTCACCTTAGAGTGTGCCGTGTGTGCAGGGGAGGGGATAAGCCTAAACCCCTCCCTTGGATAATGTCTCATTGCCTTAAAGGCTTTCTCTCCCCATGCACTCAAAATTCCTGCATTTGATAATCCGGATGAAGGGCTAGGTTTGTAGCCAGTTTCATTGCTTGATTAGAAACCCTAGGAGGGGTGCCTAGCAGCTGTTCTTTAGGATCCTTTCTCTTATTGTTCTCATTTTAGGCTTTAGCTGAAGTGTTTGAAGTAACAGGAAAAGCCCTGCTTCGCGTCTTGTTATATATATAAAGCACTCATTTACATCCGACGAAACTGTGTCTCTAGAAGTTAGGTTATTTTTCCTATGGCTTCTAAACTTATTTCGTGAAAGTCAAAACCCAATTTGCACCCAGGTTAGTCTGATCCCAAACGGACTGTTCTGTTCACTGCCCTGTTTATCTCTGAATGCAATTGTTCAACCAGAAGTCATGACCAAAGGGTGTCTACAACCTGAGACACACATCAGTGGCATTCTTTGGGATTTATTTAGATACTTCCTGCGTAAAATGGAGCTCTGATGCTGTAGGCATATCAAGGCTTTTTCCAACTTAATTGACTCCTGCCTTGGTGCTGAAACTATTAGTAACTATTAGTGATTTTCTCCCAGTTAAGTGAAGAAACATCTGATACAGCAAATTTGGTACCCTGCTCACTTGCAGAATTCAGTAAATACGTGTTAAGTGAAAGACTGCGGGGATTCCAAGTCTCCCGGTGCAGCCAGTCCTTGCAAACGCTGACTACTGTGGACTTGTGTTGACTGCGGTTCATCCGTCCATCATCAGCTCTTACATTCAGGGAAATGTCTTGAGCATTTTTATTAGGTGACTGCATGTCTCTTACATGCAACTAGGAGAAAGACCGGTTGTTCAAAAGCAGCCTGATTGTGTCAGAGTGGAAAATTTAATCAGCAAGAACCAATTCAAAAGAGCCAAGTTGTAGCAAAATCTAGAGAATTCTAACTCTAAATGTAAAATCCTTTCCTGCTTCACTGTAACCTCAACATTCTTTCAGTTGTTAAATTAAAAAATGCTGATAAATGGGCACTGCAGAATAGCTTAATTTTTCTCTCAATGTTCAGAGGGGAAAATTCTGGATATATCCCAATGATCTTTGAGGAATTTTAGAAACTCTTCTCTTGGTCAGATTAATTTATTAAAGATCAATTAGTAAAAATGCAGTTGGAAATAGTCTCTTTCTTATAGATAATATTATCCATTTGTAAAGAGAATCTATGGAAGAGATTTACATATGAAATTATGAAAGAAAAACAAAAGTATTAAATTCAGCTACAGCTAACTTATAGGGTCTGATATCTTTACACCTAGTGCATTTGCAACACACACGAAACATTTGAAAACATTTCTGTGTATGAGATTCTAGACAATGTAAAACCCTACTGAGAAAAAACCCATCAGTAAGTAGTTGCCAGAAGGAGTCAGGAAGGGGGATTGAATGCAGGGGGACACAGAACTTTTCCAGGAGTTGGAAATGCTTCGTATCTTGATGGTGATAATGGTGACATGACTATTTCTCACTTCAAAAATTTATCAAACAGCATACTTGTGGGTGAATCTTTGGTATCTACGTGATATTTCAATAAACCTGGGGTAGCAGGGGAGAAAAAAATGTTACTGAGTTTAGGCTCTTTCACGTGTATAATCTTTTATTCTGACAAAGTATATTGGGCCATCATGAAGAGTCTATTTCAATGATGTTCTCCATGTAATAAAAATAGACTCTTACGTTTCAAATTCTCCTGAAGATCATTTAGTTTAATCTTTGCTTCTTTTGTTTGCTCTCCACTGAGTCAGTTGACATTCATAGCTTCCTCTGTGTTTCGGGAACTGGGACAGTGCTGGATACATGAAGCTGCATAAGGTCCTTGCCTCGGGAAGGTGTATTAGGTGTCTACTGCTGTGTAACCAATTATCTCCAACATTTAGTGGCTTCAGAGGATGCACATGTATCATCTCACAGTTTCTGTGAATCAGAAATCCAAGCACTGCTTGCCTTCTATTTCGAGATGTCTTACAAGGCTGCGGTTGAGATGCCAGCGAGGCCTGGGACCTCTCATCTGAAGGCTCAGCTGGTAAAGGATCTGCGTGTAAGCTCACGAATGTGTTTGTTGGTGAAATTCAGTACCTTGAGTTCCTTTGCACCTAGGGCCTCAGTTCCTTGCTGGCTGTTGACTAGAAGCTGCTCTCAGTAACTTGGCTAAAGGCCTCGTCCAATACAACCCCCTCCTTAAAGGGCACAGACTGAGAAGGCAATGGAGAGAATTGACTAGAGAAATGAAGTTATAATTTTTATAATTGAACAAAGGTGGTAACTGGAAAAAAGCTATGGGTTTTTCCAGTAGTAATTTAATGATTGTGAAAGTTGCACCATAAAGAAGACTGAGAGCTGAAGAATTGATGCTTTAAAATTCTGGTGCTTAGAGTCCCCTGGATGGCAAGGAGATCAAGCCAGTCCCTCCTGAAGGAAATCAACCCTGAATGTTCATTGGAAGGACTGATGCTGAAGCTGAAGCTCCAATACTTTAGTCACCTGATGCGAAGGACGGACTCATTGGAAAAGACCCTGATGGTGGGAAAGACTGAAGGCAGGAGGAGAAGGGGATGACAGAGGATGAGATAGATAGCATCACTAACTCAATGGACATGAACTTGAGCACACTTGGGAGACAGTGAAAGACGGGGGAGACGGGCATGCTGCAGGACATGGGGCTGCAAAGTCAGACAGGACTTGTTAACTGAACAACAGCAACATCAACAGAGAGTCATGTCCCTTCAGCATTGCCATATAATCTTGGTTAGAAACAAAATACTCAAGAGAAGGGAATTAACAAAGATATCAATACCAGGAAGCAGGGGATCATTGGAAAGCATCTTAAAAGCTGCTTACCACAGGAAACCTAATTGATTCAACTAACTACCCAGGCTTAATCCATCAGAAAAGCATCAGCAAGTGCTTTAATTCTTTTTCATATTACAGAATAGAGAATGTAAGTGGGGGCCTTCTAATCAGACTCTTTATTTAACTTCTGGTTCTACCACTTACTAGCCATATGTCTGGGAATTTATTAAACTCTTTAAGTATCAGTTCCCCAATACCCAATAAACTTTCCTTGAAAATTAAACACAGCAATAAATGTAAAGCTTTAGCATGGTGCCTGGCAAATAGTAAGCATTCAATGAATATTATTATTTATTTTAATCTGGGTACAAATCTTACTCCTTACCTGAAATCTAGCTCTCTGAAATTTCCTCCTGTTAAACTTAGTTGAAAAGATGGGACTTACTAATCAAGTCAGATTCACTTTCAAGTGTTAGCCCTGCCTTTAAATTACGTCAGAAGACAGCATATGTGTTGGCTCCGTTTTTTCCCCTCCCTTGCACGTTCCAGGTCTCCTTGGAATGTTCCTGTAAATGTTCCTTGTACAGCACGATTTCAGCTTGTGAGTCACTCTCTTCTCAACATGTTTGTTAGATTATATTCCATCTGTAAATTGTTGTACAAAACCGAAAAAAAATTTTCAGGTATATTTTAATCCATGCAAAACAAATAATTATTTATGAAAAAAAGAGAGGAAGGAAGGAAGAAAGGAAGGATTATTACTGATGGATGGACAGCCTATCATCATAGAACAATTTTAAGTAATTCGATTTTGACTAGTACAGTGATATTCATGAAGATGATTCTTGGAGATGATAGTAGTTTACAAATGATCTAATGGTGGCTATTAATACTTACCTCCTCACTAAAATACAGATTCATGAAAATAGGCATGAAACAAACTGAAAATGAAGTGCAGCCATGCAATTTGATATGTCGTGATTCTTTTATCTGTTTCATTTAACATGAGTCTGATGATTGGGCAATAATATACTCAGGATACGTACAGTGAAAAATCCCATTTCTGTTATTGCTCAATATTAATACAAGCCTAAAAGCAAGTTCTGAGGTTGAACTGTAATTTATTCCTTTCTACAAAGAAAGAGATATTTCTTATTTTTTGAATAAAATATTTCATTCAATGCTTATTTTGATTAAAATAAGCATTTAACAGCTTGGTCAGATTTTTTTCTTAGAGTTATAAATATGCAGTGTTTATCCATATGCTATGATGAAATCTTAACCCAGTATAAATATGATGCTATAAATGTTTTTGACCATGGATTTTCATGACTCAATAAAATACTCTGTCTTGATAATTCACAATTTTGTGCAGAGGATATCCACAAAAGCATAAAAGTAGCTTTAATTTTTTTTTTTAACCAAGTGAATAGTTCTTATAAGTTCACACACAAATAGAAACTACTGTTTAAAAAAAGTCAGGCATAGCGTTTTCTGTTTTTGCTCTTTAGAAAATATAGTGAAACTAAGTTCATCTTTAGTTTGTCTCATAAATTAAACATGAAATATATTTTTAACAGAAAGATCAATATTGTTTAGTTCTGCTTACTAAAATAATACATGTTCCTGGAAAAACATTTTGCAGACACTCAAGATATAAAGAAGAAAATAAAAATTCAATGTAACCCATAGACAATCACAATCCACGTTTAATGCATATTCTTTCCGACATTTATCATATGCCCATTTTTTATTGAGATAGTGCTTTATTTAATAGTTTTTAAAATGTCTCTGATTTGTTTAAACATACGTATGTGCATAATACAGATTTAAGCTTTGTGTGTTCTTTGTTCCTATCTTTATTGCAATGTTTAAGACGCTCTATTTCCACTGCTGATACTACCCCAATACCCAGTTCCCGCTTTCCCATTTTCAATTAAAACATAGAATAAAATATTGTGAAATTAATTTCCACGTGTTTTCCTAGTGTATTATGCAGTATGGTTGTTTTCAGTAACTTGGAATTTTGAATTGAAAATATTTGAGGGTTTCTGTAATCAGATATTTATGTTTGTTTTCTTTTGTAAAAAGAAGTGCCATTATAATTAGTTTCACAAATCTTCAGTGTAAAATGTAAATGAAGTAATTTACTGTCAGCATTTGCCTTTTCCTTCAAGTTACAATAGGAATTCAAATCAATAGCATTTATCATTTTTCTATTGAATACATTTAACATATTGCAAATATTTACATTATCACCAACATTTTTTAAAACATCAACAAAATTTAGTATGCACATGGGATCCTGAGGTAATGGATATTAGTATGAGGGTAAACTATTTTACATAAATGAGTTCTCTTTCCTTTTTGAGATTGATAGTGAAATAAAGGTCTTGTCTTTGGTTAAAAAAAAAATCTAGAATGAGAAATATGAAGAGTGCAGTAGTTAGGAATTAAATATACCTGTGAGGAACTACTTCACGTATATTTTCCAGAGATATAAATTTAAGTCAACTAATTTTAATTTACAGATTGTTAAAATGATCTTCCTTTTTAGATAAGCTTCTAATCCCTGACATGATCATATATTAATTTGGAAGTTGATTTTTGTAAACAATTTTAAAGGAAATATATTTTTAAAGTATTAAATATATTAACTTTATTTAATTCATTGTTTTGTTGCACATCAGTTATTTATCAATTAAATATTTATCTCATGGCTTTGATATGAATTATAGCAAAAGTATATTAACTGTTCTCGCAAATTCAGCAGGTTGTTAGAAACATGTTGAACTTGTCAGGGATCTAGAGTAGATCCTAGATCAGGATGTTTCTGAAATGAAATGAGAATATTTGTGGATCATTTTTAATTGAAAATGTTTCCATTGTAAGACTGACTTGTCTTATTAAGGACTTCTTTAAAATATACTAATGTGTATTTGAAATAAGGCTTGTCTGACAAAAACACTTATATGGTTCTTAAAAGTTGACTGACCATCAGATTTGAATTCACTATTTCACACAGTAATTCTACCTTGCTTTAAAAATGTGGAAAGGTAAAAGTAAAGTTTTGTCTTTTAACATTTCAGTTCAGTCAGTTCAGTCGCTCAGGCGTGTCCGATTCTTTGCAACCCCATGGACTGCAGCACGCCAGGCCTCCCTGCCCATCACCAACCCCTGGAGTTTACCCTAACTCACGTCCATTGAGTCAGTGATGCCATCCAGCCATCTCAACCTCTGTCGTTCCCTTCTCCTCCTGCCTTCCCCTTCTCCTCCTGCCTTCAATCTTTCCCAGCATCAGGGTCTTTTCCAATCAGTCAGTTCTTCGAATCAGCAGCCAAAGTATTGGAGTTTCAACTTCAGCCTCAGTGCTTTCAATGAATATTCAGGACTGATCTTTACGATGGACTGGTTGGATCTCCTTGCAGGCCAAGGGACTCTCAAGAGTCTTCTCCAACACCACAGTTCAAAAGCATCAATCCTTCGGCGCTCAGCTTTCTTTATAGTCCAGCTCTCACATCCATACATGACTACTAGAACAACCATAGCTTTGACTAGATTGTAACATTTAGCTATCTGAAACAGTTTCATTCACTCATTCATTTTAATAAACATTAAAAAAAAACTTTATGTTTTAAGTTCTAGGTATCTAAGCACTTGCAAAGCACAAGGGAATGACAAGACATATTAAAAGGAAATAATTAATGAAAATGGCTTTGACACAGATATTTTAGTCTTATCTGTATTTGAAATGTCTGGTTACTCTTAATTAACAGAGAGGAGCAACTCATACATTTATATATTTAAAAGCTTATCAGTAAGCTTTATAAAGTTTTGTGAAATATGGCTTTAGAAAATATTACTTTGAAAAAAATAGTCACGTTACAATTACTGAGATTTTCTTCTAGTTTTATTTGCAATGAATACACAGGGGACCTAATACCTAATGTGCAAATACATTTCCATTAAATGATTACCTTATGGGCTTCCCTGGTGATCCAGCGGTTAACAGTCCCCCTGCCAACGCAGGGGACACGTGTTTGATCCATGGTTCGGGAAGATTCCACATGCCCCAGGACGATTGAGCCAAAATTGCTGAGCCTGCAACCCCTGAGAGCCTGTGCTCTGCAACAAGAGAAACCGCCCCAGAGAAGCCTCAGCTGGAGAGTGGCCCCTGCTCCCCACAGCTAGAGAGGGCCTTGTGCACAGAACACAAGACCCACTGCAGCCAAAAATGAATAATAAAACTTCCTTTAAAAATTAGCTTAGTCCAGCCTCATTGTAGAAAGAATAATGGCTCCCTAAAATGTTCACCTCCTAGTCCCCACCTCCTGAGAAAATGTTGCCTTCCGTGGCAGAGGGACTTTGCTGATGAGATTAAGGATCCTGAGATAGGAAGATATCCTGGATGATCTAGCTGAGACTGGTGTATTCATAGCATCTTTATAAGAGATCAAGGAAAAGACCATCAAGGACTGAAGATGTCATGAAGAAATGGAGACTGGAGGGACATGCTTTGAAAGCAGAGGAAGGGGCTCAGGCCAAGGAACGAGGGCCGCCTCGAGGATCAGGACAAGGCAGGCAAAGAGGTTATGGGAGCCTCCAGAAGGAATCGGCTACCTCATATTTTAATTTTAGCTCCATAAGTCTCGTTTGGGACTTCTGCATTGCTAAGCTGTAGAGAATAAATGTGTATTGTTTCAGCCACTAAGTTTGTGATAATTTGTTACAGCAGCAATAGGAAACAAATACACATTTACACGTAATAACACTGTCAAGGCCTCTATTTTGCTAATTTAATTAGAATCCTAAATTCATTCACCAGGTCAATCACTGCAGAGATGCTTACCTCGTAAAATGTGAAAGTGATAGTCCCTCAGCCGTGTCTGACTCTTTGTGACCCCGTGGACTGTAGCCTGCCAGGCTCCTCTGTCCGTAGGATTCTCCAGACAACAGAGTGGGTTGCCATGTCCTTCTCCAAGGGATCTTCCTGACCCAGGGATCGAACCTGAGTCTCCTGCATTGCAGTCAGATTATTTACCGTCTGAACCACCGGGGAAGCCCCTAGTCCATCAGAATGGAGAACCTTTTTATTATTTCCAGAGAAACATAGGTAGGTAGCTTCTAACTCTTCCCATCTTGACAACTAAGTCTTCAAAGCAGCACAAAAGCAGGCACTGGTGGGACCTGGGCCAGGGCCGTTGGGTTTCTTGATGGTCAAGTGCGCCTATGTTAGCTGCCCAGTCCTGTCCGACTCTGTGACCCCATGGACTGTAGCCTGTAAGGCTCCTCTGTCCATGGATTTCTCCAGGCAAGAGTACTGGAGTGGGGTGCCGTGCCCTCCTTCAGGGGATCTTCCTGACCCGGGGATCGAATCCACATCTCTCGCATCTTATGTCTCCTGCGTTGACAGGCAGGTTCTTTACCACTAGCGCCACCTGAGAAGCCCTTGATTGTTCCAGTTTTTGTTTAACAGAATCTGCAGATACCCCTTGAATTTTAGAGAGCAACATGAGAATAAAGCATTTGAATGTGAATATCTCAGATGCTTCCTCAATTGTTACACACTCAAAAAACAACCTCTCCCGGTGAATAATCTGAGCGGTGCTGTTTGGATATCAGTCTCAGACAAGCAGAAAACTGAACCCTATCCTGCTCTTCCTGTTTTCTGGATGTATTCAGTGTCAGAGAGATGGATAGTCTTTTTTTTACTGGGTGAGAGGAAAAGCTGTAATAGGTTCTGTGCCATTATTTTTGAAACTCCAGAGTTCATTAAAACTCTCTTTGGCTTTCTTCACTGCCATCTTTCTCCCTCCTTATGAATTATTCAAGGCAGATTCCAGTTGAGGTAAATAGTTTGATTTGAAGGTTTTTGTATCTGGATTTAGATGCAACAAGAAGTGTTAAATGCTCAGAATTTTAAGTGTACAGAATGGCACAGGCTCAGCTACTGAGATGGAAGGCATTGCCGTGAGCACTCTGGGCTGCTGTTGCGACTTCAGCTTGGTGCTATTTGTCATTCTGAAGTAGGTAGGCATTATGATGTCTGAGGTATAAATCAGCCTTTACAGAGTGCGCAGTCCCCAAGCACGTTGAACATTCTAATCCACATCTCAGTTAACAGAACATTTTTTGATTTTTACAAGCTAAAGTTTCCCTTTTTTATTTAACCTTGCCAATGCATTATTAATCTCTATTATTTTTCAGGTATTATATACTGAACAACAATTTTAGCCTGCATGTGTTCTCTTGGATAAAATGGAGGTTATAAGTTTTGAGTTTTTCTTTCAGAAAATAATGTGAAAGCTAAGAGGACCTAAGAAACATCTCATTTTTATAAAACTCAAGATAAGCGTGGATTTTTCTTTCACAGTAGGCATCTCCTCCTTGCATTCTCTGCCTTAATTTTAATTTTGTAAACACTTAGCTCATGGTGTTACATACCTAAAAACATGATGTATGAAACACATGGCTGAAAACTACATTGCTTTAGAACTAATGGTCAGAATTGTTTTGGTGCAATGTAGCACATTTAAAAACCAATCCAAGGAAATCTTATTATACTTCTGTCATTTACTAAAATTCACTTCCCTAATGTCAGTTCCCATTAAAGCAGTCTCATAAAAATTATGTTCGTGAAATTATGCCCAGGTGCTACTGCTTTTAGGCAAAGCATTTTACTCATGTTCTCTGCTCTAACACGATGTCATTAGCAGCAGGGGTTTCATTTACTAAAGAATAATGAGAACTAACATTTATTAATTACTATATGCTAGAGCATGTGCTAGATACTTCACATGCCTTGTCTAGCTTAATGCACTGGCTTTTCCAATCTTACAGCTAAAAGTAGCTTCCAGAGCAGTAGTCTTGAATCATCTTCTCTGACATCAAAGTCCATGCTCTTAAATACTCTGCCAGTAATTGAAAATTCAAACATGTAGAACACAGATTTATGAAGTTGCAAGTAAAATGTACTATGGAATGGTGGAGACTGTAGCAAACTGATTATAAATTAAATGCATTTATATTTAAACTACACACTGGGCAACCAATCCATATTTGTGGATTGCATTCAGCTTTCCAGTTGAGCTATTTCAAATCCTAAAAGGTGGTGCTGTTAAAGTTCTGCACTCAATATGCCAACAAATTTGGAAAACTTATCAGTGGCCACAGGACTGGAAAAGGTCAGTTTTCATCACAATCCCAAAGAAAGGCAATGCCAAAGAATGTTCAAACTACCACACAATTATACTCATCTCACATACTAGTGAAGTAATGCTCAAAATTCTCCAAGCCAGGCTTCAACAGTTCATGAACCATGAACTTCCAGATGTTCAAGCTGGTTTTAGAAAAGGCAGAGGAACCAGAGATCAAATTGTCAACATCCACTGGATCATAGAAAAACCAAGAGAATTCCAGAAAAACATCTACTTCTCCTTTATTGACTATACCAAAGTCTTTGATTGTGTGGATCACAACATACTGTGGAAAATTCTTCAAGAGATGGAATACCAGACCACCTTACCTGGCTCCTGAGAAATCTGTATGGAGGTCAAGAAGCAACAGTTAGAACTGGACATGGAGCAACAGACTGGCTCCAGATCGGGAAAGGAGTACACCAAGGCTGTATTTTGTCAACCTGCTTATTTAACTTATATCATGTGAAATGCTGGGATGGATGAAGCATAAGCTGGAATCAAGATTGCCAGGAGAAATATGAATAACCTCAGAAATGCAGATGACACCACCCTTATGGCAGAAAGTGAAGAGGAAGTAAAGAGCCTTTTGATGAAAGTGAAAGAAAAAAGTGAAAAAGTTGGCTTAAAACTCAACATTCAGAAAACTAAGATCATGGCATCTGGTCCCATCACTTTGTGGAAAATAGATGTGGAGACAATGGAAATACTGAGAGACTTTATTATTTTTGGGGGGCTCCAAAATCACTGCAGATGGTGACTGCAGCTTGAAATTAAAAGACCCTTTCTCCTTGGAAGAAAAACTATGACCAACCTAGACAGCATATTGCAAAGAAGAGACATTACTTTGCCAACAATGGTCTGTCTAGTTAAAGCTATGGTTTTTCCAGTAGTCATATATAGATGTGAGAGTTGGAGTATAAAGAAAGCTGAGCAGCAAAGAATTGATGCTTTTGAACTGTGGTGTAGAAGACTTTTGAGAGTCACTTGGACTACAAGGAGATCCAACCAGTCCATCCTAAAGGAAATCAGTCCTGGGTGTTCATTGGAAGGACTGATGCTAAAACCAAAACTCCAATATTTTGGCCACCTGATGCGAAGAGCTGACTCATTGGAAAAGACCCTGATGCTGGGAAAGATTGAAGGCGGGAGAAGGGGCTGACAGAGGATGAGATAGTTGGATGGCATCACCGACTCAATGGACATGAGTTTGAGCAAGCTCCAGAAATTGGTGATGGACAGGGATTGGAAGAATTTATGTAAGATCCAGTCTGTGACATTAACTGTCTTATAGTCACAAATAGGGGGATGATGGGCGCTAGAAAAGGCAGCTGAGGCAATACTTCTAAGTCAGCTTTCTATTTTTGTAGGTGATTGTTCCCAGGTAGCATTAATGGTAAAGAACCTTCCTGTCAATGCAGGAGACCTCTGAGACACAGGTTCCATCCCTGAGTTAGGAAAATCCCCTGGTGGAGGGCACAGCAACCCACTCCATTATTCTTGCCTGGAGAATCCCATGGAAGAGGAGCCTGGCAGGTTGTGGTCTATAGGGTCACAAAGAGTCTGACGTGACTGAAGCCTGCACTTCCTAGCCATGGTAGAAAGTAGACATGGATCATTTTTGAGGGATGAGGGGTGAACTGTATGTAAATTTTGCACATAAAAATGTTAAGATAGCAAAGTACTCAAATTATCCAAGAAAAAGCTATGAAAAATCTCTGCAGGTACCATTAGTTTCATTAGGTATGGAAATCCATTTAAGGGACCTTCATTGCCTAGTTTTAAACTAACAAAAAAGGATAGGAAAACATTTGCTATTTGATTATTTAAGGAGAAAATATATTTTCTTCTGAATTAGCACAATCTTCTGAATTAGCACAATGTAAATTAGATACATTTAGTTAAGTTCTCCCTTCTCAAAAATCTCCAATAACTCTTCATTTTATTTACAGCAGAAATCCTTAATTTCATGAGTTATTTAAATCTTCTGGGCTTTAATTGCTATATTGCTTAGTGTGTGGTTTGTAAAATTTTTTCACTGGCTGTGATAATAAAATATGAAATTTGAAAGTCACTGACACTGTGCTTGATTGGGTCCCTATGAGCTCTAAAATCCAACAGGTCAGCAGCCATTTGTGGAAATATCCTCATTTCTTGGTAAATATTTCTGCTATAATGCACTTAATGTATTCCCTCTATTGTATTACTTCCTTTTTTCACATTTTTATTTTTTTAATTTTTTTAAATTTAAATTTATTTATTTTAATTGGAGGCTTATTACTTTACAATATTGTATTGGTTTTGCCGTACATCAACATGAATCCGCCATGGGTGTACACGTGTTCCCCATCCTGAACTCCCCTCCCACCTCCCTCCCCGTACCATCCCTCTGGGTCATCCCAGTGCACCAGCCCCAAGCATCCTGTATCCTGCATTGAACATGGACTGGCAATTTGTTTCTTATATGATATTATACATGTTTCAATGCCATTCTCCCAAATCATCCCATATTGCATTACTTTCTATTTCTAAAAATACATTTCACTGAATCCTTGACTCAGTGCTAGATGTGGGAGCAGCTGACCACTAGGAGGCATCTGAAAATGTATGGGGAGTTTTCTGTTTCTCCATAAGTAAAATAATGGAGGGAACCTGTTTAGTAGCCAGAGGCCAGGGATATCGTTAAACATCCTACAGTAGACGGGAAAATGTTGTTGTTCAGTCGCTCAGTTGTGTCCATCTCTTTGTGACTCCATGGAATGCAGCACGCCAGGCTTCCTTATCCTTCACTGTTTCCTGGAGCTTGCTCAAACTCATGACCATTGAACTGATGATGCCGTCCAACCATCTCATCCTCTGTTGTCCCCTTTTCCTCCTGCCCTCCATATTTCCCAGCATCAGGTTCTTTTCCAATGAGTCAGCTCTTTGCATCAGGTGGCCAAAGTATTGGAGCTTCAGCTCAGCATCAGTCCTTCCAGTGAATATGCAGGACTGATTTCCTTTAGGATTGACTGGCTGGATCTCCTTGCAGTCCAAGAGACTCACAAGAGTCTTCTCCAACACCGCAGTTCAAAAGCATCAGTTCCTCGGTGCTCAGCCTTCTTTATGGTCCAGCTCTCCCGTGGGTCCATGACTACTAGAAAAACCACAGGTTTAATTATGCAGCTGTTTTGTCAGCAAAGTGATGTTTCTGCTTTTTCATATGCTAAGTTTGTCATAGCTTTTCTTCCCATGGGCAGGCGTCTTTCAATTTTGTGACTGCAGTTAGTGTCTGCAGTGATTTTTGAGCCCAGGAAAATAACTCTGTAACTGTTTGCATTGTTTCCTCATCTATTTGCCATGAAGTGCTGGGACAGGATGCCATGATACTGGTTTTCTGAATGTTGAATTTTGAGCCAGCTTTTTCATGCTCCTCTTTCACTTTCATTCTGCTATTAAGGTGGTGTCATCTGCATATCTGAGGTTATTGATGTGACTTCTGGCTGTCTTGATCCCAGCTTGTTATTCATCCAGCCTGTCATTTCACATGATGTACTCTGCATATAAGTTAAATAAGCAGGGTGGCAATATACAGCCTTGACGTACTCCTTTCCCAATTTTGAACCAGTTAGTTGTTCCACGTCTGATTCTAACTGTTGCATCTGGACCTGCATACAGGATTCTCAGGAAGCATGTGAGATGGTCTGGTCTTCGCATCTCTTGAAGAATTTTCCACCGTTTGTCATGATCCACACAGTTCAAAGACTATGAGCACACGGATCACGGCCTTGTGTAACTTGATGAGAGTATGAGCCATTCCATGCAGGGCCATCCAAGACAGACAGGCCATGGTAAAGAGTTCAGATAAAATGTGGCCCACTGGAGAAGGGAATGGCAAAACACTTCAGCATTCTTGCCATGAGAACCCCGTGAACAGTCTGAATAAGCAAAAAGATATGACCTTGAAAGATAAGCCCCTCCAGTTTGGTAGGTATCCACTATGCTACTAGGAAGAGCAGAGAAATAGCTTCAGAAAGAATGAAGAGGTGAGTCAAAGTGAAAATGACGCCCAGCTGTGGATGTGCCTGCTGGTGAAAGGAAAGTCCAATGCTGTAAAGAACGATATTGCATAGGAACCTGGAATGCTTGGTCCATGCTACTGCTGCTGCTAAGTCACTTCAGTCATGTCCGACTCTGTGTGATGAATCAAGGTAAACTGAATGTGGTCAAACAGGTTGGGAAATACTTTCATGAAAAAGATGATTCGTACTTCTTATGCGAAATATCATGAGTCATTTCCTTGAAGTTTGAAAACCACTGAAGTGAAACGTCTTCTTTTTCTGATTGGAACTTTCCTTTCTTGCTTTGCTCATGCTTTCTCTGAGCACATCTTTTAGTTACCCTGTCCAAATCCTGCTTGTTTGTTTTTTTAAGGCTCAGCTCAGATCTCATCTCTTTGATGAAGTCACTTGTAAACCTCCCACTTAATGCTCAAAGATCTTTCTCTTCTTTAATGGCCCTTGTGTAACCTCTCTCTTGAATGCAAGTGTGAATAATCTCCAAAGGCACAGGCAGGCGGAGAATAATGTCACTCCCTGTTCCATTTCTTCTTTCCGCGTCAGGTTTGGCAAAGAACCTTGTAAATGGTCAAGGGAGTTGGCTTTTGTTTTGTTTTATTTATATCAAATTGAAATCCTACAGAGAATTCAGTGATAAATAATGAAATAATGCCTTGTTCTCAGCCACAAAGGCATATTAAACATGTTACCTGAAGTGAAGAACCTGAGAGCTCACCTTACGTTGTGCATTTCTGTTAATTTCACTTCAGGAATTAAATGAAATCTGTTCTTTAATATCCTTTGCTGTTTGTTGTATCTTGAATACATGACTTAAAATTCAATATGCAGACTACGTAATGGTAATAAAGATTTTTGCTTTATAGAAATAAAGTTATCTTCATGACTTCTCTTAAAAAATAAAAAGTATTTCCTCAACTACCTACTAGTTGACTGAAACAAGATCAAATACATCGGCCCAGTAGTGAATAAAGGAGTTAATGCTATCCTTCAGCTTGACGATTTTGACTTTAAGAAGCAAGAAGTGCTGACTCCTGCTGGATGCTGCTGGTGAAATTCCCTCCTGCTAACATGGTTTTCAAGACTTGCATGTGGAAACTATGTGCTCATTCAGATTTTAAAGTCATTTCAGAAAGATTAACATGCCCTTTGAATTGTAGTATGAAAGATGACTTTGACATTAAAGTTTTAATAAGAGAATAGAATTATTTTTTTGAATATACTAATCTATTTTGAAGAGGTGGCAAGAATACACAGAAGAACTCTACAAAAAGATCTTAAGGCCCCAGAGAACCCAGATGACCAGATAGCCCTCCATTTCCCTTTCTGTGAAATGGGGGTCATCATAGCACAAATAGCATAGGTTTGGTTTGAGGGTGAAATCAGGCCTAAAAATGACACACAAAAGCCTGACTTACAAGTGATAAGTACTAATACTCGCCTGTATGATCCTTTAATGTTCTTTTTTTCAGACACGGGCATCAGGTTGCTTTTAGAACTTGATTTCTGTGGTGTATTTATATGTCTCTGTGTACACTTTCACTGAGTGGTAAATCCTTTAGTGGCTTCTGTTCTTGTTAGTGGGCGTCACTGATGGTGGGATATGTGCCCCTACACAGGTTCCTGCCTTCTGCATGATGGCCAATGATTTCAGAGTTGAATATCAGTTAAAAAGCCGAGAAGAGTCTTATATTTTTCTAATTTATATTATGGTAAATTTCAAGCATACAAAATTAGAGACCGTGATTGAAGGGAACACATATACCTATAACCTAGGTTCAACAATGATCAACAGTGGCAAGCAGTGTTAGAGCAAATAATTCGCAGACATAATGAAAATATCTTGACTCAAGACTGAGCAGGTTCAGTTTCCCATGAATTTTTTCTGCACCTCTTTTTAAAATAAACTTTGCTGAATCTCTGTCACAAAGGACTGTGCCTGCTGGCGGTGTTCTGTCTTCAGACAGACAAGCTGGAGAAAACTAACTGAATTAACTTTTACTGGAAAATGAAATTTTAAATTATAAATGTTTGAAACTGCTTCACTTTGGAAAGCTGATTCTATTAATAAAGCATGTTGATAGATCTTTCATCAGCATAACAACAATGATATTATTAGCTGTAAATATTGATCAAGTACTCAGAACTAGACACAACATCATCTCAGTTCTCACAGCAACCTTATTAAGGAGTACAATAATTTTTTATTATATAGATGAAAAATTGAGGCTTTTTCCTGATTGTAAACTGTCCAAGAGAGGTGGCAAGACTAGAACATAAATACAATGCTGTCTCCAGAGATTACTCCTAAGCGCTATTTATTCTTCTGGTTCAGTCGCTAAGTCAGGTCCTACTCTTTGCAACCCTGTGGCCTTAAGCACACAAGGCTCCTCTGTCCGTCACTATCTCCCAGAGTTTGTTCAAATCCATGTCCATTGAGTCAGCGATGCTGTCTAACCATCTCTTCCTCTGCTGTCCCCTGCTCTTGTTGCCGTTAATCTTTCCCAGCATCAGGGTCTTTTCCAATGAGTCAGCTCTTCCCGACAGGTGGCCAAAGTACTGGAGCTTCAGCTTCAGCATCAGTCCTTCCAATGAATATTCAGGGTTGATTTCCTTTAGGTTTGGACTGGTTGGATCTCCTTGCAGTCCAAGGGACTCTCAAGAGTCTTCTCCAACACCACAGTTCAAAAGTGTCCATTCTTCAGTGCTTAGCCTTCTCTGTGGTCCAACTCTCACATCTGTACATGACTACTGGAAAAAACATAGCTTTGACTACATGGACATTTGTTGGCAAAGTGATGTCTCATTTTTTAATACTATGTCTAGGTTGATCATAGCTTTTCTTCCAAGGAGCAGGCATCTTTTAATTCCACATCTGCAGTCACCATCTGCAGTGATTTTGGAGCCCAAGAAAATAAAATGTGCCACTGCTTCCACTATTTCACTTTCAAATTGCCATGAAGTGATGGAACCAGATTCCATGATCTTAGTTTTTTGAATGTTGAGTTTCAGGCCAACTTTTTCACTCTCTTCTCTCACCATCATCGAGGCTCTTTAGTTTCTCTTTACTTTCTGTCTTTAGTTGCCGGTGCAAGCCGGCAAAGTCGATCAGGTCCCGAGAACGTGCACGGCAGGGCTAAGAAAGAAACTAAAGCAAGAGACTACAACAAAGATGGGGTCGAGAGGTTCAGACACATCTCCACGAAGGGACGCAATCTGACACCAACTTTATTCAGCATCTTATATTTATACAGAAAAGCGTAAGAAAGACAAGACAGTTAACTTTTTCTTGGTTGACCTATACATCTTACAAACAGTCACAAGAAATCTTGAGAGCATGGGAATGGCACCCTGTTATTATTTCTTACACCAGATAACATTTTTCTGTGCGTGAGAAGTTTGCACAGAACTCCAGGTGTCTGCAGTAAATAAGCGCCTAATCTCTGGGGTGGCGGGACAGAGAGCTATGTTTGCAAGCAAACCCTCAAGAACTGAGGCAGCTCCCAGAGCTATGTCCTTCGGACAAAGGACCCCATTCTCACGGGCAGCTCCCCGCATTTAGTGGTGTCATCTACATATGTGAGGTTGTTGATATTTCTCCTGGCAATATTGATTCCACCTTATGATTCATCCAGTCCAGCATTTCACATGATACACTCTGCATAGAAATTAAATAAGCAGGGTGACAATATATAGTCTCATCATACTCCTTTCCCAATTGTGAACCATTCCATTGTTCCATGTCTAATTCTAATTGTTGCTTCTTGACTCTCATACAGGTTTTTCAGGAGACAGGTAAGGTGGTCTGGTATGCCCACCTCTTTAAGAATTTTCCAGTTTGTTGTGATCCACACTGTCAAAGGCTTTACAGTAGTCAATAAAGCAGACATTTTTTCCTGAAATCCCTTGCTTTTCCATAATCTGATCAATGTTGGCAATTTGATCTCTAGTTCCTCTGGCTTTTCTAAACCCAGCTTGTACATCTGGAATTTCTTGGTTAGCCTAATAATCTAGGAATAGAAAGGGTATGAAATATTTTCTTATTTAAAGATAAAAAAATTTTCAGTATATTTATCATTTTAATTATACCTGCAATGGTATAACTTTAATATACATATTATACATATGCATGTGTACTCAGTCCCTTCAGTCATATCTGACCCTTTGTGGCCCCGTGGACCGTAGCCTCCCAGCCTCCTCTGTCCGTGAGAGTTCCCTGGTGAGAATACGGGAGTGAGTTGCCATGCTCTCCTCCAGGGCATCTTCCTCACACAGGGATTGAAACAGCATCTCCTGCATCGCAGGCAGATTCTTTACTGCTGAGCCACTTGGGAAACCCATGTTATATATATGAGCTAAGTCATCTGCTGCACTGCTGCTGCTGCTGCTGCTAAGTCGCTTCAGTCGTGTCCAACTCTGTGCGACCCCATAGACGGCAGCCCACCAGGCTCCCCCGTCCCTGGGATTCTCCAGGCAAGAACACTGGCATGGGTTGCCATTTCCTTCTCCAATGCGTGGAAGTGAAAAGTGGAAGTGAAGTCACTCAGTCTGTCTGACTCTTAGCAATCCCATGGACTGCAGCCCACCAAGCTCCTCTGTCCATGGGATTTTCCAGGCAACAGTACTGGAGTGGGGTGCCATTGCCTTCTCCCACTAATAGATCTAAATATGTATAATGGCACAAAGTGATGGAAAGTTCATTCTTGTCCATTCTGATGGCGTGGGGTTAGTTAACATTATCTATGCAGCTCTACCGTGTTTAGTTATTTCGGAGCCCAAGCAGGTTGAGGATTCTGCATTTACCACCTGGCTTTTTGAAAGGAAAGAATTTGAAGTAGGTTTGTAATGCATGATCTGCCTCATTTGGGGATCCCCCAAAAGAAGGAAAGGTAAACAAATCAAATCTTTTTGTAAGCAAGCTGACTAACGACAGGCCTCCTATAAAAACACTGGTGATATTTACCATCTGGAGAGGTTTTTTGTTTGTTGGTTTTGTGTTTCATCTATTGGAATGTTCCTGGTTAGACTAAAATTATGTGCAAATTTATGACACATAAATCCCTGGAAATTGTCATATAAAGGACATAAAAATGAAGTATCAAATGGTGATGCTTCATGAAGAAAATCTCTGTTGTGTTAGGGATGACTGTATTTATCTCTTAGACATTCATGTTCAATCTGGGCAAGAACGAATCCTAAAGTGGTCCTAAGCGTTCCTCTGCTTTGCCTTGCCTTCTGGTATCATGGAGATGATCAATAAAGTTTGACGTTGAATAAGATCTATGAGTGTGTGTGTGTGCGCGCGTGTGTGTGTGAGTGTGAGTCTGAGTTGATAGTCCAGGGCTCACAGTGTTGACCTGATAAGTATAAGAAAGGTTCTCCACTACTGCTAGTTTAATGGGCAGAAAGCCCACAGGATCACTCAAGATGAAATTTTGTGGGACTGACCTGGAAAGGCCACACGATACTTCCTCTTCCTGTCTGGAACTCAGCAGTGTGGTGCCACATTTCCAGGTCAAGAGAACCCTGGGAAATACAACCCAGCTGAATATCCACAATGAAGAGGAGACTGTGGACTTTAGTGAGTGGCTATCAGTTTCTTAAAACCCATTCTGGAGAAATGACTAAACTGTTTGGTACATTTTTATTCACAAGAATAATTAAAATGTAGCTCATACTGATCAGTTGCATACTTTCTACTAGGCTAATCAGCTCATTTACTCATCACAATAGCTCTCATTGAAACATGTAAAATATCATGTATGAAACGAGATGCCAGTCCAGGTTCGATGCATGATACTGGATGCTTGGGGCTAGTGCACTGGGACGACCCAGAGGGATGGTGTGGGGAGGGAGGAGGGAGAAGGGTTCAGGATGGGGAACACATGTATACCTGTGGCGGATTCATTTTGATATTTGGCAAACTAATAACAATTATGTAAAGTTTAAAAATAAAATAAAAAAAAAGAAACCAATGTTGTTACATTTTACATGTGAATTCTGAATCATTTGTTGTTGTTTTGTAGTTGCTAAGTCACGTCCAACTCTTTTCAACCCTATAAGCTGCAGCACGCCAGGCCTCCCTTGTCCTTCACTGTCTCCTTGAGTTTGCTAAAACGCATGTCCGTTGAGTCAGTATTGCCATCCAACCATCTCATCTTCTGTCATCCCCTTCTCCTCTTGCCCTTAGTCTTTCCCAGCATCAGAGTCTCTTCCAATCAGTGGGCTTTTTGCATCAGGTGGCCAAAGTATTGGAGCTTCAGCTTCAGCATCAGTCCTTCCAATGGATATTCAGGGTTGATTTTCTTTAGGATTGACTGGTTTGATCTTGCTATTCAAGATACACTCAAGAGTCTTCTCCAACACTACAGTTAAAAGCATCCGTTCCTTAGCACCCTCAGTTATATATTATCACCTAAGGACACAACACCAGGACATGGCAGAGGCAAGATATGCAGGCCCTTCTGACTACCATGGTGCTTTTCAAAGTGCTTAAACCTATCAGTTAAGAAGTCTAGGAGTAAGAATGTCATGCAGGTAGGGTTTCTAGATTTAAAAAATATAATAACAGGCTGTATTGCTGCTGCTGTTGCTAAGTCACCTCAGTCGTGTCTGACTCTGTGTGACCCCATAGACGGCAGCCCACCAGGCTCCTCTGTCCCTGGGATTCTCCAGGCAAGAACACTGGAGTGGGTTGCCATTTCCTTCTCCAATGCACGCATGCATGCTAAGTCACTTCAGTCGTATCCGACTCTGTGTGACCCCATGGACAGCAGCCCACCAGGCTCCTCTGTCCACAGGATTCTCCAGGCAAGAATACTGGAGTGGGTTGCCATTTCCTTCTCCAAACATGCTGTACTAGGGACATGCTTTTACTAAAAATATATTTAGTGTTTACCTGAATCTTAAATTTAGCTGGATGCCTTATATCATTCTTTGCTAATTATTTCTAGCAACTCTACATTGTATGTAGGATTAAAATTTAAAATAACAAGAGAAATTATTGATCTTGCATTATGCTGCTGCTGCTGCTAAGTCGCTTCAGTTGTGTCCGATTCTGTGCGACCCCATAGATGGCAGCCCACGAGGCTCCCCCATCCCTGGGATTCTCCAGACAAGAACATTTTGCATTATACTTTTCTATTAATGTTTAGAAAAATATTACCTTTGAATGCACAGCAGTGTGATGTAATTAACCATAGACGTCCTCACTTGGGACAAGGAGTCAGATAAATTTGTCTTGATTATATTATGGGGGGAAAATGCTTGACTTCCCTGAATGAGATGACCAGGCTTAGAAGCCATGCCCACCCCTTACTAGATCACACATAATGTTGCATAAACTAACTTTAATATAAAATATCTTAGCATTTGAAACAACATTAAATATATATTTTTATATCTTGTTGAGTTCTCTTTACCCATCTGTGATGTTATTTTGTTCATTATATATTAAAAATAGTTAAATATTATACTAGGTTCTCTAGGATATACAGGTTAAAATTATCACTATTTCTGATTCTTTTTAATGTGAATAATTTATTGGCTAAACTGGACACCATTGAGAAGTAAAGGAGTATCTTTAGTAATTATCCCAGAAAACAGGTAAAAATGAGACAGTGATGAGGAACTGGAGCAAAAGTCACGACTTTGGGCCACACTGTCTTAGGATTCCAGATTATGATTGGTCCAATCTTAGAGGAGAAAAGCTTTCACAGACTTCATTTAACATAATCTTATGTTATAGACTGAGAAATCTGAGGGTGAATAAACAATATTTTCTATAGATTAACATATCTCATTGAAGTTGATGACATTCTTTAATAAGGAGGGATTAATATGACAATTTTCCCATCATTCACTGCACATCTATAAATAGGACCTAAGGACATTACCCTCTAAAACAATGTTAACTTCAGCTGAGATTCTAAAGGCTAGAATTAAATCCTGCACATTCGTGACAGGTATCTGTATTCATTCGTTTAGAACACATATTCATTTCTTCTAAACCTACTAAGAATGATGTATGTTTTGTGTAAGTTTATTATATATGTATATATTTTCATCTTATGGCCCAGACTACCATTTTTATATCCTAATGATTCTATGTTGTAGAACAAATGGCCTGTCTCTCCTTGACAGACTCGGAGCTGAACCAAGAAATGGCCAAGCCATAGAATCTTCATTAATATGGCCTTCAGTAAACATAAGAGCAGAATACATCTTTGGTGTTTTTAGAAATAACTAAAATTACTGAAATTACTATATTATTCTTTGTCTTTCATATGTCAGCAAAAAATACTCTCTATAAATTTGCCTCCAATTAGCATATATTTAAGCTTTCTCTTTTTTCTACAATATTAAGTAATGTTAAGAATCTGTATCTACAACCAGCCTAACTGAGTTCCTTTGCTGATGCCAATAACCCTAGCTTTTGAAATATGGGCAAGTTTCTTAACCACTCAGTGTTCTCATCTATCAAATGGGATTTATAATGACTGCATAATCTTATTTGAATAAGTAAATACTATAGTTTATAATAACAAAAGAATGTTCTGTCATATATTAAGCACACAGTAAATAAATTCTAGTCATTGTATTATGTCCTTTCAACAAAATAAATCCCTTATCTCATTGCCCTGTTATTTTTGGTTTATTTCTTTTAATAAACAAGTTCACAAGTGTGAACTTGTGAATGATACACCAGTGAAAATAAAAAGAAATTGCTATTTATAATATCCAGTTTTTAATTAATTGTTAAGGCCAAACTCTAATAGAGAATGACTCTGTTAACCTACCACAGTGATACTATGTTAACTTTTTGAGCATTTTATGAAGTGAAGTGAAGTGAAGTCGTTCAGTAGCGTCCTACTCTTTGCGACCCCATGGACTATAGCCTACCAGGCTCCTCTGTCCATTTAATTTTCCAGGCAAGAGTACTGGAGGTGGTTGCCATTTCCTGCTCCAGGGGATCTTCCCAACCCAGGGATCGAACCTGGGTTTCCTGCGTTGTAGGCAGATGTTTAACCGTCTGAGAACCAGGGAAGTCCCTAGCATTTTAGAGATTAAGCTAAAAAAAAAAAAATGATTTAATAAGAGCCATTTTCTAAGTTTGATTAAAGTGTGTTTATTTTATTGTTTTCATCTTAATGCTTAAAGAAAATATTACTGAAGTATTTAAGTTGGAATTTTAAAGTGTATATTAAACCAGAGAAAGGAAATGCAATTATTTTCTGCTTGAATTCCAAGCTTATGTTATACATACAAAGCGAGAAAGGAAATAAACTCTAGGATGAATCTCATTTAAGTAAGTTATGGCTGTTTTTCTGAAAGTAAGAGATTTTTTTCAGAAGCACTCAGTGTTAATAAATACTCTTATTCTAGATTTAGAAACTAAGATAACATGTCCCCCCCCCGTCCCAGAAATTGCTTGAAAATGAAATAAATGCCATATGGATGGGAATTTGGCAATAACTAGGACAGTGTTTTTTTTTTTCCCCTCCAAAAATGTGTGCTGTTTTCAGAATGAGCGAGTCAAACGTTTTATGCTTGACTTTTTCGCACCCTCGCATCACTGAGGACCCTTAGTCCAACACCTGCGCTTTCCGCGGCCGGCCTGAATCGCAGAACGCGATTAGGGAAAGCGGAAGAGCCTGCTGCCTGGGTCCGCTACCTATGGCACTTCAGGTTACCTCTCAGCTGGTATTTCTCTCTCTCTCTCTCTTTTTAAATTTTCAACAAGTTAATTTTGTTATCCTTTCAGTGGCTTTTCCAATATTTGTCATCAGTTTCACCACATTCTTTCTATTCCCTCTAACCCGGGTGATCTCAAGTTCCTTAATTTAAACGGAGATGGCTGAAGGTTTTTCCTGGTTTTGCTCTTTAGAACAAGCAGTTTAGTTTGACATTTTCTACCACTGTCTGTCTTCAAGGTACTTTGGCAAGCAGAGCCCTCACCATCTTGAGGATTAAATGAGGTGATTCATGTAAAATGCTTAGCGTCATGCCAGGCATGTAATAATGATAACTATTATTTATTTTTTCCATATGAAATAGTGGGGAAAGGTTCAACAATGGATTACTTGTTTAAAACCTGTGGGGTTTTTTCCTTTTGTTTTTTTTCAGTAAAAATAACCTTTCTAAACAAGATACATTTCCAACTGTAATAACTGCATAAAATAATGGTTAGAAGCAAGGGACGGAAGTCAGACTCTCTAGACTCAGATTTCCCCTTTGTCACAGGATGAATATCCAGACACTTAAATTTGCCTGTTTCCTCACTGATCAAGATGGGTTGGTTATAAGAGAGTCTATAGCCAGGGCAGTGAAGAGGAGGGCGAATATTAGTATATGTGTGGTGCTTAGAACAGCCTGCAAGTGCTGAACACTCAACAATGTTAGCTATGACTGTTCTCACGGTGTTCAGCATTCATTATTTCAGCAAATATGTTGAAACTTTAATCACTATGACTTTAGAATGTAAGACAATTTAAAGTATATTCCTTCTAAAGAGTAACAAAAATTAATTAAATAAATACAAAAGTACAAAACTGCAAACTCTATTAAGAGCTAGCGAGCAAAGCATCCGTGCATTGAGGGGCCTGATTGACCGTGGATCGAGTGTGAGGCCCTAAGGTGAGGAGGTGCTCACTTGAATTTCATTTCATTTTATTTTGTTTTGATGAGGTACTGTTTGGTTTTCTGAATGCAATAGAGGCCAAAGCATCATCTGTGTTGTTTACCTGATGTTCACTTAGATTCTTCTCAGAGGGATCCAAGACTGTCCCTTGTTAAGGAAAGCAGGGTGCTTTCAGTCTAGAGAGATTTTACTATGGTTTTCATTTATATCACAAGTGAATTGCAGATCCCAAAGGCTTTTACATTGTAAGATGATATTAGTAATTGGGATAGTAAGGTCCCAGTTTTACTTCTTTAATAACCTCCTAATAACAGGCTTTTTTTCCCTTTTTTTCCAGCCTTTATATTAATGATAAGAGTAATCTGCAATCTCTCTGAAATAACTTTTATGCTAAAAGCAATTAAGCAGATATCTTCTTGGCTCCTTAGAGAGAAAATAGGTTTCGACACACAGGAAAAACTTTGTTATTAAGGGCCCAGGTAACTGCAATTCTCTAACAGTTAATAGTACAAGAAATTGGGCTCAGGGGGCAGCATACAGTATAAGGTAAAAACATTTTGCTCCAGAATTCCAATGTGCTTTCATAATTGGTGAACTTAACGAGCTTCCATGGTGGCTCAGGTGGTAAAGCGTCTGCCTGCAATGCGGGAGACCCAGGTTCAATACCTGGGTGGGAAAGATCCCCTGGAGAAGGAAATGGCAACCCACTCCAGTACTCTTGCCTAAAAAATTCCATGGATGGAGGAGCCTGGTGGGCTATAGTCGTGGGGTCACAAAGAGTTGGACACGACTGAGCGACTTCACACTCATATACCAAGAGGTTATGAAAGCAAAACCCAGCAGACTTCAGAGGATGGACAGCACGTTCACGAAAAGGAAAGCAGAGAGAGAAATCCAAAGGGAGGGATGAAACAGAGGAAAAGCAAAAGGGTTAATGAAGGTCTTGCTAAAGAGACATTTACTATAATCCCTTCCTCACTGCTGCTTGGTCAGTGTGGTGCTGATCATAGGTATTAGTTACATAAATAATAATGTGTAAAGTACTGAGATTTCTCTATTCAAAATCCACTATCAAAAGTAGAAGTCTCCAATGAAACTGTCATGTTAAGACAGCTAACAGCAAGTCTTGGGAATTTAAAAAATATTCATATATTTTCTTTTATTTTATTTTTTAACTTTACAATATTGTATTGGTTTTGCCATATATCAACATGAATCCGCCACAGGTATACACGTGTTCCCCATCCTGAACCCTCCTCCCTCCTCCCTCCCTGTACCATCCCTCTGGGTCGTCCCAGTGCACCAGCCCCAAGCATCCAGTATCGTGCATCGAACCTGGACTGGTGACTCGTTTCATATATGATATTATACCTGTTTCAATGCCATTCTCCCAAATCATCCCCCCCTCTCCCTCTCCCACAGAGTCCAAAAGACTGTTCTATACATCAGTGTCTCTTTTGCTGTCTCATATACAGGGTTATTGTTACCATCTTTCTAAATTCCATATATATGTGTTAGTATACTGTATTGGTGTTTTTCTTTCTGGCTTAATTCACTCTGTATAATAGGCTCCAGTTTCATCTACCTCATTAGAACTGATTCAAATGTATTCTTTTTAATGGCTGAGTAATACTCCATTGTGTATATGTACCACAGCTTCCTTATCCATTTTTAGGTTATTTTCAATATTTTTAAAGTTGTCCATTTCTCAGGTTTTGTTATATCGTGTGTACCCTTTGCAACCCCACGTGCCATAGCCCACCAGGCTCCTCTGTCCTTGGAGTTTTCCAGGCAAGAATACTGGAGTGCATTGCCATTTCCTACTCCAGGGGCTACCTTGTGTAATTTTCATTAACTTAAAGAATTATATAGATTTTAGGGTGAAATGTAGGCATTATTCTGACTGCTCATTATGTATTTAAAAAAATCCCCTCTTCATGTCAGACATAACTATACTGACACCCAAATTCTATATACTTAGAAATGTTTTTGGGTGAGCAGTTTAACTTAGTTGGACTTCCAGCATCTTTCCGTGTATGCTTTGCATGTGAAAAAGGAGAATTTATCTCACTTTGTCTTATTTTTTCATGATTCTCTGGAATGTATTCCTTGTAGAAAGCCTTACATTTAAAGTTGTCAAACACAGTTGATCTTCAATTAGAACATGCATAAAAGTGCAAATTGTTATAATGTCTATTTCATGCTTTGCTCAAAATGAAGGAGAAATGCATAAGGTTTTATATGAATTGAATAGATAATCTTCATTTCACAAATAATTTGCATATAGAATGAATGTTATTATAGGGAGTTACTAATGTAATCAAGAAGATCAGTTTCTTGTTTTCCATTTTAAGTCATGATCGGAATCTTTCATCGCTAAGAATGTGGCTTAGATTTTGCTGACTGGAATATATTATTATTTCTAATCTTAGTTTCCTTTGTTTGGCAAATATGTTGGGGTTTTCTACTTATTGAAATCTCATTTTGGTATTTCAGAATTTTTATTATATTCAATGTAATCTCAAATCTTTTTTTAGGTAAAGAAATCTTAATATGAATTTGTAAAAGAATATACTTAACTACAGTGTGTTACAAAGAGGTTTGTCATACTCCTCCCCCTTGGTCCCCTATGAGATTCATTTTCCCATAATCTCATAATTTTCTTAAAACTTATATTTACCTCTGTTAATATAAATTCTACATCAATGGTTATTCATTGTAGTAAAGAAACATTAACATTTTTCTGTTTTTATCCAGTTTTGGTCTATTTCTGATGGTCTTTCTTTTATTTTATTCAGAGTACATTAATGTGATTTTCCCAGGAAAGGTTGGCTGAAAATAGCCTCTCTTATATGTCACTGTGGTTTATAAAGTTTACTTATGTCAATATTTCAAATGACTAAATATCTTTAGTGTGTTTAATGGTAGGAAAAGGAAAGCAAATAGAGAAGTAGACCAAGTGTAACTGAGGGACACAAACCTTAGAGTGTCTGCTATTCCTATGATTTTGTACTTTGCACTGTGATTTTATAGCATCCAAGATAAATGATTGTGAATGTAGTTGATGTACAGATTTATTTAGGATTCAACTACCAAAATTTACATCATTATTAAAATTTAATAAAGTTTGGGTGCCATTTTATCCCTACCGGTGATATCTGAATATCGGAAAAGAAGTGATTTTTCTTTCTTTCTTTGCGTTTTTATGGCTTAATGGTATTTATACTTTATTTTCACTCAAAATAATTAAAGAAAAATATTGTTCTGGGGGGTGCTTTAGAGGTCCACGTTAAGTTGCTTCAGTCGTGTCCGACTCTGTGCGACCCCGTAGATGGCAGCCCACCAGGCTCCGCCGTCCCTGGGATTCTCCAGGCAAGAACAGTGGAGTGGGTTGCCATTTCCTTCTCCAATGCATGAAAGTGAAAAGGGAAAGTGAAGTCGCTCAGTCGTGCCCGACTCTTATCGACCCCATGGACTGCAGCCCACCAGGCTCCTCCATCCATGGGATTTTCCAGGCAAGAGTACCGGAGTGGGGTGCCATTGCCTTCTCCAATTATATGGCTTAGAAAATCTGGAATAAGAGAGGTGATTGCAGTGATTCTGTGTTCTAGTCGCATCCCAGTACTGTATTGGTTCCTATCCCTGAATGTATATGGTAACCATCTGGAGCTCTTTAAACAAGATTAGACCTATACCCTGTTGCTGCTGCTGCTAAGTCGCTTCAGTCATGTCCAGCTCTGTGCGACCCCATAGACGGCAGCCCACCAGACTCCCCCGGCCCTGAGATTCTCCAGGCAAGAACACTGGAGTGGGTAGAGTGGGTCCTAGGCATTCCTAATTTTTATATCTATAGTGATTATGATTGTGATGGCCTGTCAAGACTGAAAATATTTCATGCATTTTATTTTCCAGAAAGAATATAAGAACACAAGTAATTTCTTACTAGCAGAATTGAAGTTAGAATTAGGCCACCTGATACTCTCATTTTCAGTTTAAACACAAACTCGGTGAACAGTTTCCTTGCCTGGATCCACCAGCCTGTTCTGCAATTCTAACTGGATTGCTAAACTCCTCTGAGTCCTAGAGGCACTGTGTCCGGATGTGCAGACCATGTCTAGAAGTAAAAACCGATATTCCTGTATAGATGACAAAAATAAATTGCTGAGTTGTCATGGCAATACCACTTAATTATTTAATAATGTGTATCCCTTGGGTGTATACAGTTTTTATGTATATTTTTTATAGGAAATGCACTCATCCTCTGTTATTAGCATGCTTCTTTCTTATTCATTTATGAAGTATTCAACCTTTAACACATCTGTTACTCTTGGATACCAACATCAGTCATCAGACTTTTTCAGTGCCAACAAAAGTACATGATTAAGGATCATTTAGAGATAAAAGGAAGGTTACAGATATCATTGTATTGTATAGCATCACTCTTATCCTTGTACAAGCAACATATTGAGTGAGTGAGTTTGGTTTTGCTGAAGGTCATTGAAAACTAGGATAATTGTTTTCCTAGTTGGCCCTATTGTAACAGTCCTAGTGTGTGCTTTTCCAGACTTAATTATTATTAGTGACCTTTTACTAAGTGTGTTCTAGCTTGGATGATACTTTTTTATGATCAGTCTATTTAAAATGAAAGCCAGTACTTTTTAAGTCAATTCTTGTACCAAGTTACAGAGAAAGGAATTTTTTAAATTCATACCCTAGGAAAACACAGCTTTCTTAGATGTTTTATATAGTTTACACAAGTTCTTGCCATAGAGCAATAAACCAACCAATCAGTATTTAAGCTTTTTTCTTCCCTTGCTTCCTTTTCTTATTTCAAAGAAATATTTGAATATTTACTGAATATCTACACTGTGTCTGACTGAATGCTAAGAAATGAGTACAGAATAGTGAAGGGGGATGACGAAGCAATGAATCTGAGGAGGTTTTTGAGACAGCATAGGAGCAGCTGTACTATATGCACCAATTAGGAAAGGAAAAGAGTATTTTTAGAGTTCCTGGAGAGTAGAGTCCATTTCTTTGTGTTCCAAACATATGTATGAAGTGAAAAATCTGTTCTTGCAGACTCTTTATGTCCAAAGCTCCATGAACCATTTTGACAAGGCAGGGTGGAAAATGAAAAGTCCAAATTAGAATCTGCAGTATTCAGTAGATGGAGGAAAAATGCTGGGAACATAGTCCATGTTCCCATGTAAAAACATGGACTATTTTCTTTTGATAGTGACAGTAATTTTCTTTTGGGTTGCAACAAAATTCAAGGGGCAGAAATGGTATCACAAGATCAGATGGAGACCCTTAGCCCTCCAGTGTTTTTTTTCTTCTGTGGCATGCTTTCCTTGATGGACTGAGTTTTTTTCATGGTCCTTATTGCTGGGACTATAGTCATTTTTTTTCCCTTACTCTCATTACATGGTATGAGATTACTACCTACCTACCTTCAGATACCAAGTTGGGAAGGGGTCCTCCCTATGCCATCACCCCATACTTGTATCCTGATGTTATCTCAGGGTAGAGAAAACAGGCAAGACAAAGGCCTGTCCCAGAGATACACTTCATATTGACACTGATCTTGTTCCAGCCCAGTTCTCTCTTTTCGACCCTATTCCAGAGAACACCTAGTATCTCTCAGTTGGGAAAATATTAAAATCCCAAGTATTTTTTTTTAATTTATCGCTTGTCTCAGCGCATAAGCTCGTGGAAATCAAAAGTCAAGAATTTTGCCTTTCTATTCTGTCCCTCATCTCTCTTTTTTTTTTTTTAAGTGTAAAAGCACCTTCTTGAAGGCATAAAGGTCTTCTTTCTCCTTAAGTGGCTGAACAGAGGATGATCAAATGACCTAAAGGAAATGTGGGATTAGAAATTGACTCTGTAATGCATCGCCTGGTTTTCCTGGCGTAGAGTAATTGCTGGCCTCTTTATATTCCAGTTAAAGTGCCCGAGCACACACAATCGAGGAGGACGGTAGCATCTACTCTGGGCGTCCTCACATCACACAGTGGTGCTCGAGCACTGCGCTCATGCACCCTCATGCACGCCATGCGACGCGGTGTTTAAAGTCAGGACTGTGAGGCAAATGGCTGGATTTGAATTCTAACTCTGTCACTTACTGATTATGGGACTCTGAGCACGTTATTTAGGCTCAGTGTGTGTCTGTTTCCTTATCTGTAAAATGGAGGTAATAATAAAGCCTTATCATCTTCTGTTGGGAATAAAATGATATAATCCATATGGAATGTACAGCACAGTCCTTGGCATATATTAGGCACTCAATAAATGTTAGCTAGTATTATAAATGTTTAATGGCAAGTTAATTTGCATGTTATCCAGAACTGCTGTCTGAATAGAAATAGTCAGGAGAGGAAGTTCTGACCCCAGACTCCCTTCCCCAATAGAAATGAATCATTTCCTTGCTTGAATGCAAGAGTCTATAAACTCCAAATTTAGTACTTAACTAAAGCTTACGTTCATTTGAAGGTAAGTGGGACTCTGAATTTAGTCTTCTAGTTTTAATGTAGTTCCATTAAGATCCTTAAATTCAGTGAATGTAGTTGACTCTCTGTCCCCTTTCAGAAACCAGCCTCTCGCCCGTTGATCTCCTCACGTCCCTCATAGTGCTAACACCTTTGAGCTTTTCCCACCATATCGCCTGGAACCTCCTTTAGATCTTAAGTGGCCCTCCCCTGCATTGTCTCGAGGTCTCCCTGGGATTTCCAGCACTCTCTTGAGCCACAAACTCCCTAGTTCTTTCCTTAAGGTGTCATTTCCTCTGCAGCCGCCTCTGGGGGCCGCTGTTTTCTCTCCAGTTATGTGGAAACATAAGGATGTCAGGGAGATGTTATGAGCATCTCAATTCATATTTCTGCTTTCTAGGCTTTTTTTGTTGCTTGTTTTGTCCAGCCTCCGCTTTTCTGTAGCTGATAGCTCTCTAGCCACGCTGTGTTTTATTTTTTCCTGTGACCCTCTTGTAGATTTGTGGAGGTCTTTGCTTCATGGCTTGTTTTCACGTTCATAATTTATGCCATGAGTAGAGCACCCAAACCTCCTTGGTCCCTTCAGTATCAGTGCTCATGAATTCTGCCCTAGGAAACTTAGCGTGTCATCACTTCTGGTTTGGCTTTTGTTGTTCTGCCTGGAACTCGCTCTCTCTCCAGCTTTTCAACTCTTTTGTCCCGTTCTACCTGTAGCATCATCCTTCCTACCTGCGTTAATCTAAGGACTTTCTTGTCTAGTCCTATACTGAGGTGCCTGCTAGAATTGCTAATACAAATTATCTTAACTCGTACGTATTCTTCAACAGCTTCTTGTCTGATTTTGCAAAACAGCAATTCAACACTTTTCTCTCCAGCTAATTATCAAAGTAGATGTTCTATACTGGCTCCACTGGAAACTTGATCAGCCTAATTGTGGGCTCCAACTGCAGCATCAGTTGATAGGAAACAAAATTGTGTGTGTGTGTGTGTGTGGTGCTTGGAGAATAGCGTCAATAATTGACAACTTGAGGTGCAAAGTAAATATGGGTTTGGTTGCTACCACTGCAGCATCTGGGCAGCAGCACTTGAGGTGATGAAACTGAGAAATAAGACATACTCACTGGTGGCTCAGCTGGTAAAGAATCTGCCTGCAACGCGGGAGACCCAGGTTTGATACCTGGGTTGGGAAGATCCCCTGGAGAAGGGAAAGGCTACCTACGCCAGTATTCTGGCCTGGAGAATTCCATGGACTGTATAGTCCATGGGGTTGCAAAGAGTCGGACATGAATATCTTTTCAGCCAAAGATAAGTAAAAAGATGTACTGTTACCCTGAATTTCTTTATACTTTGGAATATATATATATATATATACATATATATATACATATATATATATATATATATATATATACACACACACACACACACACACACACACACATAAATATAAATCCAGGGCTGTTTTACTAATTTTGCAGTCCCATTTTACCAGGGAAGCCCCATTACTAAGATAAAAACAAAGAGGAATTTGCCTCCAGTTATTCAAAATGGAAAAGAGCAAATGTGTATGTTTTATTTTCATTTTAGGTTGGAAGGATTTGTTAACAAAAGAAACTACTCATTACACACAAATAATTTCAATTCTTTATGGAAGATTATCTGATTTAATTTCATGATACACTTACTAAAAGGAAGGAAATAGAAACAATAGAGAGAAGTAACAGCGTATACTCACCAAATTGGGTCAACCACCTATACCCAGATTTGAACAGAACTGGGAAGCCCCTCATATTAACAGCCATGTGGAGTCCATTTGGGAAAGGGTCCGACCCGGGAGGTGTGGCCACTACCCCCAACCCCCCACCCCGACCCCGACACCCTAGATGAGACTTCAAACTGCAGCTTTGGGGGCTTCTGCTTATAATGCAGGTTGATATCATCATCAGTTTATAAGCAGAAATGCAGCTCTGGTTTTTCTTTTTACAAGGCTATCTGTTCCCCTTGTGAGTCAGAACATTTCCTTAGGCCCAGAGGAGGATGGAGAATGGGTTGCCTAGACCCCCAGGGACTTAAGAGATTGCAAACCCACTCCTCTGTTATCTAAAGTGCTGGTTGACTTGCTGGTAACAATTGGTGTGTTTACCAGCAGACATGTAGCCCAGGAGGATCCAGGCAAGGTCAGCAGGGGGTCAGGGTCTTGTCCCCCTACTTCTGAAGCCTAAACAAGACTACCTCCATTTCAATTTCCCTAACAGCATACATGGGAGGAGCGTTTTAACAAGATGATGTAGACAACAGTTTGCCTCAGCAGTTGGAATAGCAGGTCAACCAGGTGTCCAGCCTCTGCCTCAGTGCCTCCAGTCCTTTGGACACTCTCTTCAGAGTCTTCTTTGGAGAAAGAAATTGATAAGTTCTTATTGCACTTTATCTGGGAGTGACTCTCAAATTTAGACTTCCACAGAAGCTCTTGGGGGGCTTGGGAAAATGATGATTTCTGGACTGCATCCTAGAGATTTTAGATTCTGAGCTTGCCCAGCAATCTGCATTTTAATTAAACATGCTGTGTTTCTCTATTGCTGCTGCTCCAAAAATCACATTTTGAGAAAACATTGACCTACATAATGATGTCCAAACAAATTTACATGAAACAACACACTCTTCAAAGTCCATTTTTTACTATCGTTTTCTGCTATCTGCTCTTAAATATGTGGTGCTTAGGTATTACTTGTCTTCTCGTGTTCTTTCTCCATGCTTTGTATGTATACATGTGTGTATACATACATACATACATATAAAATTATTCAATATACTTTGCTTATATTGAAATTATTTTTAAAATGAGCTCTGTAGAATATATAAAATTAATGTATTATTTATAATTTTATTTATAAAGGATATTTTTATTTCTCAAAGCTAATGTTGGACTAAAAAAACATTCAGGTGGCCAGATGGTCATTGATCATAAGAGCTCTTGATTCTGTATTCATAAAATTTCCATCACTTCTAAGGAGTCCTGTGTGTATCTTGGCTTCATTCTAACATGGACTGTGAAAAATTGGTTTCATTTCAGATTTAGAGTTTAAATGATTTACTTTCTTTTGTCTTTTTTAGAATACAGCTAATCTGAAATGGCTCATGGTTAAACAAAACTTAAACACAGAGCTCTTGTTCTAAATGGATTCAGTCAGCCTTAATCCAGTTAAAGACCTCTTTCTTTCCTTGACCCTTTGTCAATGTCTTCGCTTATTGCATTCAGAAATTAAGTTAGAAAATCTGCTCTAATATCTCTATCAATTTCTATCCTTTTTTATTTGTTCACAATACATGCTCACGTGCACAGACATACACAGACACACACATATAATATATTCATGAGATGAATGAACCCACAAAGGTAACATATGGAAGCGGGAAGTTACCTGCTATAACTACCATAAGACTTTCTCCTAGTTTATCTGCCAAACAAGACATTGAATATGAAGGCAATTAGCTGTTGGTTATGTCTACTAAAATGTTTCAAATTATAATTCGTAAACCACTTTCAAGATAGAATTGACAAACTATTTTAAGGGAGAAATTGCCTGTTGTTCAGTTTTTCTTTTATATATTTCCCTGGATTTATTTTCATGTGAAAGATTTATGGTTTTTTTTTCCATATGTTTGTTTTAACAAAATTTATGTTCACTTTTCCTTATCCAAAGAAAGCCAAGCAAAGCGAAACAAAACCCAAACCCCTTTTGATAGGGAAGGCAGAGTGTCTGAGTGAGAGGGTAAGGAAGGGGCAAGAAGAAGCATATTCTATGGTTTAATGCTCTGGGCTTACAAAAGCCTGGTGTTGGAATGGTAATTGGATTTCTGAGCATTGCTTTTGAGAATAGTCTGCTTAAATCATTGAAAAGGAAATCATTGCAGAAAAGAAGCAGTGAAGAATTGCACAGGCTGTTTGAGTACTTACAAAATAAGAATAACATAAGGAACAATGAAGAATCGGTTTAGTGCTGTTGAGATTTGACAAGTTTAAAAAGCTGATATTGTAGCTGTGGTTTTGATCTTTATTCCATTGTTGAATAAAGTTCCAGTGTATTTTGGACCAATATCTTAAATAAGAACTGAAATAAATGAACCCTTTTAAGTGTTTTTAAGGGAAGAAAACCAACATTTTTCCTCCAAAGGCTACATTATACTTCTGCATGAAAAACAGATGTAGACAGGTATACATCTATTTTTAGTTTGTTTCACATGTTTACTGCTGAGGCAGTTGAATTGCTTTTCTTAACATGTTAGAAGACCGCTAGGTCCTGAACTTTCATTAAATAGAGTAGCAGGCACAGAGGAAACATTTCCAAATTATTTAGAGGTCGGGGCAGGTGTTGGGGGAGAGATTAGATGATAGAAATGGGGGAAAAATCTAGGTATTAGCCTCTTAAATCTCCAGTTAAGTTTCGTATCAGCAATTTTAAATAAAATGTTGCATTTACTAGGCAAATAGAGTTTACTACTCTGTTTTCAACAATACCCATGATCACTGTATGGATGGCACGGACGTGGGCAAAACTCTTACCTTCAGATAACCTAAATGTGTTGGAAGTGGAAGTCGCTCAGTCGTGTCCGACTCTTTGCGACCCCACGGACTATACAGTCCATGGAATTCTCCAGGCCAGAATACTGGAGTGGGTAGCCCTTCCCTTCTCCAGGGGATCTTCCTAACCCAGGGATCAAACCCAGGTCTCCCACATTGCAGGCGAATTCTTTACCAGCTGAGTTATCAGGGAAGCCGTTATCATTCCTGCCCCCAAATTTTAGCATTTTGCTCTAAAAGAAGAGGGAGGAAACAACAAAAGGCACAGCATGGACTTCTACAGAGAGTTTGCTAAACAAATTGTCCCATTTTTTAATGGAGATTATGCAACTTAGATTTTCACTTTCCTTTGTTAGATTTGCCGCAGTAGGAACATTTGTTGAGTGCGTGCTCTGTGTTAGACAATCTGCTAGTTACCTGAGTTCTATATTTAGTATGTTCTTCACAATAACCTTTTCTCGCTTTTACAGTGAGAAAATGGAAATCTAGATACTGTTGAAAATTTTTCAGAGATGTCCGTAGCTTGGATTTCAATCCACTTCTGCCTGCCTCAAAAGCATGTTTTTTTTTCCCCCTTTTATCATCCTGTTGTATATTTTAAGCATTAGTTAAATTTGAAGACAGTTTTGTCTTTGGGGAATATTCACTGCTTTTTGGAGATCCTTTTTATTTCTACACTCTGTTGTTAAGTTCAAATGCAAATGTACTCTTCTTTTTGTTCAAAGTGAGGAAAGAAAGTCACTTACAAAGTGGTAATGTGCAGAGACTAGAAAAACATTCTTATTCTCCACCTGAGACTCAGCTTTATAGAGACAGTAAGAACCACTGTGAGAAAACCAGTGTCAGTGGCTTACTCTAGTGTAAAATTTGAAATTATTTCATGAAAGGATTTTCAGGGAGGACATTTTAGAAATTAGAAGCTTCATGTTTTATCTGTGAACTGTCATTCCAGGTCAGGGTTTAAGTGCCTAAATTACCAGCATTAAAGAGTTACTCATTTGAAGCGAAAATTCAAATACAATTTTTTCTTTCTCCCGAATAATACACTTGTGCTTTTTTATTTTTTTATAAAGTTCTTAGGATATAAAAATCAAGGTAGTTTTGTAAAAATACATAAAGTAGTGTAATTATATAAAGAGCTATTTATAAAATCATGCATCACAAGATACAAATGTATTTTTTAAATAAAATGATGAATAATAGCTTTGTTTTTAATATTGTGAGCATTATTTAAAATTTCCTTACTAGATAGATTCATACTATATAATAAGCAAAAATATGTGAATCACTTACTAACTTTCAGATTATGGCAGTGAGGAAAATGTTCCTGTAGCATGTTTCTTTTATACCTGGGGTTAATTTCGTGTATTTCTCAATGAGATGGGACAGTGCCTGCCACAGCATCAAAGCAGCGTGTAATTGCAGACACCGTGTCCGCTCCTGAGTCACTCCGCTGGGTTTCATGATGTCACATTTACCTTCTCTGTGATGTTAGGCTTGTGAGTTTACCTCCTTGAGCATGAGTTTCTTTTCAGTAAAGTGGGACGTTAGCATCCATCTCATAATAATTGCAGGGAGAATTAAGCAACCGACGTAGGAGTGTGGTGATGGCAGCTAGCATAGTTGGTGCTTAGCACTGTGTCCACAGTCTTCTCATATTTACAGGCATGAGTACATTTATCCTCACAGCAGCCTTGTAAGGTATGTCTGCGCAGGCCACTTCCACTTAACACATGGGGGCGACTACACGGCATTGGAAGCCAGACGCTTTTACTCCATAGATCAACGCACGATGTACGTGGTCAGTTTAGCGTGCTGACGCCCCCCACCTACAACACAGTAAATTTCTCTAACAAATATGCCCGCCATCTATCCTCCATCTCTCCATCTGCCTCTGTAGTTGTGCTTGAAATTGTGTCTCCTGAAATAATACGCTACCATCCTGACCCCCAGGACCTTAGAATGGGACCTTATTTGGGGAACAGGTCGCTGCAGACGTAATTGGTTACGATGAGGTCTTACTGGAATAGAGTGAGTCCCTAATCCAGCCTGATTTCTATTCTTATAAGAAGATGATGCGAACATACAAAAGAAAATGCCGTGTGAAGACGGGTGCGGAGATAGAATTATGCAGCTCCCGACAAAGGAGCAGAAAGGATTTTAGGCCAACTTCAGAATCCAGAAAGAGACGAGGACTACCCAGAGCGTCAGAGGGAAAATGGCTCTGCTGACATATTGTTTGGGGCCTCCAGCCTACAGAACGTGAGAAAATAAATTTCTGATGTGTTAAGCCACCTAGATTGTTAACTCCTGATCTTCTTTATAGGACGTCTAGGAAAATAATGCGGGAAATATATAATATGTATCTGATATGTATATAAAATTATATATATATGACTGTAAGCAATGTGTTAGGTATGATAATCACTCCATCCATGTTTATCCCTATCTTTTTATAGGTTAGTGGTATGGGAATCTGTGCTTATGGCAATCTTGTAAGAAAACCTTCTTCCTGTATATCATTTTCTAAAGTTAAAAATCTGCAAACCTTGAAATTCTTGTATACTCCATCAGGAGACAGATATATATGTCTGTAAACATAGGTTTTTCTTTCTCTGCACCCTAGTAGCAAACGCACCTAGAAATTGCCATTCATAATACTCACAGCACTTAAAATTTATGTCATTCAGATGGGCATCTGTATGACTGTGCAGTATTTATTTTTATTTCATACGTGTTTTTTTTTTTTTTCCCTGTATTTCAATTGTAAAATCTTAGAGAACAGGGATTTTATTTTGTACTGTTTTAAAAAACATAACACCTAAAACAGAATGATGTTTATGCATGGGGTATAATTTTTTTCAATTTTTTTTTCAAATTCAAGAACTATTTTTACAATCAGTGATATTCACATCAGAAGTTTGTAAGTGAGAGCCACCATTGTCCACCTCCATGGTGTCTCTTATTCTCAAGGGAAACAGTGCAGAAAGGCCTACTAGTGTGGTGGGAGGGCTGGCATAGCAAGAGGACCAGCGGCCGTGCAGCCTAAAACCCGTAAAGCTGTGCCTCACAGGGCAGGAGGGCGCTCAGACCAACACGCGGCCGAGCTGGCTTCTCTGAGGCGTCTCTCCTTGGCTTGTAGATGGGCTGTCTTCTCTTGTGCTTCCGCATGCTCTTCTCTGCACAGGCCTGTGTCCTAACTTCCTCTTCTTACTGCTAAGACACCAATCACGCTGGACCAGGGTGCTCCTTACTGTCCTCATCTTAACTTAAAGGCCTCTTTAAAGACCTCATCCCCAAGTGCACTCACCCTCTGAAGTCCTGGGGGTTAGGACTTTAACATTTGAATTTTTGGAGAAACACAGTTTGGCCCAAAATAGAAGGTATGAAATAACTCGTGTGTATGGATTTTTAGCCGAGGACTAAACTAGCTTTTTAAAGCCCTGAGAAATATTGGAATATAGAATCCATATGGCTAGTTATTTTACCTTAAAGGATTTGAAGTCAAGTGAAGTCAAGTCGCTCAGTCGTGTCTGACTCTTTGCCACCCCATGGACTGTAGCCCACCAGGCTCCTCCATCCATGGGATTCTCCAGGCAAGAGTACTGGAGTGGGGTGCCATTGCCTTAAACAAGCATCAATGTTTAATAGTAATAGAATTGTTTCTCAACCTGGTAATTTTCTTCAGGTAAGAAAAATAAGTGTATTTAGTTTGAGATTTCATTTTTGTTGATATTTATTTTGTTAAAATACCTGCTCAAACTGGCGATATATGTTTTGATTTTGTATAGTTTTTTCTCTAATATTTCAAGTAATAATATCTCTAGAAAATAATGAATATTTATTAATTTCATTAATATTCTGAAGATACTAATACAACTATTCTAAAAAATATAACATGACCTAGTCACTTGCACCCATTGGTTTTAGATGGAATAAAACGACATTAGTCTTTTAAAGGATGTAATGTTTCAGTCTGAGAAACTTTGAAGAGTAAGGAAAATAGCTAGTGTGGAAAAAAAGGAAGCTTTTACATTCTTTGATGTGTCGGATTCTGTGATTCTAGGAATCTGTGATTATTTCACTCTGTACCAGAGCTTAGTAGCCGACACAGATATTACAATTTATAGTTTTATGTAACTCAAATTTATTTCTGTATGTGAGAAGAGATGTGATTCTCTTTTCTAAAAAACACCTAGTAGAGACATAACATTGTCACTGTTATTGGTAGAGATGTTACAAATCTTGGATGAAAATTTTTTCTCAAAGTGCAAATTTATGGGGCCAAGTGTATTGACTCTCATTCAGGAATGTCCCGAAAAGAAGAACATTGAGTAATAATTTGTGGTTTGCAGAATATTCACAGAATAAGAGAAAACAGGGGCTTTTAATTTGACTCCAGAAGCATACATTAATGTAATGAAATTAAGCATGTGCTGCAGTTACTTTATGGGTTTCCTAGGTGGCACAGTGGTAAAGAATCTTCCTGCCAATGCAGGAGCCACAGTTCAATCCTTGGGTCAGGAAGATCCCCTGGAGGAGAAACTGACTACCCACTCCAGTACTCTTGCCTGGAAAATCCCTTGGACAGAGGACCCTGGTGGGCCACAGTACATGGGTCATACAGAGCCAGACAGGACTGAGCACACATGTACAATGACTTCATCAGCTCAGTTCAGTCACTCAGTCATGTCCGACTGTTTGTGACCCCATGGACTACAGCACGCCAGGCCTCCCTGTCCATCACCAACTCCCAAAGCTTGCTCAAACTCATGTCCATCAAGTCATTGATGCCATCCAACCATCCCATCCTCTGTCATCCCCTTCTCCTCCTGCCTTCAATCTTTCCTAGCATCAGGGTCTTTTCAAATGAGTCAGTTCTTCGCATCAGGTGGCCAAAGTATTGGAGTTTCAGCTTCAACATCAGTCCTTCCAGTGAATATTCAGGACTGATCTCCTTTAGGATGGACTGGTTTGATCTTGCAGTCCAGGGGACTCTCAGGAGTCTTTGCCAGCACCAAAATTCAAAAGCACCAGTCTTTTGGTGCTCAATTTTCTTTATGGTCCAATTCTCACATCCACACATGACTACTGGGAAAACCATAGCTTTGACTAGACAGATCTTTGTAGGCAAAGTAATGTCTCTGCTTTTTAATATGCTGCCTAGGTTTGTCATAGCTTTTCTTTGAAGGAGCAAACATCTTTTAATTTCATGGCTGCAGTCAGCATCTGGAGTGATTTTGGAGCCCAAGAAAATAAAGTCTGCCACTGTTTTCACTGTTTCCCCATCTATGTGCCATGAAGTGATGGGACCAGATGCCATGATCTTAGTTTTCTGAATGTCGAGTTATAAGTCAACTTTTTCACTCTCCTCTTTCACTTTCATTAAGAGGCTCTTTAGTTGTCCTTCACTTTCTGCCATAAGGGTGATGTCATCTGCATATCTGAGGTTACTGGTATTTCTCCTGGCAATCTTGATTCCAGCTTGTGCTTCATCCAGCCCGGCATTTTGCATGATGTACTCTGCATATAAGTTAAATAAGCAGGCTGACAGTATACAGCCTTGACAACTACTTTATATGTACCCGCTATATAACAAGACCGGGTCATGTGAGGTGCTTTACATAGATTTTGTCATTTGTATCTGAAAATATCAGATCCTACCGCTTCCTTTTCTCCGGGAATCAGATGTTCAAAGCAACCACTCCCATGATCAAAAAGAGATAGAGGCCAGCCTGTCTTCCCTGAAGCCCGCTTGCCCTCACTTACTTCTAGAGCTGCCTTTTTTTCACTCGTCAGACGAGGCAGCACACCGTGTTTTAAGGTCAGGATCGAGTCTCTCCTACTCTTTTCAGCACAGTCTCCCCCAGATTTCGCTCGGCCAGCTGTCTTTCTAAGGGAGACTCAGGATTGGAGAGAGAGGATGTTCCTCTCTGGAAGCACGGCCATGGTGGATTAATTATCTCCCACCAGCAGACTAATAGGAGTAATTTTTATTTTCTCCCTTTTTTCTGATGTGTTTTCTCTACTATCCTTGTAGAGACGCTCTTATTTCATATGGCGTAGGGGGCGTATCTAGAAGTTGCCAACTAGATTAGATCAAATGCTAATTTCAGGCCTAGGTATGCATAATAGAAGCAGTTTTGCATGTTATGAGTTTATTGATATGATCTTTTCTTTCTTTATTATGGAGACTAGATTAATTGTGATTGATATTTTGTTCCTATATATGAGTGTGTCTGTGCTACCCTGATGGCTCACACAGTAAAGAATCTGCCCGCAGTGCAGGAGATGCCAGTTCAATCCCTGGGTTGGGAAGATCCCCTGGAGTGGAAAATGGCAACCCACAGCAGTATTCTTACCTGAAGAATCCCAGGGACAGAGGAGACTGGCTGGCTATAGTCCATGGGGTCACAGAGAGTTAGATATGATTGAAGTGACTGAGCACACACAGAGAGCATGCACGTGTGTGTGTGTGTGATGTTCCTAATTTTAATAATTAAAGCACAGATAATTATATAAGTATTAATATCGTCTTCAGTCAAAATTAATAACATGTCAGATTCTTATGGTTATACTTAAGATAAATGTTTTTCAAAATGTGTTAGTTTCTTTGCATTTAAAAAAATCATTTGATTTGCTATGCTGGATTTATACTTGATAATCCTTCGTAGGTGCATACCAATACCCTTTACTTTTAACTTCAAATTATTTAAAGTAACATAATACATGATGTGTGTATTTATAGTTATTATTAGAAACAAATTGTAAAACAGTACATTATAGTGATTATTAACTCATAATATCTCCGTGTTATGTTACTTTATATTTTTAAATCATTATAATTAAGGCAGAATGTAGGAACTTATCATGAAATATTATGAGAAAGAAAAAACTTAGAGCATTTCATATGCAAATGACTTTCCATATTAGAGTTTTAGAAAGGTAATAATTTGGAATATTTATTGACCAACACTAGTGATGTTTATTAGGATTTTGAACGCACGCTTTCTTAAAGGACTGAAAAAGTATATATGTGTTAAGGGTAAAAGTCATCCCTTTTATGGTATCTATGAATAAAATTTTGACATGGCCCTAAAAACTCTGAGACAGAATAGAAAAATGGTTAAAAATAAAACCTGAGTTCAAATTCTGCTTTTTAAAAAAAAAAAATTCATGGTCTTCTCAGAGGAGATAAAAGATGGTTTCTGCTTTGTATAGGGTTGTATTGGAGGGGATGAATAAGATAATGGTACCTACGTGGCAAGCACGCAGGAATGAAGCCACAGCAATTTCCCAAGCTACGAATGAGTTCCATTTTGAGAGCATGTTTGTCCATCCAAAAAGTTACCCTAGGCACCAACAAGCACAACCAGCTATATACTACTGCATTGTAATGTGTTTGCAAGAATTTCCTCACAAATAAGACATATAAAACAAAAAATAAAGAAAACTGTTTCAATCTTATGGGACAGTAAGCGCAGTCCTGAAAAATACGGTCGGACAGTGCAGCAGCCGGCACACGGGGGCGGGCGCCGAGCGAACCCTCTAGAAGAGTTTACCGACTGGAGGAAGGAAAGGGGTGGGAGACGGTGGAGCTGAAGTTTCACCAGCGACAGGAGATGGAGGGCGAGCTGCAATTTCACTCGTGCCTGATGTTAACGGCACAAGTTCTGTTTTTTTTTTTTTTTTTGCCAGATTCAATTCTATCTAAGCACTTACAGAAGTGATCCAGTGACGTCTGGGTGGTAGCTGTATTTTCCTGAACACAGATGACATAGCAGCCCCGGATTGCATTCTGAGCAGCTCCTGCAGCCTTCCCGTGCCTTCTACCTCTGGGTCCTGTGCCTCAAAAGCTAACAGCGCCTTCTCAGATCCCCTTGCCATCTCCTGCGTCGTGAACCTCTTCGTCTTCAGTTACTTCTTCCTCTTGTCTCTTTTTGTCCTTTCTCTGGGCCTCCACTTCCATCAGGTGTTCATCAGTAAGCTCCATGTTCACGTCTCTGAAAATTTGCAACTTGAAGGTTCATGTGTAGGCAACTCACTGTACTCTTACGGTTAATCTGCTGTATTCTCCTGTCCCTGCCAAAGAGAAATCAGTTTTCTGTCCCTATAGTTTTGCCTTTGCAAGAGTGTCATTATGAATATAAACGTACTGTATATAGTCTTTTTAAAGTCTTGCTTCTTTTTTCACTTAGCAATGGATGCTCGTCCACTCTGTTCCACGTATCAGTAATCCGTTCCTTTGAATGCTGGGTAGTATTCCATTGTGTGGATGTCACAGTTTGCTTATCCATCACCTATTGAGAGTTTGCCATTTTGCATTCTCACCAGAAATAAATGAGAGTTTTAACTGCCTGACATTTGGGGCATTATTTCTATCAGGATTGTGTCTAATAGTTATGAAGTGCTTCTATTTTACAAACTCTTATGAACTTTAAATTTTCTTGCCATACTCATTTGCGTATAAATATGAAAAAGACTATAAATATATATCATTGTGATGACACAGCTAAATTTAAGTGGTAACAAAATATTTTATGGATGCTCCGTTTTTAAATTAGGATCAGTTTATTTTAGCACTTTCAATTTGATTCTAATTAAATGCTTCAAATTTAAAAGTTGCATATAGAATCTATTTTCCTCAGTATTAAAACCTTTATAGTGTTTTTATTATTTGTTCATTCCCTCATTCATCATATGATGACCGTTTTTGCTTGCCTTCTACATATCAAGAACTATAAAAAATTTTAAGGCACACAAGTGAGTAATATCTCCTTCCTACCTCAAGGTGCTTAACTCAAATTTGGGATGAAGTTTCCATCAGTTCAGTTCAGTTCACTCAGTCCTGTCTGACTCTTTGCAAGCCCATGAATTGCAGCATGCCAGGCCTCCCTGTCCATCACCAACTCCCGAAGTTCACTCAAACTCATGTCCATCAAGTCGGTGATGCCATCCAACCATCTCGTCCTCTGTCGTTCCCTTCTCCTCCTGCCCTCAATCTTTCCCAGCATCAGGGTCTTTTCCAATGAGTCAGCTCTTCGCATCAGGTGACCAAAGTATTGGTGTTTCAGCTTCAGCATTAGTTCTTTCAATGACTATCCAGGACTGATCTCCTTTAGGATGGACTGGTTGGATCTCCTTGCAGTCCAAAGGACTCTCAAGAGTCTTCTCTAACACCATAGTTCAAAACCATCAATTCTTTGGTGCTCAGCCTTCTTTATGGTCCAGCTCTCACATCCATACATGAAAAAACTATAGCTTTGACTAGACGGACCTTTGTTGGAAAAGTAATATCTCTGCTGCTTAATATGCTGTCTAGGTTTGACATAGCTTTTCTTCAAAGGAGCAAGCGGTTTTTTTGTTGTTGTTTGTTTGTTTGTTTTTAATTTCATGGCTGCAGTCACCATCTGCAGTGATTTTGGAGCCCAAGATAATAAAATTTGTCTCTGTTTCCATTGTTTTCCCATCTATATGCCATGAATTGATGGGACCAGATACCGTGATCTTAGTTTTATGAACGTTGAGTTTTAAGCCAACTTTTTCACTCTCCTCTTTCACCTTCATCAAGTTCGTGTTTGCTTTTGGCCACAAGGGTGGTGTTATCTGCATATCTAATGTTGTTGATATTTCTCCTGACAATCTTGCTTCCAGCTTATGCTTCATCTTGTCCAGCATTTTGCATGATGTACTCTGCATATAAGTTAAATAAACAGGTTGACAATATACAGCCTTGATGTACTCCTTTCCCAATTTTGAACCAGTCCATTGTTCCATGTCCGGTTCTAACTATTGCTTCTTGACCTGCATACAGGTTTCACAGGAGGCAGGTAAGGTGGTCTGGTATTCCCATCTCTGTAATAATTTTCCACAGTTTGTTGTGATCTGCACAGTCAAAGGCTTTAGCATAGTCAATGAAGCAGAAGTATTTTTTTTTTCAGAAAAACATGCACTTCTGCTTCATTGACTGTAAGGATTAAGACAGTGAATAACAGAAAACAACCAGGATTTGGTCATGAAAGAGTTTTCATAGCATGCTAGAGACTTCTGTCTATTTATTTCCCATTTACCGAGAGGGAGCCAGCATGTTATGTGGGGCAAGTATCTTGCTCTGGTTTGTGCAGTCAATATGCCTGGCTTCCACCTCTGACTCTGACAGTGCTCTGCTCTGCATCTGTCCCTCTACCCATCGGTTTTCTGATCTGTAAACGGAGGAGGGGATACAGACAAACCTTACAAGGCTGTTGTGAGAGCTGATTCTATCAATGCCTGTGAAGATGAGAAGATCGTGGACACACTGTTAAGTGCTTAGTGTTAACTAAGGTCCACCTGCCATTATCACATTGCTACATGGGCTGGTGAATTGTACCCACAATTTTTATGAGACGCATGTCTAAATGCCCTACTTCACAGAAGAGAAACTCATGCTCAGGGAGGTTAACCGACAGACATCACACAGGAAGTAAATGGCACCTAACAAAGCACCACTGCAGATGTTTTCTGCAATTATAAAATATCTTCAGGGAGTTGCACCTCTGTGACTCGAAATTAGGGACTCACTGACACTAGTTAGGTTAAAAAGCCCAAAATGAAGACAAGGAGAATAGCTACTATGTCCTGGATATTTTTATTTTCAATTAATATGTGGTAATTCATCTCTCACAGCCTGGCGTTTCTGTCTAATCCACCAGCGAGCCTGGCTGGTTGCCTTGTGGTGAGAGCGTGGACTGGGAATGTGAGTTTCCTGTTTGTTTACTTCGTTTTTGCCTACGGAGCCCTTGGTTCCTGCTGGCACAGAGTGGGTACTTGGGTCATGTGCTGTGATCACAATCTCAGTGCCTCTGGGAACAGGCACACTCTGAGGAAGGCAGCAGGTGTAATTCTGTCACAATTTCTTAAGTTAATTCTTTCGCTGCAGAACATTTTCTTTGACTCTTTCTTGAAGTGTGCAGCCCTTTTTTTAAACTTTAATTTTCCCATTTTTTGATATTGGCTTGGGTAGAAAAAATGCATCACTATCCTTTTGTTTATGTCCTAGTAAATAAATCAGCACAAACTAAATGATGAATAAGAATCTCCAATACCAGTAAAGTGACGTACCGCGAGGATGCTAATAAATTGAGGAAACCACGCCACACCTAAGCAATCGTATTACATAGCTCCGCCTCACTGCGGATGGATGAAGCCCCCGTATTTTCATTTTTTCCCCCATTTTTCAGGGAAAGCTAGAGTGGTGGAATCTCGTGTTTTATTTTTGTTTTTGTGGATAAGTGATAAAAATACAAAACAAAACGTTGCATGGGCCAACGGTATAAGAGCTAGCCAAAACACTTTGCGTGCGCTCCCAGTCAGACGCCGCTGTCTAGGTGAGGAGACTCTCAGGAGAGTGTTCAGCAGCAGATCCATTTGTCTACCTGTGATACCATCCCAGAGGTTGTAGTGAAACCATGAAAGAATGTAAGACTTCCGGAGAGTTGGATAAAATGAACAAAGAGCCCATGTTGAACCCTGGGCATGACAGGTAATGAGAGAAGGGCGTATAGAGAAGCAGAAGTGGTGGATCTTCACAGTGGAATATTACCCAGCCATTGAAGAATGAAATAATGCCATTTGCAGGAATATGGATGGAGTTGGGGATTATCATACGGTGTGAAGTAAGACAGAGAAAGACAGATATCATACGCTTGCTTATATGTGCGATCTAAAAAATAATGGCACAAATGAAGTTATTTACCAAAAAGACACAGTCTCACAGACTTAGAGAACAAACTTACTGTTACCAGGAGCTAAGAGTGGGGGAAGGATAGACGGGAGTTTGGGATTGGCATGTACAGAGTGCTATTTTTTAAAAAAAAATCAATAAGGACCTACTGAATAGAACAAGGAATTCTGTTCCATACTCTGTAATGACCTAAATGGGAAAAGAATTTGAAAGCTCCCTGATGGCTCAGAGAGTAAAGAATTTGCCTGCAATGCAGGCACCTGGGTTCGATCCCAGGATGGGGAAGATCCCCCAGGGGAGAGCATGGCAACCCACTCCGTATTCTTGGCTGGAGAATCCCAAGGACAGAGGAGCCTGGTGGGCTACAGTCCATGGGGTCACAGAGAGTCAGACACGACTGAGCACAGCACATATGTATCACTGAATCACTCTCCTGTACACCTGAAATTAATACATTATTAATCAACTATACGAAACATACATATGAGCACAGCACATATGTATCACTGAATCACTCTCCTGTACACCTGAAATTAATACATTATTAATCAACTATACGAAAAATAAAAAAAGGAAGAAATGGAAGAAATGATCAGAGAAGAGGAACAAGTTTAGAAGAAAGAAACATCATATGCTTCCAAAATAGCCAGTGAAATAAAGACTTTGAATTTGCTGGGAAATTAATCTGAGGATTTTTGGTAGACAAAGAATCATCATGGGCAGCGTATGCTACTCTTTTGAGAAATGTAGACCAGGAAGGGAAGAATAGGTGTTTAAAGTAAGTAAAAGGGGAAGTGGCTATTAGGAAGGAGTTTACATTTATGAAATGGACTTAAAAATATTTATTGCCAGGGAAATTTCTATAATGCTTACTCAAAAGGGGAAGGAAGCTACCTTTTTTTCCCCTGATTTTATTTAGTTATTTATTTTAATTGAAGAATAAATGTTTCAACAGAATTTTGTTGTTTTCTGCCAAATATCAACATGAATCAGCCACTGGCATTCATATGTCCTCTCCCTTTTAAACTTCCCTCCCCATCCCACCTGTCTAGGAGACGACTTTTTATTAAGAATTACCAAGTGTCAGCTCCACATGTTTTTAGATTATCTCATTAACTCTCCTAACTCTGCTGAATGATAGCTAAACATCCTTCTGTTATAGGTGTGGGAAACTTAGTTTCATAGTAGTTACATATTTTTCAGGAAAATATATGACTTACAATCAGTATTTTTCCTTTTGTTAGATATTCATCCAATGGCTGTTCTAGAAAGATTTAAGTTCATTTAGAAGGATAGTACATAATTATGAAACAGGAGATAGTCTTGACTTTTTTCTTCAGAGCATTATACATTTGAGCAGTGTATTTGACTTTTTAATTTTTCTATTAAAAGTGTTTTACATGTTTCATTTGCTTCTTGCATATCAAGAAGAGCATATCATCTTCTAGTTCTGTTCAGGAAATAAAACATTAAAAAATTTTCCCTCATCTTTTAACCAGATAAAGTCAAATGAAAGGGAGATGTCTGCTGATATTTAATATTAATTTATATCTTCTTATCAATAATAGGTTATAGTATAATATTTAAAACTTTGTATTTGATCAGGATCAAATTACCTTCATTTTATTTATTTGCAGTGTGTTTGAATTAGTTGAAAAACATGGGCTCCCTCTTGTGACAAAATAAGTTATTTTTAACATTTTTCTGTGCCCAACTAAATCAGTCATCTATGTCCTTTAATTGTTTTCTAATAATATTATATATAAAATTATTTTATAACTTAATAGTATAATCTTCTTTGTTAATTAATTCTTCCATGTTTTTGCAAAAGAGACCAATATTAGATTCTGATTTGTATTAAAATGTGTATATATTTTAATATATTAAAAGTTATGTTGAAAATACCAAGGAAAAGAGGAAAGAACAAATTTGCCTTCTTTTGCATTTTGTTTTTTTTTTTATAGTAGTACAGTTCTATTGATGTAATTTCAAAAACAAGACAAAATTAAACAATAATTTTGGGGAGGTACACATACTTAGATAGTAAAATTAAAGAAAAGCTATGATACTATTATAATCAAATTCAGAAGATTGTTTCCTTGGTGAGGATAGGTGGAGGCAAGAGAGGGGTTTTGGAGTTCTAACCAAGTAGTTGTTATATGCTTTTGATTTGCAATTATTTTAATGAGCTGTATAAGTTCTGTCTCTTTTCCTAATGTACATTATATTTGGAAATAAGAGATTTAAAATCAAAATTATAAAAAAATGCTAGATAGAAAATGCAGCTATTAATTAAACTGACTATAGACTTTAGAACAACATTAAAAGCCAGAAAACAAACAAGTGAAAAAAAACTTACATTAATGGTAGGCAAATTAACTATAATTAATTGATTATTTTAAGTTTTATACTCATTAACAGCAGATCGGGATTTTAAAGCAAAATAAAAATCAGTAATAGGCTGTAGAGGAAAAATGTTTTCCTCTTTTGCATTTTGTATGTAGCAATATTAGATTTTTTGAAAACTTTTTGGAGAAATTAAATTAATCCTTGTAATATTTTGGCTGATTGGCACTCCCAGGTATGCCTACTATTTACTTTATATTTTGAATATTCCCATGTGACAGATGTGCTTGTATTTCCCATAATGTGTGGGATTTCTGTTCGTTTTGCTCTGCAATCTGTCCACACTTATTGTTTCTACATTGCCCAAGGAAGCAGTGTGCACTGCGAACTATTAAGAACGTCCATAATGAGAAAGCCTAACAAGAATTAAAACTACAGCTATTTTTAAAAGGAAAGAATATATGTTATGTGTCTATGCCTGTGTGTTTGCATGTGAGAATGTAGCGGGGGAAAAAAATTGCTTAATGGTTAATTTTATAGACCCAGCTCTGAAGGGTCTTTCAAGATCATTTCAGTACCAGGCTGTGAAATAAAATAACTAGATTTAATCTTGGCCCTGTTATGAACTACTTGCCTAACCTTAGGCAAGTCATTTTCCTTCTTGAAATGTGTATTTTCTCATCTGTATAATAATTAAACCAAATCAGTGCTTTTCAACTTATTTTCTACAGGAACACATCTGTGGGAAATAGCATATTTCCATGATTCACTTGTGTATTAAGCATAGAGGCACTGTCCATGGGGTCATAGAACAGGGACTCTGGCAGCTTGTGAGTGTAAAGACTCGAGTGAGGGCTGTCAAACAACAGCCCGAGACGAACACGCTGTTCTGGAGCTGACAGTGGTGCCACGGAAGGGCCATTCCCCTGTGGCTAATCACAAACAAGCTAGAGTCCATGTTTTACATTTTAAATTCTGTGATGGCTAAACCATTTTGGCATTGCCATACTGATAGGTGGTATGAGAACAGGGACTCGGATTTTACTCTCCCACCAATGTAGTTCTTTTTCTGTTTTAAAATCTGTAATTCACAGATGGCCCAGCGTTGTGCTGGAGTCATGAACTATAGGTTGTATATAGCCCATCAATTTCAAAAGCTTAAATTCAGGGCGTGGGCTTGCTTTCCACCGCAAGTTCTCTCAGTCTACTGTTTTCTACTGTTTTTTCTCTTCCCACAGCCTGATTCATCTATGGCACTCGCAAGGCTCCAGGAGGCCTCTGAGTTTGTGTTCTGAAATGGCATCCCAGGGCCTGGCGCCCACCACCAGCTGGTGTCCCTCGTGCTGCCTTTTGCCCCAGGAACCTCTGTGTCACTAGCAGTTCCTCGGGTTGAGCACAGACGTCTCTAGGGATCTCAGGTTTCCCCTGCTCAGGCATCACTTCACTTCTGAACCACCTTGTCTGGACCCCTACATCCTTGGTGTCATACTCCTAGACGTTCTCCTTTTTCAGTGACACCTGTGTGGACTGCTTGCCTTGCCCTTGATTTCCTTGACTTCGGGGCTACACATCTCGGATTATGCACAGTCGTGGCTCATAGACCAGTTCTTCCTTTTTTTCCCTGTACTTTGTCCAAGCACTGATTCATCTGAGATCAGCTAAAACGAGCCACAGCAATGGGTAGCTGGGTATTTAACACAGTCATTCATCTACTCCTAGTTTAAGCTAAAACATTTACTGAATGGCTGCAATGTAGCAATTAGCTTCCTTTTGCGTTAAAAAATTTGGTACCAGATAAAAACCTTTTGTGGGAAGCTCAGGACAGGGACCTGTTTCTGATCCTTCAGAGATATATGAACAAATCAGATGGACATGAATATCTTGGTGTGGACAGCCAGAACTACAGATGCATGTGTATTTTTGTTTATTCAAAGACAGCTATTTTTTGTTTGTTTTTATCTTTCTTAATTTATTTATTTTTTAATTGAAGGATAATTGCTTTACAAAATTTTGTTGTTTTCTGTCGAACCTCAACATGAATCAGCCATAGGTACACATATATCCCCTCCCTCTTGAACCTCCCTCCCAGCTCCTTCCCCATCTCACCCCTCTAGGTGATACAGAGCCCCTGTTTGAGTTTCCTGAGCCATACAGCAAATTCCCGTTGGCTATCTATTTACATATGGTAATGGAAGTTTCCATGTTACTCTCTCCATACATCCCACCCTCTCCTCCCTCTCTCCAAGTCCATAAGTCTATTCTCTACAGAGACATCCATTTTTTGCCTTCTATGTGTTGAATACTATTTTAAGATTCTCCTGAGAAACATGGATTTGAAGGCAAGGAATACATTATAATGTACATTATGCAGTGGACAGTGGGAGAACACGCATACAAGATACTGTACATAAACAATGGTGTGAGCCTCACTCTGCCTGGCAGCTCTCGAACTAAGAGGACTTGCATATGGCTTAGTATTTGAGTTTATATATAAGTGACCAGAGCCGATATCATTTTTCTTGCAGTTATTAAAAGAGATGAATTGCTAGGAGCGGCTACATAGGTGGGAGGAAGAACCTTCCATTTCTTAGCAACCGCTGTCCAGTCCAACCACCCTACCATCCATTCACACAGACCTAGTTTCTTATCCTAAGCATTATATGACTCGTGTTCCTGTGCCTATGTATGAGCGTGTGTGTGTGTGTGTGTGTGTGAGCAGATGTGTGTGTGTTTGTGGTAGGCAGAGTTTAGAGGTTTCCTTGTTTGGTTGTTGACATGTCTGAATTGATGAACAATTCATGGACAATTTCCATTTGATGACTTGTTAAAAATGTAAATTCTGAAAAGGTGAATTTTTTGCCTCAGTTCAGTTTCTTGGTCTCCAGATCAGATCAGATCAGTCACTCAGTCGTGTCTTGTGTCCGACTCTTTGTGACCCTATGAATCGCAGCACGCCAGGCCTCCCTGTCCAACACCAACTCCCAGAGTTCACTGAGACTCACGTCCATTGAGTCAGTGATGCCATCCAGCCATCTCATCCTCTGTCGTCCCCTTCTCCTCCTGCCCCAAAGTGCACAGTTTATGAAGATGGATGATGAACAGCATACAAGATTTCATACAGGATTATTCACAGTCTAGAATTTGTGCTGTCTTGACAAGCTATTGGTAGAAACGTGTCTTCTTTTGTTTTTCTGCAACAGAGAAATAATGCCAGAGTATTTCCTCTGTGACTGTTTTTTTTTTTTTTTTAATGTTAATACTACGCTTATTTAAATAACCACGCCTAAAGCATTATATATCATGTAATGGGTATTTTAAAATAAGTGAGTTTTGAAATAAATAAGGCTAGGTCCCTTCACTGTTCACCTGAAATTATCACAGCATTGTTAATTGGCTGTACCCCAATACAAAATGTATACTGTATACAATACAAAATGTTTTTGGTATTAAAAAATAAAAAGAAATTTTGCACCAACTAGGAAGTGCTGTAAGTGTAACATCAGATTTCAAACATTTTGTACAGGATGGGGGAAAATCTGGTCTGTGACTCTGAATGGGGGAATCCTTGACCCTAGGTAGGTAATAAAGAAATAAAAGCCCAAAATGAAGATTAAAGGGAGCAACCATCATGCTCAAAACAGGGACTAAGAATCTCTTTCAGGTTAAAGGATATATGAGTTTCACATTTAAAACTCTGTGTGATACTTGATGCAGACTGGATGCTGGGGTCATAAGAGTTCCTTTCTCCTTCTCTCTGCTTTCAGTTCAGTTCAGTTCAGTTTCTCAGTTATGTCCAACTCTTTGCGACCCCATGAACCACAGCACGCCAGGCTTCCCTGTCCATCACCATCTCCTGGAGTTCACCCAAACCCATGTCCATCGAGTCCGTGACGCCACCCGACCATCTCATCCTCTCTCATCCCCTTCTCCCGCCCTCAGTCTTTCCCAGCATCAGGATCTTTTCAAATGAGTCAGCTCTTCACATCAGGTGGCCAAAGTATTGGAGTTTCAGCTCCAACATCAGTCCTTCCCATGAACATCCAGTACTGATCTCCTTTAGGATGGACTAGTTGGATCTCCTTGCAGTCCAAGGGACTCTCAAGAGTCTTCTCCAACACCACAGTTCAAAAGCGTCAATTCTTTGGTGTTCAACTTTCTTTATTGTCCAACTCTCACATCCATCCATTACTACTGGAAAAACCATAGCTTTGACTAGACAGACCTTTGTTGGCAAAGTAATTTCTCTGCTTTTTAATATGCTTTCTAGGTTGGTCATAAACTTTCTTTCAAGGAGCAAGCGTCTTTAATTTCATGGCTGCAGTCACCATCTGCGTTAGTTTGGAGCCCCCGCAAAGTAAAGTCTCTCAGTGTTTCCATCGTTTCCCCATCTACTTGCCACGCTGTGTTTGGACCGAATCCCATGATCTTAGTTTTCTGAATGTTGAGTTTTAAGCCAACGTTTTCACTCTCCTCTTTCACGTTCATCAAGAGGCTCTCTGCTTTACATTCTCCCCAAAGAAATTCAGAATATCAAGTGCTATAAGGGCGGTGTTTATCCCCATATATAGTGATGCTATGAAAGTATAGAGCAAATAGGAGATCCAGTCCCATCTAAATAATGGAACCAAGGTATTAAGCTCAGAGTACAGGGCCTGTGGACTGTCTGATTTTCTTCTTAGTTTCAGCTTCTATGCTAATTGCAGAATGATCTCCTCTCAAGAGATTAAAAAGTAAATCCTTAAAGAACAGAACTTTGCCTCGCCTAAAACATGTCTGTCTGTACGTAGCTGTACCTTTTTATCTTTTTAAATCGCTGCTGACATTCAGGACACAGCAGGACAGGACGAGGTGCGTCCTCACCAAAGGCAGAAGCAGGGGGCTCTGAGGCACCTTAGCACCGTCAGCACCAGGGAGAGAAGGGATGCGGTGTTCCTTGATGGATTCGGGGGAGAAAAAAAGCTTATGATCCTATTTGAGTGCGGCCTGCAAAGCTCTTTCCCATTACTCAAAAGCCTTTCCTTTATAGCTGTAGTCTCTCTTCCACCATAAATGTCCCCAAGAGTTCTTTGGCTAAACTAGCGGCTGAGAGAGGGATTTGCTGCTTTTAATTCTTCAATGTCCGTGTGCAGAGCTTCCCAGACCAGGCTGCCTGAGAGTTTCTGAATCGTAACTCAGAATGTTAGTCGTTTGAAGCTAAGGTTCAGAGGCAGCGCATTTTCATATCATGGGTGTTTAATAAATCTCAACTGAATAAAACAATGGACTTAATTAAAGTTTTATTTTTTCTCAAAGCTATCCTCTCTCCCATAATTGATTTGCATTATTAATTTTATTCTTCCATCCAGTCTTTTGAGTTTGCTCCTAATATGTGGAGGCAGTAAGGGGAAGTGGTGTATGGCAGGGTGTTAATACATTCAGCTGCTCAGGTAACGGCCTCATTATTGCTTTTCCCACATTCTACTGCAAAAATTTAAGTACCTGTCTACCTAGAGTAGACTGTGATCCTTGATGGAGGGACCATATCTTCCTCATTTTCATGACCCAGGACACAGACTCATGTCTGAATTTGTAGAAGGTGTTTAGTAGGAAAAAATGAATGAATGGATGAGTTATAGCATCATTCGGATATCTGTTTAAAATATATATGAAAAGTTCTAGAAGTATTTTAATTTAAGCATGTATTAAAACCTTTGCCGTTACTCCAAAAATGCTGTTTAAAATGATACCGCCTAAGGGACGGGGTCAGAATTCAGTAAAACTAATAAGGAAAAATACATCGTTTGGTTCTGAGGCAGTTTACATATACATTAAAGAATGATTACTAGGGAAATGACTGCTTTTAAAGGATCTGGGAGGACTGGGAAACTTTTGACAGGGGAAATCAGAAATGTGCAGTCCAGTGAAGAATTAAACTACTGGGAGTAATAATATGGGCTGATGCACTCAATATAGCAGTAATGCCCTCTGAGAAGGATAGGAAATAATTCAGTTCCTCCAGCCTGCATGGGAGCTAAATACAGTATGACAAGAAATAGTAGCAGTACTCATTATGTCTGATTGCTAATTACCCCTTTGAATGATTCAGTTATGCCTGCTACTAGATAATTAGTTTAGTAATTTATGGCTGCTGCGCAAACTAGTATTTTAATTTTTGAAGCACAACTTTCACAATACCTACAGTTCAGATAATATCTTTCTTTTTTATTCAATTTTAAATTGCTTTCTTGAAAGCCTATAAAAGAGCGAAAATCCTTGCATTTTTTCCCACATGTATTTCATGCAAAAGTTAGACACTTTATGGAATTTTATTTAACTTTAAACTGAAGGAAAATAACATCTTATTGAGTCCTGTTTCATTCTGCTTAGTTGTCCCAATTTTGTGGACAAAAGGGGTGAAATATTTTAGAAGAGTCTATAAGTCACTTAATTTAACTGCTGCCAAATTTTATGGCCCAAAGACACTGAACTTTTGATAATTCACCTTCTCCTTTTTATAGGACTTCCTAGGTGGCGCTAGTGGTAAAGAGGTCACATGCAACACAGGAGACATAAGAGACTCAGGTTCGATTCCTGGGTTGGGAAGATCCCCTGGAGGAGGGCATGGCAACCCACTCCAGTATTCTTGCCAGAAGAATCCCATGGACAGAGGAGCCTGGAGGGCTACAGTCCATGGGGTGGTAACGAGTAAGACATGACTAGAGCAACTTCACATGTACGTGCTTCGCATTTTATAAATTTGTGTTACAGGCATGGGTTCTGTTCATGCCTGGGCATCTTCTCTCAAAACCAAGGAGGAGCAGACAGCTGTGCCCCACTGCCACCCGAGTCTGGTGTCGCACACAAATGAGGACAGAACTAGATAGATCAGTTCTAATATCATCCTCGATTCTCGTTTGAGTAAATGTAATTAATTCTAGCCAAAGAAAGTAGAGCTGAGTCACTCTGGGTGCATTTTGGTCTTGGACTGGTTCCTTCTTAAACCCACCTGGAGTCCTCCAATACTGAACCTACACTGATGGGTATTGTAGTGGGGGTAATGGTCATTGTCTTAAAATATATTATCACTATTCATAAACACCTAGTTTTAGTTCAACATTCCCATCAACTTATAGATTGTTTCCCAAATTCAGGTATTGCTAAAAATCTACATCTGCAGGAGTGCCCTGGTGTTCCAGTGATGAGCTAAAAAATTCTGACTCCAAAATAATGTCAGGTTTTTGGCCCAAAGGCAGCATTGATAAGTTAAATTCACATGACAGTTTCAAGTTAGTTATATGTTTATTTTCTTTATTTGTGTACATAGTGGACACATTTGAAAACTGTTGAATAATATTGTAAATTACTGACTTATAATACACCTTACTTAGATTTTGGATGAGGGCCTGAATTCTGAGTAGCTGATAGAAAAGTTGTGACTTAAAATAAGAGTAATTAAGACTGGGTAATTTTCACAATGAGAGGGAGCAACATCTTAGAATAACAAATTTTTAAAATCTTATTAAGCATTTGGTTTTGCCATCCCCACTATATCAAAACAAGTGTTCTGAATATTAGTTCACAATACCCCAGACACATGTGCCTTATGGCTAAGACTTTTTAATCTAACCTCTCAAAATTAAGAATATCTGGCACTGCTTGCTTCTCCTCTTTGCTTTCTACTTGGCTCTTTGCTTTTAACTGTAATACAATTCAAAATCCCCAAGGTTTGTACTTTCTCTATTGTTCTTGTACCTGATATTTACCAGTGAGGGATCAATGTTCTAAAGGGCAGTCCTGACAGTGTTATTTCAGTGAACATCAGGCTGGTGTTTATTACAGACTGAATCTATGCCCTTTATTGCCAACAGTCTAACTTGAAATATGTGTTCCTTGACCCATTTAATAAATGGTTCCCCACAGATAGGGCAGTGTGCAACTCTTCCATTTTTCTCAAGATGGCTTTAAAAACATCTCTTATCCATAAGGCAGTCTGTCTAACCATCAAAGCATCATCTTGACCTTCCCAACTTTGATCAGGATGACAGTGGTTGTTGATGCTTTTTTTCCCCTAAGTTGCTAACTAGAGAGCCGACAGAACGGTATGTCACTAGGGTCTGAAGCCAGTCAACTGTGTTCACATGTGTAGCTCATTCTTTACTTACTTCAGTTCTAATTGTAGATAATCTAAAATAGAACACAGCTGTTAGAAAATGTATATGTGTCAGTTATGTTAGGCACAAAATGTACATATAGATCCCTGCCAAATTATAAAGCCCAGTAATATATTACATTTTAGTCTATATTATAACAGTATTTTGATTCTCCTCCCACTGGTAAAAAAAAATAGAGAAAGCATTGGTTATCAATATTGATATATTATATTGTTAATTGAATTGTTTATAAAACTCTTTAGAAGGAAAATACTAAATCATGGGTTATAAGTCTTAGCCAGCTCAAAATTTTTTCAAGAGTTGAAGAAATATCATCACAATTTTCAAAAATGCATTGTTCACAAAACATTATTTTATTTGGTGCTGAACTTTTAATGTATTCTTTACACTTCTTCCTTGACCTTTAATTTTCTAAATGCAAAATATAATAGATCATGAGATAAAAACATCTAAGAAAAAGGAAAATGTTCTTTACATTTCCATATATGTGTATTACCTATAATTAAGATATTTTTGAACATTATTCCTCAGAGGAAAAATCAGTTCATTTCCTGATCTTATAAATTTTATTTGAGTGGTCAGTTTTATCTTATTTGAGTACACTGTTTAAATGGTTTCAGTGCAGTATTTCCTACTGCGTCTCATCAGTGCTTCTAAAGAATTAATTAGCTTGACACAGAATTTGATAGTTTAAGAGCTAAGAACTTTTTACGCATGGTAAATGGTGTTATGTTGCATCAAATAATTTTATATGAATAAGCAATATTTTTATACTCACACCCTCACAAATACATGTGTGGATGTATATGTGTTTGTACACATAGAATACGATTGGAACTCTTGGCTTTTTCCAAGTTCAGCCTTTAGAGGTGCTTAATAGTCCGAATAGATTCGTGTATAGTCACTTTAGACATGATATCTCTGAAAGCAAGGGGATGAAGGAGAGTGAGTGAGCGTGGACATAATGACTGATGAGGAAGCAATGTTTTAGCACACACGTTATTTATTTGTTTGGTTACGCTTAGTGAGCCACATGCCAAGAATACAAACAGGAATGTAAACAGGAACAAGCCAGACTCCATGCCTGCAATGAGTTTAAAATCTAACAAGAGACATAAATGAACACACATAATTTACAGTCAAAGCGAGAGACGGCAATCAGAGAAATAGACTCAAAGTGCTAATCTGACCCAGCGAAAGGAAAGGACTATTAATTTAGCCTTGAACAATTGTCTCAGACTGATGCTGACATTGTCCTTATTCAGGGTCACAGTGTCAACATCATCAGTTTCGTTAATGTTATTTCAAACAAGTTTCACAGGTTTTTAAAGATATTGCATACTTTGGGAGCATATCGATATAAGCAGACATAAAGAAAACAGTTGAGAGCCTTAAGAGAAAATGAAACTTTGCCTTTCTATATTTGCAAAATTTTGTACCATTTTATGTATGTATGTATATATGTATGTATATTATTTGCCAAACACAGGAGTAGGCTAACTCAGTCTCAAACTTAAAAAGCTAGCAGAAGTTACAGTCTGGTATAAAGGCATGTCTAGGATTAGATGGAGAAGGCAATGGCACCCCACTCCAGTAAGTACTCTTGCCTGGAAAATTCCGTGGATGGAGGAGCCTGGTAGGCTGCAGTCCATGGAGTCACACAGAGTCAGACACAACTGAAGCGACTTAGTAGCAGCAGCAGCAGCAGCAGCAGCAGGATTAGATACAATAGAGGACCTCCTGCAGCTCCAGAATTCCAGTATCAGAAGTAGCACACCTCTGATTTCAAGGTAGACTGGATACTTCCACCAAGAACGAAATGAATATAGTGTAATGTGAGTGTCCCACAGGGGGTACCAGCAAGAAGGGGGCAGAGCCTCTTTCAGGTAAGGCAGACAGCTGGAGAAGACTCTTGTGAGTCCTTCAGACTCCAAGGAGATCAAAGCAGTCAATCCTAAAGCAAATCAACCCTCAATATTCATTGGAAGGACTAATACTGAAGCTGACGCTCCAATGTTTTGGCCACTTGATGCAAAGAGCCGATTCATTGGAAGAGACCCTGATGCTGGGAAAGACTGAAGGCAAAAGAAGAGGGAAGCAGAGCAAGAGATGGTTAGACAACATCACCAACTCAATGGAAATGAATCTGAGCAAACTCTGGGAGACAGTGATGGACAGGGAAGCCTGGCGTGCTGCAGCCCCGGGGTTGCAAACAGTCAGACACAGCTTAGCGACTGAACAACAGAAATGGACAGAATACCTTTCCAAACCAGAGTCATTCCACAGATGCAGGGTGGGGGCAGTGGTAGCTCGCATCGTGTAGATAGACAGTTAGACATAGAGAAACTGTTTGTTTGGGAAGGTAGGGCACACGATTTTGAAACTCTGGTGTGAGCTTTTGAATTCTTCCAAGAAAACTGCACAAATACATACAAACTACTGTTACATAATCTCGTGAACTTCATAGACCATGTGAAAGCTCTACCAGGTAAGTGGAGTCAGGGGTAATGGAAGGAGGGCATTTTCCTTCAGTTGCTAAAGAACCTTACATCTCAGATCAGCCTGATGCGTGTTCAGTATAACATCCTTGTCTCTTTTCGATCTCATGGACTGTAGCCTGCCAGGCTCTTCTGTCCATGGAATTCTCCAGTCAAGAATACTGGAGTGGGTTGCCATCCCCTTCTCCAGGGGATCTTCCCAACCCAGGGATCAACTTGGGTCTTCCACAGGGGAGCCCTCCCTGATGGACACCGGCATTAAAACCACAATGTGGAGGTCTGCGGCTAGAAGTCACTTGGCTGACCTGGTCATGTGCATTGCTGGGATCTTTGGTGGCAATTCTCTGTGCTCTGTCTCGCTTGTCCTAGTCTCTGTCATCTAATTTAAGAACCGATTCATACATTTAATCCTTCGGGAAGCTCGCCCTTACCATTCTTTGTTCAGTACCTTTTTTAATCTCATAATTCTCTTCTGTAATAAAGTCACAGCTTTGGGGGAGAACAAACTGTGTCTTGTTTATTTCTGAATCTCCGTTTCCAGCACAGTGCCAGGCACGTGGGAGAAAATCTTTGTCTTGTGAATGAATAAAAGCCAGCTGCTATATTGTATACAGAAAGTTTTGCTCTGTGCTAGGAACTAGGATACTTTTCACAGCTTCAGAAATTAAATCAATGCATAAAAAATTTCATGTAATCTGCAACAAGGTTTTTATATGGGTTGAATTGGGACGCACGCACGCGGTATAATGTAAAATGCAGTGCCATGCCCGGGGGGACAGAAATGAACCAAGCATAGCACAGCGTTTGGGAGCGCTGACTGGCGAACAGTTCTGAAGTAGAGGTCTATTATGTAAGCAAATCTCTGGGTGTTAATCTGTCTCCCCTGATTGTTCAGCTGGCGCTTCAAAACAGACTGTGCTTTCTTCCCCTTAACCCTTTTTTCTTATTGAAATATCTCAAGGCTTCAGGACCGGCATACCTTGAGTCTGGTATAAAAGATAAGGCATTCACTGTGGAATACAAAACCAGAAAAGTGGGATTATTTTCCTCCAACAAGAAAAAAAAAAAAAGTTTATTATGAGAGAAGAGGTTTTTAATTAGAGTAGGGAAAACAAGTTCAAATACAGTAGGATAAATCTGTGATTTAGCTGTCTTCCAAAAGTACTAGCCTTTGTTCAAATAAGTATCCCAAATCACTGATGTTTGTATTTGTAGAGAAAATATATAATTTTATAGGACTCTGGACCATGTTCTTAGTTTCAAAGAATTATGTCATTTAGGACTTAAATATCAAAAAATAGGTTTAACCTAAACCTGATAGAACACAAAATCAATCTCAAAAATCTACGATAATCAAATATCAAGAGCTTCTTTATATTTACTTGTTTTCCTAAACATTAGTAAATAATTTCAGTTCTTCAGTCTCTTGCTTTTAGGAACTTTAAGTTAACTGGACTGAAATCATCTGCATGTCAGCTTGCATATCCATTTTCGCATCTGTTTAGTCATTGTACTTGAGGTCATAGAGACACACGTGTTCTCCAAACATTTTACACAAAACCTTACCCATGGTCATTTTCCTAGTCTGATGGCTTAAAATCTTTCTAGTAGCCTCTCAGTTCCCAACTGTTTTCATCTTTGCTAGTTTTTTCTGCCTAGAACCCTAAATCCAATCTCAGTTTTATCTGATAACTCTTTAGCCCTTACTTATCTTTTAGAATTCAGCTCAAGTCTGCCTTCTGGCGTTTTTCAGTCTGTTTGGCTCGGCTTTGAGTACAGTGTACACAACTCTAAAATACCTTTGTCTCTGCCCCACTTTGGCTTTTGGAGACAAGCTGTGCAAGAGGTTACTCACTAGTGCACAGCAGATGTTGGACCACAAGTTCTCAAACATTTTGCAGTACATTAATAGATGACCTTTCAAGCTCCAATCTTACAGCCATTCTAAGCACTTCACAGTTATTAACTCATTTAGTACAACATTCATCTGATCTTGCTGTCTGTCTTATACCAAAGAGGAAGGCAGAGAACACTAAGATAGAGATTAAGCCGCTTTTCTGAGGTCAGACAGCTAGTAAGTGGTGCACTAGTTGCTATAACAGAATAATCACGATAATTGTGATAACGACCCTAGGCCTCTGCTGCAGAGCACACTCTCCTGAATATCTCCTTTTCCTCGCCTGATATATCTTTGAAAGTACTGGATGATTGACCTTGTTCCCAAGAGAATGATGAATGATTTATTGCTCGTATGCCTGCTCAAAGTATTTATTAACCTCAATCTCGTCATTAATTCAATAAATATTTATTGCATCCCTACCCTGAGGCATGCACTGGGAATATACAAATGAATAAATACACACTGACTACAGGTGACTGAGACTCATAAAAGCAAAATGTTTTCTAACATTTTGCATTTTGTTAACATTGTGTCCCAGGAACGCTTGTTCTATATTACTTCATTTTAGAATAAGTGCAATGACAATTTTCAGAAAAGCTTAAAAATTTGTCTTCTATCAGGTAGACATTTGACTCTGAGAAAGATATTAAAGTACATTTTGTAGTGAATTATCATAATTGCTCTCCATAGCTGCTCGATTTTAGGAGTTTGTTTGCATCTATACATTTCTCTGCAATTCACCAAGTTTATAAAGCTATCAGAAAATAAAAACATTTCTCTGCAATACACAGTTTATAAAACTATCAGAAAATAAAAAGCCTAATCTAAAATTAAGTATCTCTATGTTATTTTTCACTGACAATGAAAATGCTTATCTAATTTTTTAAAAAAAATTATTCTCTGTTCACAACCAAGCACAACTTTAACACTTCTCACATCTTAGTTTCCTTTCCAACTGTCATTCTGAAGAATAAGTGGAATATAGAGTTTGGAAGTTATATTTGCTTTGCATGAATAAAAAACAATAAAAGCTGTTTTCCCCCATCCCTGAATTATGTAGCAATGACTCTTAGAGCAGATAAGGGATATTACAAGGTGTCATTGTCACAGGCACTTTTCTAAACCTGGCCATGGATAATATAAAAACTTGAATATACTTTAAAATTTTTAAATGCTCTTTGATGGCAGGAGTGGCTTTCATTTTTGTGTTTATTGACAGCATTTTCCTTTCCTGATTTGACCATAGTCTAGTAGGCCATTTCACTTTTTACAAAATGTCTTGCAGCTCTTTACTATAACATGTCGTTTTGCAGCATTATAGAAAAGGGGCATAGTGCAGTGTTTCCATGTTAGAACATTCCTTCCAAGGAAGAGAATCACTTTATAATTGTGCTGTTGCATGGCACCATTTGAGATTTATAAAACTTTGTGGCTTGTGTATATTTAATGCATTCTGTTATATTTTTTGCCTTGTCTATTTCACTACCCTAGATATGGGAGTCACTGAGCTCTTGCTTATTATTAATGTCTTTCTGTTTCACCTTTAATTCTACTCCTTCTTATATTGATAACAAACATAATGTTATACTAAAGTACAATAATGATAATTCTTCAAAAATTTACTAATTATGCAATCTTTTAAGAAAAAAAATATTTTAAAGTAAATCCTCTAAAAGAGAGCTTTGAGTGTATCAGGATAGTCTTTTAAAGCATTGGTGGAAATAATTACTAATGGTGACCAAAGGATTATATTTGGAAATTACAGGTGATGACTAACAAAGAAGATTTAATGCTTTGTTCAGATTTTTACTGTTGCAAATATGATTGATGAGTATATTTGTGCTGTTCCTCAGAAATTGCTTAACTCTTTCTAGCTTCTGAGATATCTACCTATGGATCTCACCTTCCTAATGAAATGAGTAATATCATTGTTAGATAAGGCTTGTTCCACAGTGCCTGGATTTAGAAAACAATAGATAGTAGCTAAAATTACCTAAATTTGTGCTCTTTTTAAGTCTAATTGTTCTTTCCAGATGCTTCTCTCCTTTTCATTCATTTTGAAGAAATGAACTTGAATTACTCACCCTTTTGAACTGAATATTAGGTCAGAAAAAGTTATATTTCCTTCCCTTGGTGTTTCTACAACTCTTTTGGCTTTCTTATATTATGACCAATTACCACCTTATATGTAGTTAACTGTCTTCTGATTTATATGATGATATCCACAAGATATCAAGCTCTATCTTATTTATGCTTTTAGCCCTACTGCCAAGGATAGTGTCTGGCATAGAGCAGATCCTCAATAAGTATTTTTAGACTTCTGAAGAGTTTACAGTATAAAAGACCTTAGGCATCTGTGCAAAAATTTATTCTTGCAGTCAAATAAATCAATACTTTGCTTAACTTCAGCTTAATTGTCAGGAAATAATGTTGAAATAATCAACTTCAACTGCACTTTTCTTTACTAGTTCCTTAAACACAGCAGTTGATTCTTTGCTATTTAAATGATATAACTAACGTCAAATATGATTGACATGTAGTCTTGAATCCTCATATCCAGGTCAAGCATAGATAGTTGTAGAAATTTCCATATAGGTAAAACCATGACATCACAGAAGCACGATTCTAAATTTCCAGACATGGCTCAAAATTAAATCTCTCCACCAATCATTTTAAAGAACATTGTTTAAAGTTTCATACTGTATCTAAAATTGTTGTAATGTTACAATATTATATATGATGTGACATGACATAACAATGTTGGTTATATCAAGTCTTGAGTCTTGGGACAGGAATTCATTTCTCTTTTCAAAATTTTCCTCACATGACACTGTTACATGCTTTCTCCTAGTATAGAGCTAATCCATTATCTTGCCTTTCTCTCTTCTTAATTAAAAACATACACAGAAACGAATGAGAAAAATTCAACATAAAATATACTTCAAAAACATGTAAAAGGAAAAGATAGATCTAGGTTGGAACCTACTAGTATTTATCATGTTACCTTAAGTTTATAACTGATAAAAAGAATGAAATAGCACATAAAGAGAATTTTAGTTAATTTGAAAAAAATTTTAAAGATTTTATTATGGCCTTAAAATATAAAATCAGAAAATATATATTTATAAATGGATCTTTATAAAGCTATTATAAGTGGGTGATTTTTATTTGATCACTCTCTACTCCAAATGAAGTACATACTTTTTTTCGATTAAGTGAGAAAGCACAAGAATATAGTTTTCTCATGGAAACAAAACCATAATGATCAATTAATTTGATTTTATTTTTAAATAAAAGCATCTGGCATTAGATACTCATAAGTTAGTAGTTAAGTGTAAAAAAAGATAGAAGTTAAGTAACAAATCTAAGTCAATTTATGTATAAATACTTTATAACATTTTATTTAGTTTCTACTCTGTATGTACATCTAATGCAATTGATATACATAATAGATAATTGTATATATATGATAAATGCTATAATTAAAGTCTACAAATTGACCTTGAGACCATCTAGAAGTGACATCTGACCAAAACCAAGGGGGGGTCTAGATTTTTCTAGAAAATGTCGCATTTGGGTTGAGTCTTAAAAAAGTAGGAGGCATAACTATGAAATAGTAAGGAAAGTGAAATACATTTCAACAGGTAAGAGATTAGGGCAAACATGGCAGATTAGGGAATTGTGAGGAAGTTTAAGCTGTACATGGAAGTGGAGACATAAAAGTGAGGAGGCAGGAAGCGTTCAAATCCATAAGGACTGTTTAGGTGACGTTAGGGAGTTTATCTTAAAGGCAATGGGGAGTTATTGAAAGAAGTTAAGCAGGAGTGGCTCCTTGGAAAATACCCTGATGCTAGGAGAGATTGAAGGTAGGAGGAGAAGGGGACAACAGAGGATGAGATGGTTGGATGGCATCACCGACTCAATGGACATGAGTTTGAGCAAGCTCCAGGAGTTGGTGATGGACAGGGAGGCCTGGCATGCTGTGGTCCATGGGGTTGCAAAGAGTCGCACACGACTGAGTGACTGAACTGAACTGAAGCAGAAGTGCCAGTGTCAGTCTTAATCCTTTTTTCTTCAGCCAAAGATGTTGATAATCAAAGAGGAGAGGGAGTCTGGAGAGAAAGGAGAGTGTTTCTCTTTGGATAGCCTCTATTTTCTCTAGGAGTAAATTGCTGAAGTCGTCCCCTGAGAGTGAGGATGAGGAACGCGGAGTAGCCTGTTTATGGACTGTGCTGAAGACTTAACAGTATCATCTGTGGGGAAATGGGGCAGAGAACTGACGTGCGAAGTTGTAAGAAGTGACCAATACACACTGTCAGTCTCTCCTTTCAGTCTGTCATGGCACTGGTTCACATCCAAGAAAGGCCAGGAAACACTGCAGCTAAGTCCCTAAGGCACAGACATCTGAGTTTAGGTTGATTTGAGATTTGGGCTTTAAAAAACGTAAGAAACAGGAACAGAGGTTAAGGATATGGGAAGGCAGCCAAAGTGATAAGCTGCAGAGTCTTGACTAGATATAGAAGAGAGTGAAGACAGGATGGAGCAACAAATTAGAAATTGGTGCTTACTAGTCCATGGGGTCGCTAAGAGTCAGACTCAACTGAGCAACTTCACTTTCACTTTTCACTTTCCTGCATTGGAGAAGGAAATGGCAACCCACTCCAGTGTTCTTGCCTGGAGAACCCCAGGGATGGGGAGCCTGGTGGGCTGCCGTCTATGGGGTTGCACAGAGTTGGGCACGACTGAAGCGACTTAGCAGCAGCAGCAGCAGTCTAGATCATGTTTAGAAAACACAAGGGTATGAGAATCTTGAAAGAGCATATGATCATGTTCAAAGTGTAGAGCATTGGAGTTTACAGTTTTAAAGGTGGAGGTATTCTGGGAAAGTTCGAGAGATTCACCTTAAAAACTTTCAGAAACAATGATGTAGTTTTGTAAGAGAATGAAGTCAAAATGTATTAAACAATCTTAAAGGATCCTATCATTATTATCTCTATAATTATTTGCCAGGAAATAATTCAAGATGGCACAAAGATTATTAATAACCTAGGATATTCACTAGATCTTTGTAAATAATACCAAATTATTACAAAAAAGTGAGTGTGTGTGCGTGCACGTTCAATACCTCGGTCATGTCCAACTCTTTGGGACTCCGTGGACTATAGTCCACCTGGTGCTTCTGTCCATGGGATTCCCCAGGAAAGAATAGTGGAGTGGGTTGCCATTTCCTCCTCCAGAGGATTTTCCCTGACCCAGGGATCCTGCAGTAACAGAGAAGGGTTTAAATGAATTATGACAAACAAAATATCTGTGGAGGTATTAATTGGTAGAGCCTTTATGGAAGCAATTCAGTCTTGTCCATCAATTTTAAATGCAAATCTCATTCAATCAGGAATTCCACTTCTACAAATTTGCCCTAGAGATAAATTTATATATATGCAAAATGAACAAGGCAGTTTGTAACTGCATCGTTGGTAAGAGTAAAGTAGGGAACTCCCTGGTACATCCATTTAATGGGATATTAGTACTCTTGCCTGGAAAATCCCATGGACAGAGGAGCTTGGTGGGCTGCAGTCCGTGGGGTCGCTAAGAATCAGACACGACTGAGCGGCTTCACTTTGACTTTTCACTTTCATGCATTGGAGAGGGAAATGGCAACCCACTCCAGTGTTCTTGCCTGGAGAATCCCAGGGACCGAGGAGCCTGGTGGGCTGCCGTCTATGGGGTCTCACAGAGTCGGACATGACTGAAGAGACTTAGCAGCATGAAGCTATAAAAATTTAATTTGAAAACTCTTTCCTAATGTGAAATGTTCTCCAAGATACATTGTTAATTGAAAAAGTAAAAAACATTTTCAGAACAGAGTATGTGGTATAATGCCATCTTATATTGAAAGGGAAAAGCCATACATGTATTTACATACATATCTATGTGTGTACAAATCAGTTTCAGGGGAGTTTAGTCACCGATGAGAAGAGATTTTGAAGGGTGAGGAAAACAGAATTGGAAAAACTCTCATAGCTATTTTATTATAGATCTTTTTCATTCTGTGAATTTTGTTTTTTTTTTCCCCAGTGCCCCCCAAAATCAGTTATATTTGGTATATTTCCTTCCAATAATTTTAATGCTTGATATGTTGATATTTTTATATCTGGATAGATATTATATACATAATCGTAATTATAATTCTTACATCAAATTCCAAGAATTTTCTAATATCTTTAACTACTCTTCAAAAACTCCATTTTTAATGGCTGCATATTATTATTTTGAATCATAAAAATGTATTACTATTTGGAAATTTAAAAAACCCAAGTTATATAATAAATCTAAACATAAAAGTTATTGTAAATTTTTATTTTAGTGATTTGTAAATACATTCAAAATAATTATCTTGGGGACACAGTAGAGAAAATTCAAAAGATAAAGCTACATATAGCAGGCATAGTAAGATAAGAAAGTACCCCCAAAGTATCAGTGTGGATATAGCAAGTGGTAGGATTGCATTTCAAGCAATATTTAGTCTCTACTTTTCGTTAAAGAACAATCGTGTATATATCTCAATGCATATACATTGTGTACATTTGGGTAAATTGGAAAGTCATTTTAGAAAATACTTTTCAATAATTCCTGAAACTCCATCCTTTCAAATGTGGAAATGATATTTCAGATTACAGTAAAATTTAATAGAGATAAGTGTGATTCTTCTATTACATCTTTCATTTGAATAGAAGATCAGTCTTGTGTGACAGATATACCTGTGAAGAACTTTTATCTGTTATCATAAATAAAGTATATTCACTGATATAAATTAAGAAAAAGTTGCAAGAATAAGTCTCCAAGAAAAATCTAATGAATAATAATATAGATTTTTAGAAGGCCCTCATAACTCATAACTGAAATGAATGGCTATTTTGTTTTATATCTTTGACATAATTGACAATAAAGAAATAACTTACATTAAACATTCAGAGGAGCATATCTTAAAAGTACAACCTCTGCAAAATTTTGGTTTCAGGCAGAAGGTAAGAATTTTAGTAAAACTGTAAAGTAAAATCTGAAATACTACTGTATTTTTTCATTTGCTAATTTACAAGGCTATTAAATGTGTAGTCATGAAAGAGACGAAAGAGATATTAGACTCATTCATAGGACAGAATAATTATTTTAAAATATTTATATTTAATGTATCCATTATAATTACAATTCGATTCTTTGAAATATTCTTTGAGTTATAATAGAAACTTCTGCAAATTCTTTTTTTTTTTTTTAATTGTGAATGTTTTTTTTTTTTATTTTACAATATTGTATTGGTTTTGCCATACATCAACATGAGTCTGCCACGGGCATACACGTGTTCCCCATCCTGAACCCCCCTTCCACCTCCCTCCCTGTACCATCCCTCTGGGTCGTCCCAGTGCACCAGCCCCAAGCATCCTGTATCCTGCATTGAAACTGGACTGGCGATTCTTTCCTTATATGATATTATACATGTTTCAACGCCATTCTCCCATATCATCCCACCCTCTCCCTCTCCGACAGAGTCCAAAAGACTGTTCTGTACATCTGTGTCTCTTTTGCTGTCTCACATACAGGGTTATCGTTAGCATCTTTCTAAATTCCATATATATGTGTTAGTATACTGTATTGGTGTTTTTCTTTCTGGCTTACTTCACTTTGTATAATAGGCTCCAGTTTCATCCACCTCATTAGAACTGATTCAAATGTATTCTTTTTAATGGCTGAGTAATACTCCATTGTGTATATGTACCACAGCTTTCTTATCCATTCATCTGCTGATGGATATCTAGGTTGCTTCCATGTCCTGGCTATTATAAACAGTGCTGCGATGAACATTGGGGTACACATGTCTCTTTCAATTCTGGTTTCCTCGGTGTGTATGCTCAGCAGTGGGATAGCTAGGTCATAAGGCAGTTCTATTTCCAGCTTTTTAAGGAATCTCCACACTGTTCTCCATAGTGGCTGTACTAGTTTGCATTCCCACCAACAGTGTGAGAGGGTTCCCTTTTCTCCACACCCTCTCCAGCATTTATTGCTTATAGACTTTTGGATTGCAGCCATTCTGACTGGCGTGAAATGGTACCTCATAGTGGTTTTGATTTGCATTTCTCTGATAATGAGTGATATTGAGCATCTTTTCATCTGTTTGTTAGCCATCTGTATGTCTTCTTTGGAGAAATATCTGTTTAGTTTTTGGCCCATTTTTTGATTGGGTCGTTTATTTTTCTGGAATTGAGCTGTAGGAGTTGCTTGTGTATTTCTGAGATTAGTTGTTTGTCATTCGCTTCATTTGCTATTATTTTCTCCCATTCTGAAGGCTGTCTTTTCACCTTGCTTATAGTTTCCTTTGTTGTGCAGAAGCTCTGAAATTATGTTAGCTTTTATCCTTTCCTCCTCATCACCACTGTTGTTAACATCTTATATTTATAGTGGCACATGTATTATAAATAATGAACCAATATTGATGCATTGAAATTTATTAAAGTTCATAGTTTACCTTAGGCTTCATCCTATGTTGTACGTGAGTTCTGACAAATGTATAATGACAAGTATCCACTATTATGTTATTATATAGACTGTTTTCACTGGCCAAGTATTGCATTTGCACAAATTACAATACCGTTTCCTATCCCTGTCAACAATGAATGAAAGTTCCTGCTGATCCGCTTCCTTGCTAGCATTTGGTGCTGCCAGTGTTTTGGATTTTAACAGTCCTAATAGCTGTGTAGTAATAGCTATTGTTTTAATCTGCAATCCTCTGTTAACATGTGACGTTGAGCATGGTTTCATGTTCTTACTTTTTGTCTGTTTATTTATTTATCAGTGAGGTGATTGTTCAGATGTTTAGCCCACGTTTAGCTGTGTTGTTTTTCATATTGTTGAATTATAAATGTTCCTTGTATATTTTGGTTACCAGTTCTTCCTCAGATGTATATTTTGTGAACATTTTCTCTCAGTTGGAGACTTGTTCCATTCCCTAAACAGAGTCTTTCATACAGTCTACATTTTTTATTATAATGAAGTCTAGTTTATTTTTTCTTTCAGAGATTAAAATGGTTTTATATCTAGAAAATCATCACTAAATGTTAGGGCACTGAGATTTTCAACTATGCTATCTTCTAGGAGTTTTATATTTTTGCATTTTACATTTAGGTGTATAATCCATTTTGAGTAATTGTTGTGAAGAATGAAAGGTCTGTGTCTCTATTCACATTCTTGTATGTGGATGCATAGTTGTTCCAACATCATTTGTTGAAAAGCTTTCATCAGAAAAAAAAAAATTTTTTTTCAATTTTATCCACTGACTTTCTATTTCCATGCACAAATTGCAGGGATTCAAGTTCGTTTCTACTCTGTACCTCAAGTTTTCTCCCCAGAATACTATACCTTTAGAAGAAGCCTTCCATCTTTTTACCAACCCCTTGTCTAATGGAGTAATGTCTTTCATAGCATCCCTGCACCTTATCATCAAGTCCGTATTAATGGGTAGGTGATGACTTAATAAAGCAACTCATCACTGGTTGGATAACCCAAGTTGTAATTCATTCATTCATTCAAAATACATTTCACACTCACTGTATATCAGATACTGAACTAAAAACTATACTGAACCTAAAAATAAGATTTTGGTCTAGCTCTCTTGAGCAATATACAAACACTGATATCCTCTTTTATGCAGATTTTGACAGATGTTAGAATGCCCCTCTTTCTGTCTTTCAATTTAACACTTTCCTGTTCTTTCAAACATTACTAATGTGACAGTGATGTACCTTAATCAGAATGAAATTTCATTTGTCTGTGTTCCTCTCAAAACATTATTGACTCAGATAGATATCCTGCTCTAGAAGTCATCTGTCTGGTAGAGTGCAGTGCGTCTATTTATTTTCTGTGACCTGAATGAAATCTCTATGAAGCAAGACTTAAATCTTTGATGTGTTTGCAGCCAAAATGTCATCATACACCATTATATTAAATTCACTATGAAGTTAGCGTTTGCCTGGTGGTAATGTCCAATATTGTTTTTAAATATGGAAAATCTCACTATGAGATGCCTTGAGTGAATTTAGGAGTTGGGGATTCATTTTAATTGAATCAAGTATTAAAATTATCTGAAGAGGCAACATACTATAATAGGAAAAATGCTGGATTTGACATTGGAAGACCCAACTTAAGCTTGTTTCTGATATATATACTAGCTGTTCTCAAGTATTTCTCTGTATTCCAAGTATTTCTCTGTGAAATAGTGAAGATAGCAATACTTGCCCCATCTGTCTTCTAGTAAGCTTTGGGAAATATGCACTCATTTCTCATGCTGGTATGGTTATGCTCAAAATCCTTCAAGCTAGACTTCACCGGTACATGAACTGAGAACTTCTGAATGTGCAAATGAGGTTTAAAAAGGACAGTGGAACTAACGATCAAATTACTAACATCCACTACATCATAGAAAAAGCAAGGGAATTCCAGAGAAACATCTACTTCCGCTTTGTTGACTACATATTCCCAGAAGCCTCTTTGTAGTACACCTTACTGCTGCTGCTGCTGAGTCACTTCAGTCATGTCCGACTCTGTGTGACCCCATAGACGGCAGCCCACCAGGCTCCCACGTCCCTGGGATTCTCCAGGCAAGAATGCTGGAGTGTTATGGAAGTGAAAAGTGAAAGTAAAGTTGCTCAGTCGTGTCCAACTCAGTGATCCCATGGTGCAGCCCACCAGGCTCCCCGTCCCTGGGATTCTCCAGGCAAGGGTACCGGAGTGGGTCGCCATTGCCTTCTCCGGTATTCCACCTTAGCAACCACTAATATTCTATGTGTCCTGATGGTTTTGCCTTTTCCAGAATGTCCTATAAGTGGAATCATACCGAATGTGGCTTTCTTCACCTTTGATAATATTCTTTGACACTTACCCATGCTACCATATTTATTATACTTTGTTCCTCTTTGTTGGTATATGAAGAAAAGGTGTCCTTAATTGTATCGAAATCCAATTAATATATTTTGAGAAAAAGAATAGAAAGTATTGCTTTTATGAATTTTTCTTGTTAAGTTACTGAATTGAATAAAAATATGTAATACACCTTTTACCATAAAATAAAACAATGGCAATTTAATAGTTCTCCTAAGCCCTGTACCATCATTTTGGAAATATATATATATATATATATATATATCTTTCTTTCAGATGAAAATTGAATTCCCAAGGGCATAGTTTTCAGAAAATATAACTTGGTGATGTTTTTAGTCATGTAGTTTGAAATGAAATTAAAAACAGGAGGTGGCTTTCTTGAAACATGTGAGACTGAAGGCCAAGGTATGACTGACTATGTAGGATTCTTTTTTCTAGTTGCCAAAAAAAGCTTTTCTGAGCTGAACAAGACAGGTATAAAATTAAAGTAATTGCACACTTCAGATTTTACTAGCAACATGAAATCTTGTGGGCAATTTGCTGCTTTACAGACATCGTGGCCTGCCGGCACGGGGCGGAGTGCATCACATGTGAGTGCATTTATTGTTCCCAGCGACTCTGAATGATCCTGTGGAGTCGCTCTTACAGCAGTGCGTGCCGGCGGCATGCCAGCTTGTGTTCCAGAGCCTGCCTCTTTAGATCTGAAAGTTATTCCATTTCCTTTTTTTTTGTTTTGTTTGTTCCTAATTCATTGGCCATGTGTGTAATTATAGGTTGGAGGGATGATTACACAAACGAATTACAATCAAACTTGGCTTGTGAGCATACAGAGCTTTGGTTGTTAATCACAATTATTTAAGCAGGAGCTCCCTCTCCCTGAGATGCAGATGGCACGTTACTCTCGTTGATACTTCCGCAAGTCAGACTCTGCTGATGTCTCATGAAGACCATGTCTGTGTCCCGTTCAGCAGGTCACCTTTATATAACATTGGATGTTGCTTCTTGGCTTTGAGATTGCTAAGACTGGAATCAGTACACAGACCTGGTATCAGAAGTAGATGTCTCCTCAAAATGATCTTAGAAAATCAAATTATACCACACCTAGTGGGAAATATATTGAATTCGTGTATTTCCATGTTATTGCTCTAAATGGAAATAATGGATTTTTAAAATAAAGTTTTTGATTTGAGGCTTTTTAATGTAGACAGAAGACAACAGGATTAAAAGATTCCCAGTCTCTCAAATGTCACATTACCATAAATTAATACATACAGATTTATCATACAGCCAAAAGCACTTTGCAGAGCACACCACACTTGAAAGATACAGTATAGACTATGTATCCTCACGATGACTTTGAGCAAATCTCCTGACCAAGTGAGCATCAGTTCTGAATCTATAAAATGAGAGTACTAACCTTTCTCAAGGAATTTTATGAGGAAGAAATGAATTATATTGGTAAAGTTCTTGGGACATTTAGTTGGCTCATAAAACATAGAGGATTGTTTATTATATAAGAGAAATAAATCCAGTAATCTTGGCACTATATTGAATTACAATACTTTGGACAGTGATTTACACATAGAAATTAGGGGCTCAGTTGAGTTCAGTTCAGTCGCTCAGTTGTGTCCGACTCTTTGCGACCCCATGAATCGCAGCATGCCAGGCCTCCCTATCTATCACCAACTCCCACAGTTCACTCAAACTTATGTCCATTGAGTCAGTGATGCCATCCAGCCATCTCATCCTCTGTCATCTCCTTCTCCTCCTGCCCCCAATCCCTCCCAGGATCAGGATCTATTCCAATGAGTCAACTCTTCACATGAGGTGGCCAAAGTATTGGAGTTTCAGCTTCAACATCAGTCCTTCCAGTGAACACCCAGGGCTGATCTCCTTCAGAATGGACTGGTTGGATCTCCTTGCAGTCCAAGGCACTCTCAAGACTCTTCTCCAACACCACAGTTCAAAAGCATCAATTCTTCGGCGCTCAGCTTTCTTCACAGTGCAACTCTCACATCCATACATGACCACAGGAAAAACCATAGCCTTGACTAGACAGACCTTGCTGGCAAAGTAATATCTCTGCTTTTGAATATGCTATCTTGGTTGGACTTTCCTTCCAAAGAGTAAGCGTCTTTTAATTTCATGGCTGCAATCACCATCTTCAGGGAATTGGGAGCCCCCAAAAGTAAAGTCTGAGACTGTTTCCACTGTTTCTCCATCTATTTCCCATGAAGTGATGGGACCAGATGCCACGATCTTCGTTTTCTGAATGTTGAGCTTTAAGCCAACTTTTTCACTCTCCTCTTTCACTCTCATCAAGAGGCTTTTTAGTTTCTCTTCACTTTCTGCCATAAGGGTGGTGTCATCTGCATATCTGAGGTTATTGATATTTCTCCCAGCAATCTTGATTCCAGCTTGTGCTTCCTCCAGCCCAGAGTTTCTCATGATGTATTCTGCATAGAAGTTAAATAAGCAGGGTGACAATATACAGCCTTGACATACTCCTTTTCCTATTTGGAACCAGTCTGTGGTTCCATGTCCAGTTCTAACTGTTGCTTCCTGACCTGCATATATGTTTCTCAAGAGGCAGGTCAGGTGGTCTGGTATGTCCATCTCTTTCAGAATTTTCCAGAGTTTATTGTGATCCACACAGTCAAAGGCTTTGGCATAGTCAATAAAGCAGAAATAGATGTTTTTCTGGAACTCTCTTGCTTTTTCCATGATCCAGCAGATGTTGGCAATTTGGTCTCTGGTTCCTCTGCCTTTTCTAAAACCAGCTTGAACATCAGGAAGTTCACGGTTCACATATTGCTGAAGCCTGGCTTGGAGAATTTTGAACATCCCTTTACTAGCGTGTGAGATGAGGGCAGTTGTGTGGTAGTTTGAGCATTCTTTGGCATTGCCTTTTTTGGGGACTGGAATGGAAACTGACCTTTTCCAGTCCTGTGGCCACTGCTTTGTTTTCCAAATTTGCTGGCATATTGAGTGCAGCACTTTCACAGCATAATCTTTCAGGATTTGAAATAGTTCAACTGGAATTCCATGACCTCCACTAGCTTTGTTCATAGTGATGCTTTCTAAGGGCCACTTGACTTCACATTCCAGGATGTCTGGCTTTAGGTGAGTGATCACACCATCATGATTATCTTGATCATGAAGATCTTTTTGTACAATTCTTCTGTGTATTCTTGCCACCTCTTCTTAATATCTTCTGCTTCTGTTAGGTCCATACCATTTCTGTCCTTTATCGAGCCCATCTTTGCATAAAATGTTCCCTTGGTATCTCTAATTTTCTTGAAGAGATCTCTAGTCTTTCCCATTCTGTTGTTTTCCTCTATTTCTTTGCGTTGATCACTGAGGAAGGCTTTCTCATCTCTCCTTGCTACTCTTTGGAACTCTGCATTCAGATTAGGGGCTCAGAGGTTGTCTATTACATGACAAACTTCTCAGTTAAAATGCACTTATGACCTATTCACAATGAGTACTTTAATATTTATCATTTTATATAAAATATCCTAATAACTATCTCGGATTGGCTATTTTTTCATCTGCTGCTAGTCCAGTAGCCATGCACTGATGTACAACTTGTAAAAACTTTTTGTTTTTCAATTCATTCTTTCATATGACATTCACCACTCATTCATTCATTTATCATTTATTAGAATCTACTGTGTCCCTGGCTATACATATCTGTACGTAGAAAGTGTTCGACCTCTCCTTTCCTCTTTCAAGGAAGATAAATATGTGAATTTCTGTAATACATGGAAGTAAAATGTTACCGAACACAAGTGTGCTCTACTCACTGTGAAGCCAAAGAAAGCAAAATGTGGGGATAGGGGCAGAGAAAGGTTTATTGCATGACCATGCAAGGAGACAGGTGGCACATATGCCAAGAATCCCAAGCTCCCTGAAAGACTTCAGCAAAACAGTTGAGGCCAAGTGAGGGAGGGGCGTGATCGTTCTGGTGAACTTCTTGGTGTTGGAATCCTTTGTGTTTGCAGCTGTCCATGTTGGTCAGGTCATGATGTACCTGTGAACCTCCACCAAGACAAGTGTTAATCTCCGTTCTGCAACCTTTTAATATCTATATGAATGGACTTTTAAAGGTCAGAGCTTTGAAAATAGGCTGTCCTGTGTATTTCAGGCTGTAGATAACAGTCTTTAAGACACAGAGCCAGCGTGGTAAGCACAGGGAAAGCAGTAGATCTATATGGAGTCCGATTTTTTCTTTCCTATTACAGAAAGCTTTTGGGTGGCAGAAGAAAGATGAAAAGTCCTAAGGGAGTTCAAAATTGTGGCACTATTGATTCTCTCTGAGAGACTGGGTAAAACTTTAAATTGAGAGGAAGAAACACTTTAGGACAAGCAGAGAGAGAATTCTGGGCAAAGAAAACTATAGAACCAGCAGTCAAGCAACGTACAATGTGTTAGTACTGGGAACCTAGTCCCAGTGGTATGATTGGAACACATCAAGTTCATAAAGAAGGACTGGGGACATGAGATTGGAAATATAGTTGGATCAGATCACAGATGGCTATGAATGCAAATGAGATCTTTGTGCAGAGTGTGCACTCAAACCTGGAAAACACTGGATGATTTCATATCTTTTAGTGAAATCAAACTGGATACTATTTAGAGATTTAAGGAGGAGGAAAAATACCATTTGACTTATTTATTTTTACTTTTCTGAAAGCTCTCCTTTGTTCTAACAACTCCAAAAATATTATTTTCTTCTGAAAACTGTTCTTTGTGGATTACCTACTGACTTACTCCCTTACAAAGATTTATTTTAATGGATTCTCTTTGAAATTGTGCCATAAGACTCTTCTTATGGCAACTGTGAGACCAAATCCTTGACCTTGGTAGCCCACAGCTTTAAAATTCTGTCAGACAAAAACAAAGAAAAAGTGAACAAGTTAGAAAGCTTTAAATGAATTTATTGTAGTCCTTTACATTCCTGAACATATCTTTGAGGCAGGGAGAGGTTCTCTGATTCATTTATGTACTAATATATGGTTTATTTTGCCTCCTTTTCATCTTTTCAACTGACTTATTCAGATTTTTTTTAAGAATTAAACTCTCATATGTAATAGAATATTTGTGCAACAAATTCTTAAGAAGTCCTTAATTTAAATTATATATTTAAAAACAAAGGAATGTCAAAGGAAACATTTTAGATTGAGCAGATAATCCAGTTAGGTAAATAATGTTAGAATACACAACTCTGTTTAGAAGGGATATGTTAGACTTTATAGGCTCTTACTAGCGTCGTTATCATCTTGAAAATATTTAATAGCCTTTAAAATACTTTTACCAAGAGACAAATGAAAAATTTAATGTAAATTTATGCAATTAACATTTAGTGCAAAATATTCAGATTTACTTATTACTTTTATTAATAGATCTCCTTTATTAATTATTTTTCAAACTTTGGATGCTTTAAAGAATGAAATCTTATTTATTTGATCTTTTTTTTTTGCTTTTAAAAATAATCCTCATATGATAAAGTATTTTAAATATAATATGCATTATTCTGTGTATCTCACATTGTTGTATATTTTATGTACATTTCTTATTTTAACAATGTGCTTTGAGTTTTCATTAGTTACTAGAAATCATTTTAAGTTGAGAAAATCTTAACATTCCAACCTGTTAGATAAAGACAGTGTCAATTCAAGAAATGAAAATTTCCATACATTTATAGGTACTGAGCTGTAATTATTTATGCTACATTTATTACCCTGGTCTGGCTATGAAACCTGCATATCATGCAAATAAGTTCTATATGAAGTACTCTGTGTTATTGCTGTTGTTATTATAGATATTATTAGGACTGTTATGCATAAAATCTATTTGTAAAAATCCCTGCCTCAAAGAATATTAATAAAATGGAATATGGTTTATTGATATGAAATTCTTGTTTCTGTTAAAGTGCCTTCTAATTAATGGAATTGACCTTTCTGATTTATTAAGTAACCCATTAGATTCTTGTCATCGTAAGGTAAAGGATGAAATATAAATTGAGCTTATTTGCTGTTTCAATAATTGATTTCTTGTCAGTTTCACCACTGCTGGCACCATCTTTGCTACAGAATTTAACATGGGAAAGAAAAGGAGGCTTACCAGTGAAATGCACTGTTGACTGAAGGTTATTTCAGAGTAGAAAGGCTCGATTAGCTGAATACAAAATGTTAATAACATAATTTCCACTTTAGTAGTTTCATGCTTGTTTCTGTAAAAGGTCTTATTTTCATTTGCCCCAAATTTTGGAAATCTCTGGAAATGGTTGAGTTAAAAAAAGTCTTTTTAATAAAAGTTAGTAACTGTTCAGGTAAAGTAAATTTCTAATTATTTTTCCTGGCTGGAAATGTGTGTTAATTAGTTATAAAATATGGTTATAACCAGGAAATGGGAGAAGTGTAAGTTCATGAGCAAATTGCATGGTGCTTCAGTAAATTTTCTAGCTCTTAAAAGCATTGTGTAAGTGGAGTAAGTTCCTCCAATGGAGTTTCAAGCTTCGTGGGTCACCATTTAGGAGATACATTTGCAGTTACAGAATGTAGTAATTTCTCAGGCATTACCTTGACTTTGTCCTGAGGATGAAGACTTCCGTTGTCTGGCATTGTAAAGAGCTATCCCTGTACACGTACTTCCTGGAAGCGCTCTTGCTGAGGAAACTTTTATGCTTTTAGAAGTATCTTTGACTAAATTTTGTGTGGTGAGTGTACTCTGTACTCTGCTATTTCTTTGAAATAACCAAACAGAAAAATCACGAACGTAAGCTCCTTTCTAAAGGTATTTTAAAATGTATAAAACAAGTTTGGATGGATGGGGAAAATCTCTACTGCAAAATTTCTGAGGGCAAACAGCCCTAGCTTCGTGAAGGACCAGAAAAATAGAAAAATAGGTTTAGATATATACTAAAGAGTGGGGACTGTAGTTTCTTTCATGTGGATTGCGAAAAGTTGCTAGCTGATTCATTAGACAGTGTTAAAAGAGGCTTCTAATAAAGAAGATGTTTTTGGCACCTAATGGCTAAAGAAATTATTGGCAGTATGACTGCTGTTTTATTTTTGCAGTCGTCCTATCTTGTCACTTTGGAGTGGATCAAGTCTGTTGCACTAATGAACACGTTTGAGAAAACATATTAAATTAGCATATTTTGGTTGAATGCATGATAATTAAAAATATTATTTAGTCAAAGGAATGACAGTACAGGAAATTTTTCAATTTAGCTTTAAGATTACTAAATGATATGAGGTGAAGCATAAAGCAGTTAAGAGGTCCAAAGGACTATACTAATAGCAAGCAGTCATTCAACAAATATTTGAGTTATTATTATCATGTGTCATGGATAAAATGGTGACTGAAAATGAACACAGCTCCTGCCTCTTCTGTACCTTGTAATCTGAGATAGAGGTGGCCGTGGGCTCCATATGGAAAATCACCATTAAGATGAGGAATGTAGTTACAGAGGAGCCTGTCTGCAAGATGGTGAGATCAGAGGCTATGCTCAGTAAACTGTGAGGTGAAAATGAAAGGTGAAAGTGTTAGTCACTCAGTCGTGTCTGACTCTCTGAGACACCATGGACCCCGCCAGGCTCCTCTGTCCATGAGATTCTCCAGGCAAGGGTACTGGAGTACGTTGCCATTCCCTTCTCCGGGGGATCTTCCTGACCCAGGGATGGAACCCAGGTCTCCTGTATTGCAGGCAGATGCTTTCCTGTCTGAGTCACTTCATTAAAATGAGAGATGAATGTAATCCTATTTCATATATCCAATTGATTATTTACATCAAAGGAAAGCTAACATAGAATCACCTCTGGATAAAACTTTCATGTTCCACAAACAACCTATTAAATATCAAAACATGACTCAAGCTTCTACTTCCATACCCAACACCTTAACTCTGTGGAAAATTGGTCTTGCTTTCTAAAATGATCAAAATCAAGAAAATTGAAGTATCCTTCATCTTTTTTAAAAAAGAAAAATCTTATCAAAATGGTTTTTCTTCAACTCATCATTATCCTTTGAGGTTAACTAACAGAGGTTTGCTCACTGATAATCTCTAAAGATTTGTCTTATTCCTCTTCATACCTGAAGGTCCTTGGTTCATACTATCTCTTCCAACCCATGTCTATCACAGGAGTATCTTTTCCACCTCATTGCTACATTTCTTAAATACATTTACTCTTTTTATAAAGATATCCATGGAACCAGAGCAAATACCTTTCCTACCCTCTCCCAGGCTTGTGTCTCACTAATCTGGGAACAGTTGGAGCTCTAAAATGCTGCAGAAAGGCTACAGCATATTTGGCAAAACTAATACAATATTGTAAAGTTTAAAAATAAAATAAAATTAAAAAAATAATAAAATTAAAAAACAAAACAAAAAAAAATTGTGAATGTTTTTATTTTGAAGAGGCTCTGTAAATAACTGCAGTAACTATACCTGGCTGCTGCTGCTAAGTCACTTCAGTCGTGTCCAACTCTGCGACCCCATAGATGGCAGCCCACCAGGCTCCCCCGTCCCTGGGATTCTCCAGTCAAGAACACTGGAGTGGGGTGCCATTTCCCTCTCCAATGCATGAAAGTGAAAAGTGAAAGTGAAGTTGTGTCCAGCTCTTAGCGACCCCATGGACTGCAACCTACCAGGCTCCTCCATCCATGGGATTTTCCAGGCAAGAACACTGGAGTGGGTTTCCATTTCCTTCTCCAACTGTACCTGGCACTCAGGTATAAATACACCTGTAGCATTCGATTTGTATGTGGTAATTAAGGCACAGTTTTGGGAGGTGAGGTGAATCAGAGAGAGAGCATAGAACAATAGGAACACAGGGAATACTTCTGGACTCTCCACACAGGGCAAAAACGTTGTGAAAGAAAATGTGGGGTCACAGTATGCCACTTTCTTTGTTTCTGTTTTTTTCACTTATCCCTTTATAAAGTATAATACAAGTTTCATCCTTACTTTGTTCTCTAGATTAAAGCTCAAATCATTCTGATCTTATTATCCCACTAAGCTGCACTGGTCATTTTGACCTAACTCACAGATGGCTTTGCACTTCTTTACATCTTTGTCTAAATGTTATTCCACATGTTGTAAGTGTTGGATGTTCGAGTTTCTTCTTTAGCATCCAGCCCTGTGTCTTTCTCACCACCAGCATTCTCTCTATTTGTTGAAATTCAATGTGAGTCCCAGTTCCCTTTCATAATCACTTTATGCAAAGGTAAAAATACTCAGCAGTTTTTGAAACTTGCACTTCAGACAAAAGAATTGGATTATAGCTTCATAGAAAGTGACTTTTAACATTTCATCTTGATTCTCAGAGCAGAAACAATAGCATTTTAGCATTATTTATCATAAAATGACTACCAGTGATATCTTTAACTCCCTTCAGGATTCAGAGGAAAGATATGATTCCTGTCAAATAGACTTAAACAGTAATTACATCAGACCCAGCAAGTAAAGTATGAGAGTATCAGAATGGAACCTCCTTTGTTTTCATAGTGAGGAACAGTTTTCATTAATTTTGGTAATGTCTCCAACTAAATAATTGTTGAATAAATAAAACAGTTTTTAAAATTTAACTGCTCAAATAACATTTTAATTTTTCTTACTTTAAAGTTCTGTTCCTATTTCTTTCAAGCATGAATTCTCAGTGTGAAATTATCAGTAAAAGTGTGATACAGAGTATGAGTTAATGTGAATTAGAATAGTTTTAAAATCCAACATTTTAATGTATGTTGATACAGCTGTCACTTACTTGTGCCTTTTACTCATGCCTTAACAAAAACTCTCTCTACCTTTGTTCAGAATATTACTGATTTAGCCTACTAAAAGATCATAAATGGAGAAGGAAATAGCAACCCATTCCAGTATTCTTGCCTGGAAAATCCCGTGAAAAGAGGAGCCCAGCGGATTATGGTCAATGAGGTCAAAAAGAGTCAGAGGTGATTGAACACACACTTACTCACACACACACACTCACACACACACACACAGAGCCACAAATGTATCCAGGTTAGAGAGGTAAAAGTTTACTGCCAAATGGAGGAAAGACAAAAAGATAAATAAATAAATACAAAGCGTTATGACATGTTCTGAAGATGGGAAGCAACTGAAGGGTATAGGAGAGAGAGAAGAAAATGTGGTCTATGTCTACATGAAAATAACTACAATGTCCATATTTCTATGATAATCACTTTTTACATAAGCAAAATACTAAGCAGTGTATCAATACTGTCTATATAGCAGAATCATCCATTTGGCCTTAAAAATTACAGATGTCTCACCCTACCCTAAATAAATTAAATCAGAATATTTGGGGATGTAAGCTGCTTCTCAGCATTTGAAGAAGCTCTAGGTGTTATTTAATGACCTCTGGAAGTAGGATGATCATGCATCTTGTTTGCCCCAGTCTCAGCTTCCACGCACTAACATGTGAGCAGTCGTTCCGTCTGTCTCTCTCTCATCGTTTCTCTCCAGAAGTGTCCTCCTCAGGCTCTGTATCACCACCTTGCTTTATCCATTCAGATGCTACACGCAGGACTCTGCATACCTCTTGTACATTCCCCTCAATCTCACACATTTTGTAGACAATTCCTTTATTAAAATCTCCTGAATTACCCTTCATTCAGTGTGCTTCATTTTCCCAAAGACCCTGACTGTTTATCATCATTATGCAGACATACAACATGACAGTTGGATGCTTAACACAAAGCTCCTGATTTCGATACAGAAATCAGTCTCTCCTGCCTCCCCCATAAATACTGTAAGTGAAGGTGGGCAGCGTAGAATAAGCACCAAGGAACGTTTGGGTCAATCATTTTATTAGCCACAAAAATGGTGCAAGATTTTTCCCAAAAATATGACTGGAACCTGTGTTTAGCCTTCAAATAGTGTATGGCATTCCAAAACTACGGATCAGTTTCACCTTGGAAACAATGAGTAGTTATTTTCAGATTATTTTAATTCATATCTTCAAATTAGTCAGTCACTGACAGTGTGGGGGCTTTGTTCTGGAAACGTCGGTATATTGTTAGTCGGTATATTCTTATATCCTAAAAGAATGATTATTCTTGTGGGAGAGGAAATTTGTAGCAGCAGGAAGTGCACTTCACAGCTCACTTGGCTACTACTTGTACTATTGCTGCCTCCTTCCTTGTCTGGTTCCTAAACGCTAGCAACAACTTTTATCATAATCCTATGGAGAAGGAAATGGCACCCCGCTCCAGTACTCTTGCCTGGAGAATTCCACGGACAGAGGAGCCTGGCAGATAACAGTCCATGGGGTCACAAAGAGTCGGACGCGACTGAGTGACTAACACACACACACACACACACACACATGCGCTTTATTGTAGTCCTAAGGTATCCTTGTTTTAAAAATTGAAGTATAGCTTCTGTCTAATACTATACGTTACATGTGTACAGTATTGTGTGATTCGTAATTTTTAAAGATTACTCCAATTGTAGTTAATATAAACTGCTGGCTATATACCCCATGTTGTGCACCACATCCTTGCAGCTTATTTTGTACCTAAGAGTTCCAACCTCTGACTTTCAGCCCTGTATCGCCCCCCCAACCTGTCCCCACTGGTCACCTCTAGTTTGTTCTCTGTGAAGGTGAAAGGCTCTCAGATGAGTCCAACTCTTTATCTGTGAGTGTTGTGTAATTTTAGATTCCATGTGTAATGATATCACAGAGTATTTTTCTTTCCCTGACTTATTTCACTTAGCATAATGCCCTGCAATTCTAGCCATGTTGATACACAGTAGTCTCTTAATTAAAGTCCAACTGTTTTTCATTTGAATCAATCTTCCCAGAGTGCATTACTTAATCTGCTGAGAATTTGGAAACGTTAACCACTTCTGATCATCAGAGCATATTTTAATGTCCAGCAGTTGTCACAGTCTATTTTGACTGAAGTTGGAAATTACATCCTGAGGTTTTGCGTTCAGAACTGATCTAGGCAAATTGATTTTTATCCATAATAACATCATAGACTACTCTTACTGGAAAGAGAAAGATAGATAGAGAATACTGGAAACTAATTTTGTTTCCAAAGGAACTGATATCAATTAATTCCCAGGTATTTACTGAGAGCTTAAGTTATGCCCTGCTTGATATAATTAATTATTTTCCTTTTTAAATCCTCTAACACATAATAAACTAGTAGACCAGTGGGGCCCAATCTTGAATCCTTCCTTGCGCCTACTGTTGTCAAATAAATAGGCTTTGGTTATTAATTATATTTAAAAGTGAATATAAAAAATATTAGTCAAAGCCTTTAAGAGATGTTCATCTAATATATATTCCACATTTGGAACATTATGATGAATAATGAGACTATAAGGTAGAAAATACACTTTAATTGTGACTCATGACTGTGACTCATCTTTATTATCAAAAGCAAACTAAAGTGGGTTAGTGATCTTGCGTTTGACTGTACGTTTGGGCTTCTAATGATCTTGACTCACTGAGGGGAAAAATGCTTAGTTTAAGAGCTGTCTATAGGATTCCCTTAGGAAGACAACCGTCTTTTCTAGCAAGGCATCTTATTGAGTGCCTTTAGCTTTGTAATTAAAGACTTCTCTGCGCAGCCTAAATTGGATAGAGTAGGGAAAACAGATTGCTTAAAAGCTTGGTGAGAGGAACTACTCTGCAGTGAGATACACAGAGAATTCTGGACAGGGTAGACAAGTAAGCCAAAGAGGAGATGGAGAGAAGAAAATAAAGACGTGCAGCAAAAGAGTAGGGTTCAAAGTAGTGTTGTCGTTCCTACTGGGTGGAAAGAGAAGTCATTTTCTGGAGTTCCAGGTAGAAAGTAGAAGGACCGGTGATAGTGGAAATGACTTTTTTTATCCCTGCAGATTACTGATTCTGAGCAGTAAAGCAGAGGCACGAAGGTGTGCCCAAGGTCCATTTAATAATCTTGGTTGTAATCAGTTCGCTGTGTAGCTGAGGGTGGTGGCCTTCTAAAGAAAAGAGCTGGTAAAAGTGGTCCATGGAAAGTTTTAAAATGAAGCAAATAATTGACTATCCCTTTAATGTTTTTATATTAATATAATGCTTAGTATCTTCTGAGTTTACAGATCTCTGAATGTATTAGCTACACAATACATACTTTGTTACCATAGCTAGTTATTATAATAAGAGGAGAAATGGGATACAGTGTGCTAGTGGAAGGAGGTGAAGAAATCTTGGCCAGGGCAGGATATAAAGGAAAACCAGAATGTGAGAACAGTCTGTTTTTAAGGGATTATTTGTGCTGTAAACATTCATCACATTTAAAGGTTTCCTCCTGTTCTCCTTATTTACTATTTTTGTCTCCAAACTCAGTTATATACATTACATATGTACAGCCTTTTGGTATATTATATCTTAATGACATTGCTTAAAACGATTTATGGTTATCATAAAGTATATTTTTCTAAGTCTCATTTTCCAAATGTTCACTAGATTATATACAAATAAAAATTCTTTTTGTATATTGACTACATCCTACAGTGTTACATAATTGAGGTATTGATCTTCTAGATTTTTTGTAACATTTGTAAGGATATTTTCCACAAACAATGATGTTGTTAAGGACATTGACCATTCTTTCTTTCCAATTTTATGCCTCTCATTTCTTTTTCTTGGAGTATTGCGCTGGCTAGAAATCCCAGCATTGAAATAAAGCAGTAATAGGAGACATTTTTTCCTGGTTCCTTCTCCTAAAGGAACTAAGTTTGTATCTCATGATTGTGTAAGGTATTTACTGTAGAACTTTTCCAAGATGCCCTTTATCAGACTAAGTTCTCTTCCTATCTTGAATTTTATCAAAAATATATTTTCACTTGTGCTCACAGAAATCCTGGAGCACAGTATTTATAATCAGCAAAACCTGAAATCAATCCACATGTTCATCTGTAAGAAAATGGGTAAAATACTTGAGTGGATCTTAAACATAGTAATATGTTCATACTCAACAATAAAAAGGAGAGGAACAGCTAACACATGGATAAATCTTATAGACATTTTGCAAAACATAAGACGCCAGACAGACAATAGCTTATGTTGCATTTCATTTGTATGAGGACATAGAAAAGTTAAACTAATATTTGGGATTAGAAGTTAAAATGTTGATTGCTGGAGACTGGATAGTATGATTTGATAATGAATAGACAAGATACTGGTAAATTGTTTTATGTTTAGTTTAAATAAAATAAATAATAAAAAATAAAGTCAGCGACTTCCAAAAACTTAAATTTAAATAAAAAATAATTATTTTTATTAGTCTCCAGGTATTTTTTTTTATTTCTTAAGTAATTCATTGATAATAGTGTAGCAAATTATTTAGCCTTCGTGAGAGTGTTGGTGTTTCTTTATTTTGGAATTCTTGCCTGCAGTTTATTACTAGACTCATAGCATTTTCATTAGAAAATAAGTTTGATATGATTTCAAACTTCTTAAATTCACTGGAACTTGCTTTGTAGCTTAGCATGTGATCTATCTGAAGAATGTTCCATGTGCGCTTGAAAAGAATATACATTCTGCTACTTTGAATGGAATGTTTGCTTTGCCTCTCTGTCGGTCTAAGTCCCTCTGATCTAATTTGTTGTTTAACTCTTTGTTAAAAACTTTTAACTTCTCAACTCTATTCATCCAATTTATCTTGAGTTCTTTGAACATCTTTAAGATCATTAAGTTGAACTCCTTATCAGGTAGATCATTTATCTCCACTTCCCTTAGTTCTTCTGTGGTTTTATCTTCCAGGTATTTGTTTGGAACATGTGACTTTGATGCCTCATTTTCCCTAATTTGCTGTTTTTCTTTCTGTGTTCCACCTTGGTAAGTTGGTTTTGTTGCCAAACTTTGGGGAAGTAGCCTTTTGTAGGAAACATCTTATGGGTCTCCGGTCTGGTGACCAGAAGTCTGTGCTCTGAGAATGCCCCCTATGTACACTGCATAGGTCTTTCTCTTCTGGCAAAGCTAATACCTGTGAGCAGTCTGGGAGGCGTGGCTGACCCCTGGCCTAGTTCATTGCCAGGCTGTCTCGTGTAGAGGCTACTGGTGCCTGGTAGGCAAGCTTGGGTCACAAGGCGACTTTCTGCAAAGCCTTTGCGGGGAGGATGCCTGGCCCACTGGTTGGAGAAGTTGGGATCTGGGGTTGGAGACTCTGGGGCTCTGGGACCTGGGTCTGTTTTTGACCTGGTGGCAGGTGGGGCCAGTTCCTGACACTGCTGGCTGAGCTACCTGAAGGGTCCAAAGTGCATGCCGGCCTGCTGGCAAATGGGGCTGGATCCTGGGGAAGCTGACCACGTACAGAACCTGTTCCCAGGGTGTCGGGGTGAAGGACAGTGGGCATTCTGGAACTGGCATCTCCGTGTTAGTGGGTGAGGCCAGGGCCCAGGGAGGGCCCTTGTGAATGTGACTGCAGGTGAGTGAGGATGGTGCTGGAGTGATGGCCAGTCCCCCTGTAGGTACAGCCTGGTCCTGGGGTCCCTGGCGGCAGGGCTTTGAGAGTCCTGGGGGCTACTAGTTGGCACACTGGTGTGCAGGGTGAGTCATAAGACCTTTAGTATAGGGGTCAATTGCTAGGATGGCTGTGTGGTCAGGAGTCCTCAGGCAGCTGCCCTGCTGGTGCATGGGGCTGGGTCCCCTCCTGCCTAGTTGCTTGGCCTGATGTGACCCAGTGCCAACTTCTGGGCATGGCCAGGTCCCCAGGGTAATAAGGGAGAAGGAGGATTCCAAAATGGTGCTTGTCAGCTCCAGTGACCTAACGGTAAGCGAGCACTCAGAGTGGGCTGATGCCAGTATCTTATGTCCCAGGGTGAGCGCCACTTCTTGCCTGCCTCTCCGAAAGGCTTTCAAAGATCAGCACATGGATCTGAGCCAGGATCTTTTCAAAATTGCTGCTTCTTCCCTGGTTCTCAAAGGGCAACCCACTCCAGTGTTCTTGCCTGAGAATCCCATGGACAGAGGAGCCTGGCGGGCAACAGTCCATGGGGCTGCAAAGAACCAGGCAGGACTGAGTGACTAATGACAACTACAACGGAGTGTGTGAGGTTTTGTGTGCATCCTTTAGGTGTCGATTCTATTTCCCACAGCCCTCTGGCTTTCCCTAAAGTAAGTCCTCCTGGCCTTCAAAGCCGAAAGTCCTGGGGACTCACTTCTCCCAGTCTCGGACCCCAGCTTAGCGCTCTGTCTCCGTGCTCCCAGGGGAGAACCTCTGCAACTTGCTCCCTCCTCTCCTTATGCCTGGTTCTTAACTCTGCTGCATCTCTGCCCCTTCCCCCGCCTTGTTGTTCACACTTTCTACTGTGGATTGTGGAATGTCTTTTCTGCTGGTCTCCCAGCATTGCTTATTAATAGCTGCTCAGTCTGTCTGCTAAGTCACTTCAGCCGTGTCCAACTCTTTGCGACCCCATCGACTGTAGCCCGCCAGGCTCCTCTGTCCATGGGATTCTCCAGGCGAGAATCCTGGAGTGGGTTGCCATTTCCTTCTCCAGGGGATCTTCCCAAACCAGGGATACAGTTTTTCTGTAAATAGCTATAATTTAGGTGTGCCCTACGGAGGTGAATTTAGGATCTTTCTACTCTGCCTTCTTGACACCTCCCTTGCTTGATTGGCCCAAATTTCCAGTGATTCTCAAGTTAGGTTGGAATTAGTACATTCTTGAAATTTCAGGTTCTAATTGCAAGTCTGCTGAATTTTTTAAAGAAGAATTTTAAGAACCAGAATTTGGCACTGCTGTTTTAGTTCAATTTATTAATGTTTAAATTTTAAGCTAATACAATTATATATCCCTAGATAATTTTTGTTTTACATTTTTTAAACATTATAATTCCTCAGCATTAGCTCCCGTGGTGAAGTTTGAATCTAGGACTTAAAATCTTTGCTCTACATATGTTATCCACAAAATAGATCCATTAAATAAAATTGTTCCTTTGATTCAAAACGGCAAAGATTGCTTTGTTATTCCCTGTACAGAGTAGACACACATGTACAACTGGCTACAATATAGACATCACAGCAAAAATAAGGACCAGAGTCTAGTTTTTCTTGGTTGTTTTAGGACACACCCCCTGAAAGAAGCACATACTTCTCCACTGAGAACCCAGATATCGGTCACAATCTAGTCCCTTGTTGGTTTCCATTAAAAGAAAGAAAAGGACAAGAAAATACCCTGGGGTCATAGAAATGCACCACAGCTTGTTTGGGCAGTACTGTACAAATGTGCCCAGTTGTTAGGCTTCATAAAATTGAATATTTAAGTGCTAATTTTATAACAACTAACTTTTAAAAGGAATAAAAAATTGAAAATTTAAAAATAAACTGCATTCTAATATTGTTTTAGAAACTTACATGCAAAACCATGTTAATAAAATTGATAAATATATTTAGTAGTGGGTTTCCTTCAGTTAATATATGCTTATGCTTTACTTTAGTACTTAAAAACAGAATAAATAAAAGAATACATAAAAAATTGGTAGAACCACATTATTGAAAACAGAGGAATAGCATCTTAGTTCTTCTTTTTAAATTTTCCAAATATGGATAAAAATAGTATCCCATATTATGTAGCATTTTAAAATATACCTATGTAACAAAATTATTTTTGTTTTTAATCTTATGGTCTGTAATAAAGCTACCTTGCTGGTTTGGTTAGAATGAATACTTAAAACATTAATTTTATTTTGTTTCTGAATTTTTTTGTGTGCTTTTTTACACTCAAAGAATAGCTTTGTTTATTTGTTCATTTTTTCTGTTAAATGATTGAGCTATTTAACCGTACACTTCTGCAAGATTTAGCTAGTCTTAAATCCAATTCAACGTATAGCAATCTCAAAACCTCCTTCCATCTGCAATTACCTACCCTTAAGTTGCTAAAAATGCTCTTGAATAAAGACCAACAGAACACAGACGTGCACTACAAGGATGTGTGTGTGACAAGGAATATTATTCAACAGTGTTCACAGTGGTACTTGCTTTTATTTTAACAGTTGCTATAGGGAGCTGTGTGTTTCATTTCCTGCTCTTATAGATACCAGATGACCTCCACTAATGCACCCATCATTAAAACAATTGCATTATAACCAAATAATTTGGTGTGTGATGGCATAAGTGTAATGATATTTGCACTTTCATGAGAAATAGTGACACCCTTGTAGGTCACCGATTCACTATTGATAAATAAAATCCTAAGCAGATACAGTAAAAATAGCACTTTTGATTTTATCCCTAGATTGCTAAGACACTCAATATAAGAGCTATATTTGAAATTATTTTTCTATATTCTGTCTCAATCAACCTCCATATTTATACTTTTGTGATTCTTTGCTGTACAGCATACACTTAAATGATCTTGACAATACACAAAGCAGAGAATGAGAGTAAAATCAACATGAAATGCAGCATTCATGGAGATTTAACATTTAAAGTAAAATTAAAATTGTTTGTTCAAATTTCTAATGGAAAATCTCAGTTTTATGTCTAAACGTGAAATTATATTCTTCTAATCTGCATACCTGTGTAACATGACAGAACCTCCCTGGTGGCTCAGCTGTAAAGAATCCACCTACAGTACAGGAGCCAATTGCTTGGATTGGACCCTTGGGTCCTCAGAAGATCTCCTGGAGGAGGAAACAGCAGCCCCCTACAGTATTTCTGGTGGGACAATCTCATGAGCAGAGGGGCCTGGCAGGCTGCAGTCCGTGAGGTGGCAAAGAGTCAGACACAACTGAGCAAGCTCATAACATGCTATGGTGCTTTGCTAATACTCTGAAAAGGCAGAGCTTAGCATTTTTCCTCTGGAGATGAGCCATCGTGTTTTCAGATACTAGAACTGGTACTTGTTTTTTCCCTCTTCATCTTCTCCTTGAGTTGGAGAGTATTAGTTGCTGCTGCAACGTCGACCCTGTGAAGTCACTGAACACCTCTGAGTGCTTGGGGTCAATCGGGCTACGAGGCTGTAACTGATTAATAACTTTCTTAGGATGCTGATACTCTGAACATTTTAACAACCCCTTAATAGTCCTCTGTTCTCTGTTTAATAATAACACAAATGATTGTAAATCATTTCAATGATGTACCTTTGTCCTCAAGCTTAATGCCACCTACATGAAACCAAGCAAGGACATCATCAACTCAAGGGTGGTAAATGTCATAGTTGATGAAAGGATGAGATGATTAATGGGGAAGGCAGTTATTATCAAGAACAGAGAGATAGAATTATCGTATTTTTGCAAAGCTATTAAGAGGCAAAACAGACTGAATTAAATTGAAAGCCATTTTTTAAGCAATGTCATTTTCTAAGACAGAATATAGTTATACTGTAAAATGCTTCACATCTTATTTCCTTTATCTACTTATGTACCTTCTGTTCCTGTAAAAATGTTTAGATCTCCTTTTAGATAGACACTACTGAATTACATCAATCCATACATGTAAATAACTTTTCCATTTAATATTTCTGAAATTAAGTTGCACTTTTAAACTGGCATATGTTTAATACAGATTCTCTTTCTGGAAAATCTTTTGTTAAGTCTACAGGTTTTCTTGGCATAGATACCACCTTGAAAATCAAGAAAAAAACTGGGTCATTCAATAAACTCGTTCATTTAACGAATATTGAGTGCCTCCACTACCAGAAATAAAGCTAGATGCTAAGAAAGTTGCAGCAAGGGCGGACAAAATTTCAATTTTCTTAGAGTTTTAGAAGGTAAAATGAATATGTAAGAAATTAAATAGAATAAAAACTAGTAAATTATCACTGCAGCGTGATGTAGGTGTATTTATAATGCCATAGGATAACCAAAGAGGGAGTTAATCACTCTGGATGTGCTATTCAGAGGGGAAAGAACTTATCAAGTGAAAGGATCCAGGCAGGGAAAAGAACATAAAGCAAAGGCAGGGAGGTGTGAAATGTCAGGGTGTGTACAGAGAATGATGAGCAGTCTAGAAGAACTGCAGTCTAGGGCCAATTCTCTTAAACATGAGTAATGAACAGAACACTTCCAAAGGAAAGAAATAGCTTACCTGTCTGTAGTGCTGACTCAAATTTTGTACTACGTTATTTCAAATCTGTAATATTTATTTCATTCTGCAACAGTAAAGTTCCAAATGTACTTATTCATTAAATATGAACAGAATCACAAAACCAATTACAATCTAATTATCAACATTAAAGTGATGTGTGAGTTTCATTTTGGGAGCCCTGTAAGCTCCAATTAAGCTGTGAACTAGTTTCTGAACTAGTTTTTTTTTCCACTGACCTGTGAATTAGATACAGATCAATCAATTTAAGTATATCACAAATTATACTTATTATAATTAAAACTAACAATTGTACTCATCTCACACGCTAATAAAGTAATGCTCAAAATTCTCCAAGCCAGGCTTCAGCAATATGTGAACCGTGAACTTCCTGATGTTCAAGCTGGTTTTTGAAAAGGCAGAGGAACCAGAGATCAAATTGCCAACATCCACTGGATCATCGAAAAAGCAAGAGAGTTCCAGAAAAACATCTATTTCTGCTTTATTGACTATGCCAAAGCCTTTGACTCTGTGGATCACAATAAACTGTGGAAAATTCTGAAAGAGATGGGAATACCAGACCACCTGATCTGCCTCTTGAGAAATTTGTATGCAGGTCAGGAAGCAACAGTTAGAACTGGACATGGAACAATAGAACTGGACATGGTTCCAAATAGGAAAAGGAGTACGTCAAGGCTGTATATTGTCACCCTGTTTATTTAACTTATATGCAGAGTACATCATGCGAAACGCTGGGCTGGAAGAAACACAAGCTGGAATCAAGATTGCCGGGAGAAATATCAATAACCTCAGATATGCAGATGACACCACTCTTATGGCAGAAAGTGAAGAGGAACTAAAAAGCCTCTTGATGAAAGTGAAAGTGGAGAGTCGAAAAGTTGGCTTAAAGCTCAACATTCAGAAAACGAAGATCATGGCATCTAGTCCCATCACTTCATGGGAAATAGATGGGGAAACAGTGTCAGACTTTATTCTTTTGGGCTCCAAAATCACTTCAGATGGAGACTGCAGCCATGAAATTAAAAGATGCTTACTCCTTGAAAGGAAAGTTATGATGAACCTAGATAGCATATTCAAAAGCGGAGATATTACTTTGCTAACAAAGGTTCCTCTAGTCAGGGCTATGGTTTTTCCAGTGGTCATCTATGGATGTGAGAGTTGGACTGTGAAGAACGCTGAGCACCAAAGAATTGATGCTTTTGATGAAGACTCTTGAGAGTCCCTTGGACTGCAAGGAGATCCAACCAGTCCATTCTAAAGGAGATCAGCCCTGGGATTTCTTTGGAAGGAATGATGCTAAAGCTGAAACTCCAGTACTTTGGCCACTTCATGTGAAGAGTTGACTCATTGGAAAAGACTCTGATACTGGGAGGGATTGGGGGCAAGAGTAGAAGGGGACGACAGAGGATGAGATGGCTGGATGGCATCACCGACTCCATGGACGTGAGTCTGAGTGAACTCTGGGAGTTGGTGATGGACAGGGAGGCCTGGCATGCTGCAATTCATGGGGTCGCAAAGAGTCGGACACGACTGAGTGACTGAACTGAACTGAGCAATTTAGTTTTATTGAGTGCATATTGTTTGCCAAACCCTGCACTTTTCTTTTTTTTTTGCTTTCAGGCATTATCTTATTCTTGCAAAGGCTTTTAAATTGGCTTCATGTATATCATATGGATGTGTTCTTCCTCTTGGGTTAGCCTGCTCAAGCAACTTTGCTGATTGATACTTTTCTTCTAAACCTCTAATGCTGGAGTAATTAAGTGTTCCCTCTTTGGTTCCGTATACACGGTTGTTTGGTAATCTTGTTCAGTGCCGTGGATTTCATATCCTTCTCTATCCTAGTGACAATCACCTTACCACAGTCACAACTAGCCGGTTGGATAGGGAAATGTGATTGTTGCTAGGATAGAGAAGGATATGCAGTCCATGGCTCTGAACAAGATTGCACTCCTTGCCCATACTACAAACTCATATATTTGACTACTTCCTTGACATCACCACTTGAGGAGCAAATAGACATCCTGTACTCAACACAACCAAATTTGCATTCCTAATCTTCTCACCAAGCCTATCTCCTTTACAGCCTTCATGTCAGTTGATAACAGTTCTATTTTTATAGTTGTTGTTCTTGTTTAATTTCTAAGTCATGTCTGACTCTTTGTAACCCCATGGACTGTAGCCTACCAGGCTCCTCTGCACATGGGATTTTCCTGGCAGGAATACTGGAGTAGGTTGCCATTTCCCTCTTCGGGGAATCTTCCCAACCCAGACATCAAACCTATATCTCCTGTATTGACAGGCGAATTCTTTACCACTGAGCCACCTGGGAAGCCCATTTTTACAATTATTCAGCACAAAAAGTAAAAAAACAAACAAGCAAAAAAAAAATAACTTGGAGTTCTTCTTGAGTTATGTTTTTCCTCTCATCTCAGATTCAGAATTGTCCAGGAAGCAAAATGTGTTTAACTGTCGAAATATATCCAGAATGAAGCCTGCTCTCACAACTTCATAGTTCCCACTATTATCTACTACGTTATCTGTTATTTTTGCAGTAGTCTCCTGATCAGTCTTCTTGTTTCTATGCTTACACTCTATAATCGATTGCACTGTGTTCTGAAGAAAGCTGCCAGTTTGATCATTTTATAATGTGAGTTATCTCACTCTTCTAATTAAAAAAATATATATATATATGCAAACTTTTAATTTTTATTTTATTTTATATTGGACCATAGTTTGTTAACAATGTGTTAGTTTTAGGTGTATAGCAAAATAATTCAGTTATAAGTGAATACATGTATTTTTTTTTCAAATTCTTTTCCCATTTAGGTTATTACAGAACACTGAACAGAATTCCTTGTGCTGTACAGTAGGTCCTAGCTGATCATCTATTTTAAATATAATCGTGTGTTAACATCAGTCCCAAACTCCCAGTCTGCCCTACCCGCCTTCCCCAGCGCCCCTGAGCTTGTTCTCCACGTCTGAGGCTGTTGTCCGGCTCCGTTCTGTGCGTGCGTGCTCAGTTGCTCAGTTGTACTCGACTCTTTGCGACCCCACGGGCTGTAGCCTGCCAGGCTCCTCTGTCCATGGAATTTTCCAAGTAAGAGTACTGGAGTGGGTTGTCACCACTAGGCTGCCTGGGAATCCTGTTTCTGTTTTGTAAATAAGTTCATTTGCATCATTTTTTTTTTTAGATTCTGCATATAAGTGATATATCATATTTGTTTTTCTCTTTCTGACTTATTTCACTTAGTATGATAATCTCCAGGTCCATTGGCAGATGAGTAGATAAGGAAGATGTGGTATACACACACACACACACACACACACACACACACACACATATATATATATATATAATGGAATATTAATCAGCCATGAAAAGTAATGAAATAATGCCAGTTGCAGCAACATGGATGGGCCTGGAGCTTATTTTTCTCTAAGGGTCAAAATTCTGGCAGCGGCTTTTAGGGCCCATATGATCTGCCCCTTAACTCTGTGCCTGCTACTCGTAGAGGATTCTTGTTTAAGACTCCCCTCCTCTAGACAAAATATATTTATTCTATAATAATTATGAAATGAAACAAGTAATCATAACAGCCAGAAAAAGATTACAGTCAAATTTTTGTTTTATTGAACTTTGTGTGTGTGTGTATATATACACACACACACACTAGTAAACATAAATAAAAATTAAAAATAAAACAAGTGTTCAGTAATAGTCCTTAGTGGGCAAATTATATTAATACATTTTTTGGAAAATAAAGGAAAAACCTACCTATCTTTTAGTTAGTCACAAAAATAAATGCTAACATTTTGTTTTCAAGCTTTTACTTCTGCAACTTTTTAATGACTTTGTCCAAATTACTCTTCTTTGTCTCTTCATGTTTAATAGACAGTATAAGTAGATTTGGTGTTCTATCTATGCTTATAGCTGGTTGAAGAATCCTTCTATTAGCTTTGATTTTAAAAAACTTTTCCACAGGAAGCAGAAGATATACACAAGCCTGGAGGCATATTCTTAATACAAGGCTAAAGTAGTTGCAAAAACATTTCCATTTCACAATAAACTCCAGAAAATTTATAAATACATAAAACAGCAAGTAATTACATCAAATGACGGGGATGAAGTACCTCATGTTCGGTTTCTCCCTGCGTATAGTCACCGTATCATTCTTGTTTATACCTAGCCTGCTGTTTAAGTGCAGGGATATGCAGCAGCACAGGGGTTAGAAATACGGATTGTGCCAAAAGTGAGTTCAAATGATCCAGAATGTCACAAATTTACTCTTGAAAGAAATACTCATGCATGTCTCAGAACCTGTTTAACAAAGTTTCCTGAATTAATGTCCATGTAGAATGTGTTTTTTTTTCTTTTTAAAGATAAACAATAAAAACGGAACAATTTGAAACTTACAAATAAAGCATTAACATTTTAAAATAACGAAAACAACTGTGTAGATTTTAGGCCGATCAATAACATTTTTCAGGGAAAGGATTTTTTTTCATTGATACTAGTTAAAATTGCCTGCACGCTGGTGTATTGTTCCCACTGCCCACCCTTGGTAAGCTAATGGATTATAGGATGACAATAATGAGTTAAATTAGGTAAATATACTTTAATGAACTTATTTAGATACATTTGCAGAAATCAAGTTCTGCTTCACTTTGGCTGAATCTTTGATATACAATAAATACACTTTGGAACTGGTGGTTGGTTAATAAATTAAGGAAAAATTCTTTTATGTACGAAATTATTACCCAATTTTTTAATATAGGGCAGAGGTCAATAAATTATGGTCCAGAGGTCAGATCTTGTCTACCACCAGTTTTATTGAAACATAGTCATGCTCATTCATTTACATTTGTCTATGACTGCAGAGAGATCCAACCAGTCCATCCTAAAGGAGATCAGTCCTGGGTGTTCATTGGAAGGACTGATGCTGAAGCTGAAACTCCAATACTTTGGCCACCTCATGAGAAGAGTTGACTCATTGGAAAAGACCCTGATGCTGGGAGGGATTGAAGGCAGGAGGAGAAGGGGACGGCAGAGGAGGAGATGGCTGGATGGCATCACCAACTCGATGGACATGAGTTTGGGTGAACTCCAGGAGTTGGTGATGAACAGGGAGGCCTGGCGTGCTGCGATTCATGGGGTTGCAAAGAGTCGGACACGACTGAGCGACTGAACTGAACTGATGACTGCTTTAAGCTACAGTGGCAGAATTGAGTATTTGAAATAGATACCAAATGGCCTGCAAAGCCTAAAATGTATACTCTCTGCCCATTTATAAGAAGGCTGTGAACACCTTTTCTATTACATTTGTGAACAAATTAGGTGTTAAAGTTTACTTTATAATTAATTTATTTATTGAACTCTGTTAATGAGAAACAGAAAAGCAAATAAAATTGATCTACTTTGGCAAAGATGTATGCAGTAAGGATTTACTATCAGAGGAAAATGTTACTGAGGCGAGTGTTTGTAACAGGGCTGTGAACTCAGCAGAGGAAAGATGTTTGTTTCCATGTTTCCACAGAGTGAGATGATGAAACATTAACTCTGCTTTTGCATTAATATTGGAACCAAAATAGCATTACAGAGAAAGAATGATTGAAGTGTTAGCATCTGGGCAAGGTAGAGTAACAGGAAATATTTATCATGAGATAATTTATAACTTCACTTTATAGAGACAGTTATTTTCATGGTACAATCACTTCATATTTGGAAAAGATCATAACAAATGTGATTTTTTCCCCCTTCAGCTTAAGTTGTATGACTTGCTTCACAAGTTTGGTGGTACAAATATGATTGAATGTTGTGCTTGTCCAATTAACTGCATGAGTTATCACCTATAGGGTTTAGCAAAGGGCTTAATATTAACTTTCAGAGGCCTCGTCAATCCAGAATTGCAGTGGATTTGAGGTTTCATAGTCTAAAAAAACATGTCCTTAGTCACTCAGTCATGTCCAACTTTTTGTGACCCCATGGACTGCAGCCCACCAGGCTCCTCTGTCCATGGGGATTCTCCAAGCAAGAATACTGGAGTGGGTTGTTATGTCCTCCTCCAGGGGATCTTTCCAACCTAGGGGTTGAACCCAGGTCTCCCGCACTGCAGGTGGATTCTTTACCAATTGAGCCAGCTTTTAGAGGCCTCGTCAATCCAGAATTGCAGTGGGTTTGAGGTTTCCTAGTCTAAAATACATACCCGTAGTTTGGACCCCAGTCAGTACCCAAGAGATTCGCATTTTCACACACGCCTGGTTCTTATTGTTGCCCCTGTTTCATTGCTACAAACTGCTCCTAAACATAAAATTCCAGTCTTCTCTGGGCCCTGGGCTGAACCTCTGTGTTTCGCTCCGTTTCTTCCCAGGAGGCTCCCTGGACTCTTTTAATTGATCTCTTTCCTCTTTCACATTCATTTCTTATTACCAAAGAACACTGGCTGCGGAAGGGTTAGACTGGAAGGTCAAATTGCCCCCAACTCCTGTTCTCTGAAAGGTGATTACTTGCCAGACATTTGCATTGCTCAGAGGCAGTTAGTTGACTCCTATAAAGATCATTTCCAGGGTAATTCTGGGCCCACCTTGGAAATAAATGGACTATATATAGCTTCCTGTTTCTAAAATAAGGTTTAACATCTGCCTCCCAGTGTTGCCCAGAAAGGTTCCTGGAGCCAAGCAGCTTCCGCGTGTTGGTGTTTGAAAGTTACCTCTAGACAATGAAGGCTGGAACTGTCAAGTAAGAACATGAGCCATTGAGACAAATAAATCTGTTGAGACATTTGACTGCAGGAGGGAGAAGAAAAGGAAGACTGGGGCTAGACGACAGTGTGAGAAGAGAATACATATTTATTATGGGAAGGAAATGGATGTCTCCAGGAAGGCTTTCCAGGAAGAAAAAGATTTGAGCTCAATTTATGCTGAGGCCAAACTCAGAGGGAATACTTCAATTTTAAGAATGGCAGTTGGTGGTAGAAATTCTCTGGGGAGGAAGCAAGGATTTCTAAAGCACAGATAGAAGAATTCTGGAGGGATCATTCAAAATGATTTAAATTTACCTTCATATACACTTCAAATATTCATTCATATTTTTAGACATCCTTCATATAGAGGAAGAATTTCATTTACATTGTGGAATTTTGTAAACAGATTTGAAGACCTCTGGGAGGAGTCAAAACTTGGAAGAACTTTTTTTCCCCCAAAACAAGAATAGATTTATCATTTCCTCTCCTCTGACAATATAAGTAATGCATGACAATAATTTTTAAGAATGAATAAAAGCATGGGTAAGAAAATGAAAAAAAATCTTAAGTTCCATTACAAAAACCTCTTTTGGCTAAGTATTTTCATACTACTTTCTCTATAAGTATCCTTACATATAGAGTTGAGGGAAATAGAATTATATGATACACAGTATCTTCATCAGGGGTGATTTTTAAAAATAGTTTTAAAAGTATGATTCTCTTTTCTTTTGCCCCTTTTCTTTATACTCTCTAACATTACATGTCTTCAACTCAGATAACCATAGTTAATTATGTTGTATATTAATCTATAATTTAGAAGCCTTTATACTGTTTTCTCTGTTGTTTTTCTAGTTTCCTAGGATATAAGTAAGAAAATCTTATTTTATCTATTTCCCTGTAATTTTCTTTTGTCTAGAAGTCATAAAATTTCCTCTGACACTTTATGTGGCTATATATATGTGTATTTAAAAAAAATTCTGTTTGGAATTAGCCTTTTTGTGATGCAGAATTAAATCTTCCTTTAAACTAGGGAACTTTTGTATTATTATTTTTTAAATTTCTGTTGCTTCTCCAGTATTCTAGCCTGTAGAATTCTGTGGATGGAGGAGCCTGGTGGGCTGCTGTCCATGGGGTCGCACAGAGTCGGACACAACTGAAGCGACTTAGCATGCACGCATGTACTGGAGGAGGAAATGGCAACCACTCCAGTGTTCTTGCCTGGAGAATCCCAGGGACGGAAGAGCCTGGTGGGCTGCCGTCCATGGGGTCGCACAGAGTCAGACACAACTGAAGTGACTTAGCAGCAGCAGCAGCAGCAGCTTCTTCATGAGTTAATATTTTTCCCTCTACTATGACTTGCGTTTGCATTTTCTTTCTCCCAGTTTTGTAATAACCTCCTCGTTATTATATTTCCATGGATATTTTTATCTTTTTGAATGTTTTCTCTCCGTTTCAAAATATATTTTGCTTTTCAGGAGTGAACAATATTTTGTCTTTTAGTTCCTGACGTTCTTAAGTCTTTAGGCTGAATTTCTCATTAGGGGGCTCCTTTTTCTTCTTTCTTTTCTTTCTCCTTTCTTTTTTCCATGAAAAGATAGGGGTGAAGCTTAAATGCATGATTCTAAGTGACAGAAACCAATGTGAGATGGTTACATACTGCAGGATGCCAACCATATGACATTCTGGAAAGGAAAATTATAGAAACAGTTTGTCTTTCCTCCTTTCTTTCCTCTTTTCCACCTTCTTTCCTCCCTTTCTCCTTTCCTTCATTTCCCTGTTCAGGAATCCTCTTTCTGGTTGCGCAGTTATATCACTGCCAAAGCGAAGTGAAAGTAAAAGTCACTCAGTTGAATCTGACTCTTTGTGACCCCATGGACTGTAGCCCACCAGGCTCCTCTGTCCATGGGATTCTCCAGGCAAGAATACTGGAGGGTGTTGCCATTGCCTTCTCCAGGGGATCTTCCTGACCCAGGGATCAAACCTGGGTCTCCCCCATTGCAGGCAGATTCTTTACCATCGGGGCCACCAGGGAAGCCCTAGGAGCCATCTATTCTAGTACTGTTTCCCCCGACTTTTCCCTCGATCTGAGATCTGAGGTGCTTCGCTACTCTCTTTTATCTTCTCATGTCTTTGGTGAAGCTTGGAGCAGGTCAAGTTAGTGGGATGTCTCAAGAGAAAACAAACCAGCAGAAGTGAGGAGCAACAGTGTCTTCTGCTGGCTGGCTATGTATCAACTCTGAAGCTCTCTGTCCTGCATTGAGAAGACTCTTGGATCCCAATTCTTTATGGTCTCAAGACCACGTTTCAGATGCAGGGATAAGACAGAAGTCAGCCTACTTGGATAGTTTTCAAAGCAGGTCTTACTAAGCCAGGGAGACTTAGTAGGTGCTCCTTTCGAGGAGCGAGCTGCCTGGCCTGGCCTCGTCGGGTGTGCACGGCTCCAGTTCAGGGCCACCATACCCCTAGGCTATCACGACAATGCATCTAGAATGGTCCAGCCCAGCCCAGGGACCAGGGAGAGTGGAATCTTCACTTCACCACCATGCTGCTTCAGTGTGGTCCACAGACAAGCCATTCTCTCTCCCTGTACCTGGCAGAGTGCAAATCCTCCTCCCACAGACAGAGCCAGCCCTTCTGTGCGTGCCAAACTAAGTGTCTCAGGAGAGTTTGTTAGATTCAATCTGTGGCGTAGGGCTGTTGCTGCTGCTGCTAAGTCGCTTCAGTCGTGTCCGACTCTGTGCGACCCCATAGACGGCAGCCCACCAGGCTCCCCCGTCCCTGGGATTCTCCAGGCAAGAACACTGGAGTGGGTTGCCATTTCCTTCTCCAATGCAGGAAAGTGAAGAGTGGAAGTGAAGTCGCTCAGTTGTGTCCGACTCTTAGCGACCCCATGGACTGCAGCCCACCAGGCTCTGTTTCTTAATGCTTTAACAAAAATTAAAGATGAAAGCTCCAGGAGAAATCTTTCTACTACCAAGTAATATTTTTTGAAAATTAATTTGAATGTCATAAAATAAGTAGTTAACCTATTATTTAAATCAATCTTACAGACCCTTACTGATGATTTTAGAGAAGTTGTAGATTCACAAAAGAACTGAGAGAAAGAGAAATTTTCCATATTCCCTAGCCCCCAAACAACTTGTTACCATTGGTGAACCTGCATTCTTGCATTGAAATTACCCAGATCCATAGCTGGCTCACTCTTGGTGGTGTGCATTCTATGGGTTTGGAATAATAAGCTGTGTCGGTAAGCTATCATTTTAGTATCATAGAGAATATTACTGCTGCCCTACAAATCCTCAGTCCTCAGTCTATTCACCATCTTCCCAGCCCCTAATAACTGGGGCCGGTTATTTAGTGTTTATTGTATCTATAGTTTTGCCATCTCTAGATTATCATATAGTTGGATGTAGCTTTTTTAGAATGACTTCTTCCACTCATTGTTGCTAAGTTGTGTCCAACTCTTTGCAAACCCATGGACTGCAGCACACCAGGCTTCCCTGCTCTTCACCATCTCCCAGAATTTGCTCGAACTCATGTCTGTTGAGTCGGTGATGCCATCCAACCATCTCATCCTCTGTCGCTCCCTTCTCCTCCTGCCCTCAGTCTTTCTGAGCATCGGGATCTTTTCCTATGAGTCACCTCTTTCACTTAATAATATGTATTTATGGTTTCTCCATGTCTTTTCATAACTTGAATAGCACGTTTCTTTTTAATGTTGAATAATATTTCATCATCTGGATGTACTAGAGTTTATTACCACTTTCCTACTAAAAGATATTAGTGCCTCCTAAGATTGGCAGTTATGAGTGAAACTGCTATAAATACCCAGATGAAAGGTTTTGTGAGGATATAGATATTTAACTCCTTTGGGTAAATATCAAGGAGAATGATGGCTGGATACAGTAAGAGCGTGTTTAGTTTTCCTCTTCAGAGATCACAACGTTGTCATGACAAAGGGCCTTGTGTGACTCAGTGAAGCTATGAGCCATGCCATGCAGGGCCACCCAAGACTGACGGGTCACAGTGAAGAGTTCTGACAAAGCGAGGCCCACCGGAGGAGGAAAGGGCAACTCCCTGAAGTATCCTTGCTTAGAGAACCCCATGCATAGTATGAAGGCAAAACAATATGACACCGGAAGATGAGCCCCTCAGACCACAAGGCATCCAATATGCTACTGGGGAGAAGTGGAGGGCAGTTACTATGGGATGGGTGGGTGGCAGTGCTGACTCAGTAGACATAAATTTGAGCAAATGCTGGGAGATAGTGGAGGACAGAGGAGCCTTACACGATACAGTCCACGAGGTCACAGAGAGTCAGACATGACTGAGTGACTGAACACCAACAACGTTTAGCTTGTAAGACGCCACCGAACTACCTTCCATAATGATGGCAGCACTGGCACCCTCACCAGCAGTAAATGAGAATGCCTGTTGCTCCATACCCTCACCAGCATGTGGTGATGTCAGTGTTCTGGATTTTGACTATTCTAATAGCAAGAAGAGATAAGAAAGCCTTCCTCAGCAACCAATGCAAATAAATAGAGGAGAACAACAGAATGGGAAAGACTAGAGATCTCTTCAAGAAAATTAGGATATGAAGGGGACATTTTATGCAAAGATGGGCTCAATAAAAGACAGAAATGGTATGCACCTAACAGAAGCAGAAGATATTAAGAAGAGGTGGCAAGAATACACAGAAGAACTGTACAAAAAAGATCTTCACGACCCAGATAATCACAATGGTGTGATCACTCACCTAGAGCCAGACATCCTGGAATGTGAAGTCAAGTGGGCCTTAGAAAGCATCACTATGAACAAAGCTAGTGGAGATGATGGAATTCCAGTTGAGCTATTTCAAATCGTGAAACATGATGCTGTGAAAGTGCTGCACTCAATATGCCAGAAAATTGGGAAACCTCAGCAGTGGCCACAGGACTGGAAAAGGTCAGTTTTCACTCCAATCCCAAAGAAAGGCAATGCCAAAGAATGCTCAAACTACCGCACAGTTGCACTCATCTCACACGCTAGTAAAGTAATGCTCAAAATTCTCCAAGCCAGGCTTCAGCAATACGTGAACCGTGAACTTCCTGATGCTCAAGCTGGTTTTAGAAAAGGCATAGGAACCAGAGATCAAATTGCCAACATCTGCTGGATCATCGAAAAAGCAAGAGAGTTCCAGAAAAACATCTATTTCTGCTTTATTGACTATGCCAAAGCCTTTGACTGTGCGGATCACAATAAACTGTGGAAAATTCTGAAAGAGATGGACATACCAGACCACCTGACCTGCCTCTTGAGAAATCTGTATGCAGCTCAGGAAGCAACAGTTAGAACTGGACATGGAACAACAGACTGGTTCCAAATAGGAAAAGGAGTACGTCAAGGCTGTATATTATCACCCTGCTTATTTAACTTCTATGCAGAGTATATCATGAGAAACGCTGGACTGGAAGAAACACAAGCTGGAATCAAGATTGCTGGGAGAAATATCAATAACCTCAGATATGCAGATGACACCACCCTTATGGCAGAAAGGGAAGAGGAACTCAAAAGCCTCTTGATGAAAGTGAAGGTGGAGAGTGAAAAAGTTGGCTTAAAGCTCAACATTCAGAAAACGAAGATTGTGGCATCCAGTCCCATCACTTCATGGGAAATAGATGGGGAAATAGTGGAAACAGTGTCAGACTTTATTTTTCTGGGCTCCAAAATCACTGCAGATGGTGACTGCAGCCATGAAATTAAAAGATGCTTACTCCTTGGAAGGAAAATTATGACCAACCTAGATAGCATATTCAAAAGCAGAGACATTACTTTGCCAACAAAGGTCCAACTAGTCAAGGCAATGGTTTTTCCATTGGTCATGTATGGATGTGAGAGTTGGACTGTGAAGAAGGCTGAGCACCGAAGAATTGATGCTTTTGAACTGTGGTGTTGGAGAAGGCTCTTGAGAGTGCCTTGGACTGCAAGGAAATCCAACCAGTCCATTCTGAAGGAGATCAGCCCTGGTATTTCTTTGGAAGGAATGATGCTAAAGCTGAAACTGCAGTACTTTGGCCACCTCATTCGAAGAGTTGACTCATTGGAAAAGACTCTGATGCTGGGAGGGACTGTGGGCAGGAGGAGAAGGGGACGACAGAGGATGAGATGGCTGGATGGCATCACTGACTCAATGGATGTGAGTCTGAGTGAACTCCGGGAGTTGGTGATGGACAGGCAATGGCAACCCAAGCCAGTACTCTTGCCTGGAAAATCCCATGGATGGAGGAGCCTGGTAGGCTGCAGTCCATGGGGTCGCTAAGAGTCGGACACGACTGAGCGACTTCACTTTCACTTTTCGCTGTCACACAGTGGAGAAGGCAGTGGCAACTGCCACTCCAGTACTCTTGCCTGGAGAATCCCAGGGATGGCAGAGCCTGGTGGGCTGCCGTCTATGGGGTCGCACAGAGTCAGTCACGACTGAAGCGACTTAGCAGCAGCAGCAGCAGGGAGGCCTGGCGTCCTGTGATTCATGGGGTCGTGAAGAGTCAGACAGGACTGAGCGACAGAACTGAACTGAAGAACTGTTCATAATTTTCTGAAAATGATTTTTCATTGATGCTACAGAATCAATTCCCATATTAAGCAGCAAGTAGCCTTATAACTCTTACAGATTCCTTTCTAGTTTTATGTTTCTGTTGGTGCATTAGATCCAGCCCTTTATTCTTACTCCCTGGATACTTGTCATTGTACTTTTTGGTAATATTATGGAAATTAATAGGTGAATGGCAATTTGTGCTATCCTACTTTTAAAGGCAAAATTTTTCATACAAAAGTCATACTTCTATGACTTTTTCTTAGAAGTCATACAATAATTATAGAATCAATATTTAACTTAGGATTATACATAATTAAGTTATTTGGTACATTGCCAGTTGACAATAACAAAACTTTATTTGAGAGAATGAAAGTTTCAAATATATCGCATAATGTAATGAGGATTTTTTTTCCACTTCTGTTTCTTCTATTTAAATTCAATGTGAAGATAATTCAGACCCATGGTTTAAAAAAATAAATGATATATAATCAAAATCACTTCCGTCCCAAACCCAGTACAATAATTCCTGCTCTTAGAAGCAATTACTCTTAAGAAATTCATTTATATAATTCAATAGTATAAGTTAAAGCAGAGCTTTTGAAAGAGATTTGATTACAAACTATTTTTTGCAAATATTTAGATAACTATTTTATATCTCTGCTCCAAACACAAGCAAACAAATGCTTCAATAAATCCTCTTTGCTCTCTAATTACATTTAAACGCCTTCGCTTAGCGTTCAGAATCTCTACAGTCTGACCTTAATTTGTCTTTTCAGCAGGTCTCCAAACTGCTTTTTATATGTATGTAGTGCACTCATCAAACTGAATATTCTATGACGCTATTCATGTTTTTTTCATCTGTTGAAAACCTTTCTCTTTAACTAACCATTAAAATGCCTCAAGCTTCCTAGAGTATACTGGATACCATAGAAGACTGTGTTTTTACCTACTATGAATATCCATAATACAAATGGGTATACATTGTAAAGTGAATGAATACATCTTTGACAAGGCCTCACACATAATGGTTTTTTGTGTCATAGTTATATTTGTATTTATGGTTGTATTTGCCCTTTAATAGAGTATAAACTCTCAGAAGCATCCCAGTATTGCATATTTTCCATACCAGAACACCAACTGGAGCAGACAAAACATCCATTAATCTTTGATATACACAATAAAGACTAAGATCTTCACTTTAGCTCTTCCTTGGGAAAAAATTTTCTATTAAAAAAAATCACCTGCAAATTACCAAATGGTGAATACTTTATACGCCCTTAGATGTGCCTACAGTGGTACATGGATTCTCCTTTTCACAATAGCTAGTGCAGTGTCAGAGAGATGTAAGCAATTTTGAGACATCAATTTAAAAAGTGTCATACTGAGTTTGTGATGGCTTATTTGAAACTCTTAATTTTTTATTTTCTGTTTTTAGTGCTTATTATTCTTTAATATTTAAAAACTATCCATTAGACAGTGATCTTTTAAAGAAATAGAACTTGATATGAAACCATGAAATTTCATAATTTCCCATTTTTACCTGGCATAGGAACAGGTAACTAATTTATTTGTATAGGGCACATGGTATTCAAAAGTTGTTTTCACTCTCTTATGGACCTTTCATTTCTATTTATCTCTACTCTGAAAACTTTTGGTAGGTACTCACCTTTCCTTGTCTTACCTTTTACAACCTTAAAATTAAACAGTTTTGGGTTTTCTCTTCTCTCTGGCTTTGGGCTCCTTTTCACAGTATGATTAGAAGTGAACGCACAGGGCGGCTCCTCGGAAGAAGCAAGGATGAGGAAGCCGCCCGCTGGTCGCTGCGCTGCACTCAGCCTCAGTCGCGCCCGACCTTTCGACCCCACGGGCTGCAGTCGGCCAGGCTCCTCTGTCCGTGGGAGTCTCCAGGCAAGAATACTAATGTCAGCACAAAGGAAGACTACTCTGAATTTATGATTCTTTATAGTTTGTAATTTGAAGTTTAATCATAGTGTTGTGGGCCGTTTAGACCCCAGCCTCTTTTCCATGTGAGGAAGGACCGTTTATATACGGGACACCAGAGATGGTCACGGTCCCAAGTGTGCACACCTGTGGGCACCGCCGCTAGGTGCTCAGGTTTGGGTTGGAGAAGTGCATTTGGAATGCTGTAGGTTCCCTGCAAGGGCCCTGTGACGGGTTTCCAGGTTAGTGCCCTTCAAGTGTGCTCGGAGGCTTACCTCTGTAGTAACGTCTACTCGTAACCATGCCTTCATTGGCACAGTTCTCTGACCAAGCAAAGGAAGCTACTGAGTGTATACTCAGACCCTTTCAAGGCATAACTATCATTCCTATATATGTATCTGGGAATACTTATCTAAATATATCTCTGTGTATCTAACTATATTTATATGTGTTTGTGTATGTAGATAACTATTGCTTAACTAAACTATAGATACATATACACACACACATACATATGTATAGTTAGACAAATATATGTGTATGCAGTTAGTACATATAGTTAAGCCCTGACTTAACTTTCCCAGAACACATCAAACTGCAGTCAGTCAGATCCAGAGAAATGTAATTGCGGTTTGTCTTCAACGTTCTCCCATGTTTTCGTGTTCATTATAAGTAATCAGTATAATGTTAGGACACTTTTGATGTTTTTCCCATGGTATTATGGCCTCTAAATCAAAAACAAAACAAAACAAAAAAAATGGAAATCTTCCTCTCCTTCTTACTGAAATTCCCAGTGAGGCTAAATACATAAAGAACAATTGATAAGGACCCAAATGTGCCTTAATAGCTGCTGGAACACTTAATATTCTAATTCAAACTCTGGAAAAACTGGGTCATGACACCACTTGGGCTTGTGATCTAGTAGCGGTCTAGTAAGGGACCCCTTACTATCCCTTAAAACCTTCATCCAGCTCTTGGGGTCCTACTGCCATCCGACAGTGGGTAGAGAACTGGTCAGCACTGCGGCATGGTGTAGAAGCATGTCCTCGGGATCTGTATTCATACATGTGTGTGGAGAAGGAACTAGAGAAAGGGAGCTTGTAGACCCTCTTGAATCGGCCTACTGCCTGAGTCAGCCTGCTGACCGAGTTCGCTAAGACAGAGAGCAAAGTATGGATTATCACCTTTGACGCATGGTGACCACACCTGCCGGGCACTGCGGTTTATTAGATGACACAAAATCAATGTACCTAATTAACTCCTGCTTCCTAATGTGTACATATGTGCAGAATGGAAAGAGCGACCTTTGGGGAAGAAAGTTAACTTTCTCCCCTTTCATGATATACTAAACACTTAAGACTGTATACACAGGAAAAAACAGTGTGTACATTATTAACAGTGTTTTCTTTCATCTAAGTAATAATAATAAAAAAAGAGGAAATGAACTTCAGAAGAAATGAATCACTTTTAAGTTTGCTCTTATTTTTGTGTAGTAAAGAAACTGCAGAAGGAAATGGCAGCCCATTGCAGTGCTCTTGCCTGGAGAATCCCAGGGACGGGGGAGCCTGGTGGGCTGCCGTCTATGGGGTCACACAGAGTCGGACACGACTGAAGTGACTTAGCAGCAGCAGTAAAGAAACTATCCCATTCCTATTTTGTGGAAGCCAATGTAGCTTTGCTGTAATTATTAATCATGGAGAGCAACATGATTATCACGTGCCCTGTAGAAGCTAGTATAATACCCAGGTTTGTACACTGGAAATTCATAAAAGAGTTTCATGCTCCAAACGAATAAACTCTCTTGAGTTTGCATTTTGTAGACTGAGCATCATCACCCTAGACTGAGCATCATCACCCTAGGGTATTATTTCCATTATATGATTAGCTCTTCGAAATTCTAACCACTTTATTGAGCGATATCAAGTCCTTCTTTTTATATTCAGTGTCATTTTCTGTGATTGAATTGAATAATAACCATTATTCATAATTCCATTAATTACCTACTTTGACTAAAAAGCCTCATTGCAACTACTAGTGGATGTCTTTTAGGATTTTTTAACATGGAACCTTGAATAAAGCACTCACTGCTTGATGGAAGTATGTACTTCTAACCTTCCTAGTATTGAAGCTGCCCATTAACAGGACTTTTAACCTCTAGTGAGGGATGTAGGAGATACTTGAATTGATAGACATTTAAGTTCAATCTTCAAAGCTTGCATAGAGCTCTGTATATGTTTTGTTCTTATTCATATCCCAGTGAAACGGCTTTTTTCTAATATATTCTTTTAGGAAGAACAGGATAATGATTACATACTTTTCAACATATTAAGTTAAAATGCTTTCTTTCCTGAGATGATAGGAAAGACATTTTATGATTCCATAAGGAGCAAGCCCAAATAATATCCAGCATGATAATTATATTCATAGCTTATTTTTTGCTTTCACCTAGCTATGACTGGAGAACTCCTGTTTATTCAGGATATAAAAGATTTTTTGCTGATACTTTTCTCTTTCTATGCTGCCTTAAGACATGTTTCATTAGGCAAAACTTTATTAAGTATTTACTATTGAAATAGTCTTGTGAATAAAAAGTAGAAATACAATACTGAGAATATGCAACCATCTTTCTTCAGTAGCTTATATTGTGGCGGAAGAGCTTACAATGAATTTTTAAAATTGCTTTTCAAGCTCATGGTCTTCCTTGTTATCAATAAAATACTGATTTGGGGGAAATAGGAGGAAATATTAAGTCTTAGCAAATCTTAGCAAGCTTTAAAGAAACAAAATGTTCACCATAATCATGCGCTAGCATGACATATGCACCACATCACAGCTTTATCATTCTCCACCACCAAGCACACATCCTCACAAGGATGCTTATCTACCCTTTTAGCAAATTTCGAGTATATACGCACATTGGTGTTCACTGCAGCATCACCTCTTCTTGGCTCCCTGGGACTTATATAGTACTGAAACTTTGTACTATTCGGAAAACATCTCTCCCTTTCCCCCTCCCTCCAGCACTGAAGATAACAATTTCACTCTCTGCTCTTATGAATTTGACTATTTAAGATTCTTTATGTAAGTGAGATCATTTCACAATGTTTACATATGTTAAAAATCAACTTGCACACCTTAAATATATATAATTTTTACTTGTCCATATTACTTCTGTAAAGATGAAAAAACCAAAATGAGAAACATTGGAAATCATTAATTAGATCTGAGAATTATTTTTAAACTTCTGTTAAAATATAGTTACTTTACGATGTGTTAGTTTCAGGTGTAAAGTTGTATATATATATATATATATATATAATTTTTATGTTCTCTTCCAATATAGTTTATTCCAAGATATTCAGTAAAGTTCCCTGTGCTGTAAGTAGGTCTATATTGGTTATCTATTTATATATACCAGTGTATAGCTGTTAATCCCAAACTCTTAATTTATCTCTCTCCTCCCTCCCCTTTGTAACCATAAATTTGTTTTCTATTTCTGTGAGTCGATTTCTGTTTTATAAATAAGTTCATTTGTATCCTTTTTTAACATTCCACATATAAACGATCAATATACTATGATATTTTTCTTTGTCTGGCTTACTTCATTTGGTATGATAATCTCTAGGTCCATGTTGCTGCAAATGGCATTATTTCATTATTTTTATGGCTGAGTAATATTGCACTGTGCATGTAGACAGCATATTAAAAGCAGAGACATTACTTTGCCAACAAAGGTCCATCTAGTCAAGGCTATGGTTTTTCCAGTGGTCACGTATGGATGTGAAAGTTGGACTATAAAGAAAGCTGAGTGCCAAAGAATTGATGCTTTTGAACTGTGGTGTTAGAGAAGACTCTTGAGAGTCCCTTGGATGGCCAGGAGATCCAACCAGTCCTTCCTAAAGGAGATCAGTCCTGGGTGTTCATTGGAGGGACTGATGTTGAAGCTGGAACTCCAATACTTTGGCCTGATGCAAAGAGCTGACTCATTTGGAAAGACCCTGATGCTGGGAAAGATTGAGGGCAGGAGGAGAAGGGGACAAGAGAGGATGAGATGGTTGGATGGCATCACCAACTCTAATGGACTTGAGTTTGGGTAAACTCCGGGAGTTGGTGATGGACAGGGAGCCCTGGCGTGCTGCAGTCTGTGGGGTCGCAAAGAGTCGGACACAATTTAGTTCAGTTCATTTCAGTTCAGTTCAGTCGCTCAGTCATGTCTGACTCTTTGCGACCCCACGAACTGCAGCACACCAAGCTTCCCTGTCCATCACCAACTCCTGAAGCTTGCTAAAAGTCATCTCCATCAGGTCAGTGATGCCATCCAAGCATCTCATCCTCTGTCATTCCCTACATATATATCACATATATGTTTATATATATGTGTGTGTATTGTTAGTGAATTGTGAGATACATACATCTCACATCTTCTTTATCTGTTCATCAGTCAATTGACAGTTATTTTATTTAAATTTTATTTACCTATTTCACTACCTTTCAACCACCTAAGCAGTTGTGTTTTTTTAAGCACCGATCACAGACGGTGGAGACCTGTTGTGTCTTATGCTTTTACAGTTTAATTTAGGGAACTCTCAGGCAAGGTAGAGTCAATCAAGAAAAAAATCATGGTGCTTCCTTACCTTCTCAGCGAGGAGATCTAACTTTGGATACTTAATTGAAGGGTCATTAAACTCACTGGCATTTCTTGAGCAAAAACCTATTCTCTTGTTTGAGAGTTTATAGACAAGCTGATTTGTAAATTATTTTCTATAGCCAATATAATCTGAAGCAGTATAAATTTAACATCATATATGGAACACTAACTATAAAGCTGAAATATGATTTTTTAAATGCAATTTTCCAACTACTACAAGTGGTTGCTTTTCAGTGATGTTCAGAGCTGCAGTGTTTATTTGGCAACCTTTTTCTGGCCTTGTACTTCATGCCATCTGGTAAACTTTACTGATAATCAAGGCTGAATAACTTATAACATCTATAATCAGTATGTAATCAAATCTGACAAAAAAAGCATTTACACATGCTTATTTCATTCATGTATATATAGGTATATATAGTTTCTTTAAGTAACTATTTTTAAGTGCTGCTATTTAATGCCTTTTCCTGTAGTGCTAGAACTAGAAAAGTTCTTTTTGTTATTGATGTCCTGATATGAGTGGAAATATTCAAAATTAATGTGGTGTTAATGATGGCAATTAAAATCCTGGTCTTCATGCTTTTCTTGGTTTGTCCTTATCTTCAATCCAGTACTGATTTGGGGATTAATTCAGGTATTTGTAGGAAAACTGCCTTCTGAGGAGTCACTTCTAAATACTTGGCATCCAAAATATTACTAAATGAAAATTAATTGCTTTTCATAAAAAAGAACATTTTACAACACTTTGTAATCATATTAAAATAATGACTGGCCTCACTAATGAAAATTAAATGTGATGCTGGGGGTTCTGACAGTGTGGCCTGGGAGCTCGGTTTGCATGTAAAATTGCGATTTCTATCCTCGCTGAGCAGATTTTTTTTCTCAAAATAATTAGTTCTGTCAAATAATTAATGTTGTTGACAGGACTAAGTTGAGAATTTTCAACCTTCCTCACATATATTATAATTATTTGGAATGACAAGATGATATTAAACAATAATCTTCAATTCTGGCTGTCAAACTTGATCAGGTCATTTATTTTAGTACTGAAGTTCATTTAATAACCTTGAATGTAACATATAAGTCATCATCTATAGTGCCATTACATGTGGAATATTCATTGTAGTCATCAAATTTGCTTTGTGTGTGTATAGAAATTTACTGTTTTTACAAAATACTGCAGTTAACAAGGAGATAAGTCCTAAGCCAGTATTCCAATTTTAATATACTGTTTTCTAGAACTCCTTAAAATGATGCAGTCATATAAATTGTTGTTTATTTTGCTTTTCAAAATTAAGTAACATTTAAAATACATACTGTTTACTCTTCAAATGTCATTTGCACATCCAATTTAACTTTCTTCATAGATATTTTAGCATGCCAGAAATAATACATCACATCTTATATACACATTTACAGACAATTTACTTGCCAACATAATTCTTTATAAAACTGTGAAAGTTTGTGATATTACAATTAAAATCATCAAAAAACGTCCTATTTAATATTACTCTGTAAGTCAATGCAATAAGACAAACATAAATGAAATTATCATTTCCTGCAGATCACATAAAAACCATTTATATAAACCAAAAAACATCACTATAATAAACATCAGTGTTCAAGAGAGTTAGATTATATTGATTTATTAATCTATGTCTATTTTTAAGTCAGCATTTCTGGCTCTCTCTCAGTCTCATAAAATCCAAATCTTTGGGGATGGCTTCCAGGTGCATTTTTTAGGAACTCCTTACGAGGTTCTTTTGTACTTCCAGGACTGGGGCCTGTTGATCAGTATTTAAAAAATTAGAATTGTACCCAGAATTTAAAACTTTAAGTAAATGAAAATACATTAAGTAAATGAAACTTTAAGTAAATGAGAATACACCAGCCGTGTTTCTAGAAGGCAGGATTGACTATTGTAAGATATAGATTCTTTTCAAATTAATTTATGGTTTGTACAGTAATCCGAACAAATGCCAATTTTTTAAAAACAGTTTAGGAAGTGGCATATTAATCGAAAGTTCATATCTAAAGGTAGTTACATCTCTATGTACTATTTGAAACAAGTGTAGTAAGAGCAGCACTATTAGACGCTCACATAATATACGTCTGTACACACAATACTTAGCGTAATCCTGATGTGTATGAGACTGTGTCATATCGTACAGAAATGTATTGCAACCATTGGCTAACCAAATGTTTGTTCACTATGTGGCGTTGGAATAATTGGCTTTTAGTAGGCGGGGAAGAATTAAATGAGGGTCTGTAAGTCCCATACGTTCCTTGACCAAAATTGCCCTAAAAATGATTGAAAATGCTGCTGTATAGTCAGACTTAACACTGAAATACCCTTCCTAAAATTTAATTTGTGTATTTAATTCAAATTCCAACAAAGACATCTTTTTAATTTTTTTTGGTTGATACCTCCGTGCCATGCTGAATAGACGTAGTCATGGGAAATATACTTGGATTTTTTTTTAACCATTGAGGGAAGAGCTTCAAGTTCTCATCTTTAAAATGATGTCTGGTGTTGATACTTTTCTCTGCTTTCTTGAGATTTCATTGACATTTAACATAGTGTAAGTCCCTTTAAGATGTACAATATGATGATTTGAAACATGTTTAAAAAAATCCACTCTTTTAAAGAACTGGAAAAGTGATTTAGAGTTTATTTTGAAGAATGAAGTCGAGAGAAAAAAAAAAATCGAATACCAAAATGAGAAACATTGGCATTGCAATACAGAAAATATGGAAAGTATTTAATTATTGTGAGAATTTATATAAAGAGGCCCCATTTGTTGCTATGAAGACTTACAGTTCTTCCCTCAATGATTAAAAAATAAATTCAAGTATATTTCCCATGACTGCTTCTATTCAGCATGGCACTGGAAGTATCAACCAATTAAAAAAAATGTGCCTTTGATGGAATCTGAATTAAACATACAGATTAAATTTTAGGAAGGGTATTTTCATGTTAAGTCTGCCCATACAGCAAAATTGTATAGTTAATAAATAATATTGATATATTGCGCCATCCATCTATAAAAGGTCAGTTCTACAATTCTGTTGTTAGTATTCGGTGACAAAGTCGTCTCTGACTTGGTGTGACACCATGACTGCAACATTCCAGGCTCCCCTGTCCTTCACTATCTCCCGGAGTTTGCTCAGATTTATGTCCTTTGAGTCAGTGATGCTATCTAACCATCTCATCCTCTGCCCCACCCTCCTCCTTTTGCCTTCAATCTTTCCCAGCATCAAGGTCTTTTCCAATGAGCCAGGGGACCAAAGTATTGGAGCTTCAGCTTCAGCATCAGTCCTTCCAGTGAGTATTCAGAGTTGATATCATTTAGGACCGACTGCTTTGATCTCTTTGCTTTCCAAGGGGCTTTTCAGGAGTCTTCTCCAGCACCACAGTTTGAATGTATCAGTTCTTCAGTGGTCAGCCTTCTTTATGGTCCAATACTCACATCCATACATAGCTTTGACTATACTCACCTATGTCGACAAGCAATGTCTCTGCTTTTTAATATACTGTCTAGGTTTCTCATAGCTCTCCTTCTAAGGAGCTAGTGTTTTGTTTTGTTTTGTTTTTTTTAATTTCATGGCTGCAGCCACCATCTGCAGTGCTTTGGAGCCCAAGAAAATAAAATCTGTCACTGCTTCTTCTTTTTCCCCTTCTATTTGCCAGGAAGTGATGGGACCAGATGCCATAATCTTAGTTTTCTGAATGTTGAGTTTTAAGCCAGCTTTTTCCTGCTCCTCTTTCACCTTCTTTGAGAGGCTCTTTAGTTCTTTTTCACTTTCTGCCATTAGAGTGGTATCATCTGAATATCTGAGGTTATTGATATTTCTCTTGGCAATCTTGATTCCAGCTTGTGCTTCATCCAGCCCAGAATTTTGCATGATGTACTCTACATATAATTTAAATAAGCAGGATGACAATATACAGCCTTGATGTACTCCTTTTCCTATTTGGAACCAGTCTATTGTTCAATGTCTGGTTCTGTTACTTCTTCACTCACACACAGGTTTCTCAGGAGATAGGTAAGTTGGTCTGGTACTCCCATGTCTTTAAGAATTGTCCACAGTTTGTTGTGATCCACACAGTCAAAGGCTTTAGTATAGTCAATGAAGTGGAAATAGATGTCTTCCTGGAATTCCCTTGTTTTCCCTGTGATCAAACAAATGTTGGCAATTTGATCTCAAGTTCTGCCTTTTCTAAACCCAGCCTTTACATCTGGAAGTTCTCAGTTCACATACTGCTGAAGCCTAGCTTGAAGAATTTTGAGCATAACCTTGCTAGCATACAAGATGAGCACAATTGTACAATGGTTTGAACATTCTTTGACACTGCCTTTCTTTGGGATGGGAATAAAAAGTGATCTTTTTCAGTTCTGTGGCCACTGCTAAGTTTTTCAAATTTACTGGCATACTGAGTACAGCACTTTAGTAGCATCATCTTTTAGGATTTAAAGAGCTCACCTGGGATTCTGTCACCTCTACTAGCTCTGCTCGTAGTGGTGCTTCCTAAGGCCCACTTGGCTTCACACGCCAGGGTGTTTGACTCTAGGTGAGTGATCACACCATTGTGATTATTGGGGTCATTAAGACATTTTTTCTATAGCTCTTCTGTGTATTCTTGCCACCTATTCTTAATCTTCGCTGCTTCTGTTAGGTCCATACCATTTCTGTCCTTCATTGAGCCCGTCTTTGCATGAAATGTTCCCTTGGTTTCTCCAATTTTCTTGAAGAGATCTAGTGTTTCTCATTTTATTGTTTTCCCTATTTCTTTGAATTGTTCATTTAAGAAGGCCTTCTTATCTCTCGTTGGTATTCTCTCCTTGGATCTCTGCATTCAGTTGGGTATATCTCTCCCTTTCTTGGGGAAGGAAATGGCAATACCGTCCATGGGGTCACAAAGAGTCGGACACGACTGAGAGACTTCACTTTCACTTTTTCCCTTTCTCTTCTCTTCTTTTCTCAGCTATTTGTAAAGCCCCTCAGACAACCTCCTGAAACAACCATTTCTTTTGAAATGCAAGAGGGCAAATTCTATCCCTAAAAAAGTAATGAAAACAAACCAGAAGACTGTAAAATTTAGTGAAGATTAATTATTCAAGTATTAAAAGGCTAATTAGTAACATTTTAAAAAGATAGAGGAATGTATATTAATGGAGACATGAAATCAAAATGGCTTAATGAAAAATATTAATGTATTATCTGATTTCATAGAAATAAAAATGCCTTGCTGATGAAAATCACCATAGAACCAAGATACAAAGAGAATCCTAGAAGATACTTAAATAAAATAAAGAATTAACTATGGTTCTGTGCAAAGAGCAACTAAAAATTAAAAGAAAAATAAAACTAATTTAGTTTAAAGAAATAGTTGGTGTATGGCAAAAAACCATCAAAATATTAAATAAGTAAATATTTTTGAAAAGAAATAGACAAATAGCCTTAGCAAGCAATTCAAAGGAAGGCAAAGCATATGCATAATAAATATAGGAAATGATGCTAACAATCTATTAGTACAGAAATGTGAAGGGAAATAACAATGAGCTATCCATTTCACCCTTCACATTGGTAAAAAGTAAACTTTTAATAATCAATGCTTTTGTGGGACTAGAAGAACTGGCACCCTCAAACCTCAAATGTTTTTGGAACTGTGAGTTACTATAAATAATAAATGTGGAAGTTATTATCATCATATCTAATAAAATACAAATATAATTTTGCTCAGTAATCACTTTTGATAATTTTCCTACATATACAAAAATGCCAATATAGTAAGCATGCATATATGAGTGCTAAGTCACTTCAGTTGTGCCCAACTCTTCATGACCCTGTAGGCAGTAGCACTTACAAGCATCAAATATTTTTAAATTATTTATTTATATGGCAAAAATCAAGAAGTGTTTGCCTGGTAATTATATAAGGGACTGGTTAAACAAGATATATTAACATTTAATTTGGTGTAGAAAATAGTATGCAAGATTTAAAAAGAATGAATCACTGACCTGACGTTTGTACTGACCTGAAAAGATGTCCATATTGTATTGGGAAGTAACATAAACAAGTTGCAAATAATGTGTGTAATATGACACTCAGATGTGTTAGGTGAATTATAGCATACGCAGGACAAACAGACACGTGCCCACATACACACACACCAAGTGAAGCTGTATTGTTTCAAACGTAGCTAGTCAGAGAAGAGAAGGAGTGGAGAATTTTGGATGATTTAATATTATATGAAACAAATCTAAATTGCATGAGATTAGAAATACTTTTAAGTGTTAAGCTTGAAATAGAATAAATAGAAACCATAAGGGAAATTCATTAAAATTTCAACAATAGTTGCTTGGTAGTAAGGTTTAAAAGGCAAGGTTCATAAAAATGTTGGCAACAATACATTATGCATGGGAATCACTGAATATATGGTAACTATTTTATTTTGCCATTTTCGCTCATGTGTAATTACCATTATGTGTTTATTTTTCTATTTTGTGTATCTTCTTTATATTTGTTAGTGTATTGTGATATGGAACTCCACGATTCCTATTTAAGTCATAGTGGTGACAAAGTTAACATTGATTAAATTGACCATGACGTTAGATGAGCCTGTTCTCTGCAACTTCTGATCTGCTTCCCGGCATCGTTGTTCCTTTCCTGTTATGACCAACTCTGTTCCAGCTGGATCATCTGCTGTCTCTAATCTCCTGAGTGTTGACTGTGTGCCCAGGGGTGGTAATAATTGCCTGCACCTCCTTTCCGGGTTTATGAGAAAAGTGGTATCATTATTCCAGTTTTACAGAAAGAGTAAACAATGGTGAAGGAAGGTAAACACCTTCCCCAAAGACATACAAGTGAGAGGAAGCTGTGCTCCATTTGAACCGAGGCCCTCTGACTCCAGATTTAGTGCTTTTAGTTCCGTTATTGCCTCCATGTCCATAACTTGATTCACAGTAAACTGGAGTTTTCCAAACGTTATCTGTCTCATTAGTTGTTATATATATATGCGTGCATGCTCAGTCTGTCCAACTCTTTGTGACCCGCCAGGCTCCTCTGTCCTTGGAATTTTCCAGGCAAGAATACTGGAATGGTTGCCATGCCCTGTTCCAGGGGATCTTCCCGACCCAGGGATGAAACCCGCATCTCTTGTGTCTCCTGCACTGGCAAGTGGATTCTTTACCATTATGCTACACGGGAAGACATGTTTATAATTCACATTATCATTTTCTAAAGCACTAGTAATCAAAATATTTTGTGAAGTATGAGGTTGTTGGGTTTTTTTTCAGATTTGGGAATATATTTAGTTATGCTAAATGAAACAGTGATTTTTCTTATGACAAGGATGTTAAGTAGCTTTTCTAAATCTAATTTGAATTAAAAATGTTCTTGAAATTTAGGTTAAATAATAGATTTAGTCACAGTAGACTAGTTTCCAGTTACTTTGTATTTGCGCCCCCCCCAAAAAAAGATAAATGCACACAAAATAAATCTACACGCATGAGATACGCATACTATTTGTGACTTTTAAATAGTTTAGTTGAGGTAGAATACAAGTAAAAATTTACCTTGTTGAAATATCATTTTTAGATTGAATCCTTTCAACCTAAGTCAATCTGCTCTTTAAACTTTCATGATATCTGATATTTTGGTTTTTTCTGAAGGTAACAAAGGAAATATGTCTTCATATCCAAAATCTGTCACAAGGCAAAGCTCAATGTAACCAAAAATTGTATATACTTACATAATCAGAGAAAAGCTATTATGTAACTGGTATTTATTTAGAAACCACGTTCTTTGAAAAAAGTATCTGAAACATACAGTAGAACTGTTTTTTTTTTCCTTCTTTCCATTGACCTGGTAAATTAATGATCGTGGTGCTGGTATTGTTCTTCACTCTTTCTCCTCTACACTTTCTCTGCTCCATCTCTTTTTTCTTAAAGAAAAACAGAAATGTTCTAGAATTCCTAAACTAGTGTCCCCAAAAGCTATTTATCCATTAAATCTAGAAATATAATTATTTAGAAATCAGTCTTACTAACCTCAAGTGCACTGAATTAAATTAAATCTCAGTTCATGAGACACGGGCATCATTGGTCCACGCGTGACCCATTTTTACTCTAATTAATTATTTAATTATCAGACACTGAAATCTAATTATGAATTCTTCAAACGTGGGTCCTCAGGAAAGCAGTATGTAGAGACTGTGGCTCGGCGGGATAAGCGAGTAGTTTTCCGGTCTGAGACGCAGGCTGTGGCACCTGGTCAGCGTCCTGCAATTAGGGGGACACACAAAGGTCTGCCCGTGTACAAAGCGTATTAATTTGCCATCAAGGATGGATGGTCAAGTCTCATTAAACACATAGGGCTTTTCATTGCCCCTTTGTTGCTCTGTGACCCAGGAGATGAGCCCCAGTGACTTCACAGCTAACAGAGGTTTATTTTTCCCTCCAGTGGCAGGGCATGTATGGCACAGAGAAAGCCTTGCCCTGTGTTCGTAGAGGTGAGTTCTAGCCAATGACTTTGGACCCTGGCATAGACAATTACAAGGCATTTCCTTGGGTTTGTTTGTTCACACCGTAATTATTAAGTCCCAGATAACAGTCTACTTCACTGTTAGCCAAAAGAGAATGGTAGGGTTTTCCCCTGGAAGGCCTGGGATACAAAGCTAATCCTTTTTAAAGGAGGGAAATTAAGGACGTATTTCAGAGTTGATACCTGATAGTACATTGATGACTGGTATTTCCGAGACTCTGTATCAAAGAATTTGAATAAACGCTTACTAACATGATGTGTTAGAGTCTACACACTCTTGTCACCATCACTGTAAAGTGAAATGATTCAGAGAAAAAAATTAAAGGAAGGTATGGTAGGCCCATAGAAAAGATCTTGTAGAACTTCAGAAACACTGCTTTTAAAGCCTATTATCCGTCAGAATGGAATTCTCCTACAACGGGATGTTCAGGTTTGCACACCTTGAGGAGAAACAAGATCCTCAGATCTGTGAACAAGGTAAATGAGTGCCTGAGACCCCCACTGAAGCTGCAAGGAATGACTTAGTCTAGTGTTTATACGGAAACGCATCACAACAGAAGGAGTGTTGTATAACGTAAACGCTCAGTTAGGTGTTTAACTGGCCCCGAGTACTCAACTCTGTAGCTATATGATCAATATCACTGGATATTTGAACCTTAGTTGGCTCTCATGTAGCAGCACCAGAGTTATAAGTCCCATATATTTCACAAAGTTTAAGAATCAATGAGATAATAATAATTAAGCATTTTGTTTCATTTAAATAAAAAATTGAAGGGAGATGTAGTGTGACACATATGCTGATCATTAACATTTATTAATTAGTACAATATGCCATTCTTTGGCATTGCCTTTCTTTGGGATTGGAATGAAAACTGACCTTTTCCAGTCCTGTGGCCACTGCTGAGTTTTCCCAATTTGCTGGCATATTGAGTGCAGCACTTTCACAGCATCATCTTTCAGGATTTGAAAGAGCTCAACTGGAATTCCATCACCTCCACTAGCTTTGTTCATAGTGATGCTTTCTAAGGCCCACTTGACTTCACATTCCAGGATGTCTGGCTCTAGGTCACTGATCACACCATTGTGATTATCTGGTTCGTGAAGGTCTTTTTTGTACAGTTCTTCTGTGTATTCTTGCCATCTCTTCTTAATATCTTCTGCTTCTGTTAGGTCCATACCATTTCTGTCCTTTATCGACCCCATCTTTGCATAAAATGTTCCCTTGGTATCTCTAATTTTCTTGAAGAGATCCCTAGTCTTTCCCATTCTGTTGTTTTCCTCTATTTCTTTGCATTGATCACTGAGGAAGGCTTTCTTATCTCTTCTTGCTATTCTTTGGAACTCTGCATTCAGATGCTTATATCTCTCCTTTTCTCCTTTGCTTTTCACTTCTCTTCTTTTCACAGCTATTTGTAAGGCCTCCCCAGACAGCCACTTGGCTTTTTTGCATTTCTTTTCCATGGGAATGGTCTTGATCCCTGTCTCCCGTACAATGTCATGAACCTCATTCCATAGTTCATCAGGCACTCTATCTATCAGATCTAGGCCCTTAAATCTATTTCTCACTTCCACTGTATAATCATAAGGGATTATAAGAATCTCTAGATAGCATATTCAAAAGCAGAGACATTACTTTGCCAGCTAAGGTCCGTCTAGTCAAGCCTATGGTTTTTCCAGTGGTCATGTATGGATGTGAGAGTTGGACTGTGAAGAAGGCTGATGCTTTTGAACTGTGGTGTTGGAGAAGACTCTAGAGAGTCCCCTGGGCTGCAAAGAGATACAACCAGTCCATTCTGAAAGAGGTCAGCCCTGGGATTTGTTTGGAAGGAATGATGCTAAAGCTGAAACTCCAGTACTTTGGCCACCTCATTCGAAGAGTTGACTCATTGGAAAAGACTCTGATGCTGGGAGGGATTAGGGGCAGGAGGAGAAGGGGATGACAGAGGATGAGATGGCTGGATGGCACCACTGACTTGATGGACATGAGTCTGAGTGAACTCTGGGAGTTGGTGATGGACAGGGAGGCCTGGTGTGCTGCGATTCATGGGGTCGCAAAGAGTCAGACACGAATGAGCGACTGAACTGAACTGACAATATGCCAAGTACTGCACAAATTATCTGTAATATTTTTAAACTGGATTTTTCAAAGTTTTTGTGATTAAATTTTGAGTTTTAGCTAATAAAAAATATGAGCCTTTGTACTCAGAGGAAATCAAAAATGCAAAGAAGTTCTGCATTTGCTTTAGATTATGTTTCTTAAGCTACTGTTACTCCTTTTGTACCCGGTTGATGATGCATTATACAAATGCATTTGAAAAGACCCTGATGTTGGGAAAGATTGAAGGTAGGAGGATAAGAGGGTGAGATGGTTAGATGTCATCACCGACTCAATAGATACGAGTTTGAGTGAACTCTGGGGGTTGGTGATGGACAGGGAGGCCTGGCGTGCTGTGGTTCATGGGGTCGCAAAGAGTGGGACATGACTGAGCGACTGAACTAAGACATGTTTAATAAAATCTTAGAATCAGTTAAAAGAAGGATAAGTATCCATAAACATGTTAGATAAACATGAATGTGATTCTGGTTGATAAACAAATAAGTTTTGGATTCTAAAAATACTCTTCTACTTACACATTTGCTTGCTAAAAATTTTAGAACATAAAATCATTTTTCTAAGTACACATTTGTTTGCCAAAATTTTTTACAACAAAAATAAAACATAAATAGCATGTTGATTACACATATGTATTACATTGCAATAGGCATTTGTTTGGAGAAAGAGAAGTTTCTAAAAACAATGTATTTTATGCTACAGTTTAAAGAGGTAGGGGTTTATCTGCATGGATGGACACTTCTTTTGATATACATGTCAGTAGTGTTGATGCCGGAGAAAGCAATGGCACCCCACTCCAGTACTCTTGCCTGGAAAATCCCATGGATGGAGGAGCCTGGTGGGCTACAGTACATGGGGTCGCTAAGAGTCAGACACGACTGAGTGACTTCACTTTCACTTTTCACTTTCATGCATTGGAGAAGGCAATGGCAACCCACTCCAGTGTTCTTGCCTGGAGAATCCCAGGGAGGGGGAGCCTGGTGGGCTGCCGTCTATGGGGTTGCACAGAGTCGGACGCGACTGAAGCGACTTAGCAGCAGCAGCAGCTGTGTTGATGCCATACCTTCCCAGGTGGGTAGAGAATCCACCTGACAACGTAAGAAATGCAGGAGATGTGGATTTGATCCCTGGGTTGGTAAAATCCCCTGGATTAAGAAATGACCACCCACTCCAGTATTCTTGCCTAGAAAATTCCAGGGAAAGAGGAGCCTGGCTGTAGTTCACGGGGACCTACACAACGGAGCAACTGAGCGTGCATGTACATGCTAGTACTCCAAAACCCTCTTTAAGGGAGGGATCTTCTGAGGATAAGAAGGGATTGCGTGCATTTGAGCTGCTCTGCCTCCTTATCAGTGCCCCAGTACTGACATGTCCGCGTGAGCCGTGCTGCTGCAGGAGTCGTGATGACGTAAGGCGCTGCGGCGAGGCCCACCCGGCTCTGAATTCGGATTCCACCGTTTCGTAGTTGGGCCACTTCAGACAAGTTCGCCTTCGTGTGCCTCATGTGGTTGATTAGTGACATGGGAGCAGTACTGCTGGCTTGCTATGCCTTTTCAACTTCGGAGTAGTTTACTGACTGCCTGGGACCGTCTCTGACACACGTTGGGGCCACCAAACGGCAGCTGTTAGTAACTCCACGGAGACCGACAGGAGGAAATCTAGCTAAATCCTCGATAGTTCATTTGGTTCTGTTTGTTTTTTTGTTCCCCCTTGGTTGCTAATTTTTTTTTCCCCTCCCTTCTTAATTTTCAGTCACCAAAAAGCTTTTGTCCCATGTCTTAGTTTTTTGTTGGTTTGTCTCATTTCTCTGCTTAGAGGTCATTACTTAGGACCAACACACCCAACTTCAATGGTGCCCCTTCTCTGTATTCTCTCTACATGGACAAACAAGACATATGTAAGCGCTAATATTGTTGAAGTGTTACTTTTTTAAGTGTTTAAAATGTGCATAACAACTGAAGGTAATAAGGATTCATTTTCCACTGACTTTCAGTCCTTATATCAATACCTTATTAGTATAGAGACTTACCAGCCAGAGGAGAGTGTTTAACAAGTGGTGAACATCTATGGGGAATATAACTACTGACTCACTGAGGTCTGTAGTCCACAATGCACAGACTCACGATCTTGAACAATTTCTTGAACATCCTTCTCTGATGTTTAAAATCAGGAAGTGACTTGTTACATTTAGACAAGGTTTCAATAGTTTTTTTGTTTTTTAATGATGCATGTATTCTAAATTAACTTTCTTATTGATAATCACATAATAGATTAAATTAGTTGTTTCATAAAGTATAAAATATGGAAGAAAATTAATATTGATGAAAGCATACTGGGCTTCCCAGATGGTACTAGTGTTAAAGAACCTGCCTGCCGATACAGGAGACATATGAGACATGGGTTCGATCCCTGGGTGGGTAAGAGCCCCTGGAGGAAGGCGTAGCAACCCACTCAAGTATTCTTGCCTGGAGAATTCCATGGACAGAGGAGCCTGGTGGGCTACAGTCCATAGGGTTATACAGAGTCGGACACAACTGAAGTGACATAGGACACACATGCACACCTCTAATAAAACTCCTTCTTTGAAGATCAGAGACACCAACGTGTCACACCCGTCTGCGTCTCCTGGCTTAACTTCAGCTTTACAAACTAAGGAAATACAACACTGCTTCTAAAATCGCAGCATCCTTTACTGCCATTGCTGTGTCATAAGCACTAACACAAGCACTCATAGTGTGGTAAGATCTTCTGACTGATTTTGTTCGATCTCCAGTGTTTTTAAAGGTTAACAGTGGACATCACTTTTCTGACTCTAAGAATAGGTATGATGAGCCTTTATCCAAATTTTAAGCAGCCTTCGTGTTGTGTGTGGATTGCAGTCTACAGATGTGGGCTACCCCAGAAAATACACAGGGTTTTGAATATGCTTGCATTATTATAGATGAGGGTGTCCTCTGGAGGGCCCCTAGAATTCTAGCAGATGGTCCTCTAGAAGTGGCTGTTACATGTAGAGTGTGTTACAGAAGTCAGAGATAATCAGATAACACTACAGTGAGCGCCCGATGGACGTGCAGGAGGTAAGAAAGTATCAGAACTCTTTTAAAAGCCATTCTGGCTCCTGGATTCTCAGGCCCATAAAATCCACTCATGTATTACAATATCTATGTTTCTCTGTACAAATCTTTGCGAAGTTGTGGGCCTTACTGCTTGTGTTTATGACCCTAAGTGACATTCAATTTTATTTTACTGAATAAACTACAGTTATCATCTAAACAATAGCTACCATAGGGATAGCTATTACTTCCAAATATACTTTAGTAAAATGCAGGCTTTTTCTTTATACAATGGAGGGAACCAGTCCCCAGCCAATTTTTTTTTTAATAGAGCTTCTTTCCTGTTTGAATCTATTGGGTATTGTGGATGTTAAAAGTGTTTTCATAGAGAAGAATGTGTTTACACACCATTTTAAAATAATGAGATCTATTCCAAATATAGAATTGCATGTCCCTTAATCCAGACTGAGTACATATTCCTTTCAAGGCTGTTCACAAAAATTGTGAAGATGTTTAAAAACATATCACTAACAATAATAATCTAAAACATTTCTTACATACCTCTGATTCTCAGAATTGTGCTTTTTCTCTCCAAAAGTATGATAATCCCTGCCATATTGTGTATTTCAATCTAGTTTACATATGTATTTAATTTATCTAGGCTCTTCTATTTGATTTAGATGCTTAGCTAATGCCAAAAGGACAGTAATCAAACTTCGCATGCGTAGGACATTTACATATGGAATAAATTTTCAGTTGAAAATTCTATGTATATATGTGTGTGTGTGTGTGTGTGTGTGTGTGTGTAGAATATATCATATGGGCTTCCCAGGTGGGGCTAGTGGTAAAGAACCCATCTGCCAATTCAGGAGACATAAAAGATGTGGGTTTGATCCCTGGCTTGGGAAGATCCCCTGGAGAAGGAAATGGCAAACCACTCCAGTATTCTTGCCTGGAGAATCCCATGGACAGAGGAGCCTGGCGGCTACAGTCCATAGGGTAGCAAAGAGTCGGACATGACTAAGCAATTAATACTTTCACTTTCATACAGCATCTCAGATTTGTAGGAGAAATTTCCAATATATATGTTCAAAAAGAGCCCTGATCAACGCTATTACTTGAGTACATGAAATGACAGCTCAGATGAAAACTGGATCCGCATAGTCATTGTGGTTCCTCTGCAGGCTTTTGCAGACTTTGCTTGCAAAATCAAGGACTCAAGGAGAAGATACATAAAACATGAAAGTCATTTCTGAAAGTGTATGTACAGACCAAAACACCAGAACTTCTATAGCACCAGATCCTCGGGTATATGCCAGAGATGTTTAAGGGCTAGGTCATAATACCAAAGGCAAGATACCTGTCCAATCACAACTGCTCAAGAATACATGATAAATATCAACCAAGGCTGTGAAACACCTCCAGTATGTTGATTCACAAGACAGCCTTTTGAGAACAATGTGCTGACTTTAATATTGCAATGATCTCAGATGCAATATTACCTGGAGCTGTGCCATATCTCTAGAGTGCCCTACAAAAGCACTTTGGGAAACACTTGGTGTAGAGCATTAGAAACCAGAGTTCAAATCCAGCCTCAGAGAAGTCATCAGATTACCAGAACATTGTCTGATAGTCTGGAAGCATTCAAAGGGGAGGTGTAAATTATCCTTGACTCTACTCTATGTACCTGAAAATGGATAAATACTATATTCACTGAAAAAAAATAGTCCAGGGCATGAGTTTCTAACCTATCTGTATATTCGGAATAATAACTCAGCTAACATCTTTTAATCAATTCCTATGTGGCAAATGTTGCATTCAGTGTTTTACTACGCTTAAGTCTCTTTTTCTATTTTATTTTTTTAATTTTCTTTTATTTTTGAACTTTAAAATATTGTATTAGTTTTGCCAAATATCTTAAGAGTCATATCAGTGGTTGGTATTGTTATTTCTAAATTTCGGATAGGAAATGAGCATTGGAGGTTAAATAACTGCTCAAAGTTACTCATCCACAAGGAAGCAGAGTTAAGACTGGAAGCCTGGTTTGTATAACCCTAGTAACAGCATTCTTTAAGAGGTAGGTTCACTCCTCAAGTGTGACGAGTTGTACTAGTTATGCTGATATTACAACCTAGCCCATGTTATCTGCCATGTTCGAGCTTATACTGCCTGCCACACAAGAGGTCAGTAAATAAAGAGACAAACTGCTGGGGAAGGAGTAGGGACCTAATTCAGAAAGCCAGCAGGGCGAGAAGATGGTAGGCTACTGTCCCAAAGAAACATCTTGCCCAGGTGTGGATGCTGTTCTTTTATACAAAAAAGAAGGAAGTGAGGTAATAAAATAATAAAGGCATTAGTTGTTGCAAGTATTTCTTGGTTTTGGATGTGTTAATTTCTTCTTTCTGGCAGCCATGCATAGACAGGTCTGGTCAGAATATTTCTTGTGAGCTGAATGCAAGTATGTTAGCATAGAGTTCAGGCATGGGAGGCGAGGTTCGCAGAGATGGGCCAATATGTAAACTTTAAACTACAGATAACATCCATTTAGTGATTCAGTTCAGTCACTGTCTGACTCTTTGCGGCCACATGGACTGCAACACGCCAGGCCTCCCTGTCCATCACCTACTCCCAGAGCTTGCTCAAACTCATGTCCATCCAGTCTGTGATGCCATCCAACCATCTCATCCTCTGTCATCCCCTTCTCCTGCCTTCAGTCTTTCCCAGCATAAGGGTCTTTTCCAATGAGTCAGTTCCCCGCATCAAGTGGCCTAAGTATTGGAGTTTCAGCTTCAGCATCAGTCATTCCAGTGAATATTCAGGACTGATTTCCTTTAGGATGGACTGGTTGGATCTCCTTGCAGTCCAAGGGACTCTTAAGAGTCTTCTCCAACACCACAGTTCAAAAGCATCAATTCTTCGGTGCTCAGCCTTCTTCACAGTCCAACTCTCCCATCCATATATGACTACTGGAAAAACCATAGCTTTGACTAGATGGACCTTTGTTGGCAAAATAATGTCTCTGCTTTTTAATATGCTGTCTAGGTTGGTTATAACGTTTCTTCCAGGAGCAAGCGTCTTTTCATTTCATGGCTGCAGTCACCATCTGTGGTGATTATGGAGCCCAAAAAATAGTCTGTCACTGTTTCCATTGTTTCCTCATCTATTTGCCATGAAGTGATGGGACCAGATGCCATGATCTTAGTTTTCTGAATGTTGAGTTTTAAGCCAAATTTTAGTGATTAACTTGTAGCAAAAGCAATATAATATGATGGTTGAAGTAAAAGAAACAGACCTCATATGGAGTCAGGCTTGTACTTCCTTACTGTATACAGTGAATACAAGTGACTTAGGACACTTAAGCAGCATGGTTATCTTACCTAGAGTCTATCCTCCCCCTAACAACTATTTCTGAAGTAAAATCTTAACAAATGTGAAGTTTTACTAAGCTTATGAATGTGTGATCATTAATAATAGCTTTATGTATTTCACTCCAAAAAGAGCATCCATAATTTTTGATTTCTACATCCCCTGGGATTTTCTAATGTTTTGTGGAGATTCTGCATTACATAGTTAAGGCGAGGGGAGAATTGTGATGTCTTGTTTGTCACGATAGAAAATTATATATACAGGGCTGGGATTTATTCCACCAAAGGGAAAGTATGTTCTGGAACCAATTTGTTTTTGTTTTTTTGTGATATATGGATTGTGAGATGCTGTCATGAATAACACTGCATCTGCCTTCATAGCTGTTGATTTTAAGGAATTTGTAAACAACAATTTTATCTGATCTAGACATACAGTAGGCATTTTCACTATATTATTTTTATTGCTACTTGATAAAACCCCAAAACATTCATGTTTGTGGAGGGAAATTCACCATTGCACTTATAGTAGGGCATTTTATTCATATTTTAAGAGAGTACAGAAATTTTAGGGGATGGGTTGTGGGATTTAAGACCTTTTACTCTAGGGCCAGTCTTCCAAAGCCACATCAATAATGACTGAAAATTGTTCATCTCTGCGGGCAGTCTTGTAGCCTACCTGAAATCACTCAGTGGTTTGGATCTAACTCTTTCGGAAACTGTCATGATTGACAGTTTGAACAAAGAAGACAAGAGTGGGATGGACCTGTTAAGTAGGAGCGAGTGAATTTCTCCTTTGGGCATGACAGTGTTTACCTCCTGCAATTTAGCCTTAACTGACCTGAGAGTCTTAAAATGGAAAAAGGATGCTTTATTCAGTGAAGGCACATAGGGGTAGAGCAGAATTTTATTTCCGTGAACACACAAGAATAATCCTCTTAGTATTTCTCCACTGCTGGCTTCATATCATGCGTCATGCAGATGAAGGTCACGATGCTTTTCCTTTGAATTGCCGTATTTTCCTTATTAGACTTGAGTAAGGGAACTATGCTATGCCATGCTCTCCTCTGTGACTCGCGCGAGTGGGCTTTCCCCCTCCGGGGTGTCTTCCCCACCAAGCATAGAGCCCAGGTCTCCTGCAGTGCAGGCAGATTCTTTGCCATTTGAGCCACGAGGCCTCCCTGTGTGATTCACGTTGCTGTTGTTCAGCTGCCCAGTCGTGTCCATCTCTTTGTGCCCATGGGCTCATTGTGACTCGTAGAAGGCAAATACAAAGTTGGAGTTGGTAAACAGATGGGTCTTATATATTCTGAGAAAAAAAAAATCAAAATAATCCTGGCATTCTCAAAGGACGTGTCCCCTGTCACTCTTAACACAGTGTTTAATATAAACCTCGGATGAAGTCTTGGCAGTTTGTGGTTACTCCTGGCAGTTTGTGGTTACTCCTGCTTCCGCATAAGTTGAGTAGTTGCGGTGGTGAAGAGGCTTCTCGGTAAAGAACCCTTGGCCACTATAGTGTTCGGCGTCTTCCTTAAGTAACTTGGAACTCTTCTCTGGAAACACTCAAGATCTCAGAGAAAATGAGGGTAAAGAGTAGCACCCTCTCCTTACTACTGTATGTGAATGAATATTTTGTAAGCACTTAAACCAAGAGCAGGTATATAGTAAGTGCCCTGTGTTTATTAGTGAAAGTCTCTCTGTCGTGTCTAACTCCTTGACACCCCATGGACTACAGCCTGCCAGGCTCCTCTGTCCATGGACTTCTCCAGGCCAGAATACTGGAATGAGTTCCCTTCTCCAGGGGATCTTCCCAACCCAGGGATCGAACCCAGGTCTCCAGCATTGCAGGCGGATTCTTTACAGTGTGAGCCACCAGGGAAATGCTTGTTAAATATACAGTATTGTTGTAAAACTGCTTTTGAGATAGGTTTGATAATTTATAAGCCATCTTTCCAAATTCAGAACTTTCTAAATGGACCCCCTTTAGCAATATTTGTTAACAGACATTTTTAAAAACGGAGGTGTGTGACAAATAATGAAGTGGTCCTGAATACTTGTTCTGTACTTTATTCTGACTGCATGGTACCAGTCCCCTAAGGGGTCTTTTCAAATAAGTCTTGGTTTCTACACAGGTGTGGTTAACTAGTCACAAACTGAGGTACTGGGTCTTGTGGTCCATGGCTCTCTGACGGATAATAGTTCAAACAGCAGTTAGTGCCCTGAGACTGTGTCTGTCCTGGGCTCATGATCCCTGATAATACAGACAGAGCACCAATTTCAGCATCTTCGGTAGTTCAGAGGAAGCTTGTTTCTTAATCATTTCCTTTCGCAAAACCCTTATGTCTCAAGCGGGTACCAAATCTGATTGAACTATTCCAGCCAGTCAAGTAGAAAGCATCTAATTATTGTTGATTTGACTTCCATGTATAACTCAAAACAATCTTCTGCCTAGGTCATGTCGACCAGTGGAAAGTTATCCTGGAAGCACAATTACAGTCATTATCCTAGACAGTTTGTGTGACTAACGGCTCTGTTTTGCAGAATAGACTATCATCTGTAGTAAAGGCTCAGCTGATAAAGAATCCCCCTGCAATGAGGGAGACAAGGGCTCGATCCCTGAGTTGGGAAGATCCCCTGGAGAAGGGAAGGGCTACCCACTCCAGTATTCTGGCCTGGAGAATTCCAGAGACTGTATAGTCCATGGGGTCAAAAAGAGTTGGACATGACTGAGTGACTTTCACTTTCTCCTAGAATTATATCAACTTGTTCATATTCTGCAGGATATGAGTATAAGTGTATCTAAGGACTCATAAGTGTATTAAGTGCATATTTTTTATTTATACAGTAACTCAAATACCATATAACTTTTATCTCTTTGAATCTTTTGATTTTAATTTAAAGTTGATAGCTAGTTTTTCTTATTTATATATATTTCACTGGAATATTTTACATTGAATATAGTGATGAGATAAATAGACAATGTTTACATGATCCCTGATAGAATAGACACAACATCAATTACAACATCTCTAGTGATTCAGAGGAAGTTTGCTGGAATTCCAGAAAGTTCCAAACACAAATAGGTTCTTAACCTTGGGTGATGTGAGCATGTAAGAACTAAACCATATCCCCTCCGAAACTCATGCATTGAAGTCTTACCCTCCAGTGTGATGTTGGGAGGAAGAGCCTTTGGGAAGTAATGAGGTTTAGATGAGGTCATGAAATAGGAGTCCCATGGTGGGATCAGCACCTTATAAGAAGAGGAAGAGAGGCCAGCGTGCTCTCTCCACCACATGAGGACAGGAGAAGGTGGCATCTGAAAGCCAGGAAGAGAGATATTGCCAGGAAATGAATGAGTTGACACCTTGATCTTGGACTTCCAGGCTTCAGAACCGTGAGAAACAAACGTGTGCTGTTTCAGCCACCCAGCCTATGGTCATTTGTTCTATTAATAGCACTCCAGGATGACTAATGTGTGAGCAAAAAAAAAAGTTACACTCATTATCTGTTTCCTGAAAGTAAAAGTCAGTCAGTCGTGTCCGACTCTTTGTGACCCCATGGACTATACAGTCCCTGGAATTCTCCAAGCCAGAATACTGGAGTGGGTAGCCTTTCCCTTCTCCAGGGTATCTTCGCCACCCAGGGATCGAACCCAGGTCTCCTGTGTTGCGGGTGGATTCTTTACCAGCTGAGCCACAAGGGAAGCACAAGAATACTGGAGTAGGTAGGCTATCCCTTTTCCAGGGGATCTTTCTGACCCAGGAATCGAACCAGGGTCTCCTGCATTGCAGGCGGATTCTTTGCCAACTGAGCTATCAGGGAAGCCCCATTTGTTCCCTACTTTATGTTTAATGCTTGGCCCTGCCCAGCCAGTGTTCTGTTGGATTGGTCATGATTTCCACATGGATCTGTCTGACCTCACACAAACCTAGGTGATGGTCAGTCTCTTAGAGATGTAACCCTCTGCTCAGTAATGATTAGATCTGCAGCAACTCATTAAACGTTTCCCAGTAGATGGTTTAACACTTCTCATGCCTCTGTTGACCAAATTTACCAAACATTCCTGCCAGTGCAGGAGACATAACAGATTCGGGCTCAACCCCTGGGTTGGGAAGATCCCCTGGAGGAAGGCGTGGCAACCCACTCCAGTAATGTTACTTAGAGAAGCCCATACACAGAGGAGCCTGGTGGGCTACAGGCCATGGGGTCGCAAAAGAGTTGGACATGACTAAGGGACTTAGCACACATGCGTGCATAACACAAAATTGATTAATATTCCAAATTCTTAACTAAGTTTGAAATGTTGTCTTACCAATATTCATTGCTTTCTAACTTTATAGTCATAATAATCAATAAAAATCATTAACTCTTTATAACTATAATTGTTACCTTATTTATAAGTATATATTTATTTTTGCTCTCAAGTCAACTACTTGAACTCTAAAATGAAAAATGTTTATTTCTTAGTAGTTAATGAATCTAATCAAATATACTCATTGCTATGAAGCTATATTAGCTAATACTGATTTAGAAAATTAATGCCATTCTTATTTATGTATAGTAATTTTTCAATTTTTACACAATTTTATTAAATATTTATATTCTGCCTCAAGCTATTGAATTAATTGTCTCATTTTAAACCTTGCTATATCATATTGTCATTTTAAAATACTTTTCTTTCAATAGTATCTCATATTAATCCATTTTATGAAATTTATCATATCATATTTATTATTAGTGAGTCCTTATTAAAAGAAACCTATTTTATATTTTTAAATATTTTTACATACAGATTAGTAGTTATAAAAGGAAATGAAAACTGGGTTTCTAGTTTCTTATATGGTACTAATGCCACAATATTACACTCAATTTCTGAGGAGCATAGTTTAAGAAAGTTATAAAAAATAATTTGCTGTGAATATAAGCAATATGCTTTCAAGATCTGTATAAGTAGAAAATTCATTTTTTTCCTGAATGTCTTTCATAGCTGTTGCAATTCAATTGCAATATTAAGATAGAAGGGCTTTCTATCTTATCAAATATTTTAATATGTAATTTTTAATTTCTGTTTTAACAATTAAAAATTTTAATAAACATTGAACACATGCTATTCACCAATATTTTAAAACACAATATGTGGACTTAATAAAGTATGCATTTAACAAATGAAATCAGAATAAATTTTATTACATTTTTTAATACTGAGGACTTTGATGATGTGCCTGGTAAGCTCCAAATATTAATTCATGTTCCCTGAGACCAGGAGAATTTTGCTGCTTCTATTATTGGCCTGTCTAGCTAAGCTCTTAGACAAACTTCCTTTCCTTCATTGCAGAGATCAGATTATCCCTCTCTCACTTAGCTCATGGTCTGCCCACTCCTCCCCTACAGCCTGCAGAGTCAGACTCAAATACGTGGGGAGGAGCTAGCAGGCATCAAACTATCACAGAGCAGGACCCCATGGGCTTCCCCTGGACAGGCCTTCCCAAATCCTCTGCTCTGATTCCTCTCTGCAATGCCTAGAGAGCTGTTTGAGGCATATTACTGAGTTATCTGGACAAGGAAATGGCAACCCACTCCAGTATTCCTGCCTGGAGAATCCCATGGATAGAGGAGCCTGGTGGGCTGCAGTTCATGGGGTCGCAAAGAGTCGGACACGACTGAACGACTTCACTTCACAGAGTTATCTTTACAGATATGCAAGTGTGAAGGTCGCTCAGTTGTGTCCGACTCTTTGTGCCCCATGGACTACAGTCTGTGGAATTCTCCAGGCCAGAATACTGGAGTGGGTAGCCTTTCCCTTCTCCAGGGGATCTTCCCGACGCAGAAATTGAACCTGGGTCTCCCACACTGTAGACAGATTCTTTACCATCTGAGCCACCAGGGAAGCCCTTATGATATGAAAACAGATATGATACGAAACATAGGAAAACAGATATGAAAACCCCTCACCAGACAGAAAGCCTTTACTACTTGCTGACCTCGAGCATCTAGCATCAGGCCTCCTGGAGCGGAAGGACTGATAATGTTATTCCCTGTGACCCCATCCTGTTTCCTCACCATCAGCCAATCAGAGAATTGTGCCTGAGGGACCACATGCCCTGTGACCGCCTCCCTCAGCTGGCTTTTAAAAACACTTTGGCCAGTCCAGGTTCAGTGCAGGATACTGGATGCTTGGGGCTAGTGCACTGGGACGACCCAGAGGGATGGTATGGGGAGGGAGGAGGGAGGAGGGTTCAGGATGGGGAGCACATGTATACTTGTGATGGATTCATTTTGATATTTGGCAAAACTAATACAATTATATAAAGTTTAAAAATAAAATAAAATTAAAAAAAAATAAAAACACTTTGGAATCGTTTTAGGGGGCTGGGGCCTTCAGGGCAGCCCGCATCTCCTCGCACGGCCCTGCAGTAAACCTTTCTCTGCTCCAGACATGGATGGTTCAGTGTGTTCGGACTCCCTGTTCATGGGACAGAGAACTCGGTGCTAACAAAACCGCTTTGAGGTCCTAAAATAGCCACTGCTGGGAGAGAGGAGCAGTGTGAAGTATTTCTGGAGAATAGCTGAACATTGATAATTAAACAACTTTAAAAACATCTTTTTTATCTTTTTTTTTTACCCAGAATTTGCCAAAATGTCCATCTGAGATTTTTTGCAATCTGAAAAATTGGAAACAAGCTTAATATTCATGAAGAGAATGAAGAGTATTATGCTATAACTTTATTACCATGCAACTATTTGTTAAACCCCCTAAGGTTATTTAATAACACAATAAAATGGGTATTGCAGTAATAAGTAATGGCACTTGGATGTAAATTATTTGCAAGTAAATTATGATGACTTTTTTTTTTTGTAATTTACAATTTTTATTAAAGGCTAGAAAGAAATGAAAAATACATCAAAGTTTTAACAATAAGTATCTTTTCAGGTTGGAGTTATATTTTTTTCCTACATTGCACATGTCCCCTAAAAATCTTTACTTTTGAAAAGTTGCTCTGATTTATTTCAAAGTAGGGAGCAGTTCGAGGTTTAAGAATTGAATCTTAATTGTAATTGTGACATTTGTCTTTAAGAATGGTAGAGGTATCACCAGATATACTGGTGATTGTCCTATTTTCACAAAATAGCATTTATTTATAAGATCTATTGAAGAATTGTCACTGCGCAGGTGGATATAAGTTATATACTTCTGAATTGGGGATGGTTTTCTAAAGAATAAATTCTGACTTTCTTTTGGTTTATTTTGTCCAGGAAGAGATACTTAAATACATTAGTTTATTTCATTTCAGTTGTTTTTCTAATTATAAATCGAAGTAATTTATAGCGACGCATTTTATGAAAAAATCAAGAATGTGTATGTGAGTTAAAGTATTTGAAAAACATCTTTCTGTAAATACTGAGAAGTTAAAAAGATGCCCAGTGAATTCTGAATATCATTTAATGGTTAATTCCTATATCATTTGCTTCAAGAAGTTATCTTTGCTCTTCATATGCTCTTTTTTTTTCATATATCACAACGTTAGTTTTATATCTTACAGCATTTGCCAGGTTTTACTTTATTTTTTATGATTTTTTTTTGAGTACTAGGTTTAAATTTCAGCAGATGATGAATTTTATGGTATAATTTGGTTTTATAAACTCATTTTTGGATCCCTTTAATCTCTTTTCAGGTTCTTGAATACAGTGTGTGTTAATATTGTTGGCTGACTTTTTTGAATACCTGGGTATTTCTCATGAGTGTCTGAATGAATCTAAAATTTAGATTGTAAATTCAGGACCATAAAATGAAAAGAAGGGTATAGTTTACTGACCTGTTAATTTTGCCTGTTCCAAAAATATTTTCTCTTAGGTACATTTTAACATTGCCTTTAATTCATAATTAATGTATATATTTTAGATTAGAGAGTAGAAATATCTTTCAAATACAAATAAACATCTTTTTCTAAACATGTTCTTTAAGATTTTACAGAACAGTCACCAACTCAGTTTATATTTCCAGAATGAAAATCCTACTCTTAAATTAGTCCTCATGTGGTAGCTATTTGACTTTTTGTTTTTCTTCTAAAATATTTCTAAGACCATAACTTTTCATAAGTTTCTGGCACCAATATCATACCACAAAATACACAAATAGCTAATTTTTTTCTTATTTATATTCACCTTATGTTTTTGAAAGACCAGAGATTTGTTAGCCTTTTGGGTAGAGAAAACCATTAAATTTTACTTTAATTTTATTTGAGTAAAATTAAAACCTTAGTACCTTAAGCTTAGAAGCGACATTTTAAGTCCTGAAAAGTCACCTGCGGACACTGACTACCGTTTTGGATGGTGCAGATGTGGAGTTCTTGCATCACTACAGAAGGTTCTGTAGGCAGTGGTGCTTTACAGTTTTCATAGACACTTAACACTGCTGCTGCTGCTGCTAAGTCGCTTCAATCGTGTCCGACTCTGTGCGACCCCATAGACGGCAGCCCACCAGCCTCCCCCGTCCCTGGGATTCTCCAGGCAAGAACGCTGGAGTGGGTTGCCATTGCCTTCTCTGTGACACTTACCACTAACTCCATTCAAACTTCAACTTAAAAATAAAGAGACAAATTTTGGGTTTAGTTGTACTTTCAACTAAATACATTTTAGTTCATTTTAACCTATCAATTTTTTTGAAGTTATAACATTACTTTGACTGTTGTCCTTTATTCCCCCCCCCCCCCCTCTTTAGAATGTAGGCATTTTCCAGTTCCTGAGAACTCCTTGGTTTTCCTCTTTATCACTGGTTTTCTGTAGCTGGATTATGATGTGTCTGGGTGTGGTTTTGTTTCTGTTTATCCTGCTTAGGATTCAGTGAAATTCTGGAATCTATGGGATCATGTAATTTTATAAAATCTTGTAGGTTTTTGGCCAATATTTTAATATTTCTGTTTCTCCAGGACTCTAGATATATGTCTGTTAAATAATTGATACTATTGTATGATTCGTTGAGTCTCTATTTATTTTCTGGTGTTTAATCTTTTTTTTAAAAAAATATTTACTTATTTGTTTATTTTTGGCTCTGCTGGGCCTTTGCTGCTGCACAGGCCTTTCTCTGGTTGCTGTGATCGGGGGCTCCTCTCTAGGTGCGGTGCCGGGGTTTCTCACTGCAATGGTCTCTTTTTCGGAGAGCGGGCTCTAGAGCGTGGGGACTCTGTAGCTGCCGCACGTGGCCCCGGTAGTTATGGCCCCCAGGCTCTACGAAACAGACTCATTAGCTGTAGCGCACAGACTCAGTGGCTCCATGGCATGTGGGATCTTCCCCGACCAGGGATCAAACCCATGTCTCCTGCTTTGGCAGGAGGATTCTTTACCACTGAGCCACCAGGGAAGTCCCAGTGTTTAATCTCTTTGATACATTTTGGATATTCACTTTTTCTACAACTTCAAATTCACAAATCTGTTCTAGAGTCTCTTAAGGTATAACGTCTATCAAGTATAATTTTTGATTTTGGATATTATAGGTTTTGTCTTTATATGATCCACTTGATTATTTTTATATCTTTAACTTCTTTCCTGATTATCCGTCATGTTTTCTGATCTTTGGATATCTAGGAGGTTTTAATTAGATTTTAAAGATTTTGTGTTTTATTCCTTAGTGTCTGGGTTCTAGTTTTCAAAAAGGAATATTATGCTTTGCTCTCATAGACAGTTGCTTTTGGTTTAGCTTGATCATCGTGAGAGCTGTTTTTAAATTGTGTTGGGGTGGTCCTTGAGTTGGGCTGCAAGAACTGTTTATCCCCATTACTAAGTCCTGACCCTTCGGATGTCTAAATTTAATGCTTCAAGATGTCTATTTGGACTTTCCACTGCTGCTGGTAGGAGCTGAATGATTCACAGCCTTTTGTGGTTCTGGGAGGCATTCAGCTCACAGCTTTCCAGTAACTTTTTAACCCGCCTCATAGAAATTCACCCACTGCATGCGTATCCTGGGAATCAGCATAGATTCAAGGGATCTGTAAGACAGTTGTGGGATTGCTTCTTTGTGTAGCTCTCTTCTCTCTAGAAATCTGCCTCACAGTTTCCTGCCTTAAACACTGATCTACCACTTAAATTCAGTAAGGCCGCTGTCTGCTTTCAGTGATATACATGCATGCCCTCACACGTGCACACACACTCACACACACATGTGTGCACACACACACTCACACACACACTCTCCAACACATGCACACACACTCACACTCGCGCGCGCACATGCGCACACACTCACACACATGCACACACACTCACACTTGCACGCACACACACGCACACACACACGCACACTAACACACACAGACACACATGCACGCACGCACACAGACACACTGTGTGCACACACCTCACACACACATGTGCACACGCGCACACACTCACACACACTCACACTCGCACGCACACATGCACGCACTCACACGCTCACACACACACACACACTCAGACACACACACTCACATGCACACACACACTCACACACTCACACGTGTGTGCACACACCTCACACACACAGACACACACTCAAACACACACACACACATGCACACACACACACAGACCAACTTTAGACATGAAATATACTTTCCAGACAAAAATCTAAGGCTATCCTAGAACTTGCTTTATTTTCTGTTTGTTTTGCTTAGATACCATAGTTTGACACTGCCTGTGGCTTTATGTCAGAAAAAACCTTTGTTTCATGTACATGAGCCTTATTTTTCAATTGTTTGAGTCAGAGAGTTACTTTACCCCTTGTTAATCCATCATGGCTGAAAGTGGAAGTCTTCAGCTGATGAAGATTCATGTAACAGAATCGCAAGCTGAATATTACATCATGTTAAAACTTAATTTTACAGAGGATGTTGATAGTGTACAGCACAATGACAAAAACCTGTCGTTAAAACCTGATAGAAACTGGCAAGTCAGTCTTCTTGTGAGAGATTAAATACATACAGATTTAAGGTGATCAGAAGTCATTAAATGGAATTATAAAATGGCAGCTTGGACTTACAGTTATGAGAGTCAGCTGCATAAAGTATAAGGATGTTCTCAGAGAAAGCATGTTGACACAGTGAAAATTCAGAGTGGAACTGTGCCCCCATTTTAAATTTGACCCAGGCTTACTGTCAAAGACAGACCACTGGGATCTGTAAGCCATGTTTACAACTTAATTTAACAATTCTTGTGTTTGCATTTTGACCAATTTATTCCTGCCCAAGAAAGAAAACATCAGCTATAAGAATCATAAACTCTTGAAAGTAATTTTATGGTGTTTCTAAAAATATACATCATATAAGAGCAAAAAGTAATAATATTACTTCTATGTATAGCATTACTGATGTTGACTTAGAGTTGTAAGAAAAATAATCCTTAATACGTTCTGGAGCCACAAACGGGATATTTAGCTTATTTTTTCTCCTCAGTGTGTTTAAAATCTACTAAATTATATGAAGAAGCTGAATGTTTAAAATACATGTGTACACCTTAATTATTTTTTGTTTGAATTGATTCTCAGAGCATTAGCTTGAGGCATGGGCTTCCCTGGTGGCTCAGTTGGTAAAGAACCCACCTGGCAATGCAGGAGACACAAGAGACACCGGTTTGATGCCTAATCTGGGTAGATCCCCTGAAGAAGGAAATGGCAACCCACTCCAGTATTCTTACCTGGAAAATTCCATGGGCAGAGCAGCCTGGTGGGCTAAAGTCCACGGGCTCACAAAAGAGTCAGACATGACTGAGCAGGCACACACACTCACTCACTCATGCAATAGCTCCAATTGCAAAACTAAGGGAAAAAAAAACTATCAGCTTTCCTTTCCTTCAGCCCTAACCTTGAGAAATTCTTAAAGGAAGCTCTAAATGTAGCTAAGATAAAACAAGGCAACAATATAGTCCCTGTTTTTACTGATGCCATACTTTTAATTTTTATGTGAATTTCTGTTTATGAAGTCAACCTTCATTATAAGCAGATATATATATATATATATAATGTGTCCAATACTTAGTAAAATTTTAGTAATCTAAGAACTCATAATTAATAACCTAATTTGAAACATTTTATGATACACAGTTGCTCTTGATTTTAGAATTAGCTAGTTTAAACAGGTAGTGAGTTGCCTTTAAAATTTCCACATCTTTAGTGCTCAATTTAGAAATGCCATTTTTAAGTATTTTTTAAAATAAAATGCACTTGTTAATTATTTTATAGCTGTAACATTGTAAAAGAGATTATTTGTACAGAAATATAATGTTGCTGATAAAATTTATCCATTAGCTAGTATTCAACATTGATCATCAATATTAGAGATTATATCCTTGCTGAAATTTTATTTTCACCATACTAGTTCTTTAAATTTTTTGGCACTTTAGAAAATGAGATCTGTCAAAAAAAAAAATATATATATATATATCATGCTTAATACATATTGTTGGATGAATTGATGAATTTTCAAAAGCTTAAAAAATAAATTGTAAGTGCTGGAGTACTTGGAAATAAAAGTTTCATTAAGTTTAATTAAGCACAATTAAATACTCTGCCAACCTCAGAAAGCAGTTTTTAGAAATACTAGCAGTCCTTAGGCAACATATGAGCTGACAGTTAAATGAATTAAAAATGAGGTTGAGAATGGATGTTTCCACACAGATACCCAGTCTCTACTATTTGTTGATCATTGATGAAAACTAACTATACACGCTGTTTCTTTTTAAATGACTTCTGATGTTGGCTCTGCTAAAGAGAATATACAGAACCAATTCTGGTTAAATAATTTACCATCAAAATTATGTTTTTTATGTTAAATTTTCTAATTAAATTTTATTTTTAATACCTTTTTTCTCTTCTACACTATTTATTGAAATGAATTGTTAATTTCCAATAGAAGGATTTGGGTAATGAAACAGCCAATATGTCTACCTATTATAGAAAATGTAGAAATAAAAATGCAGGGTTTCAACAATAAATTACAGTACCATATTCCATCATCGGACCATAGTCATATTGGATTTTCTTTTTCAGTAATAGAAAATGTGGCTTGTTTCTCAAACTTGGTTATGAAATACTTCTAGACACAGTAGGCCTGAATTTTAGATAAATTAATCAGGGATGTATTTGTAACTGTATGCTAGATAATTACAATTATTTTTCTACTTCATTTTGCAATGCAATATTCATCTTTTATATTACCAAATTTTCTTCTCAATAAAATTAATAGTACTTGGGGATTTGAGGTTACCTGGTAACTACTGAACTACTGAAAACTTGCTGAAAGCCAGGGGTATCCATTCAATCTAATTATTTTCCTTTTGGTCTTTCTTTTGTTTAAGGATTGAAACAAGCTGAGCCAACCATGACTGGCAAAACACAGACCAGCAACGTCACCAATAAGAATGACCCTAAGTCCATCAACTCTCGTGTTTTCATTGGCAACCTGAATACAGCCATCGTCAAGAAAGTTGACATTGAAGCTATTTTCTCAAAGTATGGAAAAATTGTTGGCTGCTCAGTTCACAAAGGCTATGCATTTGTACAGTACATGAGTGAGCGCCACGCAAGAGCGGCAGTGGCTGGAGAAAACGCCAGGATCATTGCAGGCCAACCACTTGGTAAGTCCTGCTGACTGTGGCTTCACGTTAGAGTTCTACTCTCCAAGCACACTTGGACATAACGTTGTTGTTGAAAAGCCAGTACTACCACGGTATTTATTCCTTAACCAGTTAGAGCGCCCTTACATTTATAACTGATATTGTTTTCTTGTTCTCATATTATACTAATTATAAGTGTCTCATTTTCTCTACAAGTTATAAGTTTGAGATGAAGGTTGATTTGTAATACTTAGTACCACCACCAGGCTTAATAGGCAAGTGAAAGATATGCATCACATTTAACTTTGTTTGACTTGATTAATGTCTTATCTTCCAGGAAATACTATGTGAAGCAAAAGAATCATAATAATTAATTTTTATACTTATAGTACTTATTCTGAGAGGCTAATGTATTTCCCTCACTTATTGTTTTTATTTTGGGAGGAGAAGGGATAGAAAATAACAAAAAGAAGTAAATCCTGAGAACTGGAAAAGGAGTATAAACTACCCTTTCTTCTCTTGTCCATCGTGCCTTTTCAGTCATGTGCAGTAATCAGATTTATGTCTCATATCCAGAAAATAATATAACTCTTTCTTCAAAGAAAGGAGCATACAGTCTGAAGTAAAAAGAAAATTCTTAGGAGAAAATGTTTTGTAGTAAGTATGCAGATAAAAATAAAAAATTAGACAATCTTTTTTCTACTTAAGTAAAAAGTAGAATTAATACCTCAGTGATTCTCTAATTTATATCTCTTGTCATGTTCAGACTCTTGCATTAAACTGATTATACATTGCCTTCTTTTGGATATCCAACAAGCATGTTGGCTTCATATGCCTAGAGCACATAGCAGTACTCCTGATTTTTCACATCACAACTGTCTCCACCCTCACACTTCTCCACTGTAGTAAGTGGAAGCTTCATTTATCCAGTTTTCAAATGAAATCCTGAGTGTCAACCTTGATTCTTCTCTTCCCCTCACACTCCGAATATAATCCATCATCACGTTTCTCACCATTAGTATATCCCAAACCCAATCGACTTTTAAATCTATACCAATAGCCATCTTATACAGGCCACCATTATCTCAGGGGGACTCCTGAAATAACCCCTTAATTGGTCTGTCTCTTTCCACTCCTGCAAGAATACCCGTTTAAAAACATAAGTGAGATTATGCCATTAATTTCTCTTCCATCTCTAATACATTGACATTGCTCCCAGAATAAAGTTTCTATTCTCTGCCATGGCTATGATGCTACCACCTCTTCAACTCCTTCTCTCTGCCTTCTTGTACCACTTCAGTGTCACTGGCTGTCTTGATAGATATACCTCAGACATTCAAAAACTGTTCCTGCCTCAGAGGCTTTGGATTTACTGTTCCCTCTGCTCAGAAGACAGGTCTTTCTAATTATTTTTCCCTGTTTTATTGTATGCCATTCTCAAGTTCTACTTTCTCTGAAAGGGTTTTCTGACCGACTTATCTAAAATAAAATAGTCTTCTGACCTCTTACCTGCATTGTCTATTGGATTATTATACTTTTTATTTTTTTTCATGGCCCTCATGTATCTGGAATTACATTTTTTTGATATTTTGTGTCCATGCCGTGAGGCTTGCATGATCTCAGTACTCCTGCCTGGGACTGCAAACAGGCTAAGAAGTGAAAGCTCAGAATCCTAACCACTAGGCCACCAGGGAACTCCCTGCAATTACAGATTTTAATTTATGATGTTACTTCTAACATGTCCACCAATGTAAAGATGAAGGTGCATATAAAAGAAACAAGATAAAAATGCATAGACAAAGCAAGCTGAGTGTAAAGAATGTTGCATTAAAGGTATATAATTTAATTATAAAAATTTTGGGAGAAGGTGTGGAATTCAATATAGTGAGAATAAAATCTTAGGTATCAGTTTTGAGGGGATAAAAGAAGTTTTATGTAAGTGCTTGCAATAAAACCTCAGAATACCATTACCATATAGGAATATAGTTTTATTTATATTTCTCCAATTAACTTTTCTGTATTTTAAAGAAAAATAAAGCCTTCCAAAATATAGTGGTAAGTTTCTATATTTGTCCTTTGTTTTCAATGTCACCATTCTGCTCCTTTACCTTGATATTGGAATTTTTTGACCAATTATGCCTTACCTTCTAAATTGAAATCTCTACTTCAGGGCCACATCTGAGCCAAGTATCAGAGAAATAACCATTTATTACCTGTATCATGATTATTATAAAACTAGTACATATTTGTAGAAATGCATTTAATTACTAATTTAAAAAAAAAATTGCCAATATAAAGTCAGTTAAAAGCTAATCTCCCAGAGTCCCTTTTCCTACGTTGGAGAGGGGGCCATTTCCCCCCTCTACCCATCTTGAGTTCTTGTGAGTGGGCTAATAATAAAATCGACACAGCTCAGATTAACAGGAGAAAAAGAAACAAATTGTAATTCAGTCACATGGAGGTCTCACAGAATTGTGTGAGAAATGGCCAAAGCAGGCAGCTTCTATACATTTTAGACAGAAATAAATAAATAAAACAATAAATTTGAAAAGAATTGATGGGACAAAGAAACAGGCTTTGGGACTTAATTAGTAAGGAATTTAAACAAAGTTTGAGCTTGGATAGTAACATTAGTAAAGAAGTGAGAAGAGTTGCTTTCATACAGGTTTTTCTGCCTGAATTCCCTATCTCTGAAAATAAGGCTGTCCTTCTTCCCCCAGTTGTAGGGAGGGCACCTTTCACATGAGAGAGATTTATTTCCTGACTTTAGAGAGACAGAGAAGTGGTTCAGCGTCCCTCTTGCATCAACTGCACTTTATTTCAAAATAATCCATATGCCAATGAGGCATCCTCTGGGGCCACCTATCCTTGGTCCAAACACCCATCACCAGCCTTTATCAGAGAAAAATGCAGTGGCGAAGAGGCAATAGCCACACTAAACATTTAGCGCCTTACTTACCCAAGGGGGGAGAATGATGACGCCAAATCACTGTGCTTTGAGAGCCACAGAATTAAGCCATGCTTCTGATAAGAGGCCAGTTTTCCCTTTTCAGTCATTCTGGAATCCTGTCTCAGATGTGTCCTCCATTTAATCTCAGCACGTGACTAAATCAGTCTTAATCACCCTTTCTGCCTCAATCCAAGTAAAAGACTTCATTCCTTTACTGTAATTGAAATCTAGTTTCTCATTCCTTGTGTCTAATCAGAATGCCTTTTCATACAAAGTAGGTGTTTTATAGCTTCATAACTTTTGCTTTTCAGGATTCATGTTTCAGTATACCGACCTGGTCTTAAACCATATTGCTAGAGACTCAGGCAAAGGCTTGTCTTCCAGATGTTCCTTATAGGACAGCTGGTTCCTGAAGAAAATACTTTCCAGGAGGTATACCCACTTCTGGCTTTATATATTTTGTTTTTGGTGACAGGGGGATACTTAGGTGTAGGTCAAATCACTTGCTTCTTGAAATTTTAGACTCTCAATGAGATTGTTTATGATTTGCAGCTCCTACTAAACCTTATAAGCTCTTAATTTCAAGTGAATTGATTATGGATCAAATAATAGACCCCGTCACATAAAATTGATAATTAACTTCATGTACCTCAACCTATATAAATATTTTTCTTTTTATTTATAATGAGAAGAAAATTACTATTAAGGCATGCAGTGGGCTAGTACTTTTCCTATATTATCTTATCTCAGTGTGTATTCAAGTAACTTTAAGTAGAAACAATCTTCACATCACCGTGTGCTTAAATTTTTTATAATGCAATTTAGAAATTAAACTTCAGTAGTATCAGAAAAAAAAATTAAACATCTTAATGTGAGTTCTCATAGTTCTATGGAATTATAGGTATACCCTTAAACTGAGAATTGATTATGCATGTGATGAAACCTAGCTTTTATCAAGTGGAAAATATTAACAGCCATTTTGTGTCTGCAAGTAAGGAGACACTGAAATGTTTTAAGTTGTTGAAAATTTTTTATTGAAAGAATAATCCATTAGCAGTTTGATGGATTAATTAATGTGATATAAAGCTAGAAACAAGGACATGTGTTGGGAGACTACTAAAAGAGTCCAGGTTTCAAATTATAGAAATGAAGAGGGAAAAATTAGGAAAATGATGTAGAATCAATAAGACTTAATGGCTAGTTCTCAAAAATGGGTGAGCCAGAAAGAAAGAAGAATCAAGAATGATTCCCATATTTCTGGTTGAGTTCTCTGTTGAATTGCCTTGTGGATCACGAGGATGGTGGAGAATGATTTCCAAAGGAATAAAGATTTTTTCATAGGACAGTGAGTTCAGGATTGAATAGATGTATTGAGATTGATGTACTTCAGGATATCCAGGTGTATGTATCTCATAGAATCTTGCAAGTTCAAACTAAGAGGAGAGATTTAGACTAAAAGTAAAAAATGTGTGTCATCAACACAGTGTTAACACTATGGAGATGGATAAGCTCACCCTGGGGAAGTATATAGCATGAGAAGAGTGTTGGCTGAAGATGGATATGTGGAGAAATCTTTGAGTCCAAATAACTAGAAGAGTTATAATCAGCCTTCTGAAAATCTCCATCTGAACTGCTTTTGCACAGCTCTTTGCTCTCCCAATTCTAAATGGCAGTTACAGTGCCCTTCCTAAACTTCCTGTATTGATGACTGCTTTCTTAGCGATTGATCCTTATGTCAGTTCCATTATACTATCAGTACTAATGATTTCCAAACCTCCAAGGCCATGTGTACAAGTATTCTTATTTATTCTAATATTTAAAAATCTCATTTAGGAGAGCTTGAGCCTATTATCTTCAAAGCTGGAGTTTCTTTTCATGTCATTGTCTTCTATACTCAAAGTCATTTGCTCAGCTGAGTAGCAGAGAAAACTTCATCCAACTTGCCAAATTTCAGTGTCTGTCTTTGATAAAACCACTGACATAAATATCTTTCAACCAAGTGCAAGTCAGTCACTGCAGACCCAGTCAAGATGATTTCACTCACTTGACTACATTAGTATACCTGAACAGTTAAGAACCAGAACTCCATATACCTGTATTATAAAATATTCTGTATCTTCTGGTGAAAACATCTTTTAACCATGAAATTATCATCAAATTCTCATTTGAAATTTTAAGCAAGTATATATTTTACATTCTTCTCAAATTCACATAAAATGAGAAATTATTTTTTAAATTGCTGGATTCTACCAAAAAATTATAGTGCACAGAGTACTAAGGGAGCTCAGAAATTAGAGCTCAAAATATTGGAACTCTAATTTGAATTTTGAAAGTAGGTCACAGTCTAATGTTTTGATTAACTTTTCTCTCTTGGATTTTTTATTCATACTATGCTGACAACATTCCTAAAATTTATACCATAACTTATGAGAAGACACCTTGAATAAGTTCCATGGTCTAGCCATTTTACCAACATGATAATGAACCCAAGGACTATTTTATGGAATACATAGTTTGTTTGCTGAAGTCGTTTCCCTTAAAGGCTTATAGCACATAAACTAGTAATTAAGGTGATATGTTTCCCTTCTGATTAGACGCCTATATATGTGTTACTCCAGAATGATTAAACAAAAAACAAAGAAAAATATCTATTTCCTCAAACCACACTGAATGTCTCCATTCTTTTTTAAATCTGTGATCAAGTCATGCCCCAAACCTGACTGTGAATTTGACGTGTTTACTAGGGTGCCTTCTCCCCTCTCCTGTGCTACTTAAAGTTTATGCCTTTGTTTTCAGTTCACAGTTCACTCATTCAAACTTGTGTGGCACGTGGCATCGTGCCAGCTGTGACCACAGTCTGTGACATATTTCAGAATGATCCTCTCTTCTTTTCTCCATTGAGATCTCCTCTTATTCTCAGGGCACAGTTGACCTTCTGAAAAAATTTACCTGATAAATGCCCTTTATCCTTTGCTTGGAGAAGTGATATTTGAACACATTGCTGCTGCTGCTGCTGAGTCGCTTCAGTCGTGTCTGACTGTGTGACCCCATAGACGGCAGCCCACTAGGCTCCTCTGTCCCTGGCATTCTCCAGGCAAGAACACTGGAGTGGGTTGCCATTTCCTTCTCCAATGCATGAAAGTGAAAAGTGAAAGTGAAGTTGCTTAGTCGTGCCTGACTCTTAGGACCCCATGGACTGCAGCCCACTAGGCTCCTCCGCCCACGGGATTTTCCAGGCAAGAGTACTGGAGGGGTGCCATTGCCTTCTCCCTATTTGAACACATTAAAGGATTTTAAATAAATAAACTGGGTGGAGAGATGGATTTTGTGTACTGCTGCCTCCCTAGTACCCACAGCATACCTTGTGGGTATGATAAGGAAGAAATGTGGGAAAAATTTAATTTTCTTGGCGTATACATCTTCAGTTCTTCAACACATCTTTTGTGCTACAGTTGAAAAAGTGATGCCCTTTTTTTATCCCTGGTGTCCTGCCTTTGATATGTAATGAATGATTGCTGAACTGTGGAAAAGAACAATTAATTGCATTTCATCCACAGTACTTGGGGATTTTAGAAAATCAGAATCTAACTGTGAAGTTATTCTGAATATGTTTTGTAAAAAAACATAATTTTTATAATGCACAGCTCTTTACAAAAATGCATTCCAATTTGGTTATTTAACATAATTTAAATTTAAAAATTTAAAAGAGAATCCTCTTCTTAGTACTTCGTTGAAATTGAATTCTAGGTTTTGTTAATGTTAGAAATATTTATTATATTTTTAATCCAAATTTAGCCAGTGGAACTACTTTTTCTCAAACACGTTATGTGAGAGATGAAATAAACATTTGAAATGTCTAATACTGACAATTTTTATATGCGAGGTCACACATAAAGTGTCATCTTGTACCGAAATATCATGCAGAGGTTGGGACTAAGTCTAGATCAGTTCCAATTTGCACTGATTACAGTGGGCTTGATTACAGACAGCCTATAAATAAACATTTGTAATGTCTGTATTTTTAGATAATTTCACTCATGATGGTTGCAGGAGCACAATTTACGAACTTAGGAAGTCAGTTATTAATAGTAGGAGAAATCCAACACTAAAAAAATCATTTATCGGTCGAAACCATTTTGCTGTGACACCTGTATACAGGTTCCTGTTGTTGAGGTTCAAAGTCTAGCTTAAAAGAAAGAACATAAAATAGATAATTAGATTAATTTGCATTTACACTATAAATCTCCTGAAATTGCTTAAGGAATTCAAAGAAAGTGCATGAAAAAGGATTGCTAATTTTAAAGTAAATATGGTGAATAATTTTAATCCGGACCATGAGAGAAGTGATGGAAAATGAGTTGATAAGAAGAGATATTGGAGAACAATCCTGAATATGGACAAAGCAGTAAGGAAACAAATGCTGGTAATACACCAGTATTGCTCCATGCTGGTAATACTCCAGGCATGTCCTATGAGTAATGGCTTTCAAAAGTGCTTTTATTCTCAGCCACTATTTTGCATTCGGAGTGATCTTTTCAAAAGACAAATTTAACCATATCACCCTTTGATAAAAAATTATCTGTGGTTCCTCATTGTGCTCAGAAAAGAGACTGAAACCCTGCCTGTGGCCTTCAACTTTCCCTGAGATTTGTTTTCTGCCCATCTGTGGACTTACCACATTGCCCTCTCAGCCTCTCTCGGTGCTCCATCGAAGTCAGCTTGTTCTTTGAACAAGTCGTCTTCTCTCCGTCACCAGGACTTTTGCACACGCTGTCTGAGCTTGTGGAATATGCTTCCTTACCAAGCTCCCCGCCGTCCCACCTCACTTCTCCACTTTAGCACTCCCTTCAGTGGCTGTTTGTCCTTCAGATCTCAGGTCAAATGTTTAAAGAAACCTACTTTGATATCTCAAAACTACTGGCATCCCTTTCTAGTGCATATCTCTTTTCAGTTCTATTTTTATACTGACTATTTTGCGATTGGTGCCTGTTCCTTCTCCCCACAGGTCCGTTCCTTGAGAACATGGACGACGCATGTTTATATGCATCTTTCTGGCACCTTGGCGTGTGCTGACACTTTCATGATAAATGCTCCATGTGTTCTGGGCGAATGAATGAACATTTATAGGAACAGGTGGGTTTCACTACAGGCCCTTTTGTGCCCAGTTGCTTCAGTCGTGTCCAACTCTCTGGACCCCATGGACTGCAGCCCACCAGGCTCCTCTGTCCACAGGATTCTCCAGGCAAGAGTACTGAGTGTGCCTTCCTCCAGGGGATCTTCCTGACCCAGGGATCCAACCCACCTCTCCTGCACCTCCTGCACTGCAGGTGGATTCTTTACCACTGAGCCATTAGAGAAGTCCCAAAGGGCCTTTTACCCCCATTGAAAAGTGTAACAGAAAAAGAAAGACAGGGAAAGAAGGAGAAAGAGGAGGAAGAGAAGGCAGAGAAAGAAAAAGGGGCGGTTGCACGTTCCCAAGGAAGGAAGTAATTATAATGGGGTTGGTGTAAAGAGAAGGCTCTGTGGCCCCCTTGAGGGGGGATTCAGTCTCTCAAAGTCAGACGCCCAGAAACAGTGATGCAATGCATGCCAAGTGGCTTCAGCCATGTCCGACTCTTTGCGACTCTATGGACTGTAGCCTGCCAGGCTCCTCCGTGCGTGGGAGTCTCCAGCCAAGGATACCAGATTCTGTTGCCACGTCCTCCTCCAGGGCATCTTTTGGACCCAGGGGTCGAACCTGCATCTTATTTATGTCTCCTGCCTTGGCAGGCAGGTTCTTTACCACTAACGCCACCTGGGAAGCCCAAGCTATTCAATAGTCCTGACTTTATTTTTCTAAAAATAGCCCAGTCTTTAATAAGCATCAAATATCAACATATACATGTTTTGTCCAAATGTTGTAGTAAATGATATGTGGGTTTAGAGAGAGATTTCATTCATGGAATGCTTCCTTTCCAGTCCTTAAAATGGCACCCATTAGTAGCTTTTTTACTATCATTAGTGGCTCACGGAGAAGGCAATGGCACCCCACTCCAGTGCTCTTGCCTGGAAAATCCCATGGATGGAGGAGCCTGGTGGGCTGCAGTCCATGGGGTCCCTAAGAGTCAGACACGACTGAGCGACTTCACTTTCACTTTTCACTTTCACGCGTTGGAGAAGGAAATGGCACCCCACTCCAGTGTTCTTGCTGGAGAATCCCAGGGATGGGGGAGCCTGGTGGGCCGCTGTCTATGGGGTCGCACGGGGTCAGACACGACTGAAGCGACTTAGCAGCAGTAGCAGTGGCTAGGTATTGTCACAGTACCTCATCACTGTCAAAGCTTCGCCAGCACGGATTATCTTAGTTGATTCTCACAACAGTGCTGAGAGGGATGTAATATGAATAGTCATGTATATTCTGCTGGCTAGGAACTGAAGTTCAGAGAAAGAAACTTGCCTCTTAACACACAGATGCTGTCTGCTGCTGGATGTAAAACTCACATAATCTCATTCTAATTATTTTCACTATTTATTCTTTCTCCAAGAAAAGATTATTTATCTCTGCTTGGCTGTGCTGGGTCTTAGCTGCTGCGCGGGCTTCCTCTAGATGCAGAGAGCGAGAGCTGCCCTCTAGTCGGGCGCGTGTGCTCCTGATTGCGGAGGCTTCCTTGGTGAGGAGCTCAGCCTCAGGAGATGTGGTTCCTGGGCTCCAGAGCACAGGCTCAACCACTGTTGCACCTGGGCTTAGCTGCTCCACCACACCCGGGATCCTCCTGGACCAGGGTTCGAACCCACATCTCTTGCATAGGCAAGGAGATTCTTTACCACCGAGCCACCAGAGAAACCCCACTCTTCATTCCTGCCAGCAATTTTTTTTATCTGAATATATCATTAGAGCTACTGCACATTGTATCATCCAAACCAGGATGCTTCTGAGAGTGAGAAGGGATGCTATCAATGATTGTGCTATGATCCCAGGCTTACACCAGGCACCCTGAAGGCATGGTCTTTATTATCTATTGCACCTTTACTGAAAGTAGATTTGTCAATTAGCTTGTTATTTCTTATAGGACAGTTGTTGTACAGTATTTTAGTTAAAGTATAGTAGCCTCAGTGCCAGACAATCCCCAACATTTTAATAGTTAACACAGTAGAAATTTATTCCTTTCTCACATAAAATACAATCAATGTGCTAAGGAGGAGATGGGTGAGGATGAGAGCTCTGTCCCTCTTTAATACAGGGTCCAGGCTGTAGGCTGTTCTTACATTTTGTGGTTAGTGGATACTGTAAGGAAGATGAAACTTTTCTTTCTTCTCGTCAAGGTTCGCTAGAAGATCTAATTATTAAATTGATGTAAGAGAGAGTAACTGGAGAAAAACAAATTTGCTTTGTATGTACAGGAGCTTATCAGAAATACTAAACTCAAAGAAGTGACCAAAGCAGGCAGCTTTTATAGCTTTTAGACAAAGAAACAATAAATTTGTGAAGAGTTGACAAGGTGAAGTGGTTTGGCCTTGGGGTAGTGAATTATTTAAGAAGTAACGAAGTTTGTTTATACAGTCTTCACAGCCTCAAAATTCCTGATCTCTGGTAGTAAGGATGTCTCTCTAACTCGTGGTGCAGAGAGAGTGAGTACCTTTTCCATGAGAGTTTTATTTATTGATTTCAGGGGGACAAAAAAGGGTCAGAGTGTCCTTCTTGCATTGGCTGTCTCTCAAGTAACTCTGGGAGAAGGCAATGGCACCCCACTCCAGTACTTTTGCCTGGAAAATCCCATGGATGGAGGAGCCTGGTGGGCTGCAGTCCGTGGGGTCGCTAAGAGTCGGACACGACTAAGCGACTTCACTTTCACTTTTCACTTTCATGCATTGGAGGAGGAAATGGCAACCCACTCCAGTGTTCTTGCCTGGAGAATCCCAGGGACGGGGAGCCTGGTGGGCTGCCGTCTATGGGGTCGCACAGAGTCAGACACGACTGAAGTGACTTAGCAGCAGCAGCAGCAAGTAACTCTAATTCTAAATAATATAATAATAAATATGCCAAAGTGGAATATTTTGGCATCTCCTGATCCCCATAACTACCATGGATCCAGAAAGATGTCAAACCAGGGACGAGTGGGAAAAGAGGGCGGTGCCCTGGCAGCTTTGCATTTCACTCCCCTAAATAGTGCTCATCTGACTGCTCCTGTCTCATTGCCCGCACCTGATGCTAGGGGCTCCCCAGGCAGCGCTCGTGGTGAAGAACCTGCCTGCCGTGCAAGAGATGTAAGAGATGCAGGTTCCATCCCTGGGTCGGGACGATCCCCTGGAGGAGGGCATGGCAACCCACTCGAGTGCTCCTGCTGGAGAATCCCATGGACAAGGAGCCTGGTGGGCTACAGTCCATCGCATCTCCAAGAGTTGGACACGACTGAAGCAGCTTAGCAGGCGTGCAGCTTGACGCACACGGGCTGCCACTCCCCCCAACAACCAGCAAAGCTTTAGTGGGCAGATGCTTTGCCGCATCTGGTAAAGTAACTTGAAGCAGGTATTCATTCAGAATCCATTTCCTAATCTGTAAAGTGGAAATAATAGTGTTCAGTCCAGTGTGTAATACAGAACTCATATATTTGTGAAGGGCTTAGAACCTTACTTGCATATGGTACAAACCTTGTGATAAAAATGTGTACATGGTGATTTCAGCCTCTGAAATCATTCTAGTGCTGTGAAAAATCCTCCCTATTCTGTTTTTGTTTGTTTGTGGGTTTTTTTATTTATTTATTTTTTTTGCTGCATCATTCTGGGCAGATTTTGAATAGATGGTATAGACTGTCCATAAGAGTAGAGTCAGTAACTGCTGAGAATAAGAAATTAATTCAGGTGATTGCAAGTGTGATGAGAGATGACTCTATAAAAGCAGATACTTAGAATCATAATTGGAAGGATGGGTGGATATGGAGAGGTAATTCTCCATGGCTGAAGCATTATATCTGGAGTCCTAATTCAGGCAGAGGTGAATAAAGGCCTGTGGGTGAAGAATAGTCTCATAAGACTAAAGAGAGATTAGATTGATGCCAGGCTGTACAGGATCTTGCAAGATATATTATTGAATCTAATTATATAGAAATATTTATGAGATTGTATTCACTCTAATGAAGATTGGCTTCAAAAGAATATCTTATATTTGTTAACTATCATTTAAGTTGCTGTTACATTTTAGTTATGTAATATATTATTTAATATGCATATTATTTCCTTGTACTGTTGAAATATTCATTCACTTCTTCCTTCATTTGTGAAAGAATTATTAATGGTCTGTACCAGCCAGGACATCAGCTAGGGTGAGGTCTGCTGGAAATGAAGATTACGCTCAGATTTAGTGCCACTGTACATGCTATTTACTGAGGATTTCATTTTTATTCTTTGTTGTTATGGTTATCTGTCATTAAGTAACATGGTGTCTGCACTTTGAAATCTCTGGTGGACTGTATATGGCCATAGACATCTTTAGAGCAATATTTCCTAACCTTGGTACTGTTTAAGTTTGGGGTCCTTGTTTCGAGGGCTTGCTCTGTGCACCGTAGACTGTTTAGAAGCAGCCCTGACTTCTACCTACTGACACTAGCAGTACCCACTCCCAGTGGTGATCATGAAAAAGTCCTCTGAGGGGCAGAACCACTGCTGCTTACAGTCAGTGATGCTAAGCTGCTGCTAAGTCGCTCAGTCGAGCCCGGCTCTTAGCGACCCCGTGGACTGCAGCCCAGCAGGCTCCTCCATCCATGGGATTCTCCAGGCAAGAGGACTGGAGTGGGGTGCCATTGCCTTCTCCAATGCATGAAAGGGAAAAGTGAAAGTGAAGTCGCTCAGTCATGCCCGGCTCTTAGCGACCCCGTGGACTGCAGCCCAGCAGGCTCCTCCGTCCGTGGGATTCTCCGGGCAAGAGGACTGGAGTGGGTGCCATTGCCTTTCTAGCGCTCTTTTAAAGCAATCATAGCAAAAGAAACTCCATTCATTTAGAAAAGTTTTAATGGTTTCAAATAAGATAACCTATGTGAAAACACATGGTGCTTGCCATTATTTTAGCAATAACATCATTTATAATATTGACACATCTTTTCTGTTTGTCCAGAAAAAGAACACTCAGTAGGTGCATTTCAGAGAAACTATTATAGGGTGTTTATGGCCATAGCTTACCACTTGTATCGCCAGTTTGTTTTAATCCTTAAAAACACGAAGACCAGAAACAAATTAATCCATCTGTACAGTTGACAGGTTCATATGTTTATTGATTTAAACAGTTTTAAAAGCTCTCTTTCTCTTCGCATCTTTAGTATAGTACCTTGCAGAGATGTGATTTCTTTCATTCAATCTTTCCATTCAAGCATTTCGGATCACCACTAGAAATTGTGACGAACAAGCCTTATAAAAGTGGCAAGTGAAAAATATTGAGTGTTGAGACTGCTCAGTTGCTCAAATATATGTGATTCAATGGTAGCTCTAAAAGCTTGTTAAGCAAAGAGATTAGAAGTGCAGCATCCCTAGGTGGTGCTTTCTCTAACAAATACATCGGCTCTCCCACTGCGTCTGCCCTCCTCCATTTTGGTGAGAGTTATTCTCCTTCCTGTGCCTTCAGCTACAAATCAGATGTGATGTCCGAACATACAGTGAGGACAGACAGTCAGATAACCTCAGCCAAAATGATGAGTGCTGATGATTATTTTGGATAAGCTAGACCGTTGCAGAATGCCTTGAGACATGCACAATCCTTGTAGGGGCTTCTAAGTCATGAAAATCTTGTAGAAAACTTCCAGAGTACTGCTGGTAATAAGGAGCCTTTTTTAGTAAGGCATCATTATATAAACCTATTGCAATTTTTACTGATAAGAAATTAGTTTTTGCCTGCCTCAGTATCTAAAGAGTGTATTATTAACAGACATTATCAACTTGATAGTTTTACAGAGTTTTTATTTCCCAAGATATAAATTATATGCTAATCTTTCAGTTAATTTGAACATTAGCTGCAATAAGAATATGAACATTGAATTATTAGTGAATCTTTGAACCTACTTACCTCTCCACCGTTCTTTCTCCCCTGATGTCCAATACATCTCTATATTTTAAGCAACCAATTTTCCAACAATTTTATATTATCCAGATATACAAAATGGTCGCCAGTTACAAAATGTTGTATTTAGATGACCATTATATTTGTTTTCAAAATTTTATTCACAATTCGGTGAAGGCTCTTGAATGTTATGCACAAGTGAAATACTTATTGGGTGGTATTCAATATGTCACTTTTATCTTTTCTGTAATTGACAGAAATGTGCTACTATTTTACAATAGTAGGATTTAGTAAGAACATTATCAACTCTACATTATCTGCACTCACCGAAATTCTCAAAGAAATTCAGGATTCGCTTTGTTACATTTAAAAACCTTATCTTTCCAACATTTGTCATGGATTCTAGATTGTTACTTTAATTAACTCCATTTTACAAACAGCAAATCTTATAGCATGCTAAATGTTATAGAGAGCATCGTTTCATGAAGACAGAAGTCTTAGAATTTCTTTCTAGTATTTTTCAAGACTATTGTAGGTTATTCTTAATTCTATCTGAACTATACATATGACATCTGGTAATTGTTTAAGAAGTCTTCCTCCTCTTCCTCCTTCCATCTTCATCTTCATCATTCACTGTTCTCAGATAATAACTATTAAAAACAATACTCTGTAGACTGCAGCACAAAAGACTTTTCAGGTTTTCAGTAAACAGAACTACAATATTTCATGCTCTCTAAACAAATGCTAATTAGCAAAATCCCAGAATAAATTGAATTGCAGAGTTAACGATGTCAGCCCGGGAGACACATGCCCCCACATATGGCAGAAAGCCTGGGGGCTTTTCTTTATATTTCCTTTTTGCTTTGACTGCGCTGTGTCTCATTGCTGCACACAGCGGGCTACTCTAGTTGGCGCGCGAGGCCTTCTCATTGCGGTGGCTTCTCTTGCAAAGCACGGGCTCTCGAGCACGTAGGCCTGAAGAGCCACAGCACGTGGGCTCAGTGGTTTCAGCTCACGGGCTCCAGAGCGCAGGCTCAGGAGCTGTGGTGCACAGGTCTGGCTGCCCAGCAGCACGTGGAACCTTCGAGAACCCGGGATCAAACCCATGTCCCCTGCGCTGGCAGGCAGACTCTTAACCACTGGATCACTTCTTTATCTTTTCCACTTCTAAAATTGTGTATTTGACTCAATCACTAAACCTAGATTAGTTAAAGCAGTGCTAGATACTGTTCCTGAGCAATTTTTCATTTAATATTCTTACAGTTGCTGCTGCTGCTAAGTCGCTTCAGTCGTGTCCGACTCTGTGCGACCCATAGACGGCAGCCCACCAGGCTCCCCCGTCCCTGGGATTCTCCAGGCAAGAACACTGGAGTGGGTTGCCATTTCCTTCTCCAATGGATGAAAGTGGAAAGTGAAAGTGAAGTCACTCAGTCGTGTCCGACTCTTAGTGACTCCATGGACTGCAGCCCACCAGGCTCCTCCATCCATGGGATTTTCCAGGCAAGAGTACTGGAGTGGGGTGCCATTGCCGTCTCCAAAGCAACAGTTAGAAAGACCTTATTTGCTCTAACGTGTTCAAATTTCTTCCCTAGAACAAACCTAGACACACTAATAGATAAAATAAAATACCTTGTTATCCTTTAATCTTAACAAAATGTCTGAAAGTCACTTGGGAATTCATCTCAAAGTACAGTTCTAATAAAAGCATTTATTCTTTCCCCAGGATTTGTATAATTGTTAGAGTCTAGTCAGCCCATATGAAGCACGAAAGGAACATGGAAACAGAAACACAATGCCACACCCAAATAAAGTGAAGTAACATAAAGTAACATATAACATAAAATAATGCCCTCAGAAAGTAAAGTAGACTGCCCTTAGAAAATATACTGTGTAGTAAAATATGTACATATCAAATAGTCTGCAAAAGAAGATGGCAAATACAAGATAAAGCTTGTCATATGCATATCAAGTACCATAAAAGTTAAGTGTTATAAGTTAATTGGGGCCACTGTGGAGTAAAATATACAGGTGTGACATAGACACAATAGAAGGTAGAAACTATAACAGTAAATCATACTGTAATGCACGTGAAGTATTACGGGAAGTTTTTGAAAGGATTGCAATATTTTGAAACTGTTGGAGAAGGTCTTTGGGGAAATGTAGATTTCAATTTAAATAGCTGAGAAATATCTAAAATAGGTACTAAATATTAGAGCATTAACTCTTGAAAAAGTATAGATACTGCAATTCTGAATTTAAATGAATTGAAATTAAAACACAGAAATTGAAATTAATCTTTCCGTTGTTTGTGAAGGATAGTGATTAAGAGCACAGGTTCTGGCTTCAGGCCTCCTGGGTTGGAATTCTAGCTTTCCACAGACCAGTTGGATAATTTGGGGCAAGTTACTAAAGGTCTTAGTATTGGTTCCTTGTCTGTAAAATAGAGATAATCTTAAGAAAGTCCACCTCACTGATTTGTTTTCAAAATTAATGCTTCCATAGGCAATGGCACCGCACTCCAGTCCTCTTGCCTGGAAAATCCCATGGACGGAGGAGCCTGGTAGGCTGTGGTCCACGGGGCCGCTGAGGGTTGGACACGACTGAGTGACTTCACTTTCACTTCTCACTTGCATGCATTGGAGAAGGAAATGGCAACCCACTCCAGAGTTCTCACCTGGAGAATCCCAGGGACAGGGGAGCCTGGTGGGCTGCCTTATATGGGGTCGCATAGAGTTGGTCACGACTGAAACGACTTAGCAGCAGCAGCATACGTAAAATGTTTAAAATATCACCCAGGATACACAAAGTGCTGTAAAAAACAAAGGAAAGTGAAAGACTAGACATCCTATTAGGCTTCCCTGGTGAGGCCCAGGCTCGATCTCTGGGCCCGGAAGACCCCTGGAGAAGGGAGTGGTTGCCCAGGCCAGCATTCTTGCTTGTATATTGTGCCTGCTCTTTTTGTTCTGTCCAAGAAACGTCTGTTCACTCAACTCTCATGAATGCATTCTCCAGGTTTCCTTCCAAGGAGACTTTTAAATTTTACCATTTATATTTAGGCCTTATCACTGTACATTTGGAATTGAATTTTTTTTTTTTTATGTTGCCTGTCAGTGAAGAAATTCCATGGACAGAGGAGCCTGGTGGACTGCAGTCCAAGGGGTCACAAAGAGTCAGACACGACTGAGTGACTAACACTTTCACTTTCAGACGTCTGATTAAGTCCTATCGTTTAATGATTTTGAACCCCTCCTAACACTGAATTTAGAAGGTTGGAGCCCAGGTCTTTAATTTGAGCTTTCTGGAGGCGTTGAGCCTATTCACGAACTTACATGCCTGCGTTCTTAGTCATGTATGAGCAGAGCATGGGCTCTGAGTCCCCCAGAAGGACTCATGTTCATTACGGCTCCTGCTGTTTTTGTTCTGTCCAAGAAGTGTCTGTTTACTCAACTCTCGTGAATGCATTCTCCACGTTTCCTTCCGAGGAGTTTTACCATTTACATTTAGACCTTATCACTGTACGTTTGGAATTGAATTTTTTTTTACGTTGCCTGTCAGTGAACATATTCACTTATTTATTCCCAAATATTCAGCTAATTACATTTCTGAAGACTTTATTCTTTCCATACTGCCCTGAAATGTCAATCTGAATATAGAACAAATATGTAAATACTTGTATATAATATAGAGTATATTATATATGTAATTGGAGAAGGCAATGGCACCCCACTCCAGTACTCTTGCCTGGAAAATCCCATGGACGGAGGAGCCTGGTGGGCTGCAGTCCATGGGGTCGCTAAGAGTCAGGCACAACTGAGCGACTTCACTTTCACTTTTCACTTTCATGCATTGGAGGAGGAAATGGCAACCCACTCCAGTGTTCTTGCCTGGAGAATCCCAGGGACGGCAGAGCCTGGTGGGCTGCCGTCTATGGGGTCGCACAGGGTCGGACACGACTGAAGCGACTTAGCGCCAGCAGCAGCGTATATGTAATCAGACATAGAATTGTATTTAGTATCACTGTATGTATAGAGTTACGTTTGTTCTATAGATACTGCACTGTAAATAGCATTGGTATTAATGTAAATGTCATCCTTTTAGATATTCCATCTCCTAATTGTTCATTAGGAGTTAGTCACTCAGTAGTGACCCCATGGACTGTAGCCTCCCAGGCTCCTCTGTCCATGGGATTATCCTGGCAAGAATACTGGAGTGGGTTGCCATTCCCTTCTCCAGGGGATCTCCCACCCAGGGATGAAGCTGAGGCTCCTGCATCGCAGGTGGATTCTTTACTGTTTGAGCCACCAGGAAAGTTCATCACTGGCACACATATTGATATATTCACATGTCTTCTGAATTCACTTACCTTGTGGTCAGAAAAGGTACTTAACATGATTTCAGTCTGGTCAAATTTATTGAGACTTGTTTTGTAGTCTGGCCTGTGATCTTCCTTGGAGAATGTTTCATATAAATTCAAATGGGATATCTGTTCTTCCTTTTTGGATGGAATGTTCTTTATACATTTGGTAAGTTCATCTGAACTAATGCTCTGTTCGAGGCCAGTGTCTCCATGTTGATTTCCTGTCTGGATGATCTGTTGATTGATGTAAGCAGGGTGTTCAAGTTCCCTACTACTATTGTAACTCTGTTAATTTCTCCTTTTACATTTGTTAACGTTGGCTTTCTGTATTAAGTGCTCCTATGTTGGGTGCATATATATTTGCAAGTGTTGTGTTTTCTTGTGGAATTGTTCCCTTTAACATTGTGTAATGTTCTTTATCTCTTGTTACAGTCTTTGTTGTAAAATCTAATTTGTCTGATATAAGTACTGCTTCTAAAACCTTTTTTTTGTTTCCACTTACATGGAATATCTTTTTCCATCAGTTCACTTTCAGCCTGTGCCTGTCTTTAGATCTAAAATGAGTCTCTCGTATGCAGGTTATACATGGGTCTTACTTTTTTATTCAAGCAGCCACCCTATGTCCTTTATTTGAGCCTCTTTTCTACTTACATTTAAAGTAATTATTGATACATATATCCTTATTGCCATCTTGTTAATTGTTCTCATTTGTAGTTGTTCTCTTTTGCTCACTTCCTCTGTAGTAACTGTCTTTTGTATTATATTTGGATTTATTTCTCTGTATTTTTTGTGTATCTATCATAGATTTTCAGTTGTGGTTACTTTGAAGTTTGTATATAATGAGTTACATATATCTGTCTATTTTAAGTTGATTATCTCTTAATTTTAAATGCATATAAGTTCAGTTCAGTCGCTCAGTCGTGTCTGACTCTTCAGGACCCCATGAATCGCAGCACGCCAGGCCTCCCTGTCCATCACCAACTCCCGGAGTTCACTCAGACGCACATCCATTGAATCAGTGATGCATCCAGCCATCTCATCCTCTGTCGTCCCCTTCTCCTCCTGCCCCCAATCCCTCCCAGCATCAGAGTCTTTTCCAATGAGTCAACTCTTCACATAGGTGGCCAAAGTACTGGAGTTTCAGCTTTAGCATCATTCCTTCCAAAGAAATCCCAGGGCTGATCTCCTTTAGGATGGACTGGCTGGATCTCCTTGCAGTCCAAGGGACTCTCAAGAGTCTTCTCCAACACCACAGTTCAAAAGCATCAGTTTTTCGGCGCTCAGCCTTCTTCACAGTCTGACTCTCACATCCATACATGACCACAGGAAAAACCATAGCCGTGACTAGACGGAAAAGTCCTAAATGTTTGCTTTTCCTACAGTGTTTCATATTTTCTATATTTTTATCTTGTGTCTCCTTTAACTGCTTATTTTAGTTGTAGATGATTTGCTCCTTTTGGCTTTTACCTTTATTACTAGGTATACATATGGCTGAACCAGTAGCTTTACTATTTGCCTCTACTGGTGAGATTTTTTTTTTCTTTTTTTAAATTTCTAGTTGTAGCTGTTTCTTTTCTGCTTAAAGGTGTCCCTTTAATGTTCCCTGTAATGCCAATTTAATGTTAATAATTTTTTTTTTAGCTTTTACGTGTCTGTAAAATTCATTATTTCTCCTTCAATTCTTGTTTTTCTTTCTTTCTTTCAATTCTGAATGATAACTTCACCATGTAGATTATTCTTGTTTGTCATTTTTGTGTGTTTGCTTTCTCATTTTTCATTTTGGCACCCTTTAATATATTGTATAACCCCTTTCTTGCCTGCAAAGTTTCTGTGGAGAAGTCTGCTAATAGCCTTAGGGAGTTCTCTTCTATGCAAATAGTTGCTTTCTCTTACTGCTTTTAAGAATCTCTATCTTTCTTTTTCGCCATTTTAATTATAATGTATATTGGTGTGAACCCAGGGATTCATCTTTTTTGTGACTTTGTCTTTCTTTGACCTGTGTGTTTCTGTTCGTGTGTGTGTATGTGTGTGTGAGGGGGGGTTTTAATGTGCCTGTGTACTGAATTTCATCAGACTTTATTTTACCATCTGTGGAGATGATCAACCATCCTTGCATTACTGGAATTAGCCTCACTTGACCAGAGTGTGTTTGTTACTGTGCTACTATATTCTGTTAGATACATTTTAGAATTTAGGATTTTACCTTGATTTTTAAAGTGAATTTGATTGGTTTATTTTTTGAAGAAATTTTTGTCCGATTTTGACAATAATATTATAGTCTCTTCATTATATGAGTTAGTTTGGAAGTTTTCCTTCTTTTTCTGTGCCAGGTGTATGTTAAGTAGGTTTGCGGTTATCTGATCATTTAAAGATTTGGTAGAATACTCCTGGATAACTATCTGTGTTTAGGTGCTTAAATTACCTTGTTTATATCTTCAATAATATTTGTGATATCTTACCTCTCCCCACACATTTAATTTTCATTATGATGGTTCTCTATTTTGTTGAACTTTAAAAAAAATACTTCCAATAAATAATCAATTTATTATTTTATGTGTTCTGTTTTCATCTTCAATATGCTTAATAATTTTTCTTTTCTAGACTTCTGAATGTGCCGCTTTTATTATTGATGTTGATTTTGTAATTGATATTGATTATTAGCGTTACTTGTGGCATTTGATATCTTATGCTTTCATTCTTATTTTTTTAATTCTGTAATTTTATTTTTATCTACATTTTGATCCCAGTTACTTAATAGCATTTTTCTTTTACCTCTAAGAATACTATTTTTTAAAATTCGTTTCTTGCCTTACTGAGATTTTCTTTATAGTCTAAGATGGAGCCACGCTTTGGTGAATATTCATGTGAGGATTCCATATTAACTTCAAGAAGTGAAGTCTCTAGTATTATTTTTTATAATTTAATATACTGCAATAACAACTATCTTACTGATTGTGTTGTGTATTTTAAATGCTCACCACAAATACTTAATGGTTTTGTCTTAAGCCTGATTTAAGCAGATTCCTCAGGAAGGCTCATGAAAATAATAGTCCCTGAGTTTTTGCATTTTTCCTCAAAGTTCTAGTCTTTATTTTTGAAAGTCAATTTGAATTGATATGGAATCCATGTCTTACTTTTGCTTTACTTGATTCTTTTTTTTTTTAATTGTAGTATAGTTGATTTACAATATTTTGATAGATACAAACAAATCACTTGTGATTCATGCGTGTGTGTTCTCTTTGGGATTCTTTCTCATTATAGGTTATTAAATATAATTCCCTGAGCTCTACAGTAAATCATCACTGCTTATCTATTTTATTCATGTAGTGTGTATCTGTTGCTTCCCTTGATTCTTAAATACATTTCTGGATGATTTTCCGCTATAAAGCTTTGCTGTAGGGCTATGATAACTGATTTTCTTGCCATTATAAGTGACTTGATATTTTTGAAGGAATTTTAAAACTGTGGATTAAGGATTTTTAAAGTATGTTTTGAAAGACACTTTGTTTAGACTGTTCGTGTTGGCTATTTTCGTCAATATTCTCAGGCATGCAATGTGTTCTTTTAGTATATATTTTAAAGTTTGATTTTAGGAAAGCATTCTTTAATTATAATTTATAGTTGTTACCTCATTTGAGGTTTTTTGCTGTCTTCTATATAACTTTTCTCAAACTCTTTTTCTCTTTTTTCTTCACTTAATTTTTATTTTTAAAATTTGCCTCCTTTCTGTCCCTATTTCTCCTAAGACATCTGACGTGTTCATTTGTTCAATGTGTTAGATGTTCTTTGAGAAAATATTTTTCTATTATTTCCAGAACTTCCAGGTTCTGTTATGTATTTACAAATATCTTCCATTCAATTTTTTTTTTTTTTTTGGCTACACCACAGAATATGCAGGGTGTTAGTTAAGGAATAGCCTGTGCCCCCTGCGGTGGAAGCACAGAGTCTTAACCACTGGACCACCAGGGAAGAAGTCCCCTCCACTCACTTTATTTCAGAGATTTTCTTATTTTAATTAGTGTAGTTGATTTGTAAGCTTCTACACTTTCTTTAAATTTTTAAACTAATTTAAAAATCATAAGGTATAATTTTGTTCTTTTCATGCATTTCTGGTGTACTTTTATTGCTTATATGAGTATTTTTTATCTTCCTTACTTTATTTTCTCTTAAAACTTATTTTGATACTTGTGTATCAGTTGTATTTGCTTACAATTTTAAAATTAAATTCATTATCTAATGTTTTCAGAAGAGAGGTCAGAATAGGTTCTGTAGTTTCACAACTTTAAAATTCATACCTTGTTTTCACACGTGACTTTAAAATATGTCATCTTACAACTTGAGATCTCTTTCCTGGGTTCCTTTATTCAGTTTTACCTGGAGTTTTAATTTTCTTCATTTTCCCCTTTTGCAGCCTTTCTGTTAAATTTAGAATATTTTTGTTCAGTTTTGGGGAGAGATTTTACTTGGAATAGCGTTGCTAGTTGTTGGTTAAGAGTTTAAAGGTCAAAGCTTCTCTGGAACAAAAAGACCCCTCTTTTCAACAAATTGTATCATAGAAGCCGCCTTAAGGTTTTGCCTGCTGTTTCCATACAGCCTATTACGTTTGCAGGGAGTAACTGCTGGTATGCTGGACCAGTTATTTTCACTCCTCTTTCTCCCACACGGATACAGTGATTGCATTTAGGTCTTTTCACAGGTGATAATTTTCTTCCATGCACTTTCTAACCCTTGGAGGTTCGTGGGCATACTTTTGTCAGGATCAGCTGAGCTGGGGAAAGCCGAGCTGCCAGATATCAGAGTAGCTGATTAAAACAAGAAGCCAAAGTGAAAATAATGGCCAAGCCTTTCATCATTTACTGTGATGAAAGGTTATAAGGAAGATGTTAAACTGAGGAAAGGGCCAAATCCTCCCTGTTTGCTTTTTCCCCAAGGGTTGCCACACTGGTTGAGGGTCAGGTAGATGGGAAGAGATACGGGGTCATCTCTGTCTTCTCATTGCTGAAGGAGACGTGAACATATGGATCCTGCCGTTTTATGAATGTGACGCTTAAAGGGAAGAGCAACGAGCAGGGCTTGGTGTGGAAAAGTCCTGAGTATTGAGTCAGAGTGGGAAAGAGCGACTTCAGGGTTTCCTGCCTCCCGCAGCTAGTAGGTCTTGGCAGAGACTCCGAGGAAAATATCTTGGAAAGGCTCCACACGAAGAGTTTAGAACAGAGGTCCCTGGGCTAGTAATGCAGAAGAGTGTGGCTTGGGGGGGGGGCACCCTAGGTGCTCAACAGCTCTGCAGCTCCGCTCAGAGACCGCCGTGCACTGGCTCTGCAGCACTCCTGGTGCGGGGAGTGCAGCTTTCCTCCATGAGGCCTGCCGGGTCAAGCCTTGCCATTGCATATGCTGAGACCTGAAAAACCAAGAACATTCCTAGCTGGGAGCTGAACTTTTCAGCCTCCTCACTGATATTTGTTGCATATGTCATATTTGGATTGGTACCGCAACCATCTGAGTTGCTGTGTTAGAATCCACGCTCCCAGCACCACCTGTCCCTAGTAATCTACACGGAGAAGGTTGCTTTCACGAGTTATAAAAACTGGGTTGGCAGTTATTTTGTTTCATCTCTTTAAAGAGTCCAGAGAAGTACTAGGGGAAATAACAGAGATATTTTCTAAAAATTGAACAGCCTTGATAAACACAGCAATTAAAGTTTAATCAAAATACGTGAACAAAATTATTTGCTTTATGTTTCTTCCATGATATTCAGAGTGTATTTAGACTTCAAATTGTATTATGGCATTCCTTGCTTAACCACTTAGTCACTGAGTGAATTGAAAATCTGCCCATGGAGATTTAGTTAAAATAATGCTTATTCATTTCTAAAAAGATATACTTTTTATTATACAGCTTTCTACCTTAGTTTGCCAAAGCAAAAGGAGGTTTATATTATAGCAAAAATATTGTAGCCCTTCAGAAACTCATAAGATAGTCTCATTATTTCAGAATATAAAAGCTATAAATGGAATTTCTACAAATGCTATATTCTGAAAATTTCTCTACTATTGAAAATAAAGATTTACAATAAAAAAAATAGACTTTCCAAATGTCTTAGTGAATTTTAAAAACTGTTTACTAGCTAAAAATATCATAAGAAACATAGAAACAAATTATTTTTCAAGTTAAGAAAATAATTACTCCATGGCAATTGAATCTTTGTTCTATAACTATTACTCATGTTATAAATATAACCTAACATTAAAAAACATCAAGGAAAATTAAGTACAAGAAGAATTTTCAAAGCTATAGACATTTAGATGCAAACCCAGGAGGCATTAACAAGAGAACATAGCAAATCTTCTAGTTTTAAAGTTAAATTTACTGTATTTGTTATAATTTCCTGGGTTCTTTTTTATTCAAATTTAGATATATTCTAGATAAACTCTAGGGCAAACATACAAATGGTCCACAAAATTGGCCTGTTTAAATAATTATACCAGAAACATCAAGCGTTTTTCACAATATAACTTTTTATATTTTCAGTAAACAAGCTTTTTAAAAAACGGTTTGTTGATGAGCATTTTGCTTCTGGTTTGAAAATGAGAGTAATATATGACACAGCTCATACCTCAGAATCTTTCGAGTCCAGATCTACCTATAGTTCATAGAATGAACAGATTATTTTATATATACTTTCTAGGTGAACGTGGTGTGAGAAGAAAGGAAGTTGTGATAGGAGTAATTAGGTAAAGCTTTCTTTTCTACAAGGTGACTTTTCGGTTGAAACGTTGTCATTAATGACTTGGTAGAGATGTAGGTAACCACATTCCTGTTAAGAGGAGTAACTTTACAAAAAGCTGTAAGGAAAGAAAATTCTTAAGCGGATGGTATGCTGAGGTACGTAAAGGCAGTGACTGCCTACATTGGAGAGCAAGGAAAAATAATTACAAAAGATAAGTACTTTTGGGGACAGAGGTCCACATTAAGTTGTTCAGGGTTGTATCCCCACTTCCTAGGCTAGTGAATGGTGCTGAATAAATATTTGTGGAAATAGATCCCTGTCATTTCTTACATGGTAGGACCAAAATAGTAACTAAAAGAAGGGGATTCATTTAATCATTCATCCTCAACTCTGCTTTGAATGCCTACCGCAAAGGGAATAAAACATTGCCCTGGTTCTACAGATCTTCACATTTTCCTGGAGGCTACAGAATGACAGGAATATATATATATATATAATTTCAGTACATTTTGATAAGTTCAAAAGTATTGTGATGAATAAAGTAGGAGTAACTCTGTCAGAAACTTTTAGGGGAGGAAATTTCATGACTTGGTTATCAGATATGGAAAATGAAAAAAAAAGAGAGAAAACAAATTTGAAAATAACTCCAAAGTTGTGGTGAACTTGGAGCAATGTGGTTTCAGAAAAGTTGTGTGAAAGTAATAATAAGACAGCTATACTTCCAATTAAATTTAGGACATATATAGGTGTTTGTTTTATCCGTCATGTGAATTTTAGTGAGATGTGTATTTGCTTGGGAAAATGGGGATATAGCGATGGTAACTGTCACAGTGGGGTCATTGTTGTGTGTCTGTCTGCCTATATGGTCTCATCCATATACACGTCTTGTTCTTACGGGATAAAGCAAATTAGCCCAACTTTCTGATGAGAAGAATCGTACTTATAAGCAAAAACAAACAATCCTGTTCAGATTATGTGCGGTCCTTCCCTGATATAGCCGGGTTTATAATCATGCTGTTGTTTGAAACTGGTGCTGTGATTTTGGATCTTTGTTTTGACTTTGGCTTCCTGATGAGACCCACTTTGTTCTTCATATTCCAACTGCCGATGTCTCGATATAGCTTCGTGGAGCGGAGCGCTCGTATTAATTCTATCCAATTTACCAGCCTTGCATTTAAAATACTTCCATCAAATCATTACATATAAGAAGTAACTGTTGAAATAAAGTTATTATATTTAAAGAGTCTTCGACATGAAACAGAATGATAACAGAGAGGCAGCTATTCAATAAAGGAGTTTAAGATGCTGGACTGAAAGTCAAAAGGCATTAGAGAGGAAAAAGTCCACATGCAGACATAGACAGACACGCACACATACAGAGACTCACACAGACACACGTAAATGATCTGTATGAGGAAGAAAGCAATCTTATGCTATCATTCAAAATAATTACATGTCAAAATCTGCATATTTTGAACCATTTCACATTCATATACAGTGAATACACAATCAAATCAAAATTTGCTAAGGAAACAACCCCACTCCTTGTTCCCAAGCATGGAGGCGAGGCCAATACTATATTCTGGGACTGAGCAAGTTATTTTTTGCAGATTTCACCTAGGAGCCTTGCATCACCCCTTGAGTAAGGCAAGTTTAGGGGGCTGAGCTCTGTACCTCAAACCGTTTCAAGGCAAAAATAGTAACATGGAACATTAGAAGTGTTCCTGTAAGAGTCCCTTGTAAATTATTTAGTAACCTCTAAAAAGAACTAGAGTAACCTTTTCTGGAGGTATGCAGAACACCATGAAAATCAGTAACTTCCTGGCCTCTATGCCTGGAAAAAATATGAATGGGAATTTAATGAAAATCAGGTCATAAACCCAAGTAAAATCAAGCTAGAGGTGACAGTGGACCTTTAGGAGAATGAATGTTCTTGGCCTTTGCTGCCTGTTTCCCATTTACACGTGTGTCTCTGTTAGTAGGTATTTACATTAGCCCACTGATATGAAGTGGTGGAGACAGAACAAGTAGCTATTGTACAAACATTTGCTGAGATGAATCATCTTTCCATACACATAACTATTTTAAGATAATTTAGAATGCTAAATTGACCTCTGAAAGCCATTAGAACAAAGAATTAATGTGACATAATCACATTCTTAATGGAGTTTTATTTTCTCATATTCCTTTAATTCTCTTACTGAATTGAAGTTTAATAGGTTTCTTTTGGAAACTTGATTATCGTGAGGTAATAGTAGTTTTATAATAACAAAATTCCTTGCAAAGTTAACCAATCATGGCTGAAAGACATTTATTCATGTTTGTAGGCAACAATGTTTTATCATTAGCTGAAATCATCTCAGTATATTTCACTTTAAGTTAATTAGACTATCACACATTTAAGAAACTGAAAATGTAATAAATGTGACAATTTATTGCAATTTCTGGCAATTCATTGTGTTTTGTTTTTCCATCAGAATGAGTTCAGTCAAATGTGAGTGCGTCTGACTTATTTCAGAGTATCTTGACAATCTCTATATCAGACACAGAAAGAGAAATGCTATCTGATACTGCTTATATGTGGAATCCTAAAAAAAGTGTGCAAATGTACTAATTTACAAAACAGAAATAGTCACAGAGATGTGGAAAACAAACTTGGTTATCAAGGGGGTTAAGGAGGGACAGATGCATTGGAAGATGGGACTGACATATACGCACTACTCTATATAAAAGAGATATTAATAAGAACCTTCCGTGTAGCACTGAGACCTCTATTCAATACCCTGTAATGATCTATATGGGAATAGAATCTAAAAACATGGTGGATATGTGCAAAACTGACAAATCAGCATAACCGATTCACTTTTCCGTATGCTTGAAACAACACAACATTGTCAATCAACTATACCCCCGTCATTTTTTTAATCTAAAAAAAAAAAATATGAGTTTGTATCTTTTGAAGCCAAACTAGCAAAGTAATTTAATTGCTGTCCAGTGGGTTTCCCAGGTGGTGCTAGTAGTAAAGAGCCCACCTGCCAGTGCAGGAGACATAAAAGACGTGATGTGGTCCCGGAGGTGGGAAGATCTCCTGAGGGAGGAGATGGCAGCCCGCTCCAGTGTTCTTGCCTGGAAAATCCCATGGACAGAGGAGTAGAGTCAGACATGACTGGAGCAGCTTAGCTCGCACACAGGTTTCTATTGCAAATTCACAGGTTTTTCTGTCTTTGCAAGGAACACTTATAAATAAACACAGTTGAACAAAGCAAAAATATAAAACTTGCCAAATTATATTCCAGTAAATGTTGGTATCGATCAAAAAATGCTAAAGAGATTCTAGGCATGTTGTTCCAATAATCCTTCCACCCTCTGACCTATTGTTTTCTTCAATGACTGGTACTTCTTGGGAGTCTTATTCTCCTGCCTCAGAAAAACCCTTTTGCCCACAATATATTCCATTTTTTTAAATCACAAACCAAATGTCAGTCACCTCCAGCCTCATTTCACTACTTCCTTTGCAACATTCGCAAGGGCTACATCTGGTTCCCTAAGATAAGCAATCCTAGATAAATCCAAGTGAGTAAAAGTTAAATGTCTAAAGCATTCTTTAGGTCTAATATAGAATTTTTTATAAATTATTTCTTCCAAAAAATAAGGAGTATGGCAAAGTATCAGCCTTCAGAATGAGTCTTACATGTTTGGTCCATTTAAGGAATTTTTCGAGGATAATTTTGAGTCTTCTTTTTTGGGGGGGGCCTCATATGCTATCTCTAGCTCCTAACTTTGTGTGATGTGTTTACTCCCCCACAATTATATAACGGTTCCTTCCTTATCTAAATTGTGATCTCCATGGCTGTGGGCCCAAATTGCTGCTACATATCCCAACACATTCCCAGTGGCTGGCAGGTAACCTGTTGGCATTCTTTGGGCTCCTGATTGGCCCTGGAGACCCTCATTAGGCTGTCCCATGCCACAGACTCACTGCAGGAGATTGCTCCCTTCTCTTTTCATAAACGGTGTAACTCTACTCCAAGAACCATTTTCCTACCCAATGAACACTTGAATGAGTTGACGTAATGCTAAGGTTTTGGTTAGAAATTTTCATTTAATATGTTCCAAGGTTTTATTTAGTTCACTGAAGCTTTCTCTTTTTTTGGAAATAGATTTAGCTTCTAAAATCTGACCTCCCATCTTTTGGAAACAGCCCCATGCTCCACATATAGAACATTTCCTAAGTGTATGAAGATCATCGTAGGCTGATAATGTGTCGTCATTTAGAAATTCTGACAGTGATACATAACCGTGAAGCTACTGGCTAAGAGTTTAGTGTGAAATAAATATAGCATGTAGATACTTGCACTAGATACTGGAAACGATTGAAGGCAAAAGGAGAAGGGAGCTTCCCCAGTGGCTTAGCGGTCAAGAATCCTCCTGCCAATGCAGGAGACGCAGGTTTGATCCCTGGTCCGGGAAGATCCCACATGCCTTGGAATAACTAAGTCTGTGCGCCATAGCTATTGAGCCTGTGCCCTAGAGTCTGGGAGCCCCAAGTACTGAGCCCAAGTGCCAGAACTCCAGAACTCATGAAGTCTGTGCCACCTAGAGCCTGCCCTCCGCCATAAGAGAAGCCACGCGATGAGAAGCCTGCACACCTCGGCGAGAGAGCAGCCCCCGTTCTCTGCAGCTGGAGAATGGTCAGTGCAGCCACAAAGGCCCGGCACAGCCAAAATAGATAACAAATAAATAAAATTATTAAAAAATAAAAGAGGGGGATGGTAAAAGATGAGATGTTTAAATAGCATCACCGAGCCAACGGACATGAATCTGAGCAAACTGCCACAGATAGTGGTGGACAGAGGAGCCTGGCGTCCTGCCATCCGTGGGATCCAGAGAGTCAGACATGACTTAGGACTGATCGACAACAATTTACACCAGAAAGAACAGGGCGGTGTATAAAATTTTCACTGTTTTGGATAATTTGCTTTTGTAAAAAGTCATGAACGTTAAAAAGAATGTCAGAACTTAAAATGACCTGATGCTCACTTGGACTTACTTCTCCAGAGTATTTTTTTAATGGAATTTTTGTATTCTCTTAGAAGATCAATTGCACTTATATACATTTGCAGGAACAATGTGACAAATGATGAAAACAAAATAATGTCATTTTATTTCATTCAGGACAAGAGTGATTCATGCAAAATAGTATTAAAAATGACTATTTAAATTGCACATTGCCTGTACTTTTCAGAATTAAAGTGATATATGATGTAGAGATGATGGATGAGGGAGCAGTGGAAAGCATATTAATATACAAAGTAGCTTACATGTTCTAAAAGGATATTTAAGATTTTTTACACTACCTCATTTAATACTGAAAATAAAGCTGTGAGACAGTTATTATTAATTTTTTAGATGAGAAAATGGAGGCAGAGACAATTTTCTCCATACAGCTAATGAGTATCAGAGTTGGACTCATATCAAGGCTATTTGACTTGGAAGACTGAGCTCCTAGCCACCATGAGGAATTTGTAAAAGATAAGAAAATTGGCTGTATTGCTTAATCAGATCCCTAGCACATTATTTAGAGTGGTAAGTTTTGTAACATTGGGCTCAGTTTTGGACTTCTCCCAGACTCTTGCAGTGACTCCTTGTAGGCAGAATATTTATTCATCCTGCTGATGAAACTCATTTTGGGACTAATAAGATGAATGGAGGTGAAATGTGTTACTTCTAAGAAGCAACTTCCTTTACTGGTGTTGTTTAGTCTTGCCACTTCTGTTTCTGACCACTGAAAGTTCAACAACATGACTATGTCAGGGCCACTGCTTTAGCCTGAGTCTCTGAGAATTCAGTGGCGTGGATCTGAACACTGACCGCAGGGACCACAGTCTGATGCACAGACGTAACCCATATGATTTGAACGGGAGATAAGTATTAAAGTCACTGGTGTTTTGGGTGTAGTGGATCTTCAGCCTAACTTAGAGAAACCTGAATAATTCATTTACCAAGCATCTGTGAGATACTCTGCTAAGCTGTTTCAGTTGTGTCTTAACTCTTTGCAATTCTGTGGACTGTAGCCCACCAGGCTCCTCTGTCTAAGAATATTAGAGTGGGTCGCCATGCCTTTCTCCAGTGAAATAATCCAAATGAATCTAAATTGACCATTGGTTGCATTTTACAGTAGAAAACCTAACTTGTCACAGTCCTCTTTTAATTTTTATAGAAAACAGGAAGTTGTTCTAGAAAAATGTATTCATCCTGTGTAGATGTGTGTGTGCTGTATTTAGTCGTATCCGACTCTTTGTGACACCTTGGACTGTAGCCTGCCAGGCTCCTCTGTCCTTGGAATTTTCTAGGCAGAATACTGGAGTGGGCTGCCATTTGCTGCTCCAGGGCATCTTCCCAACCCAGGGGATCGAACCCTTGTCTCTTGTGTCTCCTTCACTGGCAGGAGGATTCTTTCTCACTGTGCCATCTGGGAAGCCCTATGTAGATAGCACTGGTTAAATTTAATCTAATTCTGTTGACATAGACAGGATACAGTTTGCCAGCATAGTTTTGTTTACCTGATACCAAGAAAGGGCTTCTCTAAAAATACATATCCTTCTCTAAAAATACATATCCTTACAATACATATCCTTACAATGGTAGGGGACAGAAATCGTTCGTTCTGTGTAAGGGTGGTTTCTCTGCATAGATGCTGTCCTATAAATAATCCTGGGAGTGTTTGCTCATTACGACAGCAGTGCTGTCCTGTCTGTGTGTTCATCAAAGTGATTTTCTCCCTGGTTGGATAGATCTGGGGTGGATCCTGAGTGATCAGTATTCACTGGATAGGGAGGAAAGGATGGAAGCCTAAAAGCAGAGGGAAAAGAGGCACAGGCCGAAGACTAAGAGGAATATCGTGACTTCCTTTATATCACTGTGATCACTTTATAACACAAGCTGGCATAAGAAAATATATTATTGGAGCTGACACTTTCTCTTTAAACATTCTAATATATGTATCATGGTTTGTGGGTGAGAATGATGCACCATAATCTGAAGTATATGAATGACCATCTTTTAAATGTGTATCCTGCACAATTTTGGTGCTGCTGCTGCTGCTGCTAAGTCGCTTCAATCGTGTCCAACTCTGTGTGACCCCATAGACGGCAGCCCACCAGGCTCCCTCGTCCCTGGGATTCTCCAGGCAAGAACAGTGGAGTGGGTTGCCATTTCCTTCTCCAATGCATGAAAGTGAAAAGTGAAAGTGAAGTCGCTCAGTCGTGTCTGACTCTTAGCGACCCCATGGACTGCAGCCTACCAGGCTCCTCTGCCCATGGTATTTTCCAGGCAAGAGCACTGGAGTGGGGTGCCATTTCCTTCTCCATTTTGGTGCTAGAAACTTACAAAAGTATGTGTTTGCAATAGAGTTGACACCAAATGTCACAGCTATGATTTCCTGGACTAACAGGAAGAGAACAAAGGCTAATGTAATAGGCCACTGGTACATTTGAGTGAAGAAGAAAGTTATGACTTCAAGTCACACTGCCCGAAGGAAGATGATGCAATAGGTTAACAAGAAAAGCCATATAATGGTGTCATTAAGCACATCACCCTGGGGTTTTCCACAAAGCAGAAATCCGGAAAACCTGCATCGCACAGCCAAGTTATGTGTTCATTGTGTCAGCTACAATTTAGTCTGTGACACAACCTTATCCACCACGATAAATTTATATTGATAATTTGAGTTTATTGATATTATGGCTTTCTTTTTAATTTGTGTGAGCTTAATTTTATATGTTTAGTTTATCTGTTAATTTTATACCTAATTTATATATTGATATACATGGTTTATACTTAGTTTCATGTTTATCTATTTTTAAGTAGTGTCATAAATAGAATCTAACAACACTGAGGTTTGCAAGAATTTTGTTTTCTCTTTATAGCTTTCTACTCATTAAAGAAATCCGATTCTCCAAGTATATATATATACACATATATGTATATTGCTCAGTAGTGTCCGACTCTTTGTAACCCCATGGACCGTAACCTACAGGCTCCTCTGTCCATGGGATTTTCCAGGCAAGAGTACTGGACTGCGTTGCCATTTCCTTCTCCAAGGGAATATATATATAGTATGTCCATTCTTAAACTTACAAAGAGAGCAAACTATGAAGTTTGCAGTTAAGATTCACAAATGATTTTGCTTTATAAAAAATTATCCTACTCAGCAGGGCACGGGATAGAAAATCTGTGTCAGGTGAATGAATATTTAGAGAGAATGAGATTGGAAGTCTTGAGTTCATAATCTACTCTAGTGCAAGGAAGTTTGGGAAATGGTTGTGACAAAGCCTGCTCCTGAAAGAGCCCGATTTTAATTTCATGTGACATATGATAGCTATATTTGCAGCTAACATAATGCGATATGAAAGTATTTTTTTGTTTGAAGTCCAGTAATCTCTACTGACAACATTTAGAATCCTTTAAAGGCAATTGTTGTTTGATGTAACAACAGCAGTGAAAAGCTTCATTCACAGACACTAGCCTCTTTATGCCGGGTTTTGAGACTGTTGACAAGCATCCAAGGTGAAGAAGGAATTATGAGTCCTAAACTCAGTCCATCCTTAACTGCTGCTTTCCTTGGCTCCTTATGCACTCAGATGTTGCACTCATCAACCCAGATTGGTGTTTTCAGATGTTTTCCTGTACAACAAGGTGCCCGTTAGATGCCCTGTAGTTCTCCCAACTATATAACCCAGCACCCCGGAAATCTCAGTGCATGAGAGTTCTTTGAACAGCCCTCCTCTTCCTGGAATATGTAGGCTGTTCACTGGAATATCTGAGTATTTTGGGAGTAAAGTGGCCCAGTTTCTTGGTGTGATCATTTTAAACTAAAATGTTGAGTTCCTCAACAACTCAAATGTTTATTTGTTCCTCAAAGTAATATTAGATTCAGAAATTTCATGCACAGAAATTTCTCCCTTGAAACTGATCCAGCCAATGCACCTGTGTTCCTGGCCAAATTCCCTTTGATTCTGAATGATAAAAACCTTTTTCCATTGAAAAAAATGCATCAAACTCTTTCTTTTCAACTGACATTTATGATCCATCTGAGGCTGTAGTTTCTTGGTGAAAAGATTCAACTCTGCAAAACTGGCCTTTAAGAGGTGAGGAGTCACTATTTCTGAACTGTCACTTACAGACTTTCTTTTTTAGAAGATTAGACTATTTCTTGTATTACATTAAAGAATGTCTTTTAAAAATTTGGTTTGGAATGATAGTTGCTATTTCTGTTAGCAGCACTCACTTCTGTACCATTTCTGTTAGCTGAAATCACTTCTGTGGGCTTAATTTATTTCCCAGTTTTGCAATTATCAGTTTTCTTTTTTTTTTCTTTCTGGGTTTATGTTGACCTATATATACTAAAATTTGCATTTAAAATTTCTGGTCGCCGGAGATGAAAGTTCCCCTACAGAGATAATTAGGCAGTATGGCTGTAGTTTTTCAACATGTGCTGTAAATTTCAGTGAGGACTGTCCTCTGTAATTGCTTTTAGCACTTTCTGATTTTGTCCTTGGCACCACGCGTTGAGTTCAGCGGCAACTGAAACACATCAGTTCTCTTTCTTCAGAAGAAGGTCACTAGCCTTTGCCCTCTGCAGCTTCAACTGTCCTGAGACTGTGACAGAACACAGTAGCAACCAACAGTAACGTTATGCTATAAATAATCCAACAGCACATTAAACGTTAATCACATTTTCATGTAATTATATTTTTTTTTCTGAAAACTCATTGTTTGTTTGTTCCCTTAAGCTCAAAATAGTACTTTACATTCATTCATATGGTTCTTTCTGTAACATTTCTGTTGAAATTATTGAGTGATATTTGCTCTTTATTTGGGAAGAAAAGATGATAAAATGATATTTTTGTCTTCATATTAGAATTTTGATTAGTGAAGTATTTTTATAGCAAATTTATAAGTATTTAATGCAAGACTTATTTTGAAATCATAAAAATGCACAGTGTGATGACATAGAGAAATAACTGTATTTATGGAAGTAGGAGCAGAATTTTCTTAGAAACAAACTAGACTTTTATTTAATCTCCACTGCAACTACAAAATACATCTAAGGATATTCTAAAAAAGCAGAAATAAGACTCCTTTGTTCTTTGCTTTAAAAAAAATTTTTTTTAAGTCATTAATATAGTCTTTGCTATATAACCCTCTGGACAGTTTGAAAAATATTTATCTTTGGTGAACTTAAATTTTTATTTCATGCTGATTCATTTCATGTAGATGATCATGATTTTAACTTACTATATTGAACTATTACTTTGAATAATCGTGAGAGCGTTAGAAATGGTTTAGTAGAATGGGGAAGATTATCATGATTTTAACTTACTATATTGAACTATTACTTTGAATAATCATGAGAGCATTAGAAATGGTTTAGTAGGATGGGGAAGATTAGTATATGATTACCAAATAAAGAGTAACAAGGCTAAGGTCTGGCTGATAAATATTACTGTTAATGACAGTGAGAACTTATTTCAGAATATATGGGGCACATGTTGGGAAAGTTAGACTTCTCAGGATATGAGCAGTCTGTGGTCAAGTTTTTAAAGTAGACGAGATCGAGTGAGAGCAGGAAACTAACACAGGTCAGCTGTGAATGAGTGAGAGATGGGAGGAAAGGGAGGATGCTCGAGACAGTGGGGTCGGGGGGCAAGTTCCAAGGGAGCTGCAGGGGCATCATGAGAGTGTTGCACGGCAAGAGTCATGCACGCCCAAGCAGTGCCTTCCGGTTTTTTAAATTCCCAGAGATAGATGCTAACTCTGGCTGGTGTAAGCAAAAACAGAATTTATTGAAAGACTATGCAAGAGCTTATAGCATCCAGCAGAAGATTAGAGAACCAGACGTGGAGAACAATAAATCCCAAGTGACTCTAGGAAAAAGGATGAGTGCTTCCTAGACTCATGGGGGCACATTTTCAGTTTTTGTTCTTACGTATGATTCAAATTGTAAGGAGAGGGTGCAAATGCCAGGCTCGGGTTATCCAGCTACCTCTTGGCTAGAGAAGGGCAATACAGCTTGCATAAGGCTTGCCTGGGCTGCAAACTATAGGAGAGGAGACAAATTCTCAAAAGAAGAATTACCCAAAGAAGGAGAAACGGATGCTATACAACTACAACTATTAATAATTCTAATAGCAGCAAAAGATCAAAGCTGTCTAATGCCACGGATAATTCTATAGACACCTAGAAACTTCTGAAGGAACAACGCAACAGAAGTAGAAGTACCGTTCAGTCCAGTCACTCAGTCGTGTCTCACTCTTTGTGACCCCATGAACCGCAGCACGCCAGGCATCCCTGTCCATCACCAACTCCCGGAGTTCACTCAGACACACGTCCATCAAGTCGATGATGCCATCCAACCATCTCATCCTCTGTCGTCCCCTTCTCCTCCTGCCCTCAATCTTTCCCAGCATCAGGGTCTTTTCAAATGAGTCAGCTCTTCCCATCAGGTGGCCAAAGTATTGGAGTTTCAGCTTTAGTATCAGTCCTTCCAATGAACACCCAGGACTGATCTTCTTTAGGATGGACGGGTTGGATCTCCTTGCAGTCCAAGGGACTCTCAAGAGTCTTCTCCAACACCACAGTTCAAAAGCATCAGTTCTTTGGCGCTCAGCTTTTTTATAGTCCAACTCTCACAGCCATACATGACCACTGGAAAAACCATAGCATAAAATATAATGATATTTTTATTAAGGATCCATCACAATCACTATTTCAGTTTCATAATTGTGATTACTAGTTGTAGCAATGGTTTTCTTCCCTAAAAAGGCTATGAAAAACTCTCATAAAAAAAAAACCTCTCATCAAAAATACCAAAGATAAAGCATGTCAGTTAATCTACTTTTTAAATTGGAACTAAGTATATGTGAATACATAAAGAATTCTAAAGAATAATGTCTAGGCAAAGGCTCCGGAAGAAGAAAGAAAACAAAATTGGCAAGCATATAAACATTCTGTGTTTCTCTTTGCAAACCTGATGGTTAAAGGAACTGCTTTGGTTAAGGTCATCCACGTATTTTGAAGTATGGCTGGAGCCTGTGTCTCTGAACTGTTTTCAACTACGCCTTTCAGATTTAACTCAGCAGTCTTTCTCTGTTTCCAGCATGGAGGGTAGTTTTATCTGCTGTCACCTTGCAGGGCTTCACAGTCACGCCAAGCTTCAGAAGCTGTAGTTCAGCTTAACGTCCAAGGGTTCACTTATCTGTCCTGCTTATGTTAGGGCTTCCCAGGTGGCGCCGGTGGTAAAGACTCCGCCTACCAATGCAGGAGACACGAGAGACGCAGGGTTCAAGCCCCAGGTCATGAAGATCCCTTGGAGTAGTAGGCAGTGGCAGCCTACTCCAGTATTCTTGCCTGGAAAATTCACAGACATAGGAGTGAATAAACGTCCAAACTCAGTAGCCGAACACTTTTGGATTTGAATTCTGATCACGCCACTGGCCACTTGTGTGATGGAAATATGTGCTTTCAAGTCTCTTTCTATCGGTCTGCAAAATAGTTAATCTAAAAAATGCCTGCCATGTTCATGTAAAACAGTGAATCAAGCACTGGTGCATAACTAGCACTCAAGCGATATTATCTGTTTCTACATCGGTGTTCAGTTCACTGGGCTGCTTTTCTTACAGAGACATTCTGGAAGAATTCCATCTGAGTGACCCTTGTCTGGGTTTTGATCAGTTGGGCAATTATAGAAAGCTGATGCATCTTGTTATTTAACTTTCAGTAAAAACCCTCTAGAAGACTGGTTACAATCATTTCCTTAGTTTTGTTTGTATTTTGACCTAGTAGTCCTACTTTTCGGAGAAGGCAATGGCACCCCACTGTAGTACTCTTGCCTGGAAAATCCCATGGACGGAGGAGCCTGGAAGGCTGCAGTCCATGGGGTTGCTGAGGGTTGGACATGACTGAGCGACTTCACTTCCACTTTTCACTTTCATGCATTGGAGAAGGAAATGGCAACCCACTCCAGTGTTCTTGCCTGGAGAATCTCAGGGACGGGGAAACCTGGTGGGCTGCCGTCTATGGGGTCACACAGAGTCAGACACGACTGAAGCGACTTAGCAGCAGCAGCAGTCCTACTTTTTAATTGTCTTCTATTGTTTGATAATTAGAAATATAATTATACAGTATAAAAATTCCCCATAATCCGTGAAGCACAGTGACTTTGCATATAGTTTTCCTGACACAGGTTTCTATGTACTCTTGCCATCCTTTAGAGCTGGGAATGATTCACATGTTTACAGTATAGACTGTAAGCTCAAAGATGGCATATACTAATTATTCTAATTTACATATTATGACCCAACCCCAAATGGACTTGACTCTCAGTAACAAAAGCTAGGGAAAGCAATAAAAATTACATCCTGGCATAGAAGTCCATCAGCACAAGAATGGATAAGAAAGCTGTGGTACGTATACACAATGGAATATTACTCAGCCATTAAAAAGAACACATTTGAGTCAGTTCTAATGAGGTAGGTGAAACTGGAGCCTATTATACAGAGTGAAGTAAGTCAGAAAGAAAAACACCAATATAGTATACTGATGCGTATATATGGAATTTAGAAAGATGGTAATGATGACCCTATGTGTGAGACAGCAAAAGAGACACAGATGTAAAGAACAGACTTTTGGACTCTGTGGGAGAAGGCGAGGGTGGGATGATTTGAGAGAATAGCATTGAAACATGTATATTATCATATGTGAAACAGGTGACCAGTCCAGGTTTGATGCATGAAACAGGGCACTCAAAGCTGGTACACTGGGATGACCCTGAAGGATGGGATGGGGAGGGAGGTGGGAGGGGGGTTCAGGATGGGGGACACATGTACACCCGTGGCGGATTCATGTCATAGTACATCAAAAACCACCACAATATTCTAAAGTAATTAGCCTCGAATTATGATTAATTATTTAATTAAAAAATTCTATCCTGGCTCAGTAGTCCATAATCATACCAACTCAGAAAATGTGCAAAAGGAATGAGCTGCCACATTTCATAGCAGAAGTGTCCAACAGTGCAGCAGTGCAAGAAGTCAGAACTCTGGAGGGCATCCCGACACACCTGGTCTGTGTCCTCTAAGCCTCGTGCACAGAGCCCAGGTGCGTATCAGGCTGCCCTGCAGCTCCAGTCCTCTCCAGCACCTCCTGTTTACTCTCTAAGCCCTTCCCCTAAGGTCTCTTCTCCGATTCCCCACCCATATCTGCCCAATTCCTTTCACCAGAGGGGAGCTTACCAGGTATCATATGAACCCATCCCTGATTGATAACTTTTTATTTGCCTATGATTTTCCTCATTACAGTATAATTTGCATATGGAGAGTGAACTGCAGTTGTCCATCACAGTTAGAGCTTGCACAGTCCTTTCTGCCTTCAGGTGGTTAATTCTGCCATAACATCGATGCCCTCCATTTTTAATGGTATCAAAAATCTAGAAGCAGAAGTTATCCATGTCTTCATATATGAACACAACACTGGAAAAAAAAAAATAGGCTTACCTGATAGCTCATTTGGTAGAGAATCCACCTGTAATGCAAGAGACGACAGTTCGATTCCTGGGTGGGCAAGATCTGCTGGAGAAGGGATAGACTACCCACTCCAGTATTCTTGGGCTTCCCTTATGGCTCAGCTGGTAAAGAATCTGCCTGCAATGTGGGAGAACTGGGTTTGATCCCTGGTTGGGAAGATCCCCTGGAGGAGGGAAAGGGTACCCACTCCAGTATTCTGGCCTGGAGAATTCCAGGGACTATATGGGGCTGCCATGAGTCAGACACCACTGAGCAACTTTCACTTTCACTTTCTACACTAAAAATTCACCACTTTAATGTTTATATGAATACATTTACATTGATATAATCCACAAATCATTTAAAGACAAGCAGAATTATGAAATTATTTTTTTACATCATCTTGAACCAAATTCAGTTCCTACACAGATTATATAATCTAATGAGGTTCCTTAACCTCCTAAAGCCCATTTGTAAGTCTCTCTAACCAGTGATGACCATTCAGGATTGCTTGCAATAACTGCCTTGTTTACTTTTAAATCACAATCACTTCGCAGGGTCTTTGGCACATAATAGATTTTCGATATATGTTTTTTGAATGAATGAATCAAGCAACCATTTTTTCTAGAATATAAGGATCCCTACAGGCTTTGGTATACAGCAATATTTAGAGCATAAATATTGATTACTTTATCAGGTAATTATTTAATTTAATGGCACTTATTTAAATAAGCAAATACATAAACACTTGAGGCGTCCATGCCAATTGTCTTACTTGAGTGTCCCCAGCAATTCTACTGTGTCTACTTATATTTCTGTATCAGGCCATGGCCCAAACCATCAGAGCAGATTGTGCCAGTTATTCAAGGTCAGGACCTGGAACTGGAGTGGCGATTGGAGTCAAAGAAGCCAAGAATAATATCAAAATGTTATGAAAAAATGAATTCCAACCTGTTGGAACTAGGGACTCCAGCAAGCTGGCAAAGGAGTATAACAGGAATTTCATAGGAAGAGGTTCTCGAAAATGAAACAAACGGCGTTCAGCTTTAGCACTTCGCATCATTCATTCATTGAGCTGGACTCCTGACCCAGGGGTATCTCCATACCCTGCACCTAAGGGCACCCGCAGACAGGGCACTTAAAGGAAGTTTAGGAATATGGAAATAAGAATAGACTTAGTTGCCACTTTTTTCTGTACAAATTACTACTAACTACATCAACTACCTCCTTCTTATACAAAGTGTGGTCTGCAGACCCAGAAACGCCTACCTTACCTGGGAGACGTTGGAGCCCAAATGGAGAGCTACTGAATCAGAACCTGTATTTTAATAAAATTTCTAGGTTTCTTTTTTTTTTTTTTTTTTACCTTTTTGCACACATGAAAGTTGGAAGAAGCATGTTAATCTCCTGAGATGAGCAAAGATTGATCAGAAACCAAGCAGAGAGGCCCTGAGGATAGGATTTAATTACCATAGATGTAGTGTAGGAGCCTGTAGTTCTATGGCACAGAGTTCATGGGCTATGAGGTCAGAATACTTGAAACTCACTTGGCCTACAGTGAAGTTTAGTTTTTGGAAATGAATTGCAGTCACTTGTACATGCACAGTTCTAAGAGTACGTATTTGGTGATTCCTTTGAAACAGGTGAATGGCTTTGGTGGTAGTACTGAGTGTAGCTGTCTTCTTTTGAAACAGATCAACTACACAATACTGGCCTTGACAGCAAGGACATCCGGGAATAGAGATACGGCCTGATGCCTTCAGTTGAAGACTGGTTGCTTCCCAGCTGGTATATCAAAGACCTATAGAATAAAAGATTCTACATAAGATTGCTTCTGCATAAAATTCTATAGCATCTTGACCTGATTCTCATAAGAAAATAGGTTCATGAGAAAACAAACAAACAGAAAAAAACAAGAATAACAATAAAATGTCCCTGAGCACACTGAGACATTATACAGAAGAAAATTGAGGAAAATAATCATCATAGACATCTGCTAGGGAGGAAGTACAAATTGGAGGAGACAGACCATTACTTTCACCAAACAAAAACGAAAACAAAAGCAGCCAAGGGAATCTATTGCATAAGAATTTACACTGTGATGACAGAAACATTTGACTCTAAAAATTAAATAAGTGAATTAAAGAAGAGGAGGGTTTACTGCTGAGAATTTTATTATTATCCTAGAATATCTAGAATAAGAAATACTTAAAAATGTATAGCCAAAATGCAAAAAAGGTAGAAACCATGAAGGAAAAGGTTGAAATGAGATAAAGCATTTCAAAGTAGTGTTTTATAGGAATTATAAAGAAAAAGTTAGAGATGGAGGAAAATCAATAAGTAAAACATAATAGAGAAGCATTTTCCTGAGAGGACATATTGAAAGGGCTATGGGAAAGCTTGATTACAAAAGAAATTACTTAGACATATCTTGCTAAAATTCTCAAAATCTAGGTCTAAAAAAGAAAAAAAAATGCAAGTTTTCATGCAAAAATAAGAATAACAGAATAGTCTGTTATCAGACTTCTCATTTACAGCACTATAAGCTTGAAGACAATAGAATAAATTTGACAGATGACTACTGAAGGAGAAAGTGTACCACCGAAGAAATACATACCCAGCCAAAACACCATTCATCTGTCAGGAAAAAAAAAAAAAAGAAAACTTGCAAGAGCACAAGGACTCAGGGATTATATTCATTTTATTCTCTGTCAAAAATGCTCCTAAGATCACTTTGTTAAAAGTACTCTTAATGAATCGAAACAGAAACCTCAAGAAAGGAGTAGGAGGCTTGGTAAGGAGGCAGCAGCAAGCAGTGAGGCTTGCAGAGTCCCGTGTGTGCACGTGCACGCGTGTGTATGAACCTTCATGAAGAGTGTTCAAGTGACTAGGAATTTGTAATAAAATAAAGATTTTTGTAATAGAAGAACTGTGCTTAGAGAAAAACCTAATAATTGCTTGGGATTAAGATTTTTAGACCATCTCAGTAGAGCCAAGGTGGCAGAGGAGGGCACTCAGTGGAGGGAACGCATTCTATGTAGGAAGCGGGGGCGGGCAGTGAAGAGCCGAAGCAAAAGGCATCAAACTGCAAGGGAAGCAAGAAGACGGAGGTGGGGGAGTAACCCAGCCGGGCAGGACAGGACGGATACAGCTTCTGTTTTATTTTCATGCGATAGAGAAACACGTGGTTGACTGCAATTGTGGAAGTGGAGAACAAACCTCTCCCGAATGCAAAAGGAAACGGAACTAGACAGATAACAGTCATCAGACCAGCCCCTCTGAAAGAGGCCATGGTTAAAAATTCAGTTATCCTGAGTAGGACAGAAGTAGAATATAGAAAGATTTAATGCTAAGAGTCAGAGTGTTGTTAGAATTACTTAGATTTTTTCAGAGTTGACAGTGGAGGCTAATGTTTAGCATCAGTTTTACTGTCAATGCCGTTTAATATTTAATGACATAATAGTCACTTTATATCTTTAGAATCGTAAAAGTGAACTCCTGATAGATACTGTTTTTATATTTTTCAGCAACATGTGGAAATCTGAAGTTCCTTACTGTCCAGATTCTGGAGTAGGAGCAAGTTATTTTTATCAGTCATCATTAACATGAAAAAAAATATCAAAAATAGCCTTTTTTTAGAAGGGGAAGTTATCAGATGACTTATCTGCAAGGGATAATTGCTCATATTTATGGTTGGAATCTTTGAATGCATGTCTGAAAGTTCACTTTGAGCATCTGAAATGATCCCAAACTTCATGAGCTTGTTTAAATTTTTTTCAAATGATAGCTTGTTGTTCTGTGTGGTTTAACAATGTAAATGTATGTCTGAAGTTTAACCTGACTAGTCAAGAGATTATATTTCACTCAAACTCAAATATATTTCAGAACGTAAAGAGTAAGCATGCCAATATGATATAGCTATACATGATGACAATTTCTTTATCTAAGTCTCAATTTTGTCATCTGTAAAATGGGGATAATGTTTTAACTGCACACAGCCCTGGGCAATCTGAGTCAACCTGTGTCCTCATTTCTGAGTCCCTTTCTGCCTCCCACCACCCCACTTCTCCACGTCTCAAAATAGGCAGTTTCTTCAGCAGGACTGTGTCGGGGTCATAACATGTTAAATCTAGCCTAGTTTAGGCTAGTCTAGGGGTTGCATATCTTCAAAAAGAGAAACAGGAAGAGATACCTCTGTTGGAGAAAAGCTAAGAATGGTGAATGTATCTATTTATCCATAAACTTACCTTAAATCACACAACCACAGGGTTGCAGCTGAGGATTAGGATGCAATAGAGTTGATTAAACGGAGAAGGCGATGGCACGCCACTCCAGTATTCTTGCCTGGAAAATCCCATGGACGGAGGAGCCTGGAAGGCTGCAGTCCATGGGGTCGCTGACGGTCAGACACGACTGAGGGACTTCACTTTGGCTTTTCACTTTCATGCATTGGAGAAGGAAATGGCAACCCACTCCAGTATTCTTGCCTGGAGAATCCCAGGGACGGGGGAGCCTGGTAGGCTGCTGTCTGTGGGATCACACAGAGTCGGACACGACTGAAGTGACTTAGCAGCAGCAGCAGCAGAGTTGATTAAAAAAAAAGAGAGAGAAAATCTTGTTCTTACTCCATGGTTACCATAATTATCATAGCAATTGCGCCGAGCAAGCCCACAAAATTACTATGGAATTCAAGTACCTAAAAATATGAAATACAATTCTAATCTCATGGAAACTGATATTAGATACAGAACATGGTTATATATGATTAATGTATATCATATATACATTATGTGTTCTTTGATTTGATATTTTTTAAGTAGTTAAGCACATGGATAGGTGGCTCTCTTTATATTTCGTGTGACTCTTTGAACAATTTTCTGCAGAGATGTAATTTTGGGTACCAAGGGGACCTCAGGGAAAGCTCTGTGCTTTATCTTAGAAACACCAGAAGTTTGGGACAGATTTAGAGTCTTTAGTATAAGCAGAAATAGAGTGATTAAATTGGGGAACTCTTCCCTTTTGTGTGTGTGTGAATTCCCAGAAGTCAATATGTTGCAGTGAACTTAGATCTTTTCTTTGTTGTTTTTATGTGCAGGAAATTGCTTCACTAGAAATAAAACTTTTCCTTAAACTGTGGCTAAAGATAATGTTTTAAAGGAATGTTTCTTTGTTATTTAACCTTAAAAGTTTATGGTATTATGAATCTGTTGCTTATTTTAACAATAAGATTCTATATATGTTTGGCAGATATACTTTATGGTTCAGTTCAGTTCAGTCGCTCAGTCGTGTCCCCAGGGACTGCAGCACACCAGGCCTCCCTATCCATCACCAACTCCCGGAGTTTACTCAAACTCATTTCCATCGAGTCGGTGATGCCATCCAACCATCTCATCCTCTGTCGTCCCCTTCTCCTCCCACCTTCAATCTTTCACAGCATCAGGGTCTTTTCAAATGAGTCAGCTCTTCGCATCAGGTGGCCAAAGTATTGGAGTTTCAGCTTCAGCATCAGTCCTTCCAATGAATATTCAGGACTGATTTCCTTTAGGATGAGCTGGTTGGATCTCCTGGCAGTCCAAGGGACTCTCAAAAGTCTTCTCCAACACCACATTCAAAAGCATCAATTCTTTGGTGCTCAGCTTTCTTTATAGTCCGAATCTCACATCCATACATGACTACTGGAAAAACTATAGCTTTGACCAGAAGGACCATTGTTGGCAAAGTAATGTGTCTGCTTTTTAATATGCTGTCTAGGTTGGCCATAACTTTTCTTGTAAGGAGCAAGCATCTTTTAATTTATGGCTGCAGTCACCAACTGCAGTGATTTTGGAGCCCAGAAAAATAAAGTCTGTCACTGTTTCCACTATTTCTCCATCTATATGCCATGAAGTGATGGGACCAGATGCCATGATCTTGGTTTTCTGAATGTTGAGTTTTAAGCCAAATTTTTCACTCTTCTCTTTCACTTTCATCAAGAGGCTTTTTAGCTCTTCTTCACTTTCTGCCATAAGGGTGGTGTCATCTGCATATCTGAGGTTATTGATATTTCTCCCAGCAATCTTGATTCCAGCTTGTGCTTCACCCAGCCCAGAGTTTCTCATGATGTACTCTGCATATAAGTTAAATAAGCAGGGTGACAATATACAGCCTTGATGTACTCCTTTCCCAATCTGGAACCAGTCTGTTGCTCCAGGTTTTGCCAAATGTTTTCTTTTTTTTTTTGAGGACCATAATTTTAATAGTTAAAAAATTTCAGTATTAATTCAGGATTTCCTAGATTTTTACACTTATGTGAAAGCATATTTGAAAATTTCCATAGAAGAACTGACGATATATGTCTATACAAAAGATGTATTTATATAAACTATTTCAGGTGGCTGGATATTATGTTTTCTTACTTCTCTCAGATGTAATTTTTCTAACCATGTTTGTTTGGTCAATTCCAGCCTAAAGATCAATATAATCGATGAAAAAATTGATACAAAAATTTAAGTTAAATAGCCCTGCCTCTCTCTATTATCTCTTGATATACATCTCCTTTTGGTAGATGCTTGTATGTACTCAGAATAATGAATCCTAGGACATAGGGTGACATTAGCTATCCCTTGCTCAATGTCATAGTCAGTGTAGAAATGCCCCTGGATATTATCTGTTACAAATGATAATTTGCCTTCTCTTGTATGCTTTCAAGAGTTATTAATACTGTTGCAAAATATATTTTGGATTAAATTTTTTGGATTAAATTTAAGTCTGCATTTTTCTAATGTTTAATATTGTCCTAATATGGGACAATAAATATGTCCCAGTATCCCAAAGTCTCCATCTGTATCTGTAGAGAAGCTTAAACCTTTATCCATATAACATCCATTCAGATATTTAACCACTGCTATCATTATCCTATGAAAGTCATATTTTCTCTGTGCTAAATAGTCCAAATCCTTTCTAGATTCTTCCCATGGATGGTTTCTAGTGTTTTTATTTATGTGCTTATCCTTACCCAGTTCCTACCCAAATGTTGGTAACTTTTGTGAACAATTGGGATTTTAATTGTATACAGACTTATTCAATTATTGTCTGAACATGAGAAAGTTTTCCTAGGTCCAAATCTCTTAAGCTATACTTTACCATATCTATGCAAATATGACCCAAATTTAATGGGTGTCTTACTTAGCAATGTTTTATTTTACATTGTAATGATTTTTCAATCAAAAAATATTAAAATCTTGTTCATATAAAATACTATTTAGGAAAATGCTCTTTCATGATGTGTTCATGCAATTTATTTATCTCAGTGTAATACAAAGGCATTATATCTATCACTGTTAGCATTCATTTTATTAACTGTGCTTCATAATTTCCTATTAGGAAATTGTTTTAATTTTTAAAAATTTTATTTTCTAATATATTAGCAACCACTCGCAGACTTCTGTTATCTATCTTTCAGTGACTCGTGAATGTGTGTGTATATATTCAGTTGTGTCCGACTCTGAAACCCCATGGACTGTAAACCCCCAAGCTCCTTGGTCTATGAAATTTTCTAGGCAAGAATACTGGAGCAGGTTGCCATTTCCTACTCCAGGGGATCTTCCTGACCCAGGGATCAAACCCACATTTTTGTGTCTCCAGCATTGGCAGGCAGATTCTTTTACCACTGCGCCAGCTAGGAACTTGACTAATGAATGGGGCGCTATAAAATGATATCTTAGACAAACTCTTCAGAGCTATATAAATGACCTAGGTGGATGATGATAAAATAAGATAATTATCTAATACTATCTGAGTGCAGAATTTCAAAGACATAAATTTACCAAGCTGTTTATCTAACCATACTTCTGTAATATTGCCTATTGGACTAGCACAGGAAAATTTATGACATATCTTGCCAAAGTTAAGATTTTCAATTGCTGTAGCTTTTAATTTATATAAATTAGTATTTATATAATACTAGTATTCAATTAGCAAATATTTACTTTAGATTATATTAGCATTTCAGTATCATTTAGTTTTACTATACTCAAGCTAGTTTCTAAAGAGTTCAAATAACTATCTGAGAATTAGAGAGCTTCCATAGTAGTCCTAAACAAAACTCTTATTTCTGGTAGCTACAGGGTTGATGTAGCCGAAAGTGAAACACAAAATGTAGTTGTGTGGATGGTTGTATTACAATTCCAGTTGAATTAACAGTCTCAGCAAATCTCTCGTGTGACTCAGAGCATTTACTGGTAAAGAATGAGACCCCGAATCTTGGAAAGTGAACTTCTGTTGTTCAACATAGATGAAATTGCCAATCTTGAGCCCCCAGATCACTTTGAGACGCCCATCCCAGTGGAAGTAGCTTTCCCTCCAGTATCTGAGGATGCTGATTTTCTTTTGTTTGAAACCTTGTGACAGCCTCACTTTGGATGAACATCTGAAAAAGGAATCCAGGCTGCAAAACCCACTACTTCCTCTTGCTACTGTACTCGTAATTGGAATAAAATATTCCAAGAGGGACAGATATGTAATACTACCTCAGAGAAAATAGCTTAAAGAGCAAAAGAATTGCAAATCTTTGTAAATATATATCAACAGAAATCTGAAGAATGGGTGAGAATAGATTCAATCATGAAGAGTGGAATAAAAAATGAAGTCTGGCTGAGTCATAGATAAGGATGGACCTGCTGGAGAGTCTGTTCTTATTAATTAGCTCTGCAGCTGAAGATGACTGAAAGATTACTTGGTTCACTGATGAAAAGTTACTGGACACCATGGCAGTAGTAGTAGGCCTTTCCAGGCGGTGCAGTGGTCAAGAATCTGCCTGTCAATACGAGAGACACGCGTTCAATCCCTGGGTCAAGAAGATTCCCTGGGGTAGGAAGTGGCAACCCACTCCCTTGCCTGGAAAATCCCATGAACAGAAAAGACTGGTTGGCTACAGTCCATTGTAAGAGTTGGACATGACTGAGCAACTGAGCATGCACACATGCATTTCAGTGCAGTTCAGTCGCTCAGTCGTGTCCAACTCTGAGACCCCATGAACCGCAGCATGCCAGGCCACCCTGTCCATCTCCAGCTCCCAGAGTTTTCCCAAACTCATCGGTGATGCCAGCCAACCATCTCATCCTCTGTCGTCCCCTTCTTGTTCTGCCCTCGATCTTTCCCAGCATCAGGCTCTTTTCAAATGAGTCAGCTCTTCCCATCAGGTGGCCAAAATATTGGAGTTTCAGCTTCAGGATCAGTCCTTCCAATGCACACGCAGGACTGATCTCCCTTAGAATGGACTGGTTAGATCTCTGTGCAGTCCCAGGGACTCTCAGGAGTCTTCTCCAACACCACAGTTCAAAAGCATCAATTCTTCGGCGCTTAGCTTTCTTTATAGTCCAACTCTCACATCCATACATGACTACTGGAAAAACCATAACCTTGACTAGATGGACCTTTGTTGACAAAGTAATGTCTCTGCTTTTCAATATGCTATCTAGGTTGGTCATAACTTTCCTTCCAAGGAGTAAGCATCTTTTAATTTCATGGCTGTAATCACCATCTGAAGTGATTTTGGAGCCAAAAAAAATAGTCTGACACTGTTTCCACCGATTCCCCATCTATTTGCCAGGAAGTGATGGGACCAGATGCCATGATCTTAGTTTTCTGAATGTTAAGCTTTAAGCCAACTTTTTCACTCTCCCCTTTCACTTTCATCAAGAAGCTCTTTAGTTCATCTTCACTTTCTGCCATAAGGGTGGTGTCATCTGCATATCTGAGGTTAGTAATGTTTTTCCCAGCCATCTTGATTCCAGCTTGTGCTTCTTCCTGCCTAGCGTTTCTCATGATGTACTCTGCACATAAGTTAAATAAGCAGGGTGACAATATATAGCTTTGACATACTCCTTTTCCTATTTGGAACCAGTCTGTTGTTCCATGTCCAGTTCTAACTATTTCCTCCTGACCTGCATACAGATTTCTCAAGAGGCAGGTTAGGTGATCTGGTATTCCCATCTCTTTCAGAATTTTCCGCAGTTTATTGTGATCCACACAGTCAAAGGCTTTGGCATAATCAATAAAGAATAATTAGATATTTTTCTGGAACTCTCTTGCTTTTTTGATGATCCAGCAGATGTTGGCAATTTGATCTCTGGTTCCTCTGCCTTTTCTAAAACCAGCTTGAACATCTGGAAGTTCACGGTTCATGTATTGCTGAAGCCTGGCTTGGAGAATTTTGAGCATTACTTTACTAGCGTGTGAAATGAGAGAAATTGTATGGTAGTTTGAGCATTCTTTGGCATTGCCTTTCTTTGGGATTGGAATGAAAACTGACCTTTTCCAGTCCTGTGGCCACTGCTGAGTTTTCCAAATTTGTAGGCATACTGAGTGCAGCACTTTCAGAGCATCATCTTTCAGGATTTGGAATAGCTCAACTGGAATTCCATCACCTCCACTAGCTTTGTTCATAGTGATGAGGGCCCCTAAGGCCCACTTGACTTCACATTCCAGGATATCTGGCTCTAGGTCAGTGATCACACCATCGTGATTATCTGGGTCATGAAGATCTTTTTTGTACAGTTCTTCTTTGTATTCTTGCCACCTCTTCTTAATATCTTCTGCTTCTGTTAGGTCCATACCATTTCTGTCCTTTATCGAGCCCATCTTTCCATGAAATGTTCCCCTGGTATCTCTAATTTTCTTGAAGAGATTTCTAGTCTTTCCCATTCTGTTTTCCTCTATTTCTTTGCATTGATCACTGAGAAAGGCCTTCTTATCTCTCTATTCTTTGAAACTCTGCATTCAAATGGGTATATTTTTCCTTTTCTCCCCTGCTTTTCACTTCTCTTCTTTTCCCAGCTATTTGTAAGGCCTCCTCAGACAGCCACTTTGCTTTTTGGCATTTCTTTTTCTTGGGCATGGTCTTGATCCCTGTCTCCTGTACAATGTCACGAACCTCATTCCATAGTTCATCAGGCACTCTATCAGATCTAGTCCGTTAAATTTATTTCTCACTTCCACTGTATAGTCATAAGGGATTTGATTTAGGTCATACCTGAATGGTCTAGTGGTTTTCCATCCTTTCTTCAATTTAAGTGTGAATTTGGCAATAAAGGAGTTCATGATCTGAGCCACAGTCAGCCCCTGGTCTTGTATTTGCTGACTGTATAGAGCTTCTCCATCTTTGGCTGTAAAGAATAAAATCAATCTGATTTTGGTATTGACCATCTAGTGATGTCCATGTGTAGAGTCTTCTCTTGTGTTGTTGGAAGAGGGTGTTTTCTATGACCAGTGCGTTCTCTTTGCAAAACTCTATTAGCCTTTGCCCTGCTTCATTCCATATTCCACGGCCAAATTTGCCTGTTACTCCAGGTGCTTCTTGACTTCCTACTTTTACATTCCAGTCCCCTATAATGAAAAGGACATCTTTTTTGGGTGTTAGTTCTAAAAGGTCTTGTAGGTCTTCATAGAACTGTCCAACTTCAGCTTCTTCAGCATTACTAGTCAGGGCATAGACTTGGATTACTGTGATATCGAAAGGTTTGCCTTGGAAATGAACAGAGATCATTCTGTTGTTTCGGAGATTGGATCCAAGTACTGAATTTCGAACTCTTTTGTTGACCATGATGGCTACTCCATTTCTTCTAAGGGATTCCTGCCCACAGTAGTAGATATAATGGTCATCTGAGTTAAATTCACCCATTCCGGTCCACTTAAGTTCACTGATTCTGAGACTGTCGATGTCTACTCTTGTCATCTCCATTCCAAAGTGGAATTTGACCTCTTCCAATTTGCCTTGATTCATGGACCTGACATTCCAGGTTCCTATGCAATATTGCTCTTTACAGCATCGGACATTGCTTCTATCACCAGTCACATCCACAACTGGGTGTTGTTTTCATAACTCCAGAAAGAAATAACTCTTTCTGGAGTTATTTCTCCACTGATCTCCAGTAGCATATTAGGTACCTACCAACCTGGGGAGTTCATCTTTAAGTGTCCTATCTTTTTGCCTTTTCATACTGTTCATGGGGTTCTCAAGGCAAGAATACTGAAGTGGTTTGACATTCCCTTCTCCAGTGGATCACATTCTGTCAGACCTCTCCACCAGGATGGTAGGTGCTGAGAGAGGGCATCAGAGGGCAGACAGACTGAAACCACAATCACAGAAAACTAGCCAATCTGATCACATGGACCACAGCTTTGTCTAACTCAGTGAAACTAAGCCATGCTATGTGGGGCCACCCAAGACGGAGGCAGGGGTTAGGAACTGGCAAATGAGTGAAGGGGTCAAAAGGTTAATGCCCTATATAAATTACCAGTTATGAAATGACTAAGTCCTGGGAATGTGATGTACAGGCTGGTGATTATAGTTAATGATACTGGATTTCATATTTGAAAGTAGATAGGAAAGAGGATTCAAATTTCTCATCATAAAAAAAAAATTGTAGCTCTGTATGGTGACCCATTTTAACTGGGTTTATTGTGGTGATCATTTTGCAATATATACAAATATTAAAGCAGTTAATTACACACCTGAAGTGAAATATCATGATATTTCACTTATATTGCAATAAATTAAAAAAAAATTAAACGCAATGGACAGAACAGCACAAAATTGTTAGTTCTCTTCATTTTTTTATCCCATTCTTCCCCCCAGTAACTGAAAATGAAAAGGATTGACTGCCTTGTGCCTTCATACATTGAACACAAAACCAATTCATTTGAATTAGGTCAAGGAGGATTTCAGTCATTTGGCTACTGGTATCCATCCATAATGGATGTATGATGGTGTGTGTTTTTTCATGGCAGCCATTAGACTGTAGGCCATTTGAATGTCTTTAGAAAAAAGAACGATGATTTGAATTGCATAGAACATTCCGTGCTTTCTCATGCTATAGCCTTTACTCTTTGCCTTTTTAAGAGAAGTCCTTCTGCAACAAGAGAATTGAAAAACTATATCCTGATGATGTAGTGCTATATTGGATAAAAAATTACAAACACCCAAATAAATTCACAGTATACAAAAATCAGTGGAGTCAGTATGGAGACTATTAAAAAAAGCAATCAAAGCAAGGGGGATGTGTTTCTGACTTAGAAACAATTATAGACGAAGTGACTGAAGACTTTAGAAAGCTATGGCACAACAAACGATTTCTTCCTCCTTTATATATGCTAGAGCTGTTTGCTTTTCTCTTTGATTTATATATATTTATTATAGAATTGCATTTATGTTTACTGAATATATGTGTATAAACTGCATTTATTATTTGCTTTCCTTAGTTATTTTGCTTATGCTCTACAAATGCATATCGACCTTGTGAATGTCTGTTCAAAAGTAATGTAACTAAATGAGACATCATATCTGTGATTTTTTTCAGATGTTACAGACATTTATGGTTCAATTATCTAAGTTAATAAACAAATAGAGTCAGACAGCTAATCCTGAGAGTCTATAATCCAAACTTTACTGGGTAATGTAGTATTTTTAAAAAGCTGAAATGAGACAGGCAGTTTTCTAAAACCAATTATTATATCAAGGGAAGTTATTTAAATTATTGAAATGCTCTATGCCTCGTTTTCTCGGGTTACACTGTTTTGTACAACCAGAATATTCTTTAGTCTGTGATTATATTAGGTTTTCCAGACTGTGTTCCAGACTGATTATATTCAAATTATACATTTGAATATAATTATCTTCTTTGACAGTTTCTTTTTAAACTTCTCCTATATTCTGGAACAACTTCTTCCTATTCATCATTTTCATTGAATGTGGACCGAATCGCATCTTCGAGTCATTTAAATTATCAGCCTACATCATTTCTTGCCGTCATTTTCCCTCATGGCTTCTCGAGGACAAAGAATACTAATGGTATAGTTTCAGAGGCTTTTTGAGGTCTTTCTGGGATGCAGAATATAAAAGGAAAAAAATAACAACTTAAGCCATAAGGATCCCTCAAATGACCTGCGGTAGTAAAGCGTGATGTTTTCTGCACAAAGAAATGTAAATTGGGATTTGCACTAGGTGTAATAATTGAAAGTGTATTGGAATCTAGAAATTAGTGGTTCTCAAAATTTGGATTGTTTCAAACATGTTAAATTTTAAAGGTCCAAGTCCTGCCCCAGATTTACTGGGGTAAAGGGAATAAGACTGAGGAATGGTAGACAGCTATGTTTTTAATGGAATTCTGATGCATCAAAATTAACCCTTTGTCATGACAAGTATTTAAGGCCTGAATATTGGCATGTCTTCCTACTTGAGTGATCATATAATACATTCTCTGAATAAGGATTCATTTGAGAGTGAAAGAGGGCTTTCTTTAATAATTATGTCAGTACACAAACAACTAATCTCAAAAATATACAAGCAACTCCTACAGCTCAACTCCAGAAAAATAAATGACCCAATCAAAAAATGGGCCAAAGAACTAAATAGACATTTCTCCAAAGAAGACATACAGATGGCTAACAAACACATGAAAAGATGCTCAACATCACTCATTATCAGAGAAATGCAAATCAAAACCACTATGAGGTACCATTTCACACCAGTCAGAATGGCTGCGATCCAAAAGTCTACAAGCAATAAATGCTGGAGAGGGTGTGGAGAAAAGGGAACTCTCTTACACTGTTGGTGGGAATGCAAACTAGTACAGCCACTATGGAGAACAGTGTGGAGATTCCTTAAAAAACTGGAAATAGAACTGCCTTATGATCCAGCAATCCCACTGCTGGGCATACACACTGAGGAAACCAGAAGGGAAAGAGACACATGTACCCCAATGTTCATCGCAGCACTGTTTATAATAGCCAGGACATGGAAGCAACCTAGATGTCCATCAGCAGATGAATGGATAAGAAAGCTGTGGTACATATACACAATGGAGTATTACTCAGCCATTAAAAAGAATACATTTGAATCAGTTCTAATGAGGTGGATGAAACTGGAGCCTATTATACAAAGTGAAGTAAGCCAGAAGGAAAAACACCAATACAGTATACTAATGCATATATATGGAATTTAGAAAGATGGTAACAATAACCCTGTGTACGAGACAGCAAAAGAGACACTGATGTATAGAACAGTCTTATGGACTCTGTGGGAGAGGGAGAGGGTGGGAAGATTAGGGAGAATGGCATTGAAACATGTAAAATATCATGTAAGAAACGAGTTGCCAGTCCAGGTTCGATGCACGATACTGGATGCTTGGGGCTAGTGCACTGGGATGACCCAGAGGGAGGGTATGGGGAGGGAGGAGGGAGGAGGGTTCAGGATGGGGAACACATGTATACCTGTGGTGGATTCATTTCGATATTTGGCAAAGCTAATACAATTATGTAAAGTTTAAAAATAAAATAAAATTTAAAAAAAGAAAAAAAAATTATGTCAGTACAAAGGGTAGGACTTTTGAAGCAAATCAAAACCAGTACTTAAAAAATTTTAAAGAGCATTGAGAAGCTTACTTGCTCTTGTGTAAAGAGCAAGTAACATCTTTTCGAATCAGTTTAATGCTGTTTGACGCTGTAATACTTTGCTTTAACTTCCCCCTTTCAAAACTCATATTATTTGTCTACGTGGTACAAAGATAAATTGCTTTGAGGATAACAAAGGTTTCTGATAGCAAATCACAACCTGTCTTGTCTCTCAATCTTATTAAATCAACTCTTTTACATATTATGGAAACATGTGGAGATTTCATTTTTAGTAAGTTAGGTTTACAGAAAGATTTTAAAAGATTGATTATATAGACTTTGCCCTGCTTAATTTACAATCAAGTAAATGAAAATAAAGTCATACTCATGAGCAGAAATAGGTTATAAGCAGAAGAAAACTTTATAAAAGACATGCTGTACAAAAAAGACTTAGAGGGAAAAAAATCAATGTTGAATGGATTTACTTGTGAGAAGGGAGTTTTTAGTAAACACTTAAAGAGAAATAGATGGCTTTTGGATTAAATAAGAAGATAAGAATGATTCAAAAAGGAAAACAAACAAAAAAAAAACAAAGATTGTTAATCAGCCTTTTGTTCTTTAGTCGCTCAGTTGTGTCTGATTCTTTGTAACTCCATGGACTATAGCCCACCAGGCCCCTGTGTCCATGAGGTTTTCCAGGCAAGAATATTGGAGTGGCTTGCCATTTCCTTCTCCAGGGGATCTTCCAGACCCAGGGATCAAACCCACGTCTCCTGTGGTGGCAGGTGGGTTCTTTACCGCTAAGGCCCTGAGATGTCCAACCCCAGTCATGAGCAGGACCAGCTGCAGAGCTGGATGTCCAGAAATGTTTACTGTTTGCGATTATTAAATGTTGTCAAACTGGCCAGGCTATAGTGTCTAGTCATATGATCAGACACTAGTCTAGATGTGGTTCTGAAGATAGGTGTAGATGTGGGGAACTTTTACGCTTATTTGCCTTTCGTGTAAAGGATAGTACCCTTGATAAAATTGATGGACCTCATCCATTAAGTTAAAAGCCTTACACACTGAGGTTTCCTGGAGAAGAAGTAATCCTGATTGAAAAGCATAACATAGAAATCCTTTCTGACACTTCAACTTGACCTACACATTGTGCACTCAAGACTGTAACACCAACTTTTGCCTGAGTTTGCTGCCTTATGGACTGCCCTGTTGATTCTGGATGTGCCTGCTCCTGCAGTTGTGTGAGCCTGTGTCTTAAAATTACACACACACATACACACACATTCATTTTGTTGATTCTTTGGAGAGTATCTATACACTGGTATTGACCAAATTAAGACCCATTATTTCAACTCATTTCACTGCTCATGCCTTCCCTCTTCTATTTAAATAATAAATAAAATACTTTAACTACTAAATAAATAAATGCTTTAATAAATCAATTTATTAATTAATATATAGAGTTCGAGAGATACCGCTATACGCCCATTAGAATATGGAACAGTCTCAGGCAGACCACCATGCAGACCCCTGACCCTCATGTCCTCATAGCTCCCCATTCTTCAGCCCTTTACCCTAGATATTCCAGCTGCTTCAGTTTTACCAAACATATATCTGCCCCCTCAACTGAGAAAGTCCGCTGTATCTGCTCATCTCCACCCTCTTTCTACCTTCCTCTCCAGCACCTTGATCTGGGAAAAGCCTCCTGGCAAGACGCTGGGGCTGTTATCACAGGATTCATTTCACATGTTTCCTGCTTCTCTGTTTTTTCAGTCTTGTGCTGTCTGCTGTTCAGAGTCTGAACGTGTTTGCTTTATATGTATTTTTTAGATTTATGGCAATGGGGCAAGATGATTTTAGTAATTCTGTCATGGCTGAAAGTGGGAGTCAATAATGCTTTACCTTGCATTTTTAAGCCATACATAAAGCTACCTGTTTGGGTATGTCTCCATTCTTCTGTCATCATACAAAATTGTTTAAGAATCCTCATCATATTCTTTTCTTTTGTGTCCCTAATTGGGCAACTGTTGTTTATGTGGCATATAAGGTAAAAGTCCCTGGGATGCAGAAAATTCTGACTGTCTTCACCCCATGTCACAATAATTACAATGCAATTTTGCTTTCATTTTGTTACGATGAGGATGTAAGTCTCCAGCCTCAGATTTGTGAATTAAAATGGAAAAAAAATTGACTGTGACTTATAATAACATTACTTTTTTATTCTGCAGCAGAAATTTAAAATCTTTCTATTTAGTTCAGTGTTGCTGAGTCTCTCATTTACTCTCCCATTAAAATCTGACGTATGTCTGTTGCTGGTCTACAAGTCAAAACTAAATGTGTGTGTCTATTGTTTGTCTATAATAAATATTAACATAAAATATTATATCTGAGATATTTTATATAAAGTAGGGAAAGCTGATTTTTAAAAAATCCTAAAAGGGTAACTAAAGATAGTTTGAAAGACTTGCCTCTTTCCATAAAATCCTAGGAGAGGACAATTGTTTTGCTTTAGTAGTTTGAGAACAGTTTTGTCCATGAAACAATTTGCTTTACATTTTTAGGCATTTGTGCTGGTCAATAATTGTCTAGTGCAGCATGGAAATGGTCTCCCTCACAAGACTGAGAGGGACAGTTCAGTCAATAAAGGATCATTCTTGTGGGGCTTATCTTGCTGACACAGCAAAAGCTCATTCCTGACGCACAGGCTCATCAGTGAGAAGTGGTGTGCCATAATGAATACAGGCTTGCATGCTCCCTTCTTTTCCTTAATCAGGTCAAGGTAATGAGAGAGAATTCTGTTATTGTATAGCCAAGAGTCTGTATTTGAAAATTAACAGAAGCCATGTCAATCACCTAAATTTGATGGTTAGTTTTGAGACAGCAATTAGAGACAGTCCCAACTTTGATTATCCTACAGTCTAGAAATTGCAGTACTGGATGTGAAGCAGGTGTTTATTATAGCACATCCCACCTTAACTGTAAAACAAAAAGAATACTTTATAATAGTTTGTCTAGTAGTTAATATTAAAGAGGAAATTATCAGTCATTTATTTGATCATGAAATTATCTACCAAATGGGATAACCAGTGTATATCTTCTTTTGCGTTGTTTGTTTTTCAGTTTTAAATTTTTTTAATTTTGTATTGGAATATAGCTGATAAACAATGCTGTGATAGTTCCAGGTGAACAGCAAAGGGACTCAGCCACACATACACATGCATCCATTCTGCCCCAAACCCTCCTCCGATCCAGGCTGGTGTATAACACTGAGCAGTGTACACTTTCTCCAACCACTTACTTGTTAGTGAGAAAAAAAAGACATTAACTCTATATTTTAAACTGTGAAAATGAACACCTTTCTTTTATATGCAGTGTGAAGTTTTTAATGTTAGTTTCTTCTCTACTGTAGAAATATAAATAAATGCTGTTCACCTGAAAATATCACAACATTGTTTGTTAATCCTCTATACCCCAATAAAAAATAAAAAAACACATTATAAATCAACTACACTTCAATAAAATAATTAAAAAATAGTTCAGCTATTAAAAAAAGAAAACAAGCAGTGAACTTAAATATTAAGGAATCAGTTCAGTTCAGTCTCTCAGTCGTGTCCGACTCTTTGCAACTCCATGGACACGCCAGGCCTCCCTGTCCATTGCCAACTCCTGGAGTTTACTCAAACTCGTGTCCATCGAGTCGGTGATGTCATCCAACCATCTCATCATCTGTTATCCCCTTCTCCTCCCGCCTTCAATCTTTCCCAGCATTAGGATCTTTTCCACTGACTCAGCTCTTCACATCAGGTGGCCAAAGTATTGGAGTTTCAGCTTCAACATCAGTCCTTCCAGTGAACACTCAGGACTGATTTCCTTTAGGATGGACGGGTTGGATCTCCTTGCAGTCCAAGGGACTCTCAAGAGTCTCAAGAGTCTTGTCTAATACCACAGTTTAAAAGCATCAATTCTTTGGCACTCAGCTTTCTTTATTATCCAACTCTTACATCCATACATGACTACTGGAAAAACCATAGCCTTGACTAGATGGACTTTTGTTAGCAAAGTAATGTCTCTGCTTTTTACTATGCTGTCTGGATTGGTCATAACTTTCCTTCCAAATATTAAGGAATAAAAGTATAGGAAAGGCTTCTTAAAGCATGCAGTTGGATTGTTACAAATCAAACTGTTTCACAGTTAGATATTTCTATTTAATTTTGGATTGCATGAAAACACATGACCAGAATTCAGGAAAATTGTGCCAATGTTTATTTTGTCTGGGATTGCAGATAAATCAGTTGCTAAACTGAATGGCAGGCTGGGTATTTTTGCCCCAAAAGTGAATGCCTTCAGACAACACGTCTGTTTTTCGGGTTGACACAGATGCCACTACTCTGGCCATCAGGGTAGCTTGAGATTAAGATGGCGGGCTCCAGACGCAGCAAGTTCAAGACTGAGTCCCACACTTGGTTACAGTGTGTGACCTTCACAACACTGCTCCAGGCCCTTATGGCAGAAAGTGAAGAGGAACTAAAGAGCCTCTTGATGAGAGTGAAAGTGGAGAGTGAAAAAGTTGGCTTAAAGCTCAACATTCAGAAAACGAAGATCATGGCATCTGGTCCCATCACTTCATGGCAAATAGACACAGTGGAAACAGTGTCAGACTTTATTTTTCTGGGCTCCAAAGTCACTGCAGATGGTGATTGCAGCCATGAAATTAAAAGATGCTTACTCCTTGGAAGGAAAGTTATGACCAACCTAGACAGCATATTAAAAAGCAGAGACATTACTTTGCCAACAAAGGTTCGTCTAGTCAAGGCTATGGTTTTCCCGGTGGTCATGTATGGATGTGAGAGTTGGACTATAAAGAAAGCTGAGCGCCGAAGAATTGATGTTTTTGAACCGTGGTGTTGGAGAAGACTCTTGAGAGTCCCTTGGACTGCAAGGAGATCCTACCAGTCCATCCTAAAGGAGATCAGTCCTGGGTATTCATTGGAAGGACTCATACTAAAGCTGAAACTCCAATACTTTGGCCACCTGATGCAAAGAGCTGACTCATTTGAAAAGACCCTGATGCTGGGAAAGATTGAGGGCAGGAGGAGAAGGGGACAACAGAGGATGAGATGGTTGGATGGCATCACCAACTCAACGGACATGGGTTTGGGTGGACTCCAGGAGTTGGCGATGGACAGGGAGGCCTGACGTGCTGCGATTCATGGGGTGGCAAAGAGTCGGACACGTCTGAGTGACTGAACTGAACTGAACTGAACTGAAAATGAGGAGAATTACATTGTACCTTATATCACTTTTGTGACAGTTGAGTGAATGTATATAGATATTGCTTGAAGCTATATCTGACGTATAATAAAACCAGCGACCATAGCAATGATGCTGTTAGCAGTAATAATAATATCTGGCCTTTCCACTAATATTTTGCCCACTTGGCTCTGAAAACATTTGAACTTTTAACAGAAGCTCTAAACCCCCGTGAGCATCTTGCGCGGACCCAGAAGAGAGTGACACGGTGGTTGGCAGAACTCGGGGCCAGGCTGCTTTCCAGCCCGCAGCATCCCCCGCTTTTCATGGCATCCCCGCGCCCTGATGTCTTCCTGCTCGCTGAACTGGTGACTGTAGGAAGAAGCTGGCAGGTGTCTCCCCGGGGCTGACACCGGCTGCTGCACACAGCTGCTATCTGACGCGCCCGGGTCCTCCTGAGCAGGGCGCAGGGCGGGAAGGCCATCAGACAAGCAGGCCGCCGGCGGTGCAATTACACCCTTCCCCGGGGAAGGAACCCGTCAGTCTCACGGCTTTTAGTGGGGCTGGCACTCTCCCCCTGTTTTGCAAGGTACATCCACAGAGTCCGAGCAGTTGATTGACTGAAGCTGAGGAGGAAAGGCTAAATGTCAGGCTTTTACGTTGGAGCCGGTGCAGCTCTCTCGCAGCCTGGCAGGTCGAGTGACGTCTGGAATGAAGAGTGGCAGGGAGAGGCGGGCGGTGAAGGGAGACTGCTCGCTGGAAAAAAGCCGGGCTGCGCTTAGAGCACCTGTGGGGTTTGATTAGCGGGACAAAGCCTAGAATGTATACGGCTTTGTGCCTGCACGGTTATCTCACCATTCAAAAGAGAAACGTCCACAGTTTTCGTAAAATCAAGCTTTCAATCTCTTTACTTAAAAAAATGATAGTATAAATTCCTCCTTTTCAACAGTATAGTGAGATCCTGCTTAAAGATCATTTTATGTATTTATTACATTTTTATTATGCTGGTTTCTGCTTTAAGGGAGGTGAAAATCTAGGAAAATATAAATAAATGACATTGATAAAATGGCAGAGAGTAGAGAAAATAAATTTAAAGTTAATAAGAAAATAAAATGTGAAAAGCTTGATTCATGGTATTTCCATGTAAAAATAAAGAAAATATTTTAAAACAATCAGAATTTAAATAGTACAAGAAAACAGTAAATAAAACATTCTTGCTTTAATGAAACTAAGCATCTAATGTAACACCATTAGCTGTGTGTTTCTTATACTAACTCTTCCCCCCTTATTTTGAAATGAGAGACAATTAAAATTCATATATTAATGAGTTGGTTTATAGAAGTCATTAGATAAATTAAAACCAGTCTTCTTGCTTTTTGGAATTGAAGAAAATTGTGACAAGATGAGATTTATTAATTAGATTCTGTTCCACTTTTTTATTAGTTAAGTAGCTAATAAGTTTTCAAGAAAGAATTATGGTTATCCAGTTCTGTCCAATAGACATACAATATGAAACACAGTTAAATTTAAAATTTTCTAGGAATGAGAAAAAGAAACAGAAGGAATTAATTTGCAGTATATTTTATTTAACCTACTATTCAAAATATTATTCCGACATATATTTCACCCTGGGCTTCCCAGGTGGCACTGGTGGTAAAGAGCCCGCCTGCCAGTGCAGGAGACGTAAGAGAAACGGGTTCAAGCCCTGGGTCGGGAAGATGCCCTGGAGGAGGAAATGGCAACCCACTCCGGTATCTTTGCCTGGAGAATCCCATGGACAGAGGAGCCTGGAGAGCTGCAGTCCACGGGGTCGCACAGAGTCAGACACGACCGAAGCCATGTAGCGCATGCACACACAGTCAATATAGAAACTACTGAGATAATGTCCAAAATATTTCTTAAGTGGTTCAGCAATATAATATTATTAATGAGATTTTTACATCATTTTTCATAGTAAGTTTTCAAACTCTGATGTGTATTTTCTACTTACAACATTTCTCAATTTGATCAATAGCCACATGTGTCTAGTCACTACATACCATAACCAATCTCACTGATTTAGATAATTTACCTGTATTCATTCACTATATCCTTAACAGTCATAAATGAGATATTAATTAATGCTAGGTGTATTTTATAATCTAAGTTCAGTTCAGCTCAGTCGCTCAGTCGTGTCCCACTCTCTGCGACCCCATGAATCACAGCAGGGCAGGCCTCCCTGTCCATCACCGTCTCCCGGGAGCTCACTCACACTCACCGGGTGTCTAATCTGGGAGCAGCGGGAGACGTGAGCTGCCGCATGGCCCGGCCTCTGACAGCGTGGCGCCCCGAGGTGGCGGGACGTTCCCCGCAAGGCTCAGGGCCGTGAGTGTAAGCGTTCCAGCTAAGGCCCAAGGTGCACTGGCGTAACACCCACCGTGGCATTTTCACTCCTGTGGATTGATTAGGTGCTGGTCATTGAGGTTCAGTCCATATTCAAAAAGAGGTGACATGGACCTCAGCTCTCCATTCGCGTGTCAGAGAATTTTAGAACATATTTTACAGTCGTTGCATAATTTTTCCTTCTGAAAACGTTGCTTCCCCATGCCCACAGTCGTGTGTGCTCTTTGAGTCCCCCTCAGTCTGCATTTATTGTAACTCCAGATAATGACTGTGTTCAGAGATTTCAAAGGAGATGGATCTCATTTCTGCACGCCCAGAGCCTGATACAATGCCACCTTACTGCACACATAATTTATGGACTTGTGAGGATTGCCTTACCTGATCACACGGTAACCATTCTGCAGAGGCTTGGCACGCTCTATATACTCAGTAACTGTTAGCTTTAAGTGTCCTGGAGAGCTATGACCATAATGATAAATCTTTGTTTCAGTTCCAGCTCCACTGCCTTCTACAGGTTTTGCCTTCATTAAATTGCTTGAGTTCTCTAAGCCTGTTTTTCCCTTTTGTACAAGGATGATAATAATAGTCAATTTTATAGGATTTTAGGAATAATTCATATAAATGCTCATTATAATATCTGGTACACAGTAAGCAAAATATTTTACGAAAATTTGTCCAGAAGTTTTAACTCCAACAAATTTCTCTATAGATTACTCCACGGAGGAAGAACTTTTAATCAACAATTCAGAGGAAGAGGTAGTTATCTACTCTAATCAGTATAGGGGCAAATCTGGGGCACTTTAATTATGATATATGTTATCATATAATACATTTGTGTCCTTGACATAGTCTAAGACTAATCAAAGTAAATTTCCAGATTGATCTTAATAATACAGAGCATTGAAAACATTTATAATTAAATAAAATTAGGATAATTAGGTGTCTTCTCACATGACTGATTCTTATGCTTCTGTAGAACATTAAAAGAGCTCCAAACAATATTTCATTGTGGTTTCCCATTCTATATATTTCGGTGTATCCAGTACTTCCTAAGTGGCTAAGAATTGCTCTTCGTATATGTTCAACCGTAACTTCATTGTCCAGTCATGACTAATAGAGTTTAAAGCTGGTTAATTTTATCAATAAACATTGAAGAGTTATTGAATTACAAAAATAACTACTGTTACAGCAAATATAATTTGGATGTTTGTTCAAATTTTACTTTTATTTCCTGAACAGAAACAGATATAAATCCATAAAGAATCACATGTTTTTGAAAACAGTACACTGGGCTGGCGAGTTAGCTGCAGCTCTCACCCACTTTACAATGTGACTGAAAAAGAGCCAGGTGTCCTCCTTAAGTTGTTAAAGGCTGTGTCATTTTTCTACACGACCCATTCGACTGATATTACTACAAATGCACAATATTTTCTGAAACACTGTTTTTACCCTACTATTTAAGGTTTACATATAATGATAAGAAAACTGTTTTAAAATGTAGGTGAAGTTACTCAGTAAAAACATCGCTAAGATGAGAGTTAGGACACCCGCGTTATAGTCTTCTCTCAGTTGCTAACAAATTAAATGATTTTATTGCTTCTGGGCTGGTTTGGGATATAATGGTTGGTATGATTTAGCAAATATGAGGGCTGTGCTAAGTCACTCCAGTCGTGTCTGACTCTTTGCCATGCTATGGATTGTAGCCCACCAGGCTCCTCTGTCTATGGGATTTTCCGGGCAAGAATACTGGAGTGGGCTGCCATTTCCTCTTCCAAGGGAAACACACAACTCTGGGGACTCCTGCATTGCAGACAGATTTTTTTTACCGCTGAGCCAAGGGGAAGCCCAAATATGAGGTCATTTACCTACAAATGTTCTTTTTTTTTTAAATTTTATTTTATTTTTAAACTTTACAAATTGTATTAGTTTTGCCAAATATCAAAATGAATCCACCACAGGTATACATGTGTTCCCTTGATTTCATAAACTACACATAGATTTGTGTCTCCTTATAACAAGCAATATTAAATATACAATTTTATAGACTAAAATCTATATAGAGTTTGGGATGTTATGAAATACTAATTTAAATTTCCTTTGTTCCTAAGTAATCAATGACATTCTTGACTCTCTTCCTGACTCCCATCTATCTGCATACTAAAAGACGTTGAGCTGTCTTAATAACAAATCAATAACACTGATTTGGTCTTTCATTTCCTTGTTTAGTGTTTTATTTTTCCAGTAAAAACTGGCCCAGTATTTTCTTGATCTTCTGATAAATAACAGTGCTCTTTCTGTGAAATGAAATAACTTTATAGACTTTTCGATCTTTAGTTCACATGTGAACTTATTAAAATCAGTCTTGTGGCTAGTTAGGGTAAGAATAGGTCCAGATTGTTAAGTTTGAAGTTTTTCTAAATTAAATGTTGAATTCCAGAATACGGGTAATAAATTTAATTGATGAAAACCATGTCGATATACATTAAACTTTCTTCCTATCTACTTTCAGACCTTAAGATGATCTTTAGATTGTTTTAAATTTCCGGAAGAGTGAAGGAAACATCTCTGCATAATTATAAACTTAGTCAACAATAAAAACCCTACCATCATGACATACGACATATGACAACCTAAAATATATTGCATCATTAAATCCTTGCAGCAAGGATGGAAGTTATTATTGAAAAGTTTAGAAAACAGAGGCTTAAAAAATAGTGAAGTTATTAGCCACATTTAATTTACCTGGGAAAGTTTAGAGCATGCATATAACCCATGATCACAAAGTTTTGGGTAGCCACACATCTGAGGATATTTTTAACTGGAAAAGAATTGGATGATATCAGAACAGATTATATGGAGGAATATATACAGAAAGCTTATGCAAACAAATACAGCATATTTCCATAATTTCATACCTTTCTTAAACACCATCAGGGATTTGCTCTTTACTATACATCTTTACTCTTGCTCTTTACTACACAGCCACAAGATTCCCTGGTAGCTCAGACAGTAAAGTGCCTGCCCACAAACGTGGGACATCCGGGTTCGATCCCTAGGTTGGGAAGATCCCCTGGTGAAGGAAATGGCAACCCACTCCAGTATGCTTGCCTAGAAAATTCCATGGATAGAGGAGCCTGGTGGGCTACAGTCCATGGGGTTGCAAAGAGTTGGACACGACTGAGCGACTTCACTTTCACTTTCATACACCGTTAGGGATTAAAGGATGAAGTGAGATGGCTGCATGGCATCACTGATGCAGTAGTCATGAACTGGGCACACTCCAGGAGGTGGTGATGGACAGGGAGGCCTGGAGTGCTGCAGTCCACGGGGTCAAAAAGAATCAGACACGGCTGCTGATTGAACAGCAACAAGGACTAAATGGATTACATTTAATAAGGATTAATACTCTGATTATTTTTTTCTTATTCTCTGAAAAAATTATTAATATTTACATGTATTTTATTTCAAGTTTCGTTTTCCATCAAGTAACATTATTTTGTAATCACCTGAGATACACAGAAGCAAAAGAAATTTGATGACAGGTATGTTAAAGAACTGAGATTGTAAGTTGAGAAAAAAATAAAGTATCACACAGGGGTAACAGATCCACTAAAACACACCTCTTTTCCACCTTCTAATATTTTCTTAGGATCACGAAGAAACTGCTAAACGGATGGTTTTTCACTTCCACTAAAAGTTTTTTGGTTTTGTTTATGTTTTGTGAATGGAATTTCCTAGAGCAGCTCTGTTGTATGTCATGTTACTAGCATCTAGGGAAATGTGACCCTTGTTTCTGCCTCACTGATTGTTTAATGAGCAATATATCTGGGGTCCTTCTTTGACTTGAGACATTTAAGTCAACCTTCACCCAGAATGTGTGCTTAAGTCTTGTGGTTGTTAGGGGTATTTTCGATAACCGCATTGACTTGTGTTAAGCAGTTTAGAATCTCGCTTTCCTCTTAAGCATCAGGCATTGATGTATGTGCCGTGATGTCACTCACTTTTTTCCTGCATGCATTAACCTTCATTCTCTGTGTTTGTGTCCCGTCTGCCTGTCTAATTTGGAATTGAAGCTCTCTGGGAAAAGTCTAATTTGGTGCTATGCACATTCTAAAGTCACTGCATGAGCTAAGTAAATGTTTATCAATGAGTATAATTGTCAACATTAATAGTGGATGTTATTGATTCATAGTAGTGATAATAATATGCATTGATTCTTACTGGAAGTAGATAGACCTAAGTTTTCTTAATGAGCAAAATACAGTTGTGTGTATATATATAGATAGATAGATATATGCTTAACAATGATTGTTTTCCATATCCACAGAAAATGTTTCTTGGATGACTGTCTTACACTTCGTTTAAGTATACTTTAAAATGACAATGGAAGTAGGCAGCATATATCTAAATATAGCAGGCATTTGAGTTAATTCAGTAAATACATTTTATTTATACATTACCTTATTTGTCAAATGTATTGAAGACAAAGGAGACACAAGAGATGGTCTCTCTCTTCAATTTGCCTGTCATGCAAGGTACATTGGAGTAAGCAGACACTTGCAGCTCAGGGTGCTAAATGCGGAGATGGGTCAGGGTGGAAAGTTAATCTAAGAGTCCCTTAGGAAACTTGCCTTCTATAAGTCTTCCTGTATTCCAAGAGGGGGCCTTGTTAAGCATTATCATGGACTAGCCAAAGTTAAGCTTCAGAAGAACCGTAAGAGGCATTGCATTTCCATTTCCATGTGAGAAAACTGCAATTTTGTGATAGTTGTGATTAACTTGTCCAAAGTCTCAGAGTAGAGATTTGGATTCAGGCTGGCCACACATGAGGCCAAAACTCTGTCTACTTAATGACTCCTTTATAAAGCTCCCAGATCCAAGCACTTAGAAGATTAGGAAGCCTTCCTTCATTTCATCTACTTACGGATGTATAATGAACCTATGGTTTGAATTATTAACAGATATTATCCATAGAAGAATGATAAATAATATTTAAATTCTCAGTATCAAGCTAATACTATAAAATTAAGCTAGAAAATAATACTAGCATTGTTTAAAAAAACACAAAGAAGATTTCTATATGCTTTTAGGGCTAAAGGTAAATTTAATACTATTCTTACTATTTAAAAATATGTCTCTTGACCTGATAATACTCTGTACTTACAGGAGACGTACATTTTCTTACACTTTGACTCAGTAATTCTAGTGTGTATTTGAACACACACACGTGCAAATGTGTGCACACTCAGTTGTGTCTGATTCTTTGCAACCCCACAGATTGTAGCCCACCAGGCTGCTCTGTCCATGGAATTTTCCAGGCAAACATACTGGAGTGGGTTGCCACTTCCTACTGCAGGGAATCTTACTGATGCAAGGACTGAACCCGCGTCTCTTGCGCCTCCGGCACGGGGAGGCACACTCTTTACCACGCGCCCCCAGAGAAGCCCAGTGTCAGAGTGCCATATGGTGTATGTTTGTGATGCCCATGCCATTTCACAACAATCATATGACTCATTTGATTCACTTTGGTTAAAAAGCAACATATGTGTCCAAGCCTGAAAAATGAATGTTTACAATTCAGTTCAGTTCAGTTCAGTCGTTCAGTTGTGTCGGACTCTGCGACCCCATGAATCGCAGCACGCCAGGCCTCTCTGTCCATCACCAACTCCCGGAGTTCACTGAGACTCACGTCCATCAAGTCGGTGATGCCATCCAGCCATCTCATCCTCTGTCGTCCCCTTCTCCTCCTGCCCCCAATCCCTCCCAGCATCAGGGTCTTTTCCAATGAGTCAAGTCTTCACATATGTATCATTATATACAATAGTCAGCGACCTCAGCACAGGCTTCAAGTAGCAGTACTAACTCTTGAGGAGCAAAAGCTACAGACATAGCCCTGGAAAATTCAAGGCTGTTTTCTTGGCGCTGCCATTCATCTATTTGTAGAACGAAAGGTTATGAAATAAACATGTATTAAAAGTGGTCATTTTATTCACTCCTTATGATGGCAACATTTGAGATACAGCCTTTTTGACTAAATGTTATAGTGTCAAACTCTATTTTGTATTAATTTCTAGACCTACATGAGGCTACAAGTTTCTTGAGATGGAACTGCAAGAGACTTAAGTCCTAGAGAATCACTCACTTCTTAAGGCATTGGTAACTGGTGTTAACCTACAATCCATTCCCGCTTTAGAACTATTGCATTGAATTTCAGAAAGCTGTATGTTAGCTTTAAATGTTATTTTTTAAATATCTGTTCCATAAACTGTGTTCTTAAGATACTCATTCCACAAGATAGAAGAGCAGTTCATGCAGAAAAGTTATGCTGCTTAAAAAAAATTAAGTACATTTTTTCTATAACACTTTTTAGAGCTTTTCATCTCCCAGAAAGGTTATAGAATGCAGCACTTCCAAACTTATTTGACTAAGAAATATTTTATGATTAGGAACTAAAATTAAGTATTTTCCAGACAAAATATTGCAATAGGCATAATATACTATTTTATTAGCTGAAATTTTAAATTAAGCATAAGTATATATACTTGAATGAAGCATCCATATGTAAATTAAGAACCAGTTCAATGGAAAATTCTAGATATCTCAGATTATTGTTGAAACTCCAAAACTGAGAACAACTGATGCTAGTCCACAATCTGCTTAGAACGGAAAGGTGCATTCATTACACCTGAGTAGGCAGGGGTGCTCAGCAGTTTTAGGTCTCCTTCAACCCATAGACGAGAAGGCCAGCAATTCAACAGGATGGTGGCCCAAAGCCCGGGGAGTAGAGTTGTCAGCCTCACTAGAGACTGAAATGTTATCCCATGCGCCTACTTCCCTTCTGCGCCCATGTCATTCCTACACACGCGCACACGCACATGCGCACACACACACACACACACATACACACGCACGTGCACACGTGCACGCACACGCGCACACACGCACACACAGGAGTGGGGAACGCGACTGCCTCTCTAAGCCAAAGGAACTACTTCGCAGCCTCGTGGCTCACTACTTCGCTCTTCTCAGCTGGTGAGGTGCTGAAGGAATGGGTAGAACTCACATGCGCATTTAGCAAAATGACTCTTCAGAGAACTTGCTTTAGGTCAATAAATTAAGGAATGTCCATGAACATGGAGACGAGTACCAGAGTGTCATGCCTCAGATTTTTCAAGCTGTGGAAAGTTATGGTTTACACGAAGGAATGAATAAAGAGGTCTCTGTTTCTGCATGTCCAGAGTGTGTAGAAGGTATGATTTTAATGCGGACCAAGTGGCCCGAGCGATTATCAAACCAGGGCGGCCACTGAGAAAGCAGAAAGAAGCTTTGGTGGGAGAAGTGTGAGAGCCCCCGACTCACCAAGGCATGGTGCAGAAGTCTGCGCGAGCAGTGAGGTGTAGGGCAGTGTCCCTGAGGATGCCTCTAGGGCATCACAAGTCTGCCTCCCAAAAAGCTCTTATTTGCAGACATCCGCAGTGGAGGGCCTGGTATGGTCAGCCTGTTAGCCGGATGAGACCTGCAGGGGAGCTGAGATGTCCACGTGTCTGCCTGAAATTCCCCTTCACGTGCTCTGACCTTGGAAAACGCAGGAGATGCAGGTGCCAGGACAGCCGATGACTAAGCCGCGCTGCCTTCCCCGCGGCTTCCTCGAGAACCACACTTTGGACCCAAATGAAGAGGGGAGAAGAAGGTTTAACTGGCTGTCAGGGTGAATTTCAGATGTATTTAGGACTGGGGCGCTAAATAAATAAGAGTTTTTGTTTTTGTCCTTTCCCCCATCACTTGATAACAGGATTTTTTTTAAAATTAATGATAGTGACTGTAAAGCCATCACATGAGATATATTCTAGAGCTCCAAGGATGCCCCAAAGAGCACATTGAGCACATAGGCTTGAGTTTTTCTCGTCTTTATTTTTAAAGACTTTATTTTCTTTATTTTTAAAGCTTCTTTACTGAATCGTTTCCTATTAGACTCTGCTTACCTAATATGCCAGTTTCAGACATTATGCTTAATTTCCTTGAAACTGACTTTATGTTGAATTATCAAGTTAAGTATTCATCATTAAAATAATATAAATTTACTAACTTCAGATGAGGTTACTGATGTAACCATCTAGGAAGTAGCATATATTTCCTATACAGATATGTAATTTGTAGGATAATAGCTAATGAGATAATAGTGTAATCCATTGTGAGAATACATATTTTAAAACATCAGACTTTGTATCAGGAAAATGCTTTAAAATAGCTAATATTGTGTTCTGTCACCCTAATTCATAGCTCAAAGCCCAGTTATTATATTAATCATATTCTGCTGACCGTATCTAACACTGTCAGAGCAAGGGGGCTCGTGGCAACTTAGATTAACCGTCTGTGTCACACTTTAGGAGAAGTACAATAAGAATGCCGAAAGGGGAAAAGGAGCATAGGAGTGTGAAATAAATTCAGACATTTGGTTTTGTAAAATTATTTAAAAAGTCATATATAATGTCTCCATGTCATGTAGCTGGTGGCCAAGACATCAGTCATCATATTATCTGTACATTGGACATGATGAATTGATTGTGTTCCAATGAGAGGACCTAATTACTTAGAGAAATGAAGAGGACATATGAGAGCTCTTTAGCTCCAATGGCCATATATTATCACTAATAACACTGAACCCTGTGTGGTTTAATTCCTCTGTCCTGTCTGTTTTGGAGCACATAATCTTCCTAATTCATTTCTTTAGAGACAAGTCAGATAATTAATTTATCCTCCTCCTAAAAATAGCAAGGGAAAATGTCACAGGAAGTTCAAGCAATAATGACCCAAAGTTTTGCACTTGTGATTTCAATTTCCAGTCCTTGTTAAACTTCCATAGGTAACTAACATAAAGTTTGTGCATAATCATTGGTTCAGAATGTAATTGTTAAACTCATTTAGTAATTTCCGCAGCATATCTGACCATCAAATTATGTTGTCATCTTGCTATGGATATAAAACAAAATCAAGACTCAGAATTATTTCAACCGTCTGGAATTTAAAGTCAAAATCTGTGAGGTGAAATTTAACGGGAGAAATGGAAACATGTGTTTGGGTGTTAGTGATCATTTGTGTGAATGTAGTATATGGAGACATATGTTGACAAATGAACTGCTGAATAAGCCCAGTTAAGAGTGAGAACATCACGCAAGAAGGACACTCTTATGGAAGGATTAGAGCTGTAGGCAGGTGAAACTATGGGGTTTAATCTTTAGGCAGTTTTAAATTCAAGAAATAACGTGTTAGCAGCCAGATATCAGAAGTGGAAATGACTGCGCTGCAAGATGGGGAGTGCTTTGTCCCTAGTGTCACTGGATGTTTCCAAGCAATGACTGTACAACTATGTCAGGACGTCTGACTATGTAAAAAGCATTTCTGCGATCAAATCTGGAAGACATGATTATGTCACTTGTGAGGTTTCTTTGATTTTAAGATTCCTGGATTGTATTGTTCACTTATGTAACCCATCAGCTCTCTCACTGGCATTTATATTCTGTCTTACTGAACCGTGGCTACTTATGTAAGCGTCTAGTTTCACGCTAGATTTTTTTCTTACACAGTGCTAAGTCGCTGCAGTTGTGTTTGACTCTGTAACCCTACGGACGGTAACCCACCAAGCTCCTCTGTCCATAGGATTCTCCAGGCCAGAATGGTGGACTGGGTTCCCATGCCCTCCTCCAGGGGATCTTCCCAACCCAGGGATCGAACCCACCTCTCTTAAGTCTCCTGCTTTGGCTGTCGGGTTCTTTACCACCAGCGCCACCCGGGAAGCCCTGCATAAGACTAGTTCAGTTCAGTTCAGTTGCTCAGTTGTGTCCGACTCTCTGTGACCCCATGAATCGCAGCACGCCAGGCCTCCCTGTCCACTGCATTTTATTTGTAATCTTATGTCCTAAAGGAGGTTGAGAAGCCTTGAACATAAAAGCACACCATAAATATTGGGTATATTATAAACTTAATATATCATAGTGCTTTCCTGAACAACATATAAGAGAAATACTCAGCGTAGTATTAAAATACCATTTTCATGAGAGAGAGCTCTCAAGAACTATGAGCTTGAGAAAATATGCACCCAACGTACATGCTAAGAGGTTAGTTCTATCTCAGTTTTATAGATGCTGACCACACATCCAAGATTCTTGGGTCAGAGAATGTTAACAGAGGACCCAAGATTCCTGGGTTAGAGACAGAGGGATTTATTACAGTACAGCAAAGAACACCATCATCAGCATATGTGCCTCCATAATGCATATGAGAGAAGATGCATATGGGAATGCGTATGGGAGAAGATGGCAATGCATGGACCCAGTGGGCTGCATTGGGGAAAATAAATTTGAGCTTTAAAACACCAAACGTGTTATAATGGATAGTAATCATGTTTTCCCCTCTGCTCCAGGGGGAGATCATATCTTTGTCTTCCTAGGCTGTTTGTTATTTGACTACATTTGGATGAAAAGCTAGTTCAAAGAAAGTTTAGTTGGTGCTTCTCACAAGACATCCGCAAATGCGAGAGACTCGTGAAGAACTGTCTCAAACTCATAAAACGTTTCTGCGTTGTGAACAGAGAAGTGTCTGATCCAGCCTTGGATGCAGCGCTTTGCAGCAATGACGGGGAAGGAGTAAGAAACCGTGGAGCGTGAATTTCATAAACTCCTTGTGCTAGAAGTGGCCTCAAGACTGGGAAACTTGCCTTTAGATAAATAATTAGCACACGTCTGACTCAGATCTAATAAGGTGGATGAGCCTAGAGATTATTATACAGAGTGAAGTAAGTCAGAAAGAGAAATGCAAATGTCATATATTAGTGCATATATATGGCATCTAGAAAGATAATGCTGAGGGACCTGTCTGCAGCGCAGCAGTGGAGACTCGGAGAGAACAGATGTGTGGGCGCAGTGGGTAAAGGAGAGGGTGGGACGGATGGAGAGATCCATCACATCACCATATGTAAAATTAGCTAGCGGACATTTTCTGTATGATGCAGGGAGATTAAATCCGGTGTTCTTTGGTAACCTAGCGGGGTGGGATGAGGTGGAAGAGAGAGGTTCAAGAAGGAGGGGACACATGTATACCGATGGCTGATTCACGTCGATATATGCCAGAAACCAACACAACATTGTTAAGCAATTATCTTCCAATTAAATAAATTTAAACTTAAAAACAATAATTTGTGCAGTGTACAGAGAGCAGTGGCTAGCTATGGGCGCATGATAGCTGTAGCTATTTTTATTGCTAGAACACCTCTGATTTTATCTTCACAATAGTTTGTTTCTTCCTTGTGGTTCAGATGTTACTTTTGAACCTTTGTTAGTCTGTACTTTAGCTCTTATTTCACTGGTCACACGCGTGAGCAGCTAGCATGTCATTTTGGGGAGATGGTGGCCCTAACCAGGATGGGACACTTAAAAATTGACCTATAAAAGCACAATCTCCAAAAAGCCAGGTCCTCTATAAACATTTCTGTAACTTGGTTGGTTTTCATACTTCAGAGACCAGCAATTCCATTTAAAGAGATAGGAAGATGACAGTAGATATTATCATGAAAATATACAGGAACAAGATCCTTTTTTACTTTAAAAGTTTGAGAGATAACAAGTTCCCTTTCCAAAATAACAGTGTTCACTCTATTCAGAAATAACCAAAGCCTTCATTCTCTTTGCTTTCTTTTTTTTTCCTTCGGTAGATAGGCAAGGTTTGTAAATTATACAGCTATGTCTATTTAGGATGCCTGGAATGTACGTTTTAAATTTCTTTAAATTCTGTGCAACTTTTTGCTATAAATTATTACTAATTTTAATTTCATGGAATCTGTTCTCATCATGAACGTCAGCTGCTATTTATGAAGTACTTAATTGAATGGGAGCCTTTGAATAGTATTGAACAAGGATAATTAATGCATATGAAATCAAGTAGATGATTATAATGAGATATAAACTTTCTCACAATAGTACCTGGAACAGAGGAAGTACTCCACAGCTTATAGTTGAACTGAGCAGACTGAGTTTTTGAAGACAAAGAATAAAAATCACGATTTTCATAAACTGTTTCAATAATTATAAAATGAACTGAATGTCATTTTCTTTATTATTTGTCATTTCTGCTTTCATCACTGTCTGATTTATGCACAAGGATAAGGATACCATCCGCCAATAGATTAGCATTGTCACATTTAGTAGGTGCGTTTTTAGCTAGCAGGCTCTTTGAAAGTCCCTGAGACTTGCTTCCTGGGTAGATAGAATGCACTTAGACTCTAAAACTGCATTAAAAGCATTGACTTTAGACATGTACTTTTACACATTATGTTCTTACAGTAAACTTTAAATGTTCCTGTTTGGATCTTATTCTTTTACTTTAGCAGACGAATAATGAAATGCCTATCTTATTTGTTTTCAAAGAGAAGACAGTGTCTCTAAAGGTTAGACCGAGGTCCCAGAGACACTTATCCTTTCTGTTTGACAAAGTGATTCTGAGCACAGGCGGCAAAGCGAGCTGGGTGGGCTCTCCACTCTACCCTCAACTCTGCTGCCTTCACCGTCTCCTTAATCACCAACTGAATCCTCAGGTTCCTCCTGTTGAATAGTGACCGTTCCTATCAGACTAGGGTCTTGCATATCAAATATATATGTAAAGGACTGAGCACAATCCTTTGCACATATTCAGCTATATTGTTTCAGCTTGTCTGGGTCTCACTTTCTTTATCTCTAAAAATAAGACCAGACTATATGATCCCTAAGGCATTTCCAGCTCTAAGTGTGTTGGGTTTTTTACCTAAGGTTCCTCACTTACTATTGCATGTGGCTCTCCTTGCTTTTATTATCTTTTTAGAACAATTTCTGTTCGTTTGTTTTTATCCACTGCCTGAGTATGTAGGGCCTAGGGACTAGAATACAAATGTGTGATCACATACTCCACACCATCACGATAGACATCTAACAGTCAGACGTGACACATGAGGGTTTTTCATCCATAGCCTTGCTCCTTTTCTAGCTCTGGTTCCCCTTTGATAACCAAATCATTGATAAGGACAAGAGAGAGAGACAGGGAGCAAGGGAAAGAGGAACCAAGGCAGAAATCAGGGGTCGATTGAGCATGCTGTGGATTCCACGACGTGAATACTCCCAGATTAGGATTAAAAAGAAGGATGGACAGGGCATGACAGAAGCCGTAAGTGTCCAACAGAATTCAAGTTCCGGGATGTAAGGCCGGTTTTCACTGAGAACAGCTCTTGACATGCAGAATGAGCCTTACGTTTGTAAAGGCCAATTGACACAGTGTTGTTAGACAACTCAGTTGTCTCCCAAAGTCTAGATATTATCTGATGCTACCTTAGATATTTAAAAGTAGTTTAATTTTTTTTTAAGTTTAAAAATTTCTTCAGCATGAAAAATATCAGTAAAGCAGGGTCTCTAATATCTTTTACGGGACTAAGCAGAGTGAAAGCGTGTTAGTCTCTGAGTCGTATCCAACTCTTTGGACTGTATGCCACCAGGCTGCTCTGTCCCTGGAATTTTCCAGGCAAGAATACTGGCTTGGGTTGCCATTTCCTTCTCCAGGGGATCTTCCCAATCCAAGGATCAAACCTGGGTCTCCCGCCTTGCAGGCGGATTCTTTACTGTCTGACTTAACAGTTGCCTATTTGCAGAAAAAATGACCCACTTTCTTCGAAGTTGTATCTGTAGATGTTTTAATTTTTGAGAGGGGACAGGCATACACAGGGGGCTTCCCAGGTGGCACTAGAGGTTAAGAACCCAGCTGCCAGTGCAGGTTACATACAAGACGCAGGGTCAGTTCCTGGGTCAGGAAGATCCCCTGGAGGGGGGCATGGCAACTCACTCCAGTATTCTTGTCCGGAGAACCCCATGACATGAACCATGGAGGGGAAACCCAGAGGAGCCCAGCAGGCTATGGTCCATGGGAATGCAAAGATTCGGACACGACTGAGTGTCTAAACAGCAACAGCAAATCACAGACATACATATAAATAACTGGTTAGAGACCTCATGGCCGCTGTACTATGCAGAAGTCCAAATGGGTTTTCTTTTGTCTACCAATGTAGTTACAGATTTAGGACTTGATGGTATATCATTTAGATCACTGTTGGTATATCTGAGATAGCCTTCTTTTTCTCTGGACTGCAGGTAGCTAAAGGATTATGTGTTAGTTGTTGATACAACACTAAGGCACAGAAAATGCCACCGTCTCTGCCCCTGAAGAAATACATGCTGAAACAGCACGAAGTTGAACACTTGACTTTTCTCTTTTGGTCTAAAAATTTCACAGATGTGGAAAACTATATGGTTACCAAAGGGGAGGAGAAGGAAGAGGGGTAAATTAGGAGTTTGTGATTAAAATGTATACACTCTTTCATATGAATAGATCACCAACAAGGACATACTGTGTATCACAGAGTACTATATTAATATCTCACAATAACCTATAATGGAAGATAATGTAAAAAAAGAATATATATTTATATGTGTGTATGTATAAATGAATCACTTTGTTGTACACCTGAAATGCACCTTTGTAAATCAACTATATTTCAGTTTCTAAAAAGTAAAAAAAAAAAAAATTAAATCAACCTAATATCTCTTAAGTGAATAATTTAATGTCACTTAAAATATTTCTATAAATCTTACATATTTTTTTCTCATAGAAATGCTGGTTTGGCTTTTCCAAAGGGTCTTCTGTGGTCTTCCAAGGTGAAATGTATGGAGTTCATTTGAATAGCTATAGGGCTTTTCTCCTCCAGACAGATTTCCTTGAGAGAATCTTCTGTCTCAGCAGTTCAGTGTTATAACAGAAATAAGCTAGCCCACCGCTCTCCTAATAGGATGTGGGCAAGGCACTTCCTCCCTCATGAACCTTGCAGAATGCTCCTGCCTCCTTGAGGTTCTCCTGAAATCCCCTAGACATGGTTAGTTGAAGTGTTCTCTCTAAGCTAGCAGTGCTTTGCAAACACTCATTATAACAGTCATGACCTTGTATTGTAGTGTGTCATCTTTGTCTCCTCTGTTAAACTGTAGATTGCCTGACTCTGCGAACAACCAGCGTCTCTTAGTATGTCATCACGAGGGTGCCCTCCTTGAGTCCCGTACACTGAGCATATCAAGTCCAGAACATGCCAAGAACAGCACACAAGATCTCTTGCAGTCACTTATATCCAGCCCAAATGAGAATGAACTGAACAGAATACTTTAAAATTATGACCTAAAAAGTATTATTTGCAATGAACCAGCTCCTCTGTTAACATTCCCTGTATTATTCTCCAAAGAAAGAAATATTTTTCCTCATCTCAGAATCAGTTGATTGTTACAGATGAGGTTGTAGAATTAGATGAGGTTGTAGAATATATCTACTTCTAAAAATATATGTCCTTTACCATGATATATAAATAAATTCTCTGTGCATTTTAAATAAATTCTATGCCTAGCACAGAAGTAGCATACAGGGAACAAACATCCATTGTTTTGTTAATTTATTACTTTCAGAATGTTGACATAAGTTACAATATTGCAATAAAAAGACTTTTTCCTGTGAGATATTTAGTACCATAGTTAAAAAAAAAAAAAGCACTGTGATCCTATAAATCTCAGGGTTCCTGAGGTGAACAGGGTTCCTTGAAAGAAAGCTGAGGTCGCAGTGGATTTACTTGGTATGTCAGATGAGTCACCTTTGGGCACTGTGTTAGTTTCCAAGGGCGACTGTAACAAAATACCAAATTGGGTGGCTTCAAACAGAAGAAATTTACTTTCTCTAGGTTCTGGAAGTTAGAAGTCTGAAATTAAGGTGTTAAGAGTTGGTTCCTTCTGAGCTTCTGGGGCTGACCAAAACCCCTTGGCCTTCCTGGGTGTGTAGGCGCATCCGTCTCTCTATCACCGGCATTCTCCTTGTGTGTCTCTGCCACTTACAATTTCTTTAGTCGTATTGGATTAGGGCTCACCCTAATGAGCTCATTTTAAACTGATTACATCTGCAAAAATCCCCTTTCCATATCTGGTCACATCCACAGGTACTAGGGGCTAGGACTCCAACTTACCTATTCATATTAGATACATATGTGTTTATTATATCAAACACAACTACTCATTCAAAAATATATGCTTACAATTCAGCGTCTGACAAGCACAGTTGAGTCAGGGTTTGTAATTCCAGCACTAGAAAAACGAAGACAGACACCACTTGAAATTTGTAGCTTTAGCTATATTAACAAACACTATTGGGTGTTTTGGGGCCTTATATCTCTGTGCACTAGTATATCAGTTCTATATTAGGAAAACAATTGGACACAGTATATATGACAGACACACAAAATAACCGTTGTAAATAAACTGAGAGGTTTGAGTAGGAAGATCATTAAGCTTGTGGTCTAGACACCTGATTATGCAGTTATGACAGTATGAATATTAAAACCTAGGCTAGTCTCTTCACCTCCTTCTATGAATTCTAAAGTTTAATTTGTGAAAAAAAATTGCAAGAAGATGCTTATAATATATATTGACACACTGGTTTTTCTTAGGTAAAATTTTGAAATTGCCTAAAAATAAGAAAGTCTCTATTTGAACCAAGACCTCCCCCAGATAAACCTATGGGATTTTTCTACATGGCACTCATTCTAAACGCCCAAGCACAGAATGGTTTCTGCTGATTAGATTCAGGGACTTTTCCTTTTCATTCTTATTAAAGATCTTCCTCATAATCCCTTAGCTTCATAGCACACACTTAAGACAGTGGGGACTGTGAAATCGAAGACATCTTCATGTGAACTCGCCTGTCAGCATTTTCTGAATTCATATAGAACAGCCAAACTTGCATTATATACTAACAAGGGTGATTCATGTGATGGAAAATGTGGAAACGGGCAGATAGTTACCTGTGACACAGCTAGAATACAAGGGAACAGCAAAAGATATGTCACTATAATTTATGGACCTTGAAAAATTATTAGTAAACTGATAGAGTCTATCTTTTTGATAACAGCTTGTTAAGCTGTTTCATATATATACAATCCATTAATTTAAAACCAGAAGGGAAAGAGACACATGTACCCCAATGTTCATCGCAGCACTGTTTATAATAGCCAGGACATGGAAGCAACCTAGATGTCCATCAGCAGATGAATGGATAAGAAAGCTGTGGTACATATAAACAATGGAGTATTACTCAGCCATTAAAAAGAATACATTTGAATCAGTTCTAATGAGGTGGATGAAACTGGAGCCTATTATACAGAGTGAAGTAAGCCAGAAGGAAAAACATAAATACAGTATACTAACGCATATATATGGAATTTAGAAAGATGGTAACAATAACCCGGTGTACGAGACAGCAAAAGAGACACTGATGTATAGAACAGTCTTATGGACTCTGTGGGAGAGGGAGAGGGTGGGAAGATTTGGGAGAATGACATTGAAACATGTAAAATATCATGTAGGAAACGAGTTGCCAGTCCAGGTTCGATGCACGATGCTGGATGCTTGGGGCTGGTGCACTGGGACGGCCCAGAGGGATGGTGTGGGGAGGGAGGAGGGAGGAGGGTTCGGGATGGGGAACACATGTATACCTGTGGCAGATTCATTTTGATATTTGGCAAAACTAATACAATTATGTAAAGTTTAAAAATAAAATAAAATTAGAATAAATAAATAAATAAATAAAAGTTAATGGATTTTTAGTATAATCACAAGGTTGTATGATTACCAGAGTCCATTTTAGAACATTTTCGTCACCCAGAAAAGGAGACCTCATGCCCTTTAACACCACCCCTTCCACTTCCCTCTCCACCCGAGCCTGAGCCAATGACTAGTCTACTTTTTGTCTTTATGTATCTGCCTATTCTGGACACTTCTTATAACTCAAGTCATACAGAACGAGGTCTTTTGTGACTGGCTTCTTTCCTGTGGCCTAATATTTTCAAGATTCATTCTTGAAGTGCCATGTGGATATACTACATTTTGTGTATTCATTTGTCAGTTGATGTAAATTTGGATTTTTCTCCTCTTTGCCTATTATGAATAATGTTGCTGTGAACATTTGTGTGCACATTGGCTTTCTTTTTTCTTGTGTATACACTTAGGAGTGGAATTGCTGAGTCATATGGTAACTTTATGTTTAACATTTGGAGGAACTGCAATACTGTTTTCCAAAGTGTTACCATTTTACATTCCCACCAGCGTTGTAAACGTGTTTGACTGCTCCTCTCCTAGGCCAACACTCTTCTGTGCCTATGATTATAGCCATTCTTGTGGATGTGAAGCGGTATCTATTATTTTAATTTGAATTTTCCTCTTGGCTATCTAATGATGTTGAACATCTTCTAATGCACTTAGTAGCTATTTGTATATCTTCTTTGGAAAAATATTTATTTTATCAAACATATGATTTATAAGAATTATCCCTTATTCTGCAGTTTTTTTGGTGTTTTATTTTTTTTCACTTCCTAGACTATCTTTTTCAAACACAAAGTTTTTTTTTTTTTTTAATTTTGATGAAGTCCAATTTCTGTATTTTTTTTGGTTGCTTGTACTTAAAGTGTCATATCTAAATGATCAAGAAGATTGATCTTAATCCAAGATAATGAAGATTTGCATCTATGTTTTCTTCTAATAGTTTTATAATTTTAGCTCTTACATTTATCTTTTGCTCCACTTGAGTTGATTTTTGTATATGATTTGAAGTAGAGGCTCAAATTCTTTTTTTTTTTTTTTTCCTGCTTCTGTAGGTCTTAGTTTCAGTTCAGTTCAGTTCAGTCGCTCAGTCATGTCCAATTCCTTGCGACCCCATGAATTGCAGCACGCCAGGTCTCCCTGTCTATCACCAACTCCCAGAGTTCACCTAAACCCATGTCCATCGAGTCAGTGATGCCATCCAGCCATCTCATCCTCTGCGGTCCCCTTCTCCTCCTGCCCCCAGTCCCTCCCAGCATCAGGGTCTTTTTCAATGAGTCAACTCTTCACATGAGTTGGCCAAAGTACTGGAGTTTCAGCTTTAGCATCAGTCCTTCCAAAGAAATCCCAGGGCTGATCTCATTTAGAATGGACTGGTTGGATCTCCAGAGAAGGCAATGGCACCCGACTCCAGTACTCTTGCCTGGAAAATCCCATGGATGGAGGAGCCTGGTGGGCTGCAGTCCATGGGGTCGCTAAGAGTCGGACCCGACTGAGCGACTTCACTTTCACTTTTCACTTCCATGCATTGGAGAAGGAAATGGCAACCCACTCCATTACTCTTGCCTGGAGAATCCCAGGGACGACGGAGCCTGGTGGGCTGCCATCTATGGGGTCGCACAGAGTCGGACGCGACTGAAGTGACTTAGCAGCAGGTTGGATCTCCTTGCAGTCCAAGGGACTCTCAAGAGTCTTCTCCAACACCACAGTTCAAAAGCATCAATTCTTCAGTGCTCAGCCCTCTTCACCGCCTTCTTCTCACATCCATACATGACCACAGGAAAAACCATAGCCTTGACTAGACAGACCTTTGTTGGCAAAGTAATGTCTCTGTTTTTGAATATGCTATCTAGGTTGGTCATAACTTTCCTTCCAAGGAGTAAGCATCTTTTAATTTCATGGCTGCAATCACCATCTGCAGTGATTTTGGAGCCCAGAAAAATAAAGTCTGACACTGTTTCCACTGTTTCCCCATCTATTTCCCATGAAGTGATGGGACCGGATGCCATGATCTTCATTTTCTGAATGTTGAGCTTTAAGCCAACTTTTTCACTCTCCACTTTCACTTTCATCAAGAGGCTTTTTAGTTCCTCTTCACTTTCTGCCATAAGGGTGGTGTCATCTGCATCTCTGAGGTTATTGATATTTCTCCCGGCAATCTTGATTCTAGCTTATGCTTCTTCCAGCCCAGCGTTTCTCACGATGTACTCTGAGTATAAGTTAAATAAGCAGGGTGACAATATATAGCCTTGACATATCCCTTTTCCTATTTGGAACCAGTCTGTTGTTCTAGTTCTAACTGTTCAGTTATGTCCAGTTCTAACTGTTGCTTCCTGACCTGCATATAGGTTTCTCAAGAGGCAGGTCAGGTGTCTGGTATTCCCATCTCTTTCAGAATTTTCCACAGTTTATTGTGATCCACACAGTCAAAGGCTTTGGCATAGTCAATAAAGCAGAAAGAGATGTTTTTCTGGAACTCTCGTGCTTTTCCCACGATCCAGCAGATGTTGGCAATTTGATCTCTGGTTCCTCTGCCTTTTCTAAAACCAGCTTGAATATCTTACCTATAACCTAATTTAAACTCTTCCCTGTATATCTGATCTTCTCTACCTCTTGATTCTGCTACTCATAACTTCTAATTACTCAGTTTATGCAACTCAAGCTTTCAGATGTTTCATATTATTTATTCTATCTTAAAGACTCTTGGCTTCCAATCTATCAGTTGATAAACTTTCTACACGTATCTCCAATCTCTATTTGAGAATCTTGAAAAAGAAAATCTAGGTGATACTAAACAACAAGATCTCAACTTGGGCAGAACTTCTGAAAAATCTCCGTAGCAGCTTATCAGCTGATTTTTAATCTAGTAAATGCACATATTCTTTTTTGCATCTACCCTCGTATATGCAATCATATGAGACAGCATGTGGATATAGTATATTAAATAACATGTAGCTATGTGCCTTTTAACTTAGCCATGAAATTAAAGGATGCTTGCTCCTTGAAAGAAAATCTATGAACCTAGACAGCATATTGAAAAATAGAAGTAGAGACATTATTTTGCCAAAAATGTCTGTATAGTCAAAGCTATGGTTTTTCCATTGGTCATGTATGGATGTGAGAGTTGGACTGTGAAGAAGGCTGAGCACCAAAGAATTGATGCTTTTGAACTGCGGTGTTGGAGAAGACTCTTGCAAGTCCCTTGGACTGCAAGGAGATCCAACCAGTCCATCCTAAAGGAAATCAGTCCTGGATATTCATTGGAAGGACTGATGCTGAAGCTGAAACACCAATACTTTGGCCACCTGGTGTGAAAAGCTGACTCATTTGAAAAAACCCTGATGCTGGGATAGATTGAAAGCGAGAGGAGAAGGGGACAGCAGAGGACGAGATGGTTGGATGGCATCACCAACTCAATGGACATGAGTTTGAGAAAGCTCTGGGAATTGGTGATGGACAGGGAGGCGTGGCATGCTGCAGTCCATGGGGTCGCAAAGAGCTGGACACAACTGAACAACAGTGTGCCTTTTAAGAGAGCAGAAGTGATAGAAATGTTAGAAGGAAAGCTTTAGGTACATAAGTACTTTTGAATTTATGTACCCAGTATAAATCTCTGTACATACAGACTATTTGTAATTTCATAGATTGTTTGTTTGTTTGTTTGTTTTTTGTCCTCAAGCTGATTCACTTAAATCAGAGGTGAGAATAGCTTAGGGATTATTTGCCTTAGGCCTAGGGGAATACTGCATATATTTCTTTTGCTTGAGGTATAATTTTTCCTTTGCAAGGTGAACATCTACCGTCATAGCTGCCTCAGTTTAGCTCTGGTCCTTCTTCTTTTTCCTAGATACCCAGGCATACACCAGTCTTTCTTAGGTCTTTCCCATCTGCTTGCTTAAATTTACCTCCCACTTGACTATATACCTCATGACTCACTATTCTGTCTTATGATGGTAGCATTTGCGCCCATTTTAATGCCTCTTGTAGCTCTTTCTACATCAATTCCCACCATGTTTTCTTACATACCTCAACATTTTCCACTTAGATTCTTTTGCATCCATATCTCTGCTGCAATCCTCATGCAGTTTATATATGTGGCTTATATATTGGAGCTTCCCTGGTAGCACAGAGGTTAAAGCGTCTGCCTGCAATGTGGGAGACCTGGGTTCGATCCCTGGGTCGGGAAGATCCCCTGGAGAAGGAAATGGCAACCCACTCCAGTATTCTTGTCTGGAGAATCCCATGGATGGAGCTTGGTGGGCTACAGTCCATGGGTCGCAAAGAGTCAGACAGGACTGAGCGACTTCACTTTCACTTTCTAATTTTCCAACCCACTTTCAATATAATCTATTATTCAACTCCCATGCCTAAAAACCATTAATGTCTCTGAACTATTTATTCTTATTTAATAATTTAAACTTTTGTCAGAAATGAAAAGAATCATGGTACAGTCTGCAAAAAATTAGACAGAATAGGATATCTTAGGCAATATAACCATGTTACGGTGCATTTGTTAGCCGCTCAGTCATGTCCTACTCTTTGTGACCTCACTAACTATAGTCCGCCAGGCTCCTCTGTCCATGTAATTGTCCAGGCAAGAATACTGGAGTGGGTAGCCATTCCCTTCTGAAGGGGATCTTCCCAAGCCAGGAATTGAATCCAGGTCTCCTGCATTACAGGCAAATTCTTTACTGTTTGAGCCTCCAGGGAGGCCCTAAAGAGAGAAGCGTCCCAGGGTGGGCATTTAATGGTATCCTAAAACATCTAAATTATTAAATTACTCGTCGTAAGACAAAAAATTCTTCCTTTTTTGGTCCACAGTGAAAACTTTTCAAAGATTTACTTTATTATCAATACTATATTATATATCTATATGTAATACTGAATATAATTAGTTATAAATAATTTCAATTTTCAGAATACATTATTATAAATAGCACTGGGGAGAAAATAATTGATGCATTATACTTTTAAAACATGGGCAAACCACAGTCAGCCTATCTTTTTAAATAGATAACATGTTTTATTATCATAGCACAAATTATTATTCCTCTTGTCTCCACAATCTTCACTTCAGTTAAAACCAAATGTGCTTTTGGCTAACAGAGGAGAGGAGACATTTTCAGGTTGACAGTCCTGAGGTTCTTTTAACTTAAATGATTCCAACCTATTGATCCTGCATCCACATCTTCAAATAAAACTGATTCATTTCATTAAATGGAATATTTAAACCAGAGAAGTCTATCAAGTTGGGGTTTCAGCTTGAATGAACCACCTCCATTTAGAAAATTGATCGTCCAGTCACACTTTTATTAACCTTGAATTTTTAGAGCATGGTTGCTTTTAAAGAGAGAGAGAGTGGGCAAGCAGGAAATCTTCTCCAGTAATATTTTACATCATTGACAAGTCTGAGTCAGTGCTATAAGAGGGACATTAGGGCTAACTAACTTTGTTTATAATAACCTCCCCACACACAAGCTACATGAATAATGCACATGTTTCAACATGCAAGCTAGATGACCTGAGGAGCAGTAGAAGGAGGTATTATGACAGAGCTGCTAGGGCTCAGTGCACACTGGTGATTCTAAAAAAAGAAGAAAAAACTCCAGTAAAAATAATAATTCCTCAATGATAACTTTCATGCATCAAATTATGAGAATAAGTTAATGAACTACTGAGCCATATTTATGAACAGTTGAAAATGTCCTTGAACAAGCAGCTATACAACTTGCCTCTTGACTCATTAGGAGGAATTGTTGGGATTTGCCTGGATCTACGGAGTTTGGTGCCCAGAATGAAATGGACACAGAGTGACTATCTCAATCTAAGCAGCTCACAGAGCACTCGAATACTTCCTGGAAAACTGATTTATAAGGAGACCGTTTGGTGGAGTAGCAAGCACGCAGGTTTGGAGTCCAGCAGAACTAGGTTTAACCCTGGCAGCTGTGCTTGAAGTTTCACATCTCTGGGTAAGTTTCTTAATTTCCAGTAGCCCTTTCGTTTGGGTAACGTGCTTCCATAAATTTGCATGTTAGACAAAATATCTGTAGTCGTGACTTCTAAAATGCAGCCACTGTATAGATAGTGGCAATAAAATATGAAACATAACCACCAAGGGCCACAGAAAAATTCCATCTTCTGGCAAAAGCGTTTCCCTCTGTAGAAAATCATAGGGAGTGAAATTGAAGTCAGAAAAGTTTTTTTTTTAGAGTGCAAGAAATCAGAGCAAAAAGGGTTGAAGGGTTTGTGCCGTGAGCCTGATGTTTAAGAGGTGCATGTCCAAAAAATAAAAAAAAACACTTCATGAAAACTGATCAGGCATGAACTTCAGTGAGGTTAATCTTTCCAGGGAACAGAGTTCAGTTCAGTTCAGTTCAGTCGCTCAATCATGTATGACTCTTTGCGACCCCATGGACTGCAGCACTCCAGGCCTCCCTGTCCATCACCAACTCCCGGAATTTACCCAAACTCATGTCCATTGAGTCAATGATGCCATCCAACCATCTCATCCTTTGTCATCCCCTTCTCCTCCTGCCCCCAATCCCTCCCAGCATCAGGGTCTTTTCCAATGAGTCAACTCTTTTCATGAGGTGGCCAAAGTATTGGAGTTTCAGCTTCAGCATCAGTCCTTCCAATGAACACCCAGGACTGATCTCCTTCAGAATGGACTGGTTGGATCTCCCTGCAGTCCAAGGGACTCTCAAGAGTCTTCTCCAAAATCCACTTCAAAAGCATCAATTCTTCAGCGCTCAGCTTTCTTCACAGTCCAACTCTCACATCCACACATGACCACTGGAAAAACCATAGTCTTGACTAGATGAACCTTTGTTGGCAATGTCTCTGCTTTTGAATATGCTATCTAGGTTGGTCATAACTTTCCTTCAAAGGAGTAAGTGTCTTTTAATTTCATGGCTGCAATCACCATCTGCAGTGATTTTGGAGCCCAGAAAAATAAAGTCTGACACTGTTTCCACTGTTTCCCCATCTATTTGCTATCAAGTGGAGGGACTGGATGCCATGATCTTAGCTTTCTGAATGTTGAGCTTTAAGCCAACTTTTTCACTCTCCTCTTTCACTTTCATCAAGAGGCTCTTTAGTTCCTCTTTGCTTTCTGCCATAAGGGTGGTGTCATCTGCATATCTGAAGTTATTGATATTTCTCCCAGCAATCTCGATTCCAGCTTGTGCTTCATCCAGCCCAGTGTTTCTCATGATGTACTCTGCATATAAGTTAAATAATCAAGGTGACCATATACAGTCTTGACGTACTCCTATCCCTATTTGGAACCAGTCTGTTGTTCCATTTCCAGTTCTAAGTGTTGATTCTTGACCTGCATACAGGTTTCTCAGGAGTCAGGTAAGGTGGTCTGGTATTCCTGCCTCTTTAAGAATGTTCCACGGTTTTACAGAGTTTTACAGAAACTCCAACACCTGCTTCCCAAACGTCTCCCTCTCTCCATCCAGTTACCACACTTCAAGTGACATACATGTTCCTTAGATGGGACAAGAGAATTTGCTCAGCTAAGCATTTCTTAGACATCTTATTAGTTTACTATAAAATGGACCAAAAGATAACACAGCTCTAAAATTTGCAACATCTAAGTCACCATCTTGTTTACTTGGCCCCAGTGTAAAGACAAGAAAACTCAGGGTATTATGGCTCATCAAATACACTGACATTTTCAAACAGGTCTACAAAACCTTTCCCTTCTCCAGGGGATCTTCCCAACCTTCCCAACCTTCGGAACCCAGGTCTCCCACATTGCAGGCGGATTCTTTACCAGCTGAGCCACAAGGGAAGCCACTATTTTGTTACATTGTCCATTTATTGTCATTATTGCTATTGGCAGTTTTGTGTTGCTTTGTCTTCATATAACTTACTGCATTTTATTTGCTCCATATTTTAGCTCTTTCAATAGTTTTTTTTTTTTTTTTCTCCCTCAGTGACTACAGGGATTCTAAAGCTATCTCTCTCTCCTTTCTGGCAAAGTCTCATTTTGAATCCTCCTCTGACACCTGGTTCTAAATTCCCAAGAGGGTTTGGGAAGGTGCCATCAGTTTTCCAGGGTTAGAAAAAACAGTCTTACTCAGCAGAGAACACCTACATCCCCATCTGTTTTTGTTAAGCTATGCCTGTTGGCAATTTATGTACTTTCACTCCTATATTTCCTCAGGGGATTGGGTCCAGGACCCCCAGGGATACCAGAAGCCATGGATGCTCAAGCCTGTTATGCAAAACGGTGTAGTATTTGCATATAACCTATGCACACACTGCGGTGTACTTTGCATCATGTCTAGATTACTTACGTGTGTGCTAAGTCGCTTCAGTCATGTCTGACTCTGCGTCCCTATGGACGGTAGCCCACCAGGCTCCTCTGTCCATGGGGTTCTCCAGGCAATAATGCTGGAGTGGGTTGCTGTGCCCTCCTCCAAGGGATCTTCCCGACCCAGGGATTGAACCTGTGTCTGCGATTCCTGCATTGTAGACGGATTCTTTACCACTGAGCCACCAAGGAAGCTCTTCCTATAATACCCAATGCGACCAATGCTATGAAATAGTTGTCAGGGTACAGCAAATTCAAGTTTTGCTTTTGGGAACTTTCTTGCATTCTTTTTCTCAAATATTTTCTATCCAGGTTAGTAATCTGAAGATGCACACCCCGCAGATACAGAGGCCTGACTCTAAGCTAAACATCCGTGGCCTTAACTGCTTTATTGTTATTTTTCCTGCTGGGGACCGTCTGGTGGGAGCAGGGGTTACAATGAAGGCAACCCAATTACAGAAACAAAAGTCAGTTTACTTCTCCTGTCTCTAGTTTTCTTTCCAGCCTGCTTTCTGATTCCTAGGGACGAATTTTTTCTCGTGCCAACTCCCTTCAAAAATTCTTAATTATCCAGGTCAGGGTATACAGACGACAGGACTCCCTGGGTTTGCAAGCCTTTTATGTTTTTCTTTCATTGATTTTCCTTGATATGCTCTTGCCTTAGCTTCCTTCTTCCAGCTCTTCAGCAATGACCAGCGCGAGCTCAGCTGGGCTCTCCGGGGGAGTTAGGAAGGTCCGGTAGTTAATCCAGCGTAGACACACATCAATGTGCTTGGCACCTCCCAGGCCTCTTGCAGTGTTCAAAGTTACATTTGTTGTCCAGCAACAGAAATCCCAACTGGGAGTTTAAAAAAAATAGTTGATTTCCATTCATGTACTTTTCTTTATTTCCAACTAATACACTGTGTTCAGATAAGAACATTTTATAAGATTTTTAGTTTTTGATGTTCAGATGATAGTGACAATAAAAATCACTTATAGGTTTTTTTTTTTTAATAAATTTGTTTTCCAGTTACCAAACTATTTCTTCACAGGTTTCATTTTGTTTCATAAGACACATATCTTTGCTAACACTGACCTTCTGTATGGGTCAAGGACTTGCTTAAAGTTTCTACGAAGGCAGACTCACAGATTCTACTAAAAACCCAGTGACTTGTATCTGGCAACTAGAGGAATTTGTATTGATCAATGGAGCAGAAAGGAAGAGATTGGCAGATTCTCCCTGTTCCTTAAAGAAGTGACATGCAAGCTTAAGGTAATATAAAATAAATAACAGAAAACAGATTAACAAACAAAAATCCAAGAGGCTACAGATTCAATAAACTGTATATAAGCTTCAATAGGAAAATGAACCATTTTAAAAGCTGTTGCTGCTGCTGCTAAGTCGCTTCAGTTGTGTCCGACTCTGTGCGACCCCATAGACGGCAGCCACCAGGCTCCCCCATCCCTGGGATTCTCCAGGCAAGAACACTGGAGTGGGTTGCCATTTCCTTCTCCAACGCGTGAAAGTGAAAAGTGAAAGGGAAGTTGCTCAGTCGTGTCCGACTCTTAGCGACCTCATGGACTGCAGCCTACCAGGCTCCTCTGTCCATGGGATTTTCCAGGCAAGAGTACTGGAGTGGAGTGCCATTGCCTTCTCCAATTTTAAAAGCTAGCTTCTCTGAAATAAGAAAATTTGAACTAACGCAAGGGGTTCAGAGCAGTGAAGTATGTTCATAAATGTAAAAGCAGAGAGGACAGGCAAGTCTTTCCAAAGTAATGAAATATGGCTTAGTTAGTCCATCCAGTGAGCTTCATCGCTGTGGCTTTTAAGTCTCTCAGAACTCTCTAAGTCTATCGCTGTTTGCCCTGATCCAGCCCCACTCTCCCTGACTCCTCAGAACTCTCTATCACTGTGAAGTAATATATAAAGTAATATTCATATATTCTTGATATGAAAATCATATTAAGTTCAGATTTCTGTATCCATAACTAAAGCTTGATTGGATCAGGGCCACACGTCTTTAAGTTATTGCCTGCAGGTGTTTTTGCACTTTTAACAGTAGATGTGAGTAGTTGCAATAGGGACCGTAGGATCCATGAAGTCTGAAATACTTACTGGCCCTTCACAGCAAGAGTCTGCCCAGCCCTGCTCTGAAGCACAGAAATGACCCCGTGATTCCTCTGCTCAAAGTCTTTTTCTGATGCTTCGTCACCTACAGGACAAACCAGCCTCCCGAGCATGATGCTCAGACCGTGGTCAGCAGGGCTCTGCGTGGTTCAGCCCACCTCTGCCTGGGGCCCTGCGCTTTTCTTCCTGGGATGCCCCATTCCTCCCTTTGGAAGCTTCCTGTTTCTCCTTCCTTTAGCAGTACCGAGGCCATCTCCTCCAGGGAGCTACCAAGACTTCCCTCCAGAGCGATGTGTCCTCCCTGACATCTCATGTCCCACATGTTACATTATTTTATGGGCATTGACTTATGCTGTCTAAAGAGCAAGCTCTGGATGTTACTTCACTAGCTGAAAAAGAGTACTGTTTATTTTTCTATCTCCAGTGAATATCACAATGTCTTTCACTTAATATTGGCTCAAGTAGTGTTTGTTGAATAATTTAAAATATCTGGCACATGAGTTAATTAGCAATAACTTAAGTCTGAAAGAGAACTTTTTGCATAATTATAAAAAAAATCATTCTGTCACACAAATGCATTAATAACATAAAATTTTTCCAAACATTTAATTTGTAGATGTCATTACAAAAAATATGATTTTCAGTTTGGGAATATTGCAGCAAAAATATATACACTTAAGCTACTTTTTTACATGCAAAAATAAATTTCTATCATAGGGCTGGATAACACATTTAATAAATATTTAAACAACTAAGCTTGTCGTTATCCCTTATTAACATGTATCATTGACCATTAAAAATGTCATAAATGTACTGGTTATAAATAGAGAAAATTAAAACCTCATGTAGCTGAAATATTTTATGTATGCAATCTTGGCTAGAAGAAAAGATTTAGTATGGTGGCATTAAATTTCTAGATGATATTTTGTTTATATTTTGCACATAAACAAACTGTATAGCAAAATAAGCTGCTTCCTCCCACAGGAGTTAATAAAATAACCACAGTAAATATATCACTATTTAAATAGTAGTGAAATGTTATTTTAAAAATTTAAGACAGTATTTATCTAGTGAACTTACTATGGCTAAAATTTACTTGAAATTATCGACATAGGAAAAGGAATTACTTTCTTTGATATTTCTAGGGGGAAAAAAATCTAGTGTTTTAAGTGTTTTATCATTCATTCCTTTTATCCCCTCCCTTTAAAAGAGCATTTTGATTTATTCAATTATATGGAAAGGGATGTGTGTGTTTTAAACAAGGGAAGCTTTGTTTCTGATATTTAAAAAAGTTATTTTCCTTCAAGCTAATTGTTCCAGAAAAGGACACTCTACTTTTGTTATTGCAGAGTAATATGAGAAATTTGTTCAGGGTTTCAGTGCTCGCTAAATCGCTTCAGTGGTGTCTGACTCTGTGGGGCCCTACAGACTGTAGCCTGCCAGGCTCTTCTGTCCATGGTATTCCCCAGGCAAGAGTACTGGAGTGGGTTGCCATATCCTTCTCCAGGGGATCTTCCCAACCCAGGAATCGAACTCACATCTTTTAGGTCCCTTGCACTGGCAGGCAGGTACTTTACTGAGGTTTAAGAGGATCAAATATTCATTCTCTTCCCCTGATCTAATCTGAGGATAGGATCATGTTCTGTTTTGAATGTAATTTTTACACTGCCGCTCTTTGCCAAATTGATGGGTAATATTCTAAGCGCAGACACTGGTGGGTTTTTACTCATTGTTTGACTTATTCAATCCTGAACTTTTAATTTGAAAACTTGTTATTTTTTGCCTTTATATTGGTTTTATTATTTTGTTTTGTTTTTTCACTAAAAGCAAAATAGCCGATGTAATCTTATATTGGGATTCCCTGGTGGCTCAGACAGTAAAGCGTCTGCCTGCAATGCTGGAGACCCGGGTTCGATCCCTGGGTCGGGAAAATCTCCTGGAAAAGGAAATGGTGACCCACTCCAGTATTCTTCCCTGGGAAATCCCATGGATGGAGGAACCTGGTGGGCTACAGTCCAAGGGGTCCCAAAGAGTTGGACAGGACTGAACGATTTCACTTTCACTTTCACTTTCAATCTTAAACTTTTCTTGGACCCTTAAGTTGGGATCATCCTCAGTTCACCAAGTATAATCTTTTCTTTAACTTTTTATTTTATATTGGGGTATAGTTGATTAAGTAATGCTGTGTTGGTTTTAGGTGTACAGCAAAATGATCCACTTATGCACAGACATGTATCTATTCTTTTTCAAATACTTTTCCCTTTTAGGTTGTTTATAAACATTCCCTGAACTATACAGAAGATCCTTGTTGGTCATCTGTTTTAGATATTCCATTGTGTCCTTGTCAGTCCCAAACTCCCTACCTAACTGCTTTCTTAAAGCATATAAAATAATAACACCTCTCCCGGGGATGAGCTGAAGTGTTCGTTCTTTTCTGTACAGACAAGTCACAGACTGATCGTGAGCTGTTTTCCCACATTTTTGGTTTATGTTAGAGTGTACTCCCAGCTTGACTTCCGCAGTTTATCTTGTGGCCATCCACTCTGTGTTGTTTGCCTGCTGAGCGTGCACGCTTTCTTTCGCTGACTGGGTAGAAAGGTCTTCTCTTTAAGACGTTAATAGGTAAAGAGAGATTGGTATTTGAGGCAAAATGTGTTTCCCGGAGGCTGCTCCTCACTGACCTTTCCTTTCCTTGCAGATCAGCCAGTCTGAATTTGCAGGCCCTAGGGCTCCAAGCACAGCACATCTGGTGAGGGAACCCTAAGCCAAGATGATTTGGATATGACTAAGGAGAAGGAAGAGGGAGCTGGAAAAAGTTGTTGTTATAGTGATTTGTTTTTCGTTTAATGCAAAGTCCCATTGTTAGAAGGAACTCGATTCTACCATCCTGAAAAAAATGGCACCATCAATAGAAATAAACATCAACAAGAGCCTGTCAAAATGTCTGTGTATATTGGGAAAGGCATTAGGTTTAAGATTTTGTGTATTTCTGCTCAACAGTTTGTATTATTGTGCTGTTAGTTACCATCAGGAATTAATTAAACTCAGCAAGAGGTTCAGGAAACAGTTAGTGAGTTCCTATGAAGCATAAAGCAAGGTTATAGAAATCCTAGATGTGCAGAGATACCTAAGATGTGCTTCCTTCTCTCAAGAAGGTCCCCAAACAGCAGAGCTAAGATGCAGTCAGAGAGAAATATAGATACAATTTATATATACAGTTAGGACAAAATTAATATTGATAACACGTATCTTAGTATTATATATTTTTACTCCACTAAAGTATGATATATATTATTGCATTTAATAATTTAATCTTATGACAAGTGATCTTCAGTTTACAAGGGTGAAAACTGAAGACACGGGTCTGTGGCCTCATGTCCCACAGGTCATCAGGAGTGGAGCCTCTCTTAGCCTAAGATATTTAGCAATAAGCAAAAATGCCTAGAGAAAGAGAAGACAGAGGAGAGGAAGCCAGCAGTGTGCTCAGTGCCCTGGCAGACCTCCGTTAGAAATGGCATAAAAAGGAAAGATCCATTTTTACCAGCCTTCCTGAAATAATGACCTTGGAACAGATCCTGCCCCAAGTCTGCTGATGAGTTCTTAAGTACATCAGATGAGGCTGATACCGCTTCTCTTCGCCCTACCCTGTCTTCCTGCCTTAAACATAGGTTCAATGGCCAGAGTTGCTGCCAACATCTTGCAATGTGGGGAAAAATTGCAAGAGATTCTACAGACCTTGACTCTATGGAGTTGATGAGCATTTCTAGTAGCTGCCCTCCTGCACACTATTGTTTCGTGAGAAAAAGAATGCCCTACTGCTTGAAGCCATTGTAAAGCAGGTTTTCTGATATTTGCAGCTGAACAAATTTAAGTAACAAAATCCACCTTTAACCTAAGGTGGTTCACTGAGTAAAGATTCCACCTGCAATGCAAGAGACACAAGAGACAGGGGTTTGATCCCTGGGTCGGGAAGATCCCCTGGAGGAGGGCTTGGCAACCCACTCCAGTATTCTTGCCTGAGAAGCCCATGGACAGAGGAGCCTGGCAGGCTATACAGTCCCTGGGGTCACAAAGAGTCAGAAAGGACTGAAGTGACTGAGCACGCACGCACATTGATGCTATAATGCTATTACCTTCTTCCCTTTGGACGTTTTTGCTTTCATGATTTTCATAGCTTTACCTATTCTTGGTGTCAGGATAACCGTCTGGTGAGCCATACTACATTTCTTCTGTAGATTCTTTCACTTCCTGTCTCTGTCCTATTCCCACTATTCCTCGAGGTTCCATTCTTTCCGCCCCCCCCCCCAGGTTTATTGAGATATAAATGATATGTAACCTTAAGTTCAAAGAGTATGATTTTATTCATTTATATATTGCAAAATGATTATATGACCTGACATAATTATCATTTCTTCTTTGTGATGAAAATGTTTACAGTTGACTCTCTTAGCAACTTGTAAGTATAAAATACAGCATTATTAATTATATTCTTCACACTATCCTTTAGATCTCAAGAATTTATTTATCTTGTAACTGTAAGTTTGTACCCTCTGGCCAGCAAGGCCCCATTTCCCCCAGCTCGTGGCAACCACAATCGCTCTACTGTTACCATGAGCTTTGCTTTCTAAGATTCCGCATACAAGGGGCATCATACAGCGTTTTTCTTTCTCTGTCTGACCTATTTCACGTAGCATGATGTTCTTGAGGTTCATCAGTGCTGTTGCAAACTGAGGAGTCCGTCATTTTTCATTTCATATATATCTGCCGTATTTTCATATGCCAATTTCATATTTTTGTATATGCCAGTATGGCATATATATAGGCCATATTTTCTTTGTCCACATATCCATTCGTGGGCATGAGGTTATTTTCCACATCTTGACTACTGTGTCTGATGTTGCAAGAAACATGGATAACGAATATCTCTTCCATGTCGTGATTTCATTTCTTCTGGATATATAACTGGAGATGGGTTTGCTGGATCATAAGTTACTTCCATTTCTTAACATCCTAGAGAACTCCTTACTTTTTCCATAACGGCTGTGCCACTTACATTCTCACCAACAGTTCACAGAGGTTCTCTTTCACCACATTCTTACCAGCACCCACTGTCTCTCGTCTTTTTGACTACAGCTATTCTGACAGGTGTGAGGTGATATCTCACTATGGTTTTCAGTTGCATTTCTCGGATGACTAAAGATGAGCATTTTTTCATATACTTGTTGGCCTTTTCTGTGTCTTCCTTGGAAAAACAAAAGTCTAGCTCCTCTAATATTGATTGGGTTGTTTCTGTTTTTGCTATTGAGTTCTATGTGTTCTTTATATATTTTGCATATGAACCCTTTATCAGATATAGGATTTCCACATGTAGTCTCCCATTCTGTTGGTTGCTTTTTCATTTTGTTGATTATTTTATTGTGCAAAAGCGTTTTGGTGTGACACAGTTCCACTTAAGAACTTTTGCTTTTGTTCTTGTGTTTTTGGTGTCATCTCCAAAAATTAACAATCTCCTAAGACTATTGTTAAGGAGCTTTCTCCCTGTCTCTTCTTCAAAGGGTTTTATGGTTTCAAGTCTAATGTTTAAGACTTTAATACATTTTGAGTTACTTTCCTGAGTAGTGTAAAAAAGGGGCCCAATTTCATTCTTCTGTATTATGTGATTATCCAATGTTCTGAACACCATATGCTATAGGGATTTCCAAATTTTCCCATATGTTTGGGAAGTATTAAGCCATTATTTCTTTAAATAAGCTTTTTGCCTCCTTCCCGGACTCTTCTCCTGCTGGGAACTCCAATAATTTGCAAATTGATTCTTTTGAAGGTATCCCCTAGATCACATAGACTTTCTTCACTCTCTTTAATTCTTTTCTTTTTTCTCCTCTGTGTGATTTAAAAGGGCCATGTCTTCTAATCCACAAGTCTTTTTCTTCTGTTCTTTTCATATGCTGACGCTCTCTATTTTATTTTTTTACTTCATTCATTGTATTCTTCCGCTCCAGAATTTCTTTATGATTTTCTTATAATTTCCATCTCTGCTAGCATTCTCATTGTGTTCATGGATCACTTTTCTAATCTCATTAAATTGCTTTTCAGTGTCGTCTTGTTGCTCAATGGGTTTCCTTAAAAAACTATTATCTTGAATTCTTTGTCAGGGGAATCATAAGTCTCCGTGTGTTTGGGATAGGTTACCAAAAAATTAGTGTGACTTTTTTTTTTGCTGATGTCATAGTTTCTTGATTTTGTTATGGTCTTTGAAGTTTTGCACCGCCGTCTTTCTCATGAGGTCCTCAGTGCCTGTGGAGAGACAGGCCTTCTCACAGCCGGCTGACGGGTGCCTGAGGCTCTCTGGCCTCCTGTGGTGCTCCCTCTGTGGTCTTGCTCTTCTTGTGGCAGAGGTCCTAAGCTGGCGTGTCTTTTCTCATCCTGACGTGTTCCAGGCTGGGTGAGAGCAGCCATCCTTTGGTTTCTCTGAAAGGTGGCACTAAAGCGCCAGGGTGCTCACTAGCCACGTGCCAAGCTCTCTCCTGTCCCCACTGTGGGGAGTGTCCGGGGACCTCGCCCCTGGTTGGGGGTGGGTGCCCGTGAGCCGCGTGCCCGCGGGGGCGCCCCCGGCCGGCTGTGGGCTCTGCAGCCCAGGTGTCCCCGGGGCACCCAGGTGGGCCCCCTGGCGGAGTCTGCGGCTCAGTCAGCGGCTTCCCCGCCCCTCAGGCCCTCTGAGGGCTCTGCCTGCCTCTCCCCAGCCTTCCGGGCGCAGGCCCGCGGCTCCCGACCCCGCACTCGGGAGGAGGCGGGCGGGAACAGCCGCGGGGGTGGAAGCCGGCCCCCGCCGCCTCGGGACAGACCGAGGGCTGAGCCTGGTCCTCAGCCGGCCGCCTGAGCCGTGCGGGGCGAGGGCAGCGCGCTGCGGGCACAGCCAAGCCGCTCCCCTTACCCTCCCCAGTGCACCTAAGCTGCCTTTGGGGGCCCAGTGGGCACTGGAACTCCTCTGCAAACGGGGACTTCGGCGGAGGCGCGCTGGGCCGTGGGGATGGGCGGACACGCTGAGCCTCCAGATGCAGCCCGGAGGGGCCCGGTAGGACCCGCAGCCAGCACCGGGGTTTGTGTGCTCAGCACCTGGGCTGTGAGACTCATCCTGGGCCCCTGGGCAGTTGCTGTATCTCACAGCCCAGCCCAGGCACTTTGTCTGCGGACGGACGCCTAAATGTCGCTGTTGTTGGGGCAGGCCGGGGCGGGAGACAAAAACGACGGATGTTGGATCGGCCCGAAGCTGATGTCACTCCGTGCCCCTTTCTTCCCAATATCCTCACCACAGAGGCCCTCCGTGAGTTCATCCACCCCCGGCTGTCTGCCGAGTAGCCATGCGCCCTCGCCGTTAAAGCACCCTGCTCCAGACATCATGTGCATCAGACTCTCCAGTCCGGATCCTAGACCTCTCACCTGCACTCCAGACCAACACACATCCCGAAGCACTTTAAGCTCAAACCCCTCAACACCTGCCTCTCATCTTCACACACAAACGTTGTGTTATCGTCTCAGTTGTCCAAGTCGGGAGCCTAAGTCCTTTTAGATTTCTCTGCATTCTCTTTTCTAGTCACGCACCAACCTCTGTCCGTTTGTGATAAGCCATGAATCTAGGCGGGCCAGCCTTAGAGCTGCTCACGTAGCCTACACTCTCGCAGCATTCAGCACCTGAATTCCTGCAGCAGGCTCTTGATAGATCTCCCTGAATTAAGCCTGTCCTGACTTCAATCAGTTCCCCTGCGTTTTCTCCCAAACAATTTTCTGTACTGAAACAGGCATTGGTTCCATGCGTTCACTAAGATCCTTCCAGGATTTTCCAGAGCTTTTAGGACTTAGTTGCATGCTTCCAGCATGGCGCTTCCTGACCTTTGCGTGGTTATGTGACCTGTTCTCTAGCTGTCCTGCCCCTGTACTCACGTCCGTTTATCCACTAAAGAAGCAGTTATTGAGCACGTGATGTGTGTGAGAACCAGGCTAACTGCTGGAGTTGAAGACTTCTCCTGACCTCCACTGTGCTTACTGTTGAGTAAGGGAAGCAGACAGTTTTAAAAGTCAACGACAGGAGATCAACTTGTGATGAGTAAAATAAAATAGATTTCTATCATTGAAAACAATGACGGGGACAATAGTTTATAATGGATGATCTGAAAAGGTCACACTGAAATACAGCCTTGAAGTTAAGACTTAAAGGATGAGAAGGACTCAGCTACATGGAGTGTTGAAAGTAATGATATCCTAAGCATGAGGATCAGGAATTATTAAATGTGTCAAAAAGGTAGAGGCTGGAAACTTGTCAGAAGGCCTATGATGGAGGAGAATAAGCAGTGAGAAAGATATTAAAATTATGTCTCAGTTCAGTTCAGTCCATCAGTCGTATCCCACTCCTTTTTGTGACCCCATGAATCACAGCAGGCCAGGCCTCCCTGTCCATCAGCAACTCCTGGAGTTCATCCAAACCCATGTCCATTGAGTCGGTGATGCCATCCAACCATCTCATCCTTTGTAGTCCCCTTCTCCTCCCACCTTCAATCTTTCTCAGCATCAGAGTCTTTTCAAATAAGTCAACTCTTCGCATGAGGTGGCCAAAGTATTGGAGTTTCAGCTTCAACATCAGTCCTTCCAATGAAAACCCAGGACTGATCTCCTTTAGAATGGACTGATTGGATGTCCTTGCAGTCCAAGGGACTCTCAAGAGTCTTCTCCAACACCACAGTTCAAAAGCATCAATTCTTTGGCACTCAGCTTTCTTCACAGTCCAACTTTCACATCCATACATGACCACTGGAAAAACCATAGCCTTGACTACACAGACCTTTGTTGACAAAGTAATGTCTCTGCTTTTCAATATACTATCCAGGTTAACTAACTAACTAGGTTGGTCAAGGTTAAAGCGTCTGCCTCTAATGCGGGAGACCTGGGTTCTATCCCTGGGTCAGGAAGATCCCCTGGAGAAGGAAATGGCAACCCACTCCAGTATTCTTGCCTGGAGAATCCCATGGACGGAGGAGCCTGGTGGGCTACAGTCCATGGGGTCTCAAAGAGTCGGACACGACTGAGCAACTTAACTAACTAACTAGGTAGGCCATAACTTTCCTTCCAAGGAGTAAGCGTCTTTTAATTTCATGGCTGCAATCACCATCTGCAGTGATTTTGGAGCCCCCAAAAATAAAATCTGACACTGTTTCCACTGTTTCCCCATCTATTTCCCATGAAGTGATGGGACCAGATGCCATGATCTTCGTTTTCTGAATGTTGAGCTTTAAGCCAACTTTTTCACTCTCCTCTTTCACTTTCATCAAGAGGCTTTTTAGTTGTTCTTCACTTTTTGCCGTAAGGGTGGTGTCATCTGCATATCTGAGGTTATTGATATTCCTCCCCGCAATCTTGATTCCAGCTTGTGCTTATTCCAGCCCAGCATTTCTCATGATGTATTCTGCATAGAAGTTAATAAGCAGGGTGACAATATACAACCCTGACATACTCCTTTTCCTATTTGGAACCAGTCTGTTGTTCCATGTCCAGTTCTAACTGTTGCTTCCTGACTTGCATACAGGTTTCTCAAGAGGCAGGTCAGGTGTTCTGGTATTCCCATCTCTTTCAGAATTGTCCACAGTTTATTGTGATCCACACAGTCAAAGGCTTTGGCATAGTCAATAAAGCAGAAATAGATGTTTTTTCTGGAGCTCTCTTGCTTTTTCCATGATCCAGTGGATGTTGGCAATTTGATCTCTGGTTCCTCTGCCTTTTCTAAAACCAGCTTGAACATCTGGAACTTTATGCTTCACGTATTGCTGAAGCCTGGCTTGGAGAATTTTGAGCATTCCTTTACTAGCGCGTGAGATGAGTGCAATTGTGTGGTAGTTTGAGCATTCTTTGGCATTGCCTTTCTTTGGGATTGGAATGAAAACTGATCTTTTCCATTGCTGTGGCCACTGCTGAGTTTCCCAAATTTGCTGGCATATTGAGTGTAGCACTTTCACAGCATCATCTTTCAGGATTTGAAATAGCTCAACTGGAATTCCATCATCTCCACTAGCTTTGTTTGTAGTGATGCTTTCTAAGGCCCAGTTGACTTCACATTCCAGGATGTCTGGCTCTAGGTGAGTGACCATACCATCGTGATTATCTTGGTCATGAAGATCTTTTTTGTACAGTTCTTCTGTGTATTCTTGCCACCTCTTCTTAATATCTTCTGCTTCTGTTAGGTCCATACCATTTCTGTCCTTTATCGAGCCCATCTTTGCATGAAATATTCCCTTGGTATCTCTAATTTTCTTGAAGAGATCTATAGTCTTTCCCATTCTGTTGTTTTCCTCTATTTCTTTGCATTGATCACTGAGGAAGGCTTTCTTATCTCTCCTTGCTATTCTTTGGAACTCTGCATTCAGATACTTATATCTTTCCTTTTCTCCTTTGCTTTTCACTTCTCTTCTTTTCACAGCTATTTGTAAGGCCTCCCCAGACAGCCATGTTGCTTTTTTGCATTTCTTTTCCATGGGGATGGTCTTGATCCCTGTCTCCTGTACAATGTCACGAACCTCAGTCCAGAGTTCATCAGGCACTCTAGCTATCAGAACTAGTCCCTTAAATCTGTTTCTCACTTCCACTGTATAATCATAAGGGATTTGATTTAAGTTCATATCTGAATGGTCTAGTGGTTTTCCCTACTGTCTTCAGTTTAAGTCTGAATTTGGCAATAAGGAGTTCATGATCTGAGCCACAGTCAGCTCCCAGTCTTGTTTTTGCTGACTGTATAGAGCTTCTCCATCTTTGGCTGCAAAGAATATAATCAATCTGATTTTGGTGTTGACCATCTGGTGATGTTCATGTGTAGAGTCTTCTCTTGTGTTTTTGGAAGAGGGTGTTTGCTATGACCAGTGCATTCTCTTGGCAAAACTCTATTAGCCTTTGCCCTGCTTCATTCCATATTCCAAGGCCAAATTTGCCTGTTACACCGCCGCCCCTGACCTCCCGTGTGGAGTTGCTCCTCTCGCCTGCCTCCCCTGACCTCAGGCGTGGGGTGGCTCCTCTTGGCCATGCTTCTACGAGGTCCGTTGCATCCAGTCAATCTAATCACACGGACCACAGCCTTGTCTAACTCAATGAAACTAAGCCATGCCCTGTGGGGCCACCCAAGACAGGCGGGTCATGGTGGAGAGGTCTGACAGAATGTGGTCCACTGGAGAAGGGAATGGCAAACCACTTCAGTATTCTTGCCTTGAGAACCCCATGAACAGTATGAAAAGGCAAAATGATAGGATACTGAAAGAGGAACTCCCAAGGTCGGTAGGTGCCCAATATGCTACTGGAGATCAGTGGAGAAATAACTCTAGAAAGAATGAAGGGATGGAGCCAAAACAAAAAACTATGTCTAATCTCCCTCCAAAATGACATTCTCTCTAGTATCTCTTCTTTATGCGTGCTTTTATAATTGCAATGACATTATTGTTCTTGTTACTATTATTTTAATTAGTACTACCTAAAAGACTTCCTTCTTTTACCTTTGTCAGGTTCAATTCTGGTCTTTTTTTTTTTTTTTTTTTCAAATTCCTCTAGGGAACAAGAGTTAGGTATCCCTTTCTATCTTCTCATTTACACTGTGAATAACTCTGATAGTAATGATCACATTCCAGTATAATTACATCCTTGTTTCTCCCCTTAGACTAAACTCTTTATAGGCTTATGCTGGGATTTATTCATCTTTAAATCAACAGTAGCTAGCAGAGAACCTAGTGTATAATTAGAACCTAATGAATGCTTATTGGATAAAGGAATGCATGAATAAAGAATTGTACCATTGTAGTATTGCTACCGTGTGATATCTGAGAAAATATTTTAAGAATCAGGAAAAAGAGAAGAGGGGAAGAAAGAAAGGACTCTGAATTAGGTTTGAAATTTCACTGGGCTTCACAGAACAAGATGCAGAGAGGGTTATCATTCTCTCCACTCTAGAGCAAAAGAACAGAGGAGAAAGAGGCCAGGTACCTCCCCCAATTTGGTACCTGAATAAGTAAAAGAGCTCGGATGAGACCCTAACCTGGCTGGCTGAAAAGCAAGTGCTACCCTTATAAGTAACACTTTCTGTAACAAACACGGACATTTGCACAGGTATGTCCCTGTGGTTTTGGTTTGATTAAATCTAGTATCTGTGTAGCTCAGCGTCAGTCGGTTTACTCAAGTCTGCTAAAATAACACTTCTTGAGAAGTGCTTTCCCAGAGTCTCATTTAAGAGAAATCTCAGTATTCTTGCTCTAGACCTTCTTTCTCAGTTTTTTTTTTTTTTTCTTTCCTTCCTATTTTGTAAATAGCACTCGTCCCTATCTGGTATTTTCTACTCACTGGCCTACTTTTTATGAGAGCAGGGCCTGTATGGACCAGTAACTTGAGTGAGAAAGCTAAAGCCTAGCTTTTCCTTCTCAACAAGTTTTCTCAGATCAATTCGAAATAAGATGAATATTTTTCTCTTTTAAAATCAGGGCCCTTTACTGAAGAGCACGGCTTTAGACTAATCTATTCAAACCTCTAATGATAAATTATAAATTTCCATGTCTTACTCACTGGAAATATTTTATTTTGGCTGCCTGTAAGCTGTGAGCATTGGGAAAATATTCTAAATAACATGGGGCTTATCGTCTGTCAACACAGGATCTTCGTTTGGCTTCCTTTTTTGTTGATCTTAACTTTTATCTTCAACCTCCGCTGCCTACACAAGGGGGCACATGCTAACCCATGGAATAAGGTGGGTCTGAGTGCCCTCCACGTCCACGTGAGATTGATGAGAAATACACCGAGGACCGTCTGCACTTCGAGGGCCAAAAACATCATCGCGTTTCCCTGCTTGTGCCAGCAGAGCGCACTGTGGTTCTGGGCAGTAATTCCCACAAACTCTTAATTTGCATAATTTATGCAAGGCATTTAGACTATTTCCACAAATATATTGAATATATAGAAAGAACAGCCACACATTCTTTAAGACGTTTATTGTTTCTGAAATTGTGGGACATTTTGATAGGGTTGTTTTCTTATTCCCTACCTTAACCTCAGATCAATTTGAAATTCATCGACGTGTCTCATCTGGGATTCGCTACCGAGAGAACTGCACTGCCAGGCTTCCTGCTCCCTTTCAGGGGATGAAGAATGCTCTGTAGCTTTTAGTTGTTACGTGTGACGGATGAAGGCGACCAGGGAATGCAACAGATGTGCAGGCAGGAAGGCTGTCTTTGAAAAGCCCCTTGGTGCCACCTTGTGGTAAAGACGTGGTGTTTTTCAACTATTTTCACATACTGGTTTCCTCACTCTATTTGTACACACATTATCTTCCTAAAATCCTTTCATTATCCCTGAAAATGGCAACCCACTCCAGTGTTCTTGCCTGGAGAATCCCAGGGACAGCGGAGCCTGGTGGGCTGCTGTCTATGGGGTCGCACCGAGTCGGACACGACTGAGGCGACTTAGCATAGCATACCTTCCTAAAATCCTTTCATTATCCCTGAAAAGGTGATTTAAGAAAAAAAAATTATAAAGTAAATCAAAGAAGTGTCAGAGATTGATTTGGAAAGCATTTAACTTTTCAGCCAAAATATTTTTATGTTTTTTTTTTTCTTTAATGTGAAATGCAGAGAAAGTCTTAACTCACAAGCTTCATTTAAGCATTTAAAAAAAGAAAAAAAAGACCATTATCTTTCTTTTTTTTTTATTATCTTTCAACTAAATATGTCTCATTTGCGTTTCCCTGTTAGTGCACAATATAAAGCAGGGGTATATTTGCGCTCCAATTAAAAGAGCATCGATCCTGTGACTTTACGGAGATTAAAATGGCTTACTAGAACCTCGGCACTGCTGTAAGCAGTCCGCCAGAACTGACATTCAGCCTTTTGCCGGCCTTTCGCAGTAAGCGCCGTCACCCCAGCCTTCGCTGTCGTGTCCGCGGTCTCCAAGCCTGTGTGGGCCGACAGCCCAGAGCCCCGTCTCCACCGCCCGCGGGGGACCCACTGCTCATCCCCACCAGTCTCCAACCTCCGCGGAGGCTCTCAGCTGCGGGCAGGGCTCCCAGCCTGCAGGCTCGGCCCTGTCCGGTTGCTCAGGGGCGGGGGGTCCCTGTCAGCAGCCGCAGCGGCCTCCAGTGCGTGGGAGCCGTCCCTAGCCCTAGACTCTGCGGTGCTTGGAACGAGCCCTGCAGATGCTCAGGCCCCCTGGAGGTCCATCATGCTTTCTCCCTGTGCTGTGGGTCCAGCCAGCATGAGCTCCTGCCGCAGTATCCGAACACATCCCTTACTCCGGAGTGAAGAACACTACCCCGAATACTGACCTTCTGTAAGTGATGGGACTGTGATATTGAGCCTGGGGCCTGTTGAGAGCGGTCTTCCTATTGAAACGCCATCCCTGCCAGGTCAGACCTACCAGGGACCAGGGGCAAATGAATTTGTCTGCAGGTGAGGTGGTGCTAGTGGTGAAGAATCTGCCTGCCAGGGCAAGAGACAAGACAGGCAGATTTCCATCCCTGGGTCCGGAAGATCCCCTGGAAGAGGACATGGCAACCCACTCCAGTGTTCTTGCCTGGAGACTCCCATGGACAGAGGAGCCCGGGGGGCTGCAGTCCGTGGGGTCACAAAGAGTCAAACACAACTGAAGTGACTTAGCAGGCACTCATGCTCTTACGCACAAGCTCGTTCAAGCGTGCCTCGCACTGGCGTCCATTCCCGTGGCCCTAACTCCCTCCCAGCTCTGCCCCAGCGTGTTCTCTTATCAAGAGCACAGGCTTCCGCGCTGCTCTCTGACGCCTGACTCCCCCACTTGCTCCGGGTGCGTCCCTGTTCCTGGGACGCCCCTGCACCCTCACACACACAGCAAACACCTTCCTTTGTAAAAAAAGCACTGCTGACATCCTTCGTTTTTCATGAAGTTTTCTCTAGTAGACCTGAAGGACAGAATTGAGCCGTTTCTTCAGTCATTGATAGAATATATATCATTGTCAGCAAATTATCTGTCTCTCCATTGTTTGAGCAGGAACAGGCTGAAAGCACTCGTGACCTTGCTCTGCATTTAGTGGGTGGTTGCACTTGTGTCTGAAATCTTGGGACTGAGAAAGACTGAAGGCATATTTTATGTTATTTTACTTAAAAGCGCAAGAACATAGCTCTAGAGCCAAATATCATTCTGTGTATACAGAAAATAGCATGGCGTCCTGATTCACTTCATTGAATATTATTTACTTTGATGCTCCTTTAAAGACAGCTGTGTATTTTAAGTGTTTCTATACAGAAGCGGAGGATCTTTCCCCTGCACGCACATAACTCAGATGTGACAGGTGTAGGCTTCCAAATGTTTATCCAACCTGATGTTGCTGTTCTAGGGACCTTTATTCATGGCCCTGGGGATTTTCATAGTTAATAGACGTTGTCTTGTGATAATGGATTTCTTTTTTTTTTTTTTTGCAAGAGGAGTATAAAATGTCTAGTCATTAAAGAGTAATATGCTATAAATAAACATGCTTAAGGTCATTCTATGGAGCAAAAAACTCTGGTACACAGGTAAGGCACGGAGTCATAGAATTGAGTTCTAATTCTGCTCCTGCATGAATGACTTCTCAGCATTCCATTTCAGTGAAAAATGTCAATGTTCACTGAGAAAGTAATGCTGTCCTTCTAGAAGTGGTATATTTGTGTGTGTGGTTGGGTGTGTGTGTGTGTGTGCATGTGTTGTGAATCAAGATGATAAATATAAGTTGTTGTATAGGTGATTGCTAGACTTTAGTTGTTCCATAATGTTTAATTTTTTTAATTTTAATAAAATTAAAACAGCATTTCTCTCTCTCGCTTTTTGTTGCTTCCCGTCCCTTCTTGTTTTCTTCTGCTTGTCTTTCCTTCCCTCTCCTTCCTCCTGAAAAAGCAGTAGAAGGTGAAAAAGAAGCGATTTGTATTAGTTTTTACTGGTCGATTGCTTCATTTCCTGTGACCCTCTCTGGCCAAAGTATAGATAGAATTTGCAGCCATTCAATACTAAATTTAGGAACATTTATAAAAGTAATCTTGGTTGGAGAGGCATTAAATATGAATTCAGACCCTAAAATGGATTTTAAATTGCAGGAATACATCTCATGTTCCAGGTTAGAGAAAATTAACAAAGTTTGACTCAGCAAATAATCACTCAGCAGTGGAGGAAGGACCCTGGCAGGTTAGCAAGCCTGGGTGTGGTGCTTGGTGGGTCACGGGCTGAGTGGGCCATCCGACCACGTTTCTCTTGTTTCTGAGACATAAGATGGGGTGTGAGCTTTTCGCTCTGCCTCTCTGATACAGTTACCGTTAGAGTAAACTGAGGCAAACACAGGCCTTTAGAAACCATTTAGTGCTCTAACAATATGATTATTTATGGAAGTGTTGAGAAGAGTATGATTAAGAATATAGTTATTCTCAATATAATTATCTTCTCAAGGTATATATTTTCTTTCCTATTTCCCTAACACATACAACTTTGAAACCTTCATATGATGCTATTTTATAATTAACATGAAATCTATCCCTGCTCCTAAAATTTCATTTACCAGAGAGTATGAACATATGTTTATTTTCAAGGTTTTTTTAATAAAAAACAAAATCCATTTTACATCAAAAAGAAATAGGCCTCCTAAGACTGTTTAATTCCTATTTAAATACACACTTTGCTAATGACTGTATGACTAAGTAATTACCTCATTAAAAACCATAAAAGTAATTTATGCTGAAAGGTTGAAACTTTGGTGATAGACCAGTTTTAAGGAAATATAATTTATATACAGGTGGCTCAAATGGTAAAGAATTCGCTTGCAATGTGGGAGACCTGGGTCGGATGCCTGGGTTGAGAAGATCCCCTGGAGGAGGAAATGACAGCCCATTCCAGAATTCTTGCCGGGAGAATCTCGTGGACAGAGGAGCCTGGTGGGCTACAGTCTAGAGGGTCACAGGGTCAGACACCACTGAAGTGGCTCAGCACAGCGCAGCACGTTACATAATTTATTTGGAATTTTTCTCATATATTTATAAACTTACTCAACTATTTATATCACCATGAAGTCATGGATATGCCTGTACACACAAATATGAGGCTTCCCAGGTGGTGCTAGTGGTAAAGAATCCTCCTGCTACTGCCGGCGACATAAAAAACACAAGTTGATCCTGGGTTGGGAAAATTCCCCTGGAGGACAGTACAGCAACCCACTCCAGGATTCTTGCCTGGAGATTCCTTTGAACAGAGGAGCCTGGAGGGCTATAGTCCATAGGGTCGCAAAGAGTCAGACATGACTGAAACGACTTACCACACACACATGTATGCATATACATAACTGTATAGTTATAGCTACAGTTCAGTGGTTGGATGGCATCACCAACTCAATGGACGTGAGTTTGAGTAAGCTCAGGGAGTTGGTGATGGACAGGGAAGCCTGGCGTGCTGCGGTCCATGGGGTCGCAAAGAGTCAGACACAACTGAGCAACTGAATTGAACAGTACCTTTTTGTTCACGCTGCTCCAGCTTTGACCATTCGGAGAGCTTTCGGTTGGGCCCTGTGCTTTCTGACATAGCCTCTTCAGTGTTTGAGTGTGTGTGCTGCAGGACTTTCTTACTCTCTGATGCTACAGGATATTCCAGGCTCGTGTTGTCTACCCTCCGTCCCAGTCCCAGAATCAGCCATTCTCCAGGGAGCTCATGATTTTGCTCAATGGAGAAGGACTTTAGAAACTAAGATCCCAGCACTGGGTGTATTGCTGCTCCTGGCGTGCTGTTTCTCTCAGGCATTCAGATCTCAACGTCCACATCCACAGTGTTATTTTACCATGGTTTATCTTACCTTGAAAAAATCTAGAAGTGGTGTTCTATGACTAGGCCATTGGGTGCTTTTTGTAATTATCTTATTCAATAGGGTTTTCCAGTAAGTGACTCATGGGTTAATGCATAGAGAAGGTCATTAACATCCTAGAAGTTATTATATATATCAAAGAGGTAAGGTAATTATTTTTATAAAAATTAGCAGTGATATACTGCTAATATTTTCTATTTTGCTAACACTTTTTCTTCAAAGGGTGACAATATCCCAGTTTTCCTGGGCCTGAGGGAGTTCCCAGGATGCAGTACCTTGATTTTTAAAACCAGGAGAGTTTTAGCAAGCACTGTCTATGCCCCCCCCCCTTATCCAGAGCTCCTATAACCATGACCATTGGGTGTTAGGCATAGACTCAGGTAGAGATGAAGAGGTCTCTCTGTTTATGTGTTCATGTATGTGTGTGTGTGTGTGTGTGTGTGTGTGTGTGTGTGTGTGTGTAAACACTCACAAGCACATATGAAAGTTGGGATTTTACCTGGCTATTTTCATCACATTATCCCTTGCTTAATGCCTGACTCACAGTTGTGTTAGCTGTTAAGTCACGTCCAACTCTTTTGTGACCCCATGGACTGTATCCCGCCAGGCTCCTCTGTCCACGGCATTCCCCAGGCAAGAATGCTGGAGTGGGCTGCCTTTTCCTTCTCCAGGGGATCTTCTCGACCCCAGGATCGAACCCGGGTCTCTTGCATTGCAGGCGGATTCTTTACCATCTGAGACACAAGAGAAGCCCAATTCACAGTAGGCACTCAATAAATATGTGTAAGTTAAATGAATGATCGATTATATGATCATTATATGTAGCATGTTTCATTAATGCAATAATTATGTGGCCAAGCCTTCTGTTAGGCATTTACATATCACATTTCTGTTTTTAGAAATACTTCCCATCTGCTTTCTTTTCATCATAGTTCATTGATCCGTATTTCCTCTATCCTAGAGATATGTTGTGATCTTGAGAATAGTTTAGAAATTTTACGATTACAGCCACAGCTGTGGTGGGTGCACAACCCCATAACACAGAGCGTTATTGTTTTGATGGATAAAATATGGGCTTCTCTTTTTTTGAGCTTCAATTTTTTCCTATGTTTTTGATTATTTGTCTTTGTTTTCTTACGAATTCACTATTCCTTTTTTTTGGTAATGTTTACTTCTATATTTGTCTTACTAATCAGATCTCTTTCTTAGTAATGCTATTAACCTGTTTTCTAATATAGGCTGAACTTTTTCTCTTGGATTGTGGTTTGTCTGCTTCCCATACAGAAGTTTTCTATCTAGAGAAGTTTTGTTTCTCATGGTCAAATAAATTTATTTTTATTTAGGATCTCTGGCTCTGGTGTCATCTGTGAGACCTAAAAAAAAAAAAAAAAAGTTATTTATTACAAAAACAGCATCAAAAGTGGCTCCTGCGGTTTTCGGTGTGTAACTCAAGCCATGAATACCTGGTCATATCCATTTCCAGAAGGCAGATGTCGCAAGAGCACAGCAGAAAAGCACAGTGCCTGTGACAGAATCTCACGTTGCGTGCTTTGCTAGCAGTGCATATGGTGCTTATCTCTGAGCCAGAACAAGACCTCTGATGCATTTTGTAAAGCCAGTAAGCAGCCGTTACCTGCTTTGGGAAGTATCTATGAGAAAGAAAACAGACCCAGCCTGTTGCTGTGCTCCAGAACAAGACACAATAAAAATCAGTAAGCTTCAATATTCTTTTCGGAGAGCATATGATTCTTTTATTTGAGGCATCACATTTTCTTTGCTTTTGGTTACAGCAGTATGAGAATTTTGAGAAATGTACATCGCTGTGTTACTTTGGGAGGGCTGTTTTGTGTGGTTCGGTGTAAGATGTAAAATTACCAAAATCATTTAAATGTGCTCTGAGTAAACAAGGGATAAAAAGAATATGACAACTTTGTTCAATGTGCTTAGAACAGCATTGCTAATGTAAGTTTAAAATGAACCCATAGTGACACCGTGCAAAGAAAAAATTGTCACTGCATGTAAACTGCTTATATTTTCCAGTAAATATAATTTAGTTATGGTAGTAAAATGCACTGTGCAGAATGGATTGTGTTCACTCCTTCCTTTGAAGGTGGCTGCAGAGTGTTTACTTACGATCCAAGTTCAAGGAGTGCAAACGCTCTTGAAAAGATTAGGGGTTTATGTGCTACTTTGATTAAGTAAATCAAATACTGGAAAATATAAAATATATAGGTAAACACAGAATTTCAATGTCAAAGAATTTAAATGGAAAGAGTTATGCTTGTTTTATAGAATTGCAATCAGAAAACTGAGTCTCTGTTTTCCTAAGACCTAAGAATGAATCCTTTAAAAAAATAAATGTTAGCACAGTAAGTTTCGTTGCAAAGAGTAGAAACATAAAAGGTTCACTTCTTTAAAAATATATAGCCCTAAAGATGTTTTACCATGTATTCATCCTTTCAAGAAATAATTGATTCTAAATATAATCATAAAATTTTGGCAGAAAGCTCACATGACATTTTCCTGACTTTTAATAATAATCCTGAAAACAATAGTTAGAATGTACTGAATACTTACTTGCCAAGTGCAAGACACTGACTCTTAAGAGTGGCTCAGTGGTAAAGAATCCGCTTGGCAATGCAGGAGACACAAGAGAGATGGCTTTAATTCCTGGGTTGGGAAGAGCCCCTGGAGGAGGAAATAGCAACCCACTCCAGTATTCTCGCCTGGAGGATCCCAGGGACAGAGGAGCCTGGCTGGCCCTAAAGCTTTGGTCCATAGGTCGCCAAGAGTCGGACACCACTGAAGTGACTTCACACGCAGGAATCCATTAAAATAAAGTAATGCATTTGAGAAGGAGTTAGGCAAAGCTTTAAGCCCCTGAATATCTTTGCCAATAACTGCGGAAGCAGCAAAGCCATTTATATAGCTTTATAAATACATAGTGAGGCCATAACGTAATAACCATGGTAACACGGAGCTAACATTGACCGACTCTTCCCGTGCGCGTCACCACGCTAAGGATCATGCTGCGATATTTAATTTAGTACCTGCTCTTTTCCACATCTTGCAAGTGAAGATTCTGGGACTTAGAGAAGTTATGTGATCTGCCCAAACTCACAAGGTAGTCAGCAAAGTGAAGACACAGACCCATCCTGGCCTCAGTGCGTCAGTGCTCGTCAAAGCTAACGTGCTCACCTGCCACCCGGGGATCCTGTGAGTGGCGCAGCTTCTGACCCGGAAGATCTGAGCGCAGCCTGCGAGGCCGTATTTCTAAAACCCTCTCAAATGATGCCAGTGCTTCTGGTCAGAGCTGGCTACGATGGCTCAGTGGGTAAAGAACCCACCTGCCAAGGCAGGAGACATGGGTTCGATTCCTGGTTTGGGAAGATTCCCCTGGAGAAGGAAATGGCAAGAGAGTCCAGCATTCTTGCCTGGAGAATCCCATGGATAGAGGAGCCTGGGGAGCCACAGTCCATGGGGTCTCAAGTCAGACATGACCAAGTAAACAGCAAGAACAGTGCAAAATGCATGTGGAGCCTCTGGTTAATCACGTCTGAAAATGGCACAGCATAACTCAAGTTCAGGTTTTCTTAGGGCTGCTGTGCAGGTCACAGTGTCACAGAACCAGCCAACCACACAGCGAGGACTGTGGGGTCACCATGACGTACGCTCTCTCTCTTGTCCACGGATAGCTAGTGCTTTGTGTAAATGCTGGGCTGTCCTAAGATATCAGTAATCTCTCTGATAATTTCTCCTTTAAGTTTAACTCTACATTAGAAAGAACTCATTCCCGTGCTTCTCCTGACATGAGAATTTCTCAAGGTTAGGTTCCTATTGTGCTTGGCACATAGAAGTCACTCAGTCTAATGTAGATTCTTTTGAGATCTTCAGAAGTTTTTTTTTTTAACTTTTCTGAGCACCACTTTCTTCATTTTACACTGTGAAAAATTACTCAGCCTTACTTAATTAAAGGATCAATATTATCATCTCTCAAATATTTTGCAATCTCTCAAATATTTTCCTAATTTACACTGTATTACACTTGATCTTTGAAAGAAAAGTTATGACCAACCTAGACAGCATATTAAAAAGCAGAGACATTACTTTGCCAACAAAGGTCCGTCTATTCAAAGCTATGGTTTTGCCAGTGGTCATGTATGGATGTGAGAGCTGGACTATAAAGAAAGCTGAGCACTGAAGAACTGATGCTTTTGAACTGTGGTGCTGGAGAAGACTCTTGAGAGTCCCTTGGACTGCAAGGAGATCCAACCAGTCCATCCTAAAGAAGATCAGTCCTGGATGTTCGTTGGAAGGACTGATGCTGAAGCTGAAACTCCAATACTTTGACCACCTGATGCAAAGAGCTGACTCATTTGAAAAGACCCTGATGCTGGGAAAGATTGAGGGCAGGAGGAGAAGGGGACAACAGAGGATGAGGTGGTTGGATGCCATCACTGACTCAATGGACATGAGTTTGAGTAAACTCCGGGAGTTGGTGATGGACAGGGAGGCCTGGCATGCTGCAGTCCATGGGGTTGCAGAGAGTCGGACACAACTGAGCTAATGAACAGAACTGAACTGAACTGTGAATTATTTCTTAAAATCAAAATTTTCTCTGCAGCTTTTACTCAAAATAATTTACTTCGTAATGCTTGAGAAATTCCATATAGAAACTTTTCCACTCCTACGTCAAAAGTTACAGAATTTGAGGCCGACAAGCTACCTTTCATCTTTGGGCTTCATCATACAGTATTTTGAGACACAGTGTTTGCCCTTTCAAGTTAGAACTCTACAGTTTATAAGCTCTGTGCTGTGCTGTGCTTAGTCGCTCAGTTGCGTCTGACTCTGTGACAAAGTATCCTCTGTCCATGGGATTCTCCAGGCAAGGATACTGGAATGGGTTGCCATGCCCTCCTCCAGGGGATCTTCCCTACCCAGGAATTGACCTGGGGTATCCTGCATTGCAGGCAGATTCTTTACCAGCTGAGCCACCCGAGATTAAGCGGTAAGCCTTCTTGTCCTTGTCTGGAAATGAGATCCTATAATAGGAACTTCCCCAGAGGCATTCTTTTATGTGCAGCTCAGTTCAGTTCAGTCGCTCAGTCGTGTCCAACTCTTTGCGACCCCATGAATCGCAGCACGCTAGGCCTCCCTGTCCATCACCAACTCCCGGAGTTCACTCAAACTCATGTCTATCGAGTTGGTGATGCTATCCAGCCATCTCATCCTCTGTCGTCCCCTTTTCCGCCTGCCCCCAATCCCTCCCAGCATCAGAGTCTTTTCCAATGAGTCAACTCTTCTCATGAGATGGCCAAAGTCCTGGAGTTTCAGCTTCACCATCAGTCCTTCCAATGAACAGCCAGGACTGGTCTCCTTTAGGATGGACTGGTTGGATCTCCTTGCAGTCCAGAGGACTCTCAAGAGTCTTCTCCAACACCACAGTTCAAAAGCATCAATTCTTCAGCACTCAACTTTCTTCACAGTCCAACTCTCACATCCATACATGACCACTGGAAAAACCATAGCCTTGACTAGATGGACCTTTGTTGGCAAAGTAATGTCTCTGCTTTTGAATATGCTATCTAGGTTGGTCATAACTTTCCTTCCAAGGAGTAAGCATCTTATAATTTCATGGCTGCAGTCACCATCTGCAGTGATTTTGGAGCCCAAAAATAAAGTCTGACACTGTTTCCACTGTTTCCCCATCCATTTCCCATGAAGTGATGGGACATGTGTAGTTAGGCATGGCATATACTAGCTTTTTACCAATTCCCCTGTTTGGGATTCAACTTGAAATCCTGGTATGATGTTTTCCTTAATATTTTATTAAATTACATTTTGAAATTATAAAAATAGTAGCTATGTCATAGAATTGATATGAGCAATACTGTTTGTTAAGATTAATTTTCAAATATCAACAAATTTGAAGCACCATCTCTGTGCCTGCTTAGTCCTTAGTAAGGACTGAGTAAGTTTTGTTGTCCCTATCATGAGTGGGATTAGTAGTTCATGCAGTGTAGGTTGCAATGTTGGTGTCAGCGTTGATCTTTCAAGAACAGGGGAGAAGTCATTCCCTCTGTGCCGGGATTCCGTGCTGAAATTATAAGGGTATAATCAACCTACACCTCCCTGTCTCTCCAGTGGACTCTGGGCCTAGCTCTTCACTCTGCACTAGAATAGGTTGCTTAACTTGCCCTCGGGACACTTTGCAGATCCTTCGATGTTTGAGGTTGGAAGCGACCCTGGATGTCATTGAATTCAACTCCCTTGTTTCTACAGAGGTCTGTAAAATGAGTGTGCTAGCTGATAAAATGCTGGTACCACAGTCAAATGTTTCTTCCCTTTTTTCAGTGTATTCTTTTGAAAACACGTGCATATTTTGCATGGTGAGGAGGATGCTTCGTCTATGTTGCATATGGCATTTCGTGACTTCAGGAAAACATCTTCCTGATTCCTGCCCTTGGGGAATGATAGCATAAATTACTGTAAAATTAGACTATGTAAGCAGAAGCCACTTATTTCCTTGTGTGCCATATTTTCTTTTTATATTTTCATCATCTTTTCTTTTTTACAGTACCAATAAAGTACCAATGGCTAATAGGTATTTCAAAAATATTTAATAAGTAAACCTAGGCACATTTCCTTTTAAGTAGAACCTTCTCATAATGTTCCACTTTAAGATGCTTTGTGATATTCTATGGAAATTTTTCTGGAATGCATTATCACTTTTTTGCTATACTCTTTTTACTAAATTGAGTTTAGTTCACCTAATTTAACTAGTTTCAAGGAAGAGTGATGGAATCTTTCTCTCCTATTAAATCTTATTTCCCAACTATATCAGCTTTCAGCAGCTAGCCTTCTTTTTCCGCTATCATGTTAAAAATTATGAAACTTTTTTTTTAAAAAAAGGAAAACCAGGCAGCGTCTTAGTGCTTAGTTTGGGCTTTTGCACAGAACATGCAGTCAGTGTTGGCATGAGGTTATGTCCTATCTCATTCATAAAAGAATTTCAACCACCGAGTCTCTCAACAAAAGTTTTGCAGAGTCAAATCAAGTTCGATTAGTCAGCGTTAAACAATCGACTACCTCTAAGTCAATAGGTTCCATGAGAACTTGACTACAGAGCCTTCATTAAGAACAAAAACAACGTCAGTGCAGTCCAGCATTTGTTGTATTAATTTACACTATGGGTGGCAATAACCTCAAGGATGCTAAGACAGACTGTAAAGGGTGGGTTCTACATTTCAACCCACCCTCTGAAAAGTGACTGTTTTGAATGTGTGTGATGTCAACCTTATGAGGATTCCTAAATCTAGGGTGTGTTAATTCGGGCATTATTTTTAGGTCCCTCTTTTGTGAAGCTAATTTAACCATTAACACAGGCTTCTCTAGACATAGCACTTATTATTCATGAAACTATATCTGTATAATTATTTTAATAATGTAGATAGTTTAAATATTTGAGTTAAAATCTTGAATGTATGAAATGAATCAGGAGAAGCCACAGAAAAGTGATGCTATGTCCATAATGGAACTGTGGAGGGAACCATTCAAGGCAGAGGTAGTGGTGAGTGAGAATTGGACCTGTGCTTCGATAAACATGAGAGGACAGATGGGTTTGATGCCTCAAAGCGGAGACAGCAGTGGGTGGTAATAACCTAGAGAGATGCAAGCGAAAAGCTAGTCCTGAGTTGTATTTCAGCATGAAATCCTTCTTCAAAGTTTATTCTAGGGAAAATATAGAAGTCTTTGCTTTATTGATAATGTCAGATAAATCTGAAGAGTGATTTTCTTCCAACTCAGAATTCAGTCTCAGACATGAACATTCATCATTTACTGGCCAGACCATATCCCAGGCACTGAACAATCTTTATAACCTAATTGGAGCCATTGAACTTCGGGCAGGTTTTTACAGAGGTGGTCAGAATTTCCCAGAAAAACAGCAGCCACAAATGTTGGAAGAGAAAGAATTCCCTGAGGGCTAGTGTGCCTGGGTGAGAAGACAGGCCCTGCGCTCCACAGAATCTCATGGGCACTGGTATAATTTTTCTAGAAAAGTCCTTTAAAGCTCATAAAATAAACCCCTGGTTTCCTTACTATCCTATAAGAAGGATCCAAGCATCTACGCAGTGTGTAAACTCTGCCAACATAAAGTCCTGTGGATCATGAAAAGCTTATGTAGTATATAAGGAGAAATAAAGCGAGAAAAAGTATTTTGGGGTTTGAAAAACAGACCCATTCTTATTTCAAGGCGTAAGATTTGGAGTAAAAATCCAAGTTGTTACCTCTATGGGGATAAACTATTAGATGATGGATCTGAAGTCTTGTATAAAGTGAGAACTAGACAGATTTCATGGTTTTATGAGATAGTCTTGTAAAATTTTAAGTGACTATCTCTTTTGAAGGCTTTGTACACATCACATGTGCTCAAAATACAAGATGTGTGGCTAACTAAAAATTAATCATGATTGCAGTATACAAAGTTCTTAGTAACAAATAATGATAATAGTTTGATAAGCCTAACAAATTTGCATGTGTCCCTGTATGAAGAACTTGTTCTTAGTTTCATTCCATTTTCAAATATTAGATCAGTTCTGTTCCTCAGTTATGACATGCAGTTGTATTTGTTATTTTATTGTTTAAAATTTCAATAGGAGCAGGTTGTGCATTAGGTAAAGAATTGATGAGTTAAATTATTAGTTCAAAAGCATGAAACAATAGCTTGATCTAATTCACCACATGAAATAACGACTACCATATTCAGTTTTAAAAGGCATTGCTTGTTATGTATGGGAAGTATAGTGGTTAGAACAGATGTGTTTGTGAAATTAATAAATCTCCCAATTAGTATTTTGCAAAACACCCTTTTCACTTTTTCCAGTGGTAAACCGCCAACAGCAGCAGAATTGAATTTGTATTCTCTTAATATTGAGATCGTCACTGACCTTCATGAAAGTTCTCTCGGGGAATGGTGGGGAGGGAGTTTTCAATTGGGTGCATTAAGCAGAGGGCGCAAGGTGGGCACATGGGATCAGGAATTACAAACTCCTGGAAGGATGGTTTGCAGTTCACTCAGTTAGAGGACAGCTGCCCAGGGGGCGCTCATGGTCAAGAACCCGCCCGCTGGTTCTGGACACGCTGGAGACTCGGGCTTCACTCCCGGGTGGGAAGACGCCCTGGAGGAGGGCATGCAGCCCGCTCCAGTGATGTGGCCTGGAGAATCCCATGGAGAGAGGAGCCTGGGGGGCTACAGTCCGTGGGGTCGCAGAGTCGGACACGACTGAGCGACTTGCACCCACGCAAGTCCGAGCGAGGACCCCCGGGCAGAAGACAGGGGAATGTGAGCACCCTGACCCTGAGCCCCCGGATTCCAGGCGGGGCGCGTCTGTGCTCCGTTCGCTCTGCCTGCTTTACGCTCTGAACGGTTTGTCAGCAAGATTCTGAATATCGAAATAAAGAGTACCATATAGAAAAGTCACTGCCACTCTACTGCCGTTGTATTACTCAGCTTTAACCACACGATGGAGCCCTTTCTCCATTTTCCCTCATACTAATTTGGAAGGAACGATGCTAAAGCTGAAATTCCAGTACTTTGGCCACCTCATGCGAAAAGTTGACTCATTGGAAAAGACTCCAATGCTGGGAGGGATCGGGGGCAGGAGGAGAAGGGGACGACAGAGGATGAGATGGCTGGATGGCATCACTGACTCGATGGACGTGAGTCTGGGTGAACTCCGCGAGTTGGTGATGGACAGGGAGGCCTGGCGTGCTGTGATTCATGGGGTCGCAAAGAGTTGGACACGACTGAGCGACTGAACTGAACTGAATTTTGAAGAAAATCCATGCAGGTAAATACTAGATGTAATAAATGACGTTTAAACTTACCAGAATATTCCTCTGAAAATTTTAGGTTCCTTTTGACAAGGGAATTAATTAATTAAGTTCACAACCAGCCACAGACTGTTTCAGATGAAATTTCAGATGGCTGAAAAAAATCAGCTCAGGAACATTGATTTTAATAATTCTTAGAAGAGACACTGAAAAAAAAAAAAAACATAAATATACAACCACTTCAGAAAAGAATGCTATTTCATTGTGATTGATTGAATGCAAATTTTGTCAACGTTTCACCAAAAGTTTCAACTTTCATCTCAGGTTAGAAGGATCTGTTAACAACAACAACAAAAACACTCCTTATACACAAATAAACAATTCCAATATTTAATAAAGAGTTATCTATCTTATTTTCAATAAGAAATCATTAAATGGAAAGAGAAATAGAACAGTAAAGGGGAATACCAGTGCATACATCTCCAAACTGGGTTTTGAGTGACTGGCAGACAAACAGCACTGGGAAGTCCTGTATAAGAGCAATCTGGAATCCCAGCTGGAAAAAGGTCACTGGAGTGTGTCTGTCCCACTGGTGGGACTTCAGGATTGCAGCTTCAGTTGTTGTTGTTCAGTCCCTCCATCGTGTCCAACTCTTTCCGACCCCATGAATCGCAGCACACCAGGCCTCCCTGTCCATCACCAACTCCCGGAGTTCACCCAGACTCACGTCCATCGAGTTGGTGACGCCATCCAGCCATCTCATCCTCTGTCGTCCCCTTCTCCTCCTGCCCCCAATCACTCCCAGCATCAGGGTCTTTTCCAATGAGTCAACTCTTCGCATGAGGTGGCCAAAGCACTGGAGTTTCAGCTTTAGCAGCATTCCTTCCAAAGAAATCCCAGGGCTGATCTCCTTCAGAATGGGCTGCTTGGATCTCCTTGCAGTCCAAGGGACTCTCAAGAGTCTTCTCCAACACCACAGTTCAAAAGCATCAATTCTTTGGTGCTCAGCCTTCTTCACAGTCCAACTCTCACATCCATGCATGACCACAGGAAAAACCATAGCCTTGACTAGACAGACCATTGTTGACAAAGTAATGTCTCTGCTTTTTAATATGTTGTCTAGGTTGGTCATAGCTTTTCTTCCAAGGAGCAAGCATTTTTTAATTTTGTGACTACAGTCACCATCTGCAGTGATTTTGGAACCCAGGAAAATAAAATCTGTCATTGTTTCCATTATTTTCCCATCTATTCATCATGAAGTGATGGGGCCAGATGCCATGACCTTAATTTTTTGAATGTTGAGCTTTAAGCCAGCTTTTTCATGCTCCTCTTTCACTTTCATCAAGAAGCTCTTTAGTTCCTCTTCACTTTCTGCCATAAGTGTGGTGTCATCTGCATATCTGAGGTTATTGATATTTCTCCCGGCAATCTTGATTCCAGCTTGTGCTTCTTCTATCCCAGCATTTCTCATGATGAACTCTGCATATAAGTTAAGTAAGCAGGGTGACAATATACAGCCTTGACGAACTCCTTTTCTAATTTGGAATCAGTCCATTGATCCATGTCTGGTTCTTTCTGTTGCTTCTTGACCTGCATACAGGTTTCTCAGGGGGTAGGTTAGGTAGTCTGGTATTCCCATCCCTTTAAGAATTTTCCACAGTTTGTTGTGATCCACACAGTCAAAGGCTTTAGTGTAGTCAAAGAAGCAGATGTTTTTCTGAAACTCTCTTGCTTTTTTGATGATCCAATGGATGTTGTCAGTTCTATCTCTGATTTCTCTGCCTTGTCTAAATGCAGCCTGAACATCTGGAAGTTCACAGTTCACGTACTGTTGAAGCCTGGCTTGGAGAATTTTGAGCATTCCTTAATGAGCGTGTGAGATGAGTGCAATTGTGCAGTAGTTTGAGCATTCTTTGGCATTGCCTTTCTTTGGGATTGGAATGAAAACTGACCTTTTCCAGTCCTGTGGCCACTGCTGAGTCTTCCAAATTTGCTGATGTATTGAATGCAACACTTTCACAGCATCATCTTTTAGGATTTGAAATAGCTCAACTGGAATTCCATCACCTCCACTAGCTTTGTTCATAGTGATGCTTCCTAAGGCCCACTTGACTTGTATTCCAGGATGTCTGGCTCTAGGTGAGTGATCACACCATCATGGTAAACTGGGTCTTGAAGATATTTTTTGTAGAGTTCTTCTCTGTATTCTTGCCACCTCTTTAATATCTTCTACTTCTGTTGTTCCCATACCATTTTGTATTTTATTTTGCCCATCTTTGTAGTTTGAGGGTTCCCACTTACAATCTCAGGCCTTAAACTGAAAGGATCATCAGTTTGCTCACAAACTGCTGCTCTGGTTTTACGTTAATCTTTCTTACAATGCTGTTTGCTTTGTCTTGCAAATCTTGGAGTGTTGTTAAGCCCTAGTTTCAGTTGGCCAGACCCCCTCTAGGGACTCAACACTTTCAAGACCTGCCTCCTTTCTTATCTGTGGTGCTCCTTGTCTTGCTCTCAAGCAAGCAAGCCATCAGGCAAGTTCCCGGCAGGTCAGAAGCCTGTGTGCCTGCTTTTGCCTGAAGCCTGAACAGAGGACTTCCATTTAATATCCCTAACAGCCTGAACCAAGTCTTACAGTTATTAAAAACCACTGAGTACTTGTACAGAAGTGTGTCATCAAATTACATTCCATTGTATGTCTGTTTCTGCCAGATTTAGCATGTATTACCAGAGATTATCTGTCTTTGATCTTTGATTAATAATGTTTTAGAGTAGTTATTAATCAAATATCTAGATAATGATTTAGATAATTTAGAAAGAGTAACACCACCATGAGATATTTGAATGCCATCACCAACTCGATGGGAGGTGGTGATGGACAGGGAGGCCTGACGTGCTGCACTCCATGGGGTTGCAGAATCGGACATGACTGAGCAACTGAACTGAACTGAACTGAACTGCACACCACCAAATATCTGGTGTTGATGGAGAAGCTTGCAGTTTACTGTGTGTTCACGGGCTTTATTTCACGTAATGCTGAAGGACCAATCAAATCTCTATTTCAAAGAAAATTTAAAGCCCTGATGGATTCTGGAAAAAGTAAAATTGGTACCATTACTTCCCTCCATCTTAAATATTTATACCACCTTCGGTATGCTTCTGTTCTTTAACAGCCTATCTTTAATTTGACATGCTAGGTAGCTTTAAATTATTGCAACCATAAAAGGGCATGGTTCATGTCATTTTTGGACTGGGCTAAATGACCTAATCAGTGCCGAAGAATTGATGCTTTTGAACTGTGGTGTTGGAGAAGACTCTTGAAAGTCCCTTGGACTGCAAGGAGATCTAACCAGTCCATTCTAAAGGAGATCAGTCCTGGGAGTTCGTTGGAAGGACAGATGCTAAAGCTGAAACTCCAATACTTTGGCCACCTCATGTGAAGAGTTGACTCATTGGAAAAGACCCTGATGCTGGGAGGCATTAGGGGCAGGAGGAAAAGGGGACGACAGAGGATGAGATGGCTGGATGGCATCACCAACTCAATGGACATGAGTTTGAGTGAACTCCAGGAGTTGGTGATGGACAGGGAGGCCTGGCGTGCTGCAGTTCAGGGGGTCACAAAGAGTCAGACACGACTGAGTGACTGAACTGAACTGAATGACCTAAAAAAAAAAAAAAAACTTCTAAAATCTTAACATTTAGCATTCCTCTCCCCAGTTCAGAATCCTATTTTTCCAATCGTTCTTTTGGAACGATTCCCTTTTCAACTGTGATACTTTTCCAATTCTCTGTTCAGAACCAGGGTCTCTGAAATTCCTGCCTATGGCAATGTCTTTGTATCAGGACATTGTTTGGAGGAAGCTCTAGTGCTAATACACTCGTTCTGAATCTCGCTATCACCTGAATTTCCTCCCAGTCCTCTCCAGAAAGCCGTCTTCCTGAGCTCTTCGGCAGTGGCCGGGCTCGGAACCCGGGGGCAGCTCCCAGTGCTCTGGGTCTCTCAGCTCTACATGTGCCTCTCTTCCTGGGGTGCTCTGTGCTTCCAGGTTTCTGGCTGTGTTACTGGCAAGTCTTTATCAGTTTTTTTTTTTTTCCCCTATTTCCTTCACTTCTGACTCCATATTCTGATAAACTCCAGACTTATTTCTCTAGGTCAGACCTCTTCTCTAAGCTCATGCCTTGTAGCTAAAGTTGAATTCTTGATGTTTTCCGCTAGCCCGCTGCAATGAATGGCATGATCGTCCATTCCCTCGCTCATGCAAGTCAGGAAGCTGATGCCTGAGTCTGTTCCCCTTCTCCTCTAATGTCCCCAATGCCGACACATAAGCAGACTTTATGCAACGTATTCCAAATCAAGTACCCAGCTTAATTTACTCCTATTTCTTTCTACTCCTATTGCCATCAGCTGAAACAGACCACCATGTCCCACCCAGACTATGGTATTAACCTTCTAATCCTTGTCGTATTTTTCTTTCTTTTCCTTCATTCAATCCATTCTCTAGAGCCTCAAAGTAATCTTACAAATAAGCATGGTGTTACTCATTGTGTGAAACACTTCAGTGAATTATTTTTGAATATAGAATAAAATTCTGCTAAGCTACCTGGTCTGGTTTGACAGGCGCTTACCTCTCCTCCAGTATTTAGAGTCACTTTTCCGTCTTCTACAGCCACCAGCCTTGAGGCATCTTCTTAACATATTAGGTATTTCTTTTCAGCACAGGATGTATTAGGATTCACTTCTCATGTCTTTTCTCATCTTTCAAGTTACAAATTGAGTAATAACACCTGAGAAAACCTTCCTTACTAGCTTGTCCCACTAAATCTCCATTAGATGTTGTCTGTTTTCTTTCCATTGCTTCTTCATTTGTGCACATTTGTCTTCATCCTTTATTACAATATAAGCATCTTTGGAGATAAACCAGCTTGTTTTTGCTCACTCACTACAGGAAAATTTTTAAAAATTAAAGTAAATCCTAAACAGTAGGTGGTTTGTTAATATTGAGTAAATGTATTGCTTACCAGCTGACATGGTAGTTAAGTTCTGAAGAAATGACCATGGAAAATGACAAGCAGGATCATGAAATATTATTGATGAAAGTGTTGGGATAGAGTGCTGATCACTGAGCCAGCATCAATGAGGATCATTGAGCCTTAAAAAACAAGTGAGAATCAGGGTAGATTGAGAGGCGGAACAGAAAGAATAGAAGCCTTTTGCAAGAGAATTCACAGTCTCAAATTGAAGTATCAGTGAAGAGAAAAGACATGAGAATTTTCAGCATTAATATTTTGGTAAAAATAGCTATTGTTGTTCAATCACTCAGGCATGTCCGACTCTTTGCAACCCCACAGACTGCAGCACACCAGGCTTCCCTGTCCCTCACAGTCTCCCAGAGCTTGCTCAAACTCATGTCCATTCAGTCAGTGATGATATCCAACCATCTCATCCTCTGTCGCCCCCTTCTCCTCCTGCCTTCAGTCTTTCCCAGCATCAGAGTCTTTTCCAGTGAGTCAGCTCCAGATCTTGCTTTTACTGGCTGTATAAAGCTTCTTCATCTTTGACTACAAAGAACATGATCAATGTAATTTCAGACCAACTGGTGATATCCATGTGTAAAGACATTTCTTGGGTTGTTGGAAAAGGAACACTCTTGACAGAACTCTGTGTTAGCCTTTGCCCTGCTTCATTTTGTACTTCAAGACCAAACTTGCCTGTCATTCCAGGCATCTCTTGATTTCCTACTTTTGCAATCCAATCCCCTATGATGAAAAGGACATCTGTATTTTTTGGTGTTAGTTCTAGGTGTTATCCGTCTTTGTAAAACTGGTCAACTTTAGCTTTTTAAGCATCAGTGGTTGGGGCATAGACTTGGATTACTGTGATGTTGAAATGCTTGCTTTGGAAATGAATGAAAATTATTCTGTTGTTTTTGAGATTTCACCCAAGTACTGCATTTCAGACTCTTTTACTCCATTTTTCTAAGGGATTCTTGCCCACAGTAGTAGATATAATGGTCATCTGAGTTAAATTCACCCATTCTCAGCCACTTTAGTTCACTGATTCCTAAAATGATGATGCTCAATCTTGCCATCTCCTGCTTGACCACGTCCGGTTTACCTTAATTCATTCCAGGCTCCCTTGCAATATTGTTCTTTGCAGCACTGGGCTGACTTTCACCACTAGGAACAGCCACAGCTAAGCGTCATTCCCTCTTTGACCCAGCCACTTCATTCCTACTGGAGCTAATAGTAATTTTTCTCCACTCTTCCCCAGTAGCATACAGATTATTCTGCTCTAAGCCTAATTGCTGATTTCTCTGACCACAGTTCTCATTTTGTGGCATATTAACTTTGCCCAACATGAGGCTTATCTTTATAATACACTTTGAAAAACCCAGTAGAGAGGGGAAAATAAAGACCAGCAGCATGGCCATAAAGCTTTAGCAAAACCTCCACAATGAAGTGGACTATTCTTTCCCTGAAGCCGAGTCTTTGAACAAATGCAGTAAATGCTTAGATTATGAATTGTTTGAACTTCATTTTCAATAAAATATTGGCTTTCGTAATTAAAAAAAAGTTTGCTTTTAAGATGAAAAAGACCTATGCTCAAACAGAAAGAACTATGGTGAGTAAACTTGATTGCTCAGAATACACATGGGTTTAAAGGGAATTTGGAAACTTTTATGGATCAGAAAGGGCTTTCCTGATAGCTCAGGTGGTAAAGAATCTGCCTACAATACAGGAGACCCAGATTCAATCCCTGGGTCTGGAACTTCCTCTGGAGAAAGGAATGGCAATCCACTCCAGTATTCTTACCTATGAACAGAGAATCCTGGAAAGCTACAGTCCATGGGGTCACAAAGAGTCAGACATGGCTGACCGTGCATATGAAAGGAATGAATAAGTCAGATAATTCTTCCAAGCATTGGCGTGTGCATTATCACTTTGTTAGATGTTAAACATGGGGAAAATGACTGATGCAGTTTCCCTTTTTCTTCCACGTTTTTCCTCAATAAAGCTCAACTTCAAATTAGGAACTGCAAGAATTTGATATTGAGAAAACTAAAGATCAGAACTTTTTTTTTTTGGCATGGCTAAACTGGGAAGTATTGTAGTAAGAGTGGTAATAACTGTATTTCAGTGCATAACTCAATGGCTGTTGCTTCAGGAAATATCTGGAGGACAGCATAAATTGCTCAGAATTTCAGAGAAAGATAAACATTTTAATAAATCCATCTGCATTTCCAAGGGATTAAATCCTACAATACAAGAAGAAAAGCTTGATCATGAAATTTGATTTTGTAAAAGTCAGGGAACTTTGGATAGTATTAGGTGAATAAAACATAATTATCAAGAGCTAAAATTAAAATGTATTGTGTACTGCTTTATACTATAGCTTGATAATATATTTTGAAAGAAGAAATGGTGATAGTTCTAGCTTGGTTCTTCTTTCTAGAGATTGTTTTGGCTATTTGCAGACTTTTGTAGTTCCAAGTGTGTTTTAAAACTGTTTATATTTCTGTCCATTTGGGATTTTTATAACATCTCATTGAATCTATAGATCATACTGGACAGTATGGACATATTAACAATGTTAATTGTTCCAACATATAAACGTGATATGTCTTTCCATTTGTTTGTGTCTCTTTAATTTCTTTAATCAGTGTTTTATAGTTTTCAGTGTATAGTTCTTTCACTCCCTTGGTTAAGTTTATGCCTGTGTATTTTATTATTTTGAGACTGTAGTAAAAATGTTTGCTTTCTTAGTTTCTCTTTCTAGATAGATTGTTGTAAATACATAAAAATGAAGCTAGCAGGAAGACAAGCATGTAGACAGATACAGAATAGAGAATCCAGAAGTAAAACCATGCATATGCAGTCAGTTACTCTTCAACACGCATGCCAAGAACAGACAATGGGGGAAGAATAGATTCTTCAACAAATAGTGTTGGGAGAACTTTCTATCTGCATACAAAAAAGAAGGGGAATTTAGACTCTAATCTTATACACAAAAAATGAACCCACAGTGAATTAAAGACTTAAACATACGACCTAAATCTACAAAATCCCTGGAAGAAAGCATAAAAAAAACTTCGTAACTTTGATCTTGGCAATTATGTCTTGGATATGACACCAAGAGCACAGGCAACAGCAGTAAAAATAAATAATAAGGACTGCATCAAACTAAAAGAGGTGTACCTGCAAAAGAATCGAGAATCAAAAGAGTGAAAATCAACAGAGAAAAGACAACGTCTCATTCAACTGAACTGAGAAAACATTTGCAAATAAGAGATCTGATAAGGCACTAGTATAGAAGACAGTTAAGGAATTCCTTTAACTCAGTAGCAAAGAAAAAAAGAATTAATTAATTTAAAAATGGGCAGAGAAACTGAATAGCCATTTTCCAAAGGACACAAGTAGCCAACAGGCACATGAAAAGATCCTTAGCAACACTAATCACCAGGAAAATACAAATCAAAACCACAGTGAAGTATCACCTCACACACCTGTCAGGATGGCTTTATCAAACAAAAGTTAACAAGTGTCCGTGAGGAAATGGAGAAGTTGGAGCCCTTGTACACCGTTGGTGGCAATGTAAAATGATCCAGCCATTGTAAAAAATAGTATGGAGGTTCCTAGAAAAATTACAAACAGAGCTGTTATATGATCCAGCAATCTCATTCCTGGGTATTTATCCAAAATAATTGAAATCTGATCTCAAAAAGATATTTGCAATCCTGTGTTCATTGGCGCATTCACTCACAAGATTCAAGCTGTAGGAATAAGTTTAATGTCCATCAGCAGATGAATGGATAAAGAAAAAGTTAATACAATGAAATATTACTCAACCTTATAAAAAAAAAAAAAGTCTTGCCGTATGTGGCAATCTGGATGAGCTTGGAGGACATTATGCTAAGTGAGGTAAGTCAGACATAGAAAGACAAAGATTACATGATTCCACTTGGATGAGGAATCTGAAGTAGTCAGACACATAAACCAAGTTCAGTGGTGGCTGCCAGGAGCAAGGGGAAGGGGGACTGTGAATTGCTGCTCAGTGGGATGAAGTTTCAGTTGTACATGATGATTAAGTTCCTAGAGAGCTAATTTTCTACCTTGGGTTTGTAGTTAGCATGATATTGGACACTTAAAATTTTGTGGAAAGGGTAGATCTCATGTTAAGTGTTCTTACCACAGTAAAAAATATTACATAAACAACAGACGGATGAAGTTGAGAATAATTCCCTGTACAATTCTGGAAAGCATGCACTTGTTTTAGGAACATTCTAGAAAAAAAGTGGTGATCACGAGAGGACAGCATGTGACTACTAACAAGCCCCATGCTTCATTTCCTTTTCTGATGCATTAATGGGTAGATAAGCTCGATTAAATGCCTTTGCTGCATCTCTGAATTTAAGCAAAGTCCTCTTTTTTAATTATTGAAAATACAGTAAGATCCATGTGCACATATATACATACACATGCTACATGTATGTCTATTTGCATGCATGCATCACGCACATACATACACACATAGACATGTGTCTTCTACTCTTTTCAGTATCTTTCTGTCTGAACATTTAATATATTCCAGTGTAGTAGTGACCTTGATTTAATCTTGCTGAAAGCAATTCTTTAAATGCTATTATTCTGTAAAGTACTGCACGGAGACTGTCTGGAAGATAGTTTTGTGGAAAGCCATTGGTATATCTCCAAACAAGCATTATTTTGAATAGGAAATGAAGTAGAGCTTTCCCCAGAGGAATATGCAGTGTTTTTATCTCAGCAATATTGAATTCTCACTGCACACTACTTTCAGAGCACATCTCTATAACGACTTTATGCTGTGTATATCACATTTCTGACCAGAATGAATGCAGTTTAGTTTAAATATCTATCTCACAAATGTTTATGATAGTAACTGCAATTGACTACTTTTTACTGGCCATAAAATTGGAGAGTTAGCCACAGATTTAGACTTGGGATAAATGAGTTTGTTTACTACAGCTGACAGAATTGAACATTTTTCCAAAATTCAGACATGACTGAAGTGACTTAGCACACACACACCCCCTAATATTGCCTGTGGTTGTTAGAATTCTGAAGACTTGTTCTTGAGTATATCTCCATTTATTGCATTTTTCCAGAGATAACGCTATAAACTGTATTACTTTAAAATACCCTGTTTCTCAGTAATGAAATTTACGGCTAGATACGATCACAAACTGATGACGCCCAAACACATCATGGATGGTAAGAGATAACTACTTGCGATATCAAGTAAATAAAGTGGAAATTGGATATCCACTGTCTTTTTTTTTCTTTTGATCCGCACAATCTGAGATATCAAAAGATAGCTGTTTCAATAAAAATAGCATTTTAAGATGGATTTGGTATTCAACTGAAATACAGAAACTTTATAAAATAAAGTCCTGATTATAATTCCTTTTGATAAACACGTTATTCCTTTTTAAGTTAAGAGAAAGAAAAAGAAAGTGAAGTTGCTCAGTCATGTCTGGCTCTTTGCAACCCCAAGGACTGTAGCCTGCCAGGCTCCTCCATCAGTCAAACCTAGGAATGAATACTTCTGCAACTTGCAATTGTTTTCATTTGGGGCAAGTTACTCAGCTATTTGAAACCTGTCTTCAAAATGGAATTATATGTTTGTACATTAAGAAGGGTTAACTAACAAACAAATGATATGTTGAATGAACTAAGCACAAACAAAATCCTCATTAATTAGTAGTTGTCTTCATAGTTGTAAGGATTACAGATGAGATTAAGATTCAACCAGATTAATTTTTACCTTAGACTAGAATAGAATTTTATAAGATTATTCTTTGTGCGCGAGTTCCAAACTGAAATGAGCGCGCACGCAAACAGGATGCTCCATTCATGCAGTGTGTGCGCTGCCCTTAGATGCCTCCTCCTCACTTACGCTTCTTTCCTTCATGTTTTTGACCAGCAAAGCCTTCCCTTGCCTTCATACCTGCTGTTCAAAGACATACGCATTAGTGAAAACCCAGCTGAACCGTTCTGTCTTCCTTGAAGTCTTTTCAGATATTGCAATTCGAATAAATCTGTCCTTGTCTGCCATTCCCATAGTATCTATTATGTTCAACTTTTGCAGCTATTTATGAAATATCCGTCTACCCCATTAGACCAAAATATGCATGTATTCAGTTCTATGTTCTCTGCTGCTTGTAACACAGCCTTGTGTACTCAATACATTTATTTGTTTACCACAAAATTTTCTAGCTGTTTCTATTTGCAAGTCACTGAGGGAGTATAAAACATCCATAATAGTAAGTGATAACAGTGTGTGCTTTATGCTAAGGATTTGACTTGTCCAGTTGTCACATTTCTGGTAGACTCTGCTATCAAGAACACAGGTGTAGATCTAAAATTTTTTAAAAAGGCAGGGGGTAGGGGGAGATGCTTCTAAATACTAATGAATACAATTCTCCTAAAGCCTATAGCTTAATCTGTGGGTTTCTCAGTGCTCAGATCAGAGTGCACAGACTTAACTATGTATATATATATAAAATTAAACTAAGGGATTCATATACTAGTTACCTGGTTTCCACTGGCAACTGTTAAGTCCTAAGTCCGAGTACCGTAGACTATAATCAGGGATGAAAGGGAACCGCTTGGAGCATACTCAGTGACAGCATTATAGAGTGTCAGTGGTGAGGAATGATACAGAATATATTATAAGAATGGCAAACTGGACCTTTTAGTGGGAGAGCACCCAACTCTACTTACGTCAATAGATTGTGAAGGGTTCCTACGGAGTAAAAATAAAGTGTTTATCACCAAGGATAAGCATGCCTCCAACAAACAGCAATCTGAAGCTATAAAATGATCCAGCATCAGCGGAGATGAATGCACTCATCGTAACAAACGGCTGTAAACCATTAGGGGCTGCAGACAATGAACCCCAGGGGCTTACACAGGCCCTGATGGTCATAGCAATGCATCCAAGCTGAGAACAGACTCACATGTTTGTACGCTATCTTTACCAAAACAAGTATTCTGCAACTATTTAAAAGGACTTTTTCAATAGTGGATAAAATTTTCCTAAATAATGTCTCACAGGTAATTAAAAGACATAGTCCATATATTGAGGAAATCCAGCTAGTCAAGACTCATGTTGATTTAAACATCAGTTGGATGGATGATAGATTAACTTGGCTATGCATTCAACAAGAACAGTGAGAAGAGCAGTTAGTTCTCAGGCATAGTCTGAAGTATCTAATTTTAGATTGTATCATTTGTTGAGCTTGGGATTGATATTGTGACATGAAATGAGGAGAGAACTATCATATATCTGGCTTCCTGGAAGAATTTAGCACTGTTCTCTCGGTGGTGTCCGACTCTGCAACCCCAGGGAGTGTAGCCCGCCAGGCTCCTCTGTCCATGGGATTCTCCAGGCAAGAGTACTGGAGTGGGTTGCCATTCCCTTCTCTAGGGGGATCTTCCCAACCAAGGGATAGAAGCCACCTCTCCCGAATTGCAGACATATTCTTCACCATCGGAGTCACCAGGGAAGAACATAGGAGATACTGACTTTAGATTAGCTGTGGTCAAACTGAAATTGCAGTGTTTAATTAATAGCCGATTAGACAGTTGAGCTAATCATTTCAAGGATTTGACGTCATCAGCATACAAATTACAGTTGAAACCACGGAATTAGATACACACATCACCAGATAGAGTGCATAGAGTGTGAAGGCAGCGAATCCTGTAGGGTTGAAGTTTGAACAGTGGAGAAGGTTCAGGAAAGAAGCAGAAGGAATGGTCAGCGAGGTCAGAGGGAAACGACTATGCAGTGAGTGACCGAGAACACCAGCAGCCGGGGGAGGTCAGTTTGGGGAACGGACAGCCTCTCCAGTTCTCATGAACGTGTCCTCTGACGTGCAAGTGCTGGGAAAGCGATAAACCACTTTGTTCCACTACGTTGGCTCCACTTTCTTTTTTGAACTGAAGCCTTTTACTCTGGAAGTCACACTCCAAGTTCTGTTTTTGAGCCCAGAAAGTCCACAGCTATATATTCACCATGTGGTTAGGGGGACCTGCTATCTGCCAGATGATGGTGATATACGGGTATGCAAAGGTAGTCGTGATTCCTGATTCTTGCCATTATGAAGGGTACATCCTAGTTACTAAGGGCGGTGCTTGTTGAACATTCACAGTGAGTTAATTAATGTGCTAAGTATTCTCTGCATGTTTTCTCATTTGATTCTTACAATGATTCTATTAGGAAGGCTATCATATTATAACCTGTACTTAAGACAAAAAGTGAAATACATTTTAATTGCTCTGCTACGTTGGGAGAAGATGGAATAAGTCCAGTTATCTTTTATTTTACACCCTTTCCAACTTTTGTAGCAACTGCCATGTTCTGTAAGTACTGCCTTTTACAGAAGAGCTATTCCTTTTATGACAAAATTTTCAAGCCTTTTGTCTTCCTAGATAAATTTATCAAGATATTCTAACTGGGCACAGTGACCTCTTCTACAGCATTGTTGGGTATAGTCTTTCAAACACAGTAGAATAATTATCTCTTTTATTGTATAAACTCCAGGTCTCCTGACATGATTTTATAGCCAGCTTTTCTGCAGGTATACGCTGTCGAGAGATTTAAACAAAAGTCATAAAAACCTGTCATTCTTTCCACATAAAGTGAAATTATGTCACCTTGTCCTTGGATATGAATAATCTGGGGGTCATTGTTTCTTTAGTTCTAAGCTAAGCTAAGTCACTTCAGTCGTGTCTGACTCTGTGCGACCCCATAGACGGCAGCCCACCAGGCTCCCCCGTCCCTGGGATTCTCCAGGCAAGAACACTGGAGTGGGTTGCCATTTCCTTCTCCAATGCATGAAAGTGAGAAGGGGAAGTGAAGTCGCTCAGTGTTTCTGACCCTCAGCAACCCCATAGACTGCAGCCCACCAGGCTCCTCGGTCCATGGGGTTTTCCAGGCAAGAGTACTGGAGTGGGGTGCCATTGCCTTCTCCATTCTTTAGTTCTAGTAGATCAAATAAAATGTCACTGAAAGCACTGAAAGGTCTAGAAGGGATCGTATTCCACATGCAGCTCTTCTTATGCTGCCAGGGATACACATACTCAATAAATCCCAGGGCCTTTTACCATCACTCTTTTGTTCTAGAGATGAGGAAACTGAAGGATTAAGATTTCTCACTCTTAACAAACAACTTTATTGGGTCTTTTTGACCCAATATATGGATTTAGGGAACCTTTGGTTTTCTCATTCTGAAAATAACAAAGACCACTTTGGCTCGTGAACTCTGCTTATTCCTAACTTGAGGCCTTCAGTTCAGTTCAGTTCAGTTCAGTCGCTCAGTCGTATCCGACTCTTTGCGACCCCATGAATCACAGCACGCCAGGCCTTCCTGTCCATCACCAACTCCCGGAGTTCACCCAGACTCATGTCCATCGAGTCAGTGATGCCATCCAGCCACCTCATCCTCTGTCGTCCCCTTCTCCTCCTGCCCCCAATCCCTCCCAGCATCAGAGTCTTTTCCAATGAGTCAACTCTTCGCATGAGGTGACCAAAGTATTGGAGTTTCAGCTTCAGCATCAGTCCTTCCAAAGAAACCCCAGGGCTGATCTCATTCAGAATGAACTGGTTGGATCTCCTTGCAGTCCAAGGGACTCTCAAGAGTCTTCTCCAACACCACAGTTCAAAAGCATCAATTCTTCGGTGCTCAGCTTTCTTCACAGTCCAACTCTCACATCCATACATGACCACTGGAAAAACCATAGCCTTGACTAGACGAACCTTTGTTGGCAAAGTAATGTCTCTGCTTTTGAATATGCTATCTAGGTTGGTCATAACTTTCCTTCCAAGGAGTAAGCATCTTTTAATTTCATGGCTGCAGTCACCATCTGCAGTGATTTTTGAGCCCAGAAAAATAAAGTCAGCCACTGTTTCCACTGTTTCCCCATCTATTTGCCATGAAGTGATGGGACCGGATGCCATGATCTTCGTTTTCTGAATGTTGAGCTTTAAGCCAACTTTTTCACTCTCCTCTTTCACTTTCATCAAGAGGCTCTTTAGTTCCTCTTCACTTTCTGCCATAAGTGTGGTGTCATCTGCATATCTGAGGTTATTGATATTTCTCCCGGCACTCTTGATTCCAGCTTGTGTTTCAGGCACCATTTATTTTTCAGCCCTCCCGCCCTAATTCACTCCGTGTCTTGATCTCTTTCTGTAATGTAAAGTATGCTTTTCCATCAAGAGCTCATTTGAGAGTCTAGTAGCACTATACACTTTCTTTAGAGCTTCTGAATTCTTTTCTTACCAGAAATCTGGTTGTTTTACCAGAATTTAATTTTGTACACATTCAGATAAAGCCACCTTCCTTTCTAACATCACTCTTTGAAGTTATTATTCTTATATTTGCTATAAAATTTCTGCATTGCACTCCTAAAATGTGGAATCATGACCCTTATCAGTGCTTCCCTTTTGGAGGATATAAATTCAAAGTTGGAAACATATGCTTCTCTCTCTGTACTTGGTTAAGCTGAAGCAACTCTCTTTATTATTAGGGAAGAACGCTTCCTGTGAGACTTGTAAGTGGGACAAGTTAAGAGCTATACACATTTCATTTATAGGAGTAAAGGAATCCAGAAGAAACCTCCAGTAGGAGCTCTCCCGTGTGACGTGTTGCTTCCGTCAGCTGGGTGACCTGTAGCAGGATCAAGTTGCCATGCCCTCTGTCCCACTGGCCAGCCTGTGTGGAACACCTTCCCACAAGATTAGCACTTTGCCTTTTTATTTTTTTCCTTTCATCAGCACCCAAATGTTTCATCTGGGATCTTAGTTTCCAGACCAGGAATCAAACCTGTGCCCCCTGCATCAAAAGCACACAGCCTTCACCACTAGATCACCAGGAGAGTTCCCACAGGCACGGGTTCTTTTATAGCGTTTTTCTTGTTGACAAACAGGGCTATTCCATACTTACTTTTTAGACTGTTTTCTTTTTAACCAAGAAAGCCTTCCACAGCCAGAAGAAAATCTCACTCACAGTGACATTGATTTTTTTAGACTGTGAGAAGAAGAAAAATGCTTAGCAGTATTAAAGTACATCTTCAAATCTATTTAAGAATAAGATAATATCTTGCATTCCCTGCAGAAAAAAACTCCTTCACAGCTTACTTTTCTCCATTTCGCCAACCAGAAGGGCTCTTTATTTGACTTCTAACTATTGTGCTGTTGCGTGTCTTTATCTTTGTGAAGCTTGAGTTTAGGGTCACATATGAAAATTAAAATAAGAATGCAGTCAAACTTCTTCACTTTTCAGAAAATACACATAGAGCTATGTATATGTAGAGCTGTATATAATAGAGCTATGTTTAATGATAGTATCAAAGTTTACTATACTTCATGTTCCAAAATTCTATGAGTTTATGATTCTACATGCATGTGAGACACACAAGTTGTTACTTCACTTGATGTTATTAAAGCTATCGATAATTCACATTACAGATGGTCCTAAATGTACACCTGAACACCCTAAAATGCTTTTCGATATTTCCTTTTCGTTAGACTTATACACGATGAAAATGGGGAAAGGGAAGAAAATCAAGGCTAAAAAAGAACCGTATGTCTTAATATCTGTAGCTCATATATCTTGTGGTTGCTTACCACTTGTGTTTTCTTGCATGTTGATTCATTCAGTGAGTTTGTGATGGGTGGATATTGAAGGCAGGAATTGGAGTATGATGTGTACTATAGTAATTAAATTCTGTTGAATTAAAATATGTTTATTCCTGCATTAAATTTTACTGCTACTCAATAGAAAAGTGTTTCTGTCGATGAAGAAGATGGTGTAGAGAAAGCTGGAAGACCAGATTTCAGCCGTCTCATCCAAATACCAACAAGCAGATCAGACTCCTTCAATTAGTTTTTGTTTCCTTTAGGATGATTTTGGTTTTTCAAAACAACATTCCAGGGTGTTTAAGGACATAAGGAGCTAGATTTGAAATGTTTACTATCGTTACTATTAGTATTATTATTATTAAAGGCATCCAGAAGTCAGGTGAGCCTTTGCTAAAGATTGTATTGCATTTTCTCTTGTTTTCACATCACAGGTGAGAAAAACAGATAAAGTGTATTTATTCATTCACTTAACTGATATTTACTGAGCAGTTTTTTTTTTTTTTTTTTTGACCCCAGAGACTTGTTTTCATTTCACCCAAACAGGGAAGGTGAGCAAGCTGTGCCCTCCGTCTGGCCGTGGCCTTGGCTCTGATAGGCCTCCCACCCTGGGCGTGGTGGCCCTGTGCCCAGCTGGCAGAGAGGGTCCCTCCTGGTCAGCTGGGGTCGGTGGGAAGAGAGAAGCAGGCATGGACCTGGGGGTCCTACAGGCACTGCCGCCCCCTCCCCACCCACCCTGAACCTCCAAGAGCTAGGGGCCAGACAAGCCAGGAGACCAGAGAGGGAGCTCTGAAAACAGCCCACCCCAACATTCTAGAAAGTCGGTGCACACCCATTCAAAAGCAGGTGAAATATGTGCCCTCATGGGCTGGCGTGCTAACAACAAATTCACTCACTTATTACCAGACACAATAAATGAGGTAAACTATATGTTAGAAGTGGATACGTTCTTTAGAAAATAAAAAATAAAACAGAACGAGTGGAGCAGTGAGGAGGATCCGACTGCTGCAGTGACGACAGGGAGTCTGGGACAGTAAAGAGTGACTCTTCCCTCTGTTAAAGCTTTTGGTTTAAATTCGGCTGCATCTGATATCAGGACTGTGGTCTCTGAACTCTTACGCGTCATCTCGTCTAGTAAACTGTGCCTGTTTCTTTGGTTTTCAGAGCTTGAATCACTGTGTTTCAGGTATCTCTTGTAACAGGGTAGGGACTGATTCTGCTTTATGAGCCAATTGAAATCTGTTTTTTCATTAAATGAGCATACCTAATGACATTTATTATATTACTAATATGTTGGGTCTCAGTTCTGTCATACTATCTTATAATTACCACGTGTACTGTTATCATCAGTTCAGTTCAGTCGCTCAGTCGTGTCCGACTCTTTGTGACCCCATGAATCGCAGCACGCCAGGCCTCCCTGTTCATCACCAACTCCCAGACTCACGTCCATCGAGTCAGTGATGCCCTCCAGCCATCTCATCCTCTGTCGTCCCCTTCTCCTCCTGCCCCCAATCCCTCCCAGCATCAGAGTCTTTTCCAATGAGTCAACTCTTCACATGAGGTGGCCAAAGTACTGGAGTTTCAGCTTTAGCATCATTGCTTCCAAAGAAATCCCAGGGCTGATCTCCTTCAGAATGGACTGGTTGGATCTCCTTGCAGTCCAAGGGACTCTCAAGAGTCTTCTCCAACACCACAGTTCAAAAGCATCAATTCTTCGGCGCTCAGCCTTCTTCACAGTCCAACTCTCACATCCATACATGACCACAGGAAAAACCATAACCTTGACTAGACGGACCTTTGTTGACAAAGTAATGTCTCTGCTTTTGAATATGCTATCTAGGTTGGTCATAACTTTCCTTCCAAGGAGTAAGCGTCTTTTAATTTCATGGCTGCAGTCACCATCTGCAGTGATTTTGGAGCCCCCCAAAATAAAGTCTGACACTGTTTCCACTGTTTCCCCATCTATTTCCCATGAAGTGAGGGGACTGGATGCCATGATCTTTGTTTCTGAATGTTGAGCTTTAAGCCAACTTTTTCACTCTCCTCTTTCACTTTCATCAAGAGGCTTTTGAGTTCCTCTTCACTTTCTGCTATAAGGGTGGTGTCGTCTGCATATCTGAGGTTATTGATATTTCTCCCGGCAATCTTGATTCCAACTTGTGCTTATTCCAGCCCAGCATTTCTCATGATGTGCTCTGCATAGAAGTTAAATAAGCAGGGTGACAATATACAGCCTTGACATACTCCTTTTCCTCTTTGGAACCATTCTGTTGTTCCATGTCCAGTTCTAACTGTTGTTTCCTGACCTGCATACAGATTTCTCAAGAGGCAGGTCAGGTGGTCTGGTATTCCCATCTCTTTCAGAATTTTCCACAGTTTATTATGATCCATACAGTCAAAGGCTTTGGCATAGTAAATAAAACAGAAATAGATTTTTTTTCTGGAACTCTCTTGCTTTTTCGATGATCCAGCGGATGTTGACAATTTGATCTCTGGTTCCTCTGCCTTTTCTAAAACCAGCTTGAACATCAGGAAGTTCATGGTTCACGTATTGCTGAAGCATGGCTTGGAGAATTTTGAGCATTACTTTACTAGCGCGTGAGATGAGTGCAATTGTGCGGTAGTTTGAGCATTCTTTGGCATTGCCTTTCTTTGGGATTGGAATGAAAACTGACGTTTTCCAGTCTTTTACTCTATTTTCACTCTATTTTTGTATATCCTCTTTGTTGTTAATATCATTTCTTAAAATTTTTATACTATACTTTGGTATTTTATACTGTATTTTGATATAAATTTTATATTATATTTTGTTATTTATTATATAAAAGTTTTGGAGAAGGAAATGGCGACCGACTCCAGTGTTCTTGCCTGGAGAATCCCAGGGATGGGGGAGCCTGGTGGGCTGCCATCTATGGAGTCACGCAGAGTCAGACACGAGTGAAGTGACTTAACAGCAGCAGCAGCAGAATTATGCTTATTATCCTCTTTCTGTTTCTGTATTGAATCTCCTATTTAGCTGTCAGGCTTCTCTGCGGGCTCAGACAGCAACAAATCTGCCTGCAATGCAGGAGACCCGGGTTCGATCCCTGGATCCAGAAGATCCCTTGGCGAATGGAATGGCACCCCACTCCAGTGTTCTTGCCTGAAGAGTTCCAGGGACAGGGGAGCCTGGTGGGCTGCAGTCCATGAGGTAGCAAAGAGTTGGACACGACTGAAGCGACTTAGCAGTAGCAGCAGCATATAAAGGTTTCTATCTTTGTTCTAGTTATTACTATGTTATTATACTTTTGTGTGGATGCTAAGTCACTTCATTTGTGTCTGAGTCTTTGTGACCACATGGACCATAGCCCACCAGGCTCCTCTGTCCATGGGATTCTCCAGGCAAGAATACTGGAGTGGGTTGCCATGCCCTCCTCCAGGGGATCTTCCTGACCCAGGGATCACACCCAGGTCTCTCACATCTTCTGCGTTGGCAGGCAGGTTCTTTACTGTTAATGCCACCTGTTTGCAGTGATTTAATTTTCCTTTCCTTTACTCTCTCTTTTAAACATTTATATCTCTTCTGTTAGTTTTTTAATTTGACTCCAACCCAATATAGACGCAATAGTTAATGAACTAATCCTACTTTCTAATCTCCTCACTTTTTCTTTGTTTCATTATTTTACTTATCAGAGTATATTGTATTTACATAGCCTTCTTCTACAATTCTTAGTTTTATAATTAAAAATTAGAATTTTTTTTGTTTTTGTTGCTGTTGTTCAGTCGCCAAGTCACGTCTGTCTCTTTGCGATCCCGTGGCCTGCAGCATGCCAGGCTTCCCTGTCCCTCACCATCTCCTGGAGTTTGCCCAAGTTCACGTCCCTTTATCAGAGTTTCTCCTGTTAGCTTTTGACTGGGAAAAGCTCATCCTCTAGTGGATTCCTTCAGAAAGGTGCATGTGTTCTTTGAGATTTTGCACATTCAAAACTGATTTCTAACATATGATATCATTTATTAGTGGAATCTAAAATATGATGCAAATAAATTTATCTACAAAGCAGAAATAGACACACAGGCATAGAGAACAGACATGTGATTGCCATGCAAGGGGAGTCGGGGAGAGATGGGATGGGAGTTTGGGGTTACCAGCTGCAAACTAGTATATATGGAATGGGTGAATACCAAGGTCTTACTATAGAGCACAGCGAGCTATGTTTAATATACTCTGATAAACCATAATAGAAAGCAATATAAAAGAATGTAAATATATATGTGTGTGTAACTGAATCGCTTTACTATGTAATAGAAAATTAACACAATATTGTAAATCAACTATATTTTAATTAAAAAATAAAATTTTCAAAAACCTCATTTTCTATTATTTTTACACTTGAAAAAGCTCATGTCAGGATTTTTTTTTTTTAATTTCTGGAAATGCTTCTTCATGTTGCATTGATTTATATTTCATTTTTGAAAAGTCTGATTGCCTGTTTACTTTTCATGCCTTTGTCATCTTTGGGGGTCCTGAGAATGTTCATTTTCTTTAAGGTCTAATAGTTTTAATCAGATATATTTTGGAGTTGCTTGTTCTAGTTCAGTTTTTTCTGATAAGCGTTTGGCCCTTTTGATATACTGATTTAAGATTATTTTATGGAAAGTTGTCTTGGATTATAGTTGTAAATGTTAGTTCTGTTCCAAGGTTTTACTTTTCTTCCTCAAGGACTCCAAATATGCAACTTTTGCACAACCCTTGCTCCTGTCTGCGATGTTTGAGGAAGTAAATGGGAGGCGGAGAGGGCTGGAACTGATGTGATGCGGCCGCGGCTGTAGCTGTGGGGAAAGAGTCCGGTGGGAGGTCAGAGGGGTAAGGAGATGTCGGGCACTGAACGGGGCGAATTAACTGGTCTGAGGTTTACAGCTGGTGGAGCTGATATTCAAATCTGTCTGCCACCTGTGTTCCTTGCACAATATGCTCTTCACGAAGAATTTTATGAAGTTCACCCAAATTAAAGCTATAACCCAGACTCTTCAATTTTTGGATTGGTACAATAATGTTCTGGTGTGGAAATATGATTGGGGACCCAATTTATCTTTGGTCTTTGCCCTTCCCCTGAGTCAGCTAGACATTTCCCCTGCCATCCCTGCACACAGTTCTAGGAAATAATTGAACCCTTTTAACATGCTATTCAGACAAATAGACAATCCTTTATCTCGTACCTTTGTAAATCTTTTAAAAATATAGTAAATATAGCAGCTAAGACAATAAACCAAAGATTTATTAGAAGCAAAGAGGAAACAATGAAATAACAAAACCTGTAATACTGACATTATGTAGTGCCTATTATGTGCTAGGAACTATCGTAAGTCCATTATGTATATTCAATCATTAATTCTGCAAAACAATCCTAAACTAGGTATATTGTCAATTCTATTTGAAAGATGAAGAAATTGGGCACAGTTAAGCAGCCCATGGAATTTTAGCTGATCTGGTTTATAGAATCATCTCTCTGCACAAGTATAAGTACATTATCTCTATAAAAATCTATTGAACTCTTAGAGAAAGGTTAAGTCCTTTCTTCTAGCTGCCTTTTCCTATCTCTGTATTTCTCTCTTGCTGTCAATCCCAGATAATTGACACGAGGCTGTTATCTCGTTCTCATGTGACTCCACTTCCTTAGCAAAGGGATATGTCCTTCCCTTTTAACCACAAAGAAATAAATTTCATAGCACTTTTACTGGAAATAAACTGGGGTAAGACATGGATTTCTTTAAAATAACCTAGCGGAGATTGTATTGTCTCTCTTCTGTGTCTTAAATTTCTTTGTACATTTCAAATATCTTGGTACATTTCAAATATCTTAGTTCATTACTGGGTTTATTGAAAAAGATAGGCAAGTCTGATTTCCCTTTTGTGTTGTCTTCCAGTTTGTTAGATACATGCTTTCTCATCAGGAGCACTGGGAGTATCCAAAAAGAAAGCCTGAAGAAGCCTTTTTAACAAGTGTACTCCTTTTAAGCAGTGGAAACAGTGTCAGACTTTATTTTTCTGGGCTCCAAAATCACTGCAGATGGTGACTGCAGCCATGAAATTAAAAGATGCTTACTCCTTGGAAGGAAAGTTATGACCAACCTAGATAGCATATTCAAAAGCAGAGACATTACTTTGCTAACAAAGGTCCCTCTAGTCAAGGCTATGGTTTTTCCTGTGGTCATGTATGGATGTGAGAGTTGGACTGTGAAGAAGGCTGAGCCCCGAAGAATTGATGCTTTTGAACTGTGGTGTTGGAGAAGACTCTTGAGAGTCCTTTGGACTGCAAGGAGATCCAACCAGTCCATTCTGAAGGAGATCAACCCTGGGATTTCTTTGGAAGCAATGATGCTAAAGCTGAAACTCCAGTACTTTGGTCACCTCATGCTAAGAGTTGACTCATTGGAAAAGACTCTGATGCTGGGAGGGATTGGGGGCAGGAGGAGAAGGGGACGACAGAGGATGAGATGGCTGGATGGCATCACTGACTCGATGGACGTGAGTTTGGGTGAACTCTGGGAGTTGGCGATGGACAGGGAGGCCTGGCGTGCTGCGATTCATGGGGTCGCAAAGAGTCGGACACGACTGAGCGACTGAACTGAACTGAACTGAACTGATTCAACACTATATAGTCAAGTAACCACTTTACTTGCTTCTGAGAGTCAGGAAGCAAACTCAAAGAAACGAATGCATGGGGTTACAAGGATGGGTACAATTATAAGCTGATCATTAAAGCACAGGGCAGTGGGTGCTGTAAATACAGAAGGTCAGAGAGAAGACCCACGATCTTCGGTCAAACAAGAGAAGCCAGGGCGTCCTGACCGTCCTTCCTCGCCGTGGTCTATCAGCTGAATGCTGGTCTGCGGCCGCCTCTGCATCTTCAGGAAGGCCCTGCAGAGAAGTGTCAAGCATGCAGGTATTTGCTCAGGCACATGAGAGACAGCATTCCTACTGTGTGCCTGGTACATGGAAGCTACTCGCCAGGAATATATTAAATCCTGGAGAAATGAGTGTTCACTTGAGGTGTGTCCTTTTTCTGATTAATTCAGAGGAGTTGAAAAGTAAAACTCTTGAATGGCTTAAGTTAATGAGACACTGGCCATAGTGGTGTTGTGAGCAGGGTGAAAGGATCATAGCTTGTGGCAGCAGAAAGACCATGTAAAGAAGCACGGATTCATATCCTAGCTTTACCATCAAGTGGGCATTCATTAATTTACTCATTTAATTAACAAATGTTTACTGATCATCTGCTCTGTGCCAGGGACTGTTTTGGGGCTGAGATGACAGTCATGATAGAAAACAGTTAAAATTCCTAGTATCATGCAATTCACATTCTGTGGAGGGAGACAGACAGGAAGCAAGATACATGCAATGCGTGCTATAGTGGTAATTACTAAACAATGGAAGGAATAAGAAATGTGAGGGGTCTGGTGTTCAAAACTTCCAGCACAGTTGCTGGAGAAGTGCTTACTGGAAGAAGTGACATTTTAATGGACTACCTGGGACTCGAGGGGCAAGATGTTTAATCTCTCTGCCCTTAGTTTCTCATCCCTAATTTGGGTTAGGATTAAACTGAATCATTTCTGCTAAAGGAAATAGCTGAGTAACGACACCTAACCAATGCTTTCTACACAGTTGTCCTTCTGACGCCCAGGCTCAAACTCAGCACCACAGAGGGTGGTGTCAGCGGTTTGCCAGCAGGGTTTAAGTGCTTTAAAGGAAAAAAAAAAAAAAAAAAGACACACAAGAGAGCCAGTTCATGCCGGTAAAGATTATCTTGGCCTCTGATTAGACATTTCAGCATGAATGTCACCTGTGGAGATGGGCCCCTGCAGACCACATTAAAGCAAGTTTTCATTCGTGATTAGAAGGCAACCTGGGATTCCAAGGGCGCAGCATACATTTACCGGCATTTCTGATGGCATCAACGACTGTCAGCGTCGATGGCTCAGGCTGCTCATCAGTAACAAAAAATAAGAAAGAAAGATGATGTTTCATTCATTCAGTACTAATTTGCATATGTCTTGATACAAAAAAATTAACCAATTCAGCCAACAGATGGTGCCAGAGAGTTGCTTCTCACTGTAAGGCCAAAATAAGTGTTTGCTGGGATTGTAACTATTTGAAGAATTGTTAACATAAGAAACCTGGAGAAGGAAATGGCAACCCACTCCAGTATTCTTGCCTGGAGAATCCCATGGAAGGAAGAGCCTGGTGGGCTACAGTCCACAGGGTCACAAAGAGTCGGACACAACTGAGCTACTTCACTTTCACTAACATAAGAAAAATCTAGAACTTTGTTAGATTCACGTAGTACATGGAGTGGATGCTTATAAATCTGTTCAATAACTATTTAAATTCAGAAATTTCAAATGAGTTAGAAAGGAAAAAGTTAACTCTAATGTTTCATAATCATAATTAAACAACTTCCGCATTTTAGTAAAAATATTACACACATGACTTGAATATATATTCAATGTATTGAACTATGAATATGTATGTGTGTGTTTGTATACACACACATGTATATATTTTAATAATGCTGGAACAGTTTAACACAAATTATGCATGGAATACATGATGATGCTCTCCACCTATCTCTGGAGGTTTTCTCACCAAATTATTTCTCACTGAAGTGCGTTCTGCTGGGTGAAAGGAAGGCCCTATGTCATACCCACCCACCAGGCTTTTGATCATGATGACATTACATAGTTTCATTCATTCAGCAAATATTGTTTGAATTAAAATCTCACATAGTGATATTTTGTTTTCAAGACCTCCCACCTTCTGTATTATTTTTATAAAACGTTGTCTTAATAATATTTAATCTTCTCTTAGGTATACATACTGATTACCCATGTTTTATCCAAAACTTTGTTATAATATGGAATATATGAATTTTTAAAACCATTAAGTTCTCTTAGAATAGTGCCAGGCAGCATGGGGAACATGGTATAAATGTTGTTATTAATTAATTCATGTTTGTAACACTGTTAGTAACATGCGTAGAACCACAATATTCGACAACTTATTTCAGAGTACAAGGAATGATAAAAATATATATCACATTAAGACATAATAAAATTTAATGAACCCCAGAATGTACTTCTAACTCCAAGTTTTGGCAGTATTTAAGTTTAGAGATAGGAGCAAATGTTGTCTGTGTAATAAAAAGGGTTTGAAGTTATTTCATCTGAGTTTGAAGTGTCAAAATTAAGCAACAGAATCTGTAGATTTGTCATTTGAAATATATTACAGATTATGAAAATTGTCAAAAGTTAAGATAACTATTGAAAATTACCATAATTCCATAAAACTTTGCATATTATACAAATTTTTTTTAAAAAATAGAAATATACAGTCTAGTAGAAATGAAGAAATAAAGATAATCATTGAAGTAAATTTGGGGAGCAAAATAGATAATTATTGCTACTGCTGCTGCTAAGTCATTTCAGTCATGTCCGACTCTGTGCGACCCCATAGACAGCAGCCCACCAGGCCCCCCGTCCCTGGGATTCTCCAGGCAAGAACACTGGAGTGGGTTGCCATTTCCCTCTCCAATGCATGAAAGTGAAAAGTGAAAGTGAAGTCGCTCAGTCATGTCCGACTCTTCTCGACCCCATGGACTACAGCCTACCAGGCTCCTCTGTCCATGGGATTTTCCAGGCAAGAGTACTGGAGTGGGATGCCATCACCTTCTCCAAGGTAATTATTAAGAAGGTCAAATTCTGTGAATAAAGGCTGGGGAAGAAAAACTGATTGACATTGGAAAGAGTAGCAGGAGTCTGAATATCTTGAATTTCAGAAAATGAGAATATTTTAATATCTTTTATAGAAAGCATCTTAGAATCTTTGGCCAGTACAGTCAGATTTGTGTTTGACATGAAAATGGGATGTGTTGTTAAATCTCAAGAGCACAGAATGTCCCATGAGGACTCCCAGTAGGAATCAGAAGTGCGAAGCGATTTGGTGGCAAATGTGTTTCAACACTAGATGTGGCATCGGACTATAATTTTAAGAGGAGGGGAAATTGTCAATCTCTTCTACCAAAGAGACTTTTGTTATCATAACTCCCCATTTAAGTCAATCAATCTGATACCGAAAAACTTAAAAATTGTTTCTCTATCATGACGCTCATTATTCTGACATTAAGACTATGGATACCATGTTTCATGATTCCATCACTTCCATTATTATGATTTAAGCTAAAGAAATAAGGACTGCAGTATTATTCATGCCAGAGTACACTCATAAACACTACTGGCTACTTTGATCCTCACTAAGTAGTTATAGTTCTACACTGCTGCTGCTAAGTCGCTTCAGTCGTGTCTGACTCTTCGAGACCCCATGGACTGCAGCCTACCAGGCTCCTCAGTCCATGGGATTTTCCAGGCAAGAACACTGGAGTGGGGTGCCATTGCCTTCTCCAATGCATGAAAATGAAAAGTGAAAGTGAAGTCGCTCAGTCGTGTCCGACTCCTAGTGACCCCATGGACTGCAGCTCACCAAGCTCCTCCGTCCATGGGATTTTCCAGGCAAGAGTACTGGAGTGGGGTGCCATTGCCTTCTCCGAGTAGGGCCTTAAACTTAGCCCAGGAGACTTTTATAGTAATCCCCTTTCAATAATTTCTATAGTAATGGAATATAATTCTTTCAGACTTCCCATTTCTGCTTCCATCTGATTCTTTAAAATGGTTCTGTCCTGGACATGTTTGCGTTTTCACCTGAATAAATTCTCCTAAGCAACAAAGTTAGGTTTCCTAACTCCATATTATGGGTCTAACACAGCCTGGGTAGCGTCCATAAGAGGAAAGGCCGTTTTTCAATTCTAGGCACATTGATAACTTCAGGACTCTTGTTCGATCTGTCTCCAGGGCCCATATGGTCTGCTTGTCTGGGACAGTTCTGATTTATGTCCTTCCAGTTCACCATTTATCCTCCACCAAAGTGTCCTACTTTAGACGATAAACTGAACGGTCACTCTAGATCACACTAAGAACCCAGAAGTACTTAATCAAGATTCAGACACAGAATCAATTCACGGGAAAGCTAGAAATGTGGTTTCTACTTAAGAGCTTTACAAAATTTAAAAAGAGAATCCAAGCAGCTATTCAAGTTAGTATCTAACAGATATTTGCATGAGTATCAGTGTGTACACCAGGTAGCCTAACACTAAAAAAAAAAAAAAAGATATGAAACATGGGGGTGAGTACTAGGGATTGGTATTAGAAACTTGCATGCTGCAAACACGATTTGTAGAAAGAATCTGTCCCTGACTAAAATTTACTAATAAAGGGTGCTCTTCTTCAAGTGCTTTTATAGTAATTCCCCACCACTATTTTTCTAAGTGACTTACAACAAAATAGGTCATGTTTTCATAAAAGTATTATCATCAAAATAATTATCTATACGTAGATGCAGACGAGCTGAGCATCTGGTCAGTTTTTGAATGACCCCTGGAGCCTTGGAGGTTGGCATTCCCTGTACTTGGAATTTTTTTTCCTTTTGAGGTTCTCGTTGCTTGCTTCTTCTCCATCAGATCTTTGCTCAAAGTCATCTTCTAATGCAAACCTGTTTACCTGAACTAAAACAGCACTCCCCTCATTCTCCACACACCTTATTTTTTCGCTGTTTGACTCTTCTCGGCACACTCGTGCTTTCTAACATACTGTATCGTTTACATATTTCTGACTCTTTACCCACCCCTCTGAAATGGAGGAGGGCAGGGCAGCCCTCCCTAGTGTTCTTGCCTGGAGAATCCCACGGAGAGAGGAGCCTGGTGGGCTGCAGTCCATGGGTCGCAAACAGTCGGACACGACTGAGCGACTAACACACAAAATGCTACCCCATTGAGAACAGGTTTTTATTTTGCTTTGCTTTGTTTTTTAGTGTCTATTTCTTTCACTAATATTCTTGCAATATATAACATAATGTCTGACATATTGTAGGTCTTCAATAAATGTTTGCTGACGAAAAGAATAAAGACATAGATCCTGAATATGCTGAATTTCAGCTTAGAGATGAATGCTCTGACACTCTTGTTGGAAGCATGTTTCAGAGATTAACGTGGTGATTCATGGGAACGGCAGCGTCCTTTGGTTACTCGGATATTAGCCATCTCTGAGAACCAACACTGGTTACATCTTTTGTGCATGCTGCTGCTGCTGCTAAGTCGCTTCAGTCGTGTCCGAGTCTGTGCAACCCCATAGACGGCAGCCCACCAGGCTTCCCCTCCCTGGGATTCTCCAGGCAAGAACACTGGAGTGGGTTGCCATTTCCTTCTCCAGTGCATGAAAGTGAGAAGTGAAAGTGAAGTCGCTCAGTTGTGTCCAACTCTAGCGACCCCATGGACTGCAGCCCACCAGGCTCCTCCGTCCATGGGATTTTCCAGGCAAGAGTACTGGAGTGGGGTGCCATTGCCTTCTCCCTTTTGTGCATACGTAGTACCAAAACTCACAATAATGCTACATGATAGATATGAAATTAAATAATATGACTCTTTCTTATAGTTATCGACCAGTCAGTCATTTTTTTGTTTGCTTGTTTGTTGTTTTGTCTTTCCTATTGCAATGGGACACTTTTGCAGTGTGATTGAACACAAAGTTTAAGACTGATGTTCTTTCTTGGATTGTGAATCCAGCCTCATTTCCTTGTAGTTACACCATATTGAAGAGCTGATTCTCAAGGGCCCAAGAGAGCTTTCTTTCTGATATTACTGAGGTTCCCATTTGATAGGCAAATATTAATCAGTGATTCTATGGGCAACCGTGAAAAACACTTGTTCCCTTGAAATAGCTTTTTCCATTCAAAGTAACATGACCAATCTCATTTAGATTAACTCATGCAGATGGGACAATAAAGAAAAATAACATCACAGACTGACTACTGACTATATGCTAGGCAAACCCAGTCATCATTTGAAATTTACAAGGTTATATTTTTTAATTAATTTTTTATTGGAGCACAGTTGATTTACAATTGTGTCTGAATTTCTGCGTGCAGCAAAGTGAATTAGTTACTCATATATGTACTCTTTTTTTAGGTTCTATTCCCACATAGGTCATTACAGAGTATTGAATAGAATTTCCTGTGCTGTACCATAGGTTTTTATTATTTATTTATTTTATATATAATAGTGGGTATTGGGGGCTTCCCTGGTAGCTCAGCTGGTAAAGAATCCCCCTACAATGCAGGAGACCCTGGTTCAATTCCTGGGTCAGGAAGATCCCCTGGAGAAGGGATCGGTTACCCACTCCAGTATTCTTGGACTTCCCTGGTGGCTCAGATGGTAAAGAATCCACTGCAATGCAGAATACCTGGGTTCGATCCCTGGGTTGGGAAGATCCCCTGGAGGAGGGCATGGCAACCCTCTCCAATATTCTTGCCTGGAGAATCCTATGCACAGAGGAGCTCAGCGGGCTGCAGTCCATGAGGTCACAAAGAGTCGGACGTGACTGAGCGACTAAGCACAGCACAGTGCATATACGTCACTCTCAGTTTTCCAGTTTATCCCTCCACTTCCCTCCCACCTTGGTAACCAGAAGTTTTCTACATCTGTGGTTTGTGATTCAATTTCTGTTGTGTAAATAGGCTCATTTGTAGCTTTTTTTTTATTCAACATATAAGTGATATTTATCCTCCTCTGTCTGCCTAACTTCATCCATGTTGCTGCAGTGGAATAATTTCATTCTTTTTTATGGCTGAGTAATGGGGTTATTTGGAAGGAACGATGCTAAAGCTGAAACTCCAGTACTTTGGCCACCTCATGTGAAGAGTTGACTCATTGGAAAAGACTCTGATGCTGGGAGGGATTGGGGGCAGGAGGAGAAGGGGACGACAGAGGATGAGATGGCTGCATGGGATCACCGACTTGATGGACGTGGGTTTGGGTGAACTCCGGGAGTTGGTGATGGACAGGGAGGCCTGGCGTGCTGCGATTCATGGGGTTGCAAAGAGTCGGACATGACTGAGCGACTGAACTCAACTGAACTCAACTGAATATTCCATTGTATACATGTACAGTATCTTCTTCATCTGTTCCTCTGATGATGGACATTTAGGTGCTTCCATGTCCTAACTGTTGGAAATAGTTCCACAATAAGCAATGGGAATGCATGTATCATTTTGAATTATGGTTTTCTCCAGATAAATACCCAGGAGTGGGATTGCTAGGTTATACGGTAGCTCAATTTTTAGTTTTTTTAAGGAGTCTCATACTGGTCTCCATAGTGGCTGTAGCAATTTACATTCCCACCAAAAGTGCAGGAGGATTCTCTTTTCTCCACACCCTCTCCAGCCTTTATTGTTTATAAACTTTTTTAGGATGGCCATTTTGACTAGTGTGACGTGATACCTCATTGTAGTTTTAATCTGTATTTCTCTGATAATTAGTGATGTTGAGCATCTTTTTAAGTTCTTTTTGGCTATCTGTATGACTTCCTTGAAGAAATGTCTCTTTAGACTTTCTGCCCACGTTTTTGGGGGGAGGACTGTATTACTGACAGAGAGCTGCATGAGCTATTTATTTTAGAGATTAATCCCTCATCAGTTGCTTCATTTGCAAATATTTTCTTCCATTCTATGGGTTGTCTTTTTGTATTGTTTATGGTTTCCTTTCTGATGCAAAACTTTTTAAAGTATAACTAGGTACCATTTGTTTATTTTTGTTTTTATTTTCATTACTCTAGGAGGTGGATCAAAATAGATATTGCTGTAATTTAGGTCAGAGAGTATTCTGGCTGTGTTTCCAGAGTTTTATATGAGTTTTATAGTGGCCAGCCTTACACTTAGGTCTTTGATCCTTTTTGAAGTGTGTTTTGTTTTTTTTTTTTGGTATGGTGTTAGAGAACGTTTCAACTTCAACCTTTGCACATTTAGCTGTCCAGACTTCCCAGCTCCAATGACTGAAATGACTGTTTTATCTCTGTTGTATAGTCTTGCCCCCTTTGCTGTAGATTAGGTGACCATAGGTGTTGGGGTTAATTTCTGGTCTTGCTATCCTGTTACATTTATCTCTATTTCTGTTTCTGTACCAGTGCCATACTGCTTTGGTGACTGTAGCTTTATAGTATAGTCCGATGTCAGGAGCCGGTTTCCTCCAATTCTGTTCTTCCTCAAGATTATTTTAGCTATTTGGGGTCTTTTGTGTTTCCATACTAATTGTAAAATTTCTTTCTTGAATTCTGTGAAAACTGTCATTGATAATTTACAGGAACTTTATTGAATTTATAGTTTCCTTTGGGTAGTGCAATCATTTTCACAATACTGGTTTTTCCAATCCAAAAACATGGTATATCTCTCCATAGGTAGGTTTATTCCTAGGTATTTTATTCTTTTTGATTCGATGGTAAATGAAATCGTTTCCTTAATCTCTCTTTCTGATCTTTCAGTGTCAGTGTATAGGGATGAAAAAGATTTCTGTGTATTTATTTTGTATCCTGATACTTTACAAATCCATTGAGGAGCTCTAGTAGTTTTCTGGAAGTGTCTTTAGGGCTTCCTATGTATAGTATCATGTCATCTGCAAATAGTGACAACTTTATTTTTTCTTTTGCAACTTGGATCCTTTCTTACTTCTTTTTTTTCTCTGATTGCTGTGAGTATGACTTCCAAAACTATGTCAAATAATAGTGGTGAGAGTAGACATCCTTATCTTGTTCCTGATCCTAGATGAAATGCTTTCAGATTTTCACTATTGTGAGTGATGTTTGCTGTCAGTTTGTCATATGTAGTCTTAAATTGCATTGAGGTATATTCCCTGTATGCCCACTTTCTGGAGAGTTTTTATCATAAATACGTGTTGAATTTTGTCAAAAGCTTTTTATGCATCTTTTGAGATTATCATATGGTTTTTATTCTTCAGTTTTTTAATATGGTGTATCACATTGGTTGATTTGTGTATATTTAAAAATTCTTGCATCCTTGGGATAAATCCTTCTTGATCATGGTATATGATCCTTTTAATGTGTTGTTGAATTCTGTTTGCTAGTACTCTGTTGATAATTTTTGCATCTATGTTCATCAGTGATGTAGACCTGTAATTTTTATTTTTTCATGATTTCTTTGTCTGATTTTGGTACCAGGGTGATGGTGGTCTCATAATGAGCTTGAGAGTATTCCTCCTGCAATTTTTTAGAAGAGGTAGAGAAGGGCAGGTGTTAACTCTTCATTAAATGTTTGCTAGAATTCACCTGTGAAACCATCTGGTCCTGGACTTCTGTTTGTTGGAAGGTTTTTAATCACAGTTTCAACTTCTATACTTGTGACTGGTCTTCTCATACCCTCTAGTTGTTCCTGGTTCAGTCTTGGAAGGTTTTACCTTTCTAAGAATTTGTCCCCTTCTTCTAGGTTATTCATTTTCTGGTCATATAGTTGCTTGTAGTAGTCTTTCATGATATTTTGTATTTCTGAGGTGTCAGTCGTAACTTCTTTTACATTTCTATTTTTATTGATTTGAATCCTCTCCCTTTTGGTCTTGAGGAGTCTGGCTAAAGGTTTATCAATTTTGTTAATCTTAAAGAACCAATTTTAGTTTGTATGAGCTTTGTTATTTTCTTTGTCTCTACTGTGTTTATTGGTGCTCTGACACTTATGATTTCTTTCCTTCTACTAATTTCAGGTTTTGTTTGTTCTTTCTCTAATTGCTTTAGGTGTAAGTTTACACTGTTAACTTGAGTTTTTTCTTGCTTCCTGAGGTAACATTGTATTGCCCTAAATGTTCCTCTTAGAATTGCTTTTGTTGCATCCCATAGGTTTTGAATAATTGTGTTTTTGTTGTCATTTTTCTCTAGGTACTTTTGTATTTTCTCTTGATTTATTCAATGATCCATTGGTTGTTTAATAATGCATTGTTTGGTCCCCATATGTTTGTACTTTTTACAGCTTTTTTACCTCTAATTGATTTCTAATCTCATAGTGTCTCAGTTAGAAAAAATTATGTTTGAAACAATTTCAATTTTCTTAAACTTACCAAAGTTAGATTTGTGACCCAAGATGTGATTTATCCCTGGAGAATGTTCCATGTGCACTTGGAAAGAAAGTGTATTCTGCTGCTTTCAGATGGAATGTCTTATAAGTATCAATTAAGTCTATGTGGCTTATGAGTCAATTAAGACTTGTGCTTCCTCATTAATTTTCTGTCTTGATCATCTGTCCATTGGTGTAAGTGGGGTGTTAAAGTCCCCCACTATTGCTGAGGATTCTCCCTTTTATCATTTTATTTATTTACCGTCTATATTGCGGTGCTCCTATGCTGGATGCATAAATATTTACAATTTTTATGTCTTCTTGGATTGATCATTTATCATTGTGTAGTGGCCTTCCTTGTTTCTTGTAACAATCTTTAAAGTCTATTTTGTCTGATATGAATATTGCTATTCCAGCTTTCTTTTGATTTCCATTTGCATGGAATACTTTTTTCAGTTCCGCCCCTTTCGGTCTGCATGTGTCCCTAGGTCTGAAGTGAGTCTTTTGTAGACAGCATATACATGGGTCTTATTTTTGTATCCAGTCAGCCAGTCTGTGTCTCTTGTTTGGAACATCTAATCCATTTACATTTAAGGTAATTATCAATATGAATGGGCTTCCCTGGTGGCTCAGATGGTAAAGAATCTGCAAGCAATGTGGGATACCTGGGTTCAATCCCTGACTTGGGAAGATACCCTGGAGGAAGCCGTGGCATCAATATTAATGTTCTTATTGCCATTTTCTTAATTGCTTTGGGTCTATTTTTGTAGGTCTTTTTTCTCCCTTTGCTGTTTTGTTCTCTTATGTTTTGATAACCATCTTTAGTGTTGCATTTAGGTTGCTTTTTCCTTTTTGTGTGTGTATTTATTGTAGTTTTTGACTTTGCTGTTCCCATGAGATTTTGATTTCAGTTCAGTTCAGTTCAGTCGCTCAGTCATGTCCGACTCTTTGTGACCCCATGCACTGCAGCATGCCAGGCCTCCCTGTCTATCACCAACTCCCGGAGTCCACCCAAACCCATGTCCATTGAGTCTGTGATGCCATTCAACAATTTTGATTTAGCAGTCTATAAATGTATAAGGTTGTTTTAAATTGCTGTTCTCTTTCTCACCTAGAGAAATTCCTTTAGCATTTGTTGTAAAGCTGGTTTGCTGCTGCTGCTACTGCTGCTAAGTCGCATCAGTCATGTTTGACTCTGTGCGACCCCATAGACGGAACCCCACCAGGCTCCTCTGTCCCTGGGATTCTCCAGGCAAGAATACTGGAGTGGGTTGCCATTTCCTACTCCAATGCATGCATACATGCATGCTAAGTCGCTTCAGTCGTGTCCAACTCTATGTGACCCCGTAGACAGCAGCCCACCAGGCTCCTCTGTCCCTGGGATTCTCTAAGCAAGAATACTGGAGTGGGTTGCCATTTCCTTCTCCACTGGTTTAGTGGTGCTGAATTCTCCTAGGTTCCACTTGACTGTAAAGTTTTTTATTTCTCTGTCAAATCTGAATGACAGTTTTGCTGGGTAGAGTGTTCTTAATGGTAGACTTTTCCCTTTTATAACTTGAAATATATCTCACCACTCCCTTCTGGTCTGGAGGGTTTCTGCTGAAAAATCAGCTGATGACCTTATAGGTCATTAGCTTTTGATATGTTTTCTTTGTCTTTAATTTTTGTCAGTTTGTTTAATACATGTGTTGGCATATTCCTCTTTGAGTTCATCCTATATGGGACTCTGCTTCCTGAACTTGAGTGAATGCTTCCTTTCTTATGTTAGGGAATTTTTTCAGATTTAATATACTCAAATATTTTCTCGGACCCTTACTCTTTCTCTTCTCCTGAGATAGGGAAATTATAATTATTCATATTATATCCCTATAATGTGAATTCACATTATAGGGATAATGTGAATGTTGGTGTGTTTAATATTGCTCCAGAGGTCAAGATGAAATATTACTATTCTGATATTGTAGTTTAAAAAAAACAAAAACAAAAAAACAGAGTCCTAAACTAGTTTCACAATGCTTGGTAGCAGTAAACATTCAAAAAGTGTTAGTGCCTTTTATTTTCTTCACCAGCCCTTGGAGTTCCCTTGTATTTGAAAACTGAATGTAAATATATGAACTTACCCAAAATTGAGTATGGATTTCCTAGAAATTAGAGAAATTGTGAAAATTGAAGGAAGCATTACCTATATATTTGTAAATATCCCTTAAATGCATACAAAATGAGTAAAACTCATTATGTCTTAAAATGCATTAAGTTTAAGGAGCCATATGAGGTTAATCAATTGTCTGTTCTCCCATTAAATATCTAAAGTAGCTTGGGAGGTTTTTTCTTTCATTTTACTTGACTTTGATTATAATTTTATAGCTAATATCATTCTCAAACACATAAGACAGTGGAAAAATCTTCTACATGGCAGAATGAGCTCACTTTAAGATGCTGATTCAGATTTTACATGATGCTAAAAATTGTTTCAGTGATCACTTTATGCAAGTGAAAGGAATTTCAGCTGCTGACACTATAAAGATTGCTTTCATCGTACTTTTATAAAGCATACCAAAAATCTATAGGCTTCAACAGACTCACCACATTGCGACAAACCCAGAAATTGCTGTGCTGCTTTAGTGATAATTTCTGTTTCAAATTGTTTAATTGGTGTTGGATTGTCTTCAATCTCTTGTACCCTCAAAAACTGTCCAGAGCAATGCCTGGTACATAGTAATTGTTTTATAAATGTTTGTCCATTTTTCAAATTAGTTTTCTTTTATTGAAAAACAAATGAATATGCTTTCATAGTAAAAACTTCCAATAGCTCAAAATAATTGCAATCCAAGGAAAGTGTCCCTTCCTTCCTAGAATCCCAGTCTTATTGCCAGATGAACGTCATCCAAGTTTCCTGGAAGACTTCTAGCTGACAGAGAGCATTCGTATTGATACCTTTTCCCTCATGATACTATATTAATAAAAGGATTTAAAACAATGTACACTAGCCAGTTTTAAAAGAACAGAATGGTGCTCATCTGCAAATACCTTCAACAATTCCAAGGAGACCAATTTTGATGGAAGAAAGTCAAATGAGGAAACAGAAGAGAGAATGTCCCAAAGTGAAGCAACACTGTAAGGGGGAGCCAAGGGGTCACTCCAGGGTGTCTTTCTTATAAATGGGGGAACAAATCAAGAAGGAAGAAAAGAAGTTCAGGAGACCCTGCATCAAATTCCAGATGAGACTGTGCAGCGGAGAAGAGTATCTTAGAAGGAAAGAGTGTCCTTCATTTAACATAGGGTGCTATTCTCCCTTTTAAGTTCATATCTATTTTTAAAGTATGGATAACATTTCTTTGTAAAAGCAGATATTTTCATCCTTTTTCCTTCTCACTATTATTATGAAAATGTATACATGTGAAACCATGGATAAGCCACAAAGTTTCAGAAACAGCAGGAAGTGTGCCAAATACAGAGTCACTGGTACTGATGACCACATAGGAAAAGGTTTGGACATTGTATTACAAGATGTTGGATTAGTCAATAGCCCAAGAGAAGAAATGACCCCTCAGAGCTGATGGCCTGTCTGCTGGAAGATGAAATTTTTCTGTGTGGCTCTAAGACTTATAAAAAGACATAAATAAGGAAGCATGAAATAAATAGTGTTATGGATTGAATGTGTTTCCTCGAAATTTATCTGCTGAATCCTAAACCCAATGTGATAGTATTAGGAAGTGGAGCCTTTAAAAGATGATTGCATCCTGAGGGCTCCATTCTCAGGCATGGGATTCGTGCTCCTAGAAAATGGATCCCAGAGAATTCCTTTGCCCTGTTCCCACCATGTGAGGATACAATGAAAAGTCAGAAATCTGCAAAGGGTTCTCACCAGGACGACCATGCTGGCAATCTGATCTCAGACTTCCAGCCTCCAGAGGTGTAGGGGATACATTTCTCTTGTATACAAGGCATCCAGTCTGTGGTAACAAAAGTTACAGCTGCTCAAATTACGACAAACAGAAAACTGATGACAGACCTTCTCTGTCCAGGACTCTTCTGACGCAGGCAAGGGGTGGCATCAGGAGAGGAGTTGGGGGAAGAAAGAGAGGGAAGGAGAGAATGAGAGAGGGAGAGAGAAGACTGAATCTTGGACTTGTGTTTAACCGGGTTCTCCTTCTGGCTTTATGTCTCAGTTGGCAGCTGGATATGGGATCCCTCAAGAGGTAAGTGTGCCCCACTAGAGAAAGGATGAAGGGAAGTCTTGCTGGATGGACTCTGACTTGCCCCCAGTGAGGACAGTTTACCACAAGTGGGATGGCTGAGAAAGGACACCTGGGGGATATTTCTTTAGTACTAGTAGTTTTTGGCTGGATGGCATCACTGACTCAGTGGACATGAGTTTGAGTAAACTCCGGGAGTTGGTGATAGACAGGGAAGCCTGGCGTGCTGCAGTCCATGGGGTCGCAAAGAGTCGGACACGACTGAGCGACTGAACTGACTGAGTAGTTTTAGACTCTACCGGCGTTCTGTTGGAGAAGGCAATGGCACCCCACTCCAGTACTCTTGCCTGGAAAATCCCATGGACGGAGGAGCCTGGTAGGCTCCAGTCCATGAGGTCGCTAAGAGTCGGGCACAACTGAGCGACTTCACTTTCACTTTTCACTTGCATGCATTGGAGAAGGAAATGGCAACCCACTCCAGTGTTCTTGCCTGGAGAATCCCAGGGATGGGGGAGCCTAGTGGGCTGCCATCTATGGGGTTGCATAGAGTCGGACACGACTGAAGTGACTTAGCAGCAGCAGCAGCAGCGTTCTGTTCATTGGCCTCTGAGCAAAGTGCTAGTCACACCAGAACAGCATGGTTGCAATTGGGTTCTCCAGGAAGCAGACTCTGGGATGAAATTAGTACCAGGGATTGACTGTAATAGGGATCAAGAAAGGAAATGGCAACCCACTCCAGTATTCTTGCCTGGAGAATCCCAGGCAAAGAGCAGCCTGGTGGGCTGCCATCTATGGGGTCACACAGAGTCGGACACGACTTAAGTGACTTAGCAGCAGCAGCAGCAGAGAGGAAACAGGATTGGGCGGAGGGAGAAGTGGACCTGTGATGCGGCTTCGACAGCGTCAGGCAATCCCAGGAAAGCTCTGGAGTGAATACCGTCTGTCCGAGTTGCTCTCCATTGGGCCCAAAATGGGAGCGCTTTTATCCCCCTGCCTGGATCAGCTGTCTTCTGAGAGCCACCCTCAAGTATGTGTCCTTGGTGTATGGTCAGTGCAGCTCTCTGCATGTGAGGCAATCTGGCGAGGACTGTCAGCTGAGAAAAGGCAGCTTGCTGGCAGAATTTTCAACTGCTGAGGCAGGTTCTTCCTTAAAGGGGAGCTAAGTAGTGTCATAATATGCTTGAGACATCAGAAAAGCTAGACAATGACACAGGCAAGGGAAAAAATAGAAAAGGAAAAGAGGACTATTTTAAAATCTGTGACAGTGGACGAGCAGGAGGGAGACAGTCAAGGTAAAATTTTTCAGGAAGTTGATATAATCACCATTTGTCTTTACGGAGCCGTAATAGCCTCAACATCATTTATTTCTTTGATTTTATATTCAACCTGCTTAAGTTCAGAAGACTGCTAGTTATGAACCAAAATGCATTTGTTCTTCACACCAATAATCAAAATTTAAAATAATAGAGAATTGGTGTTTGGGAGTAGAAAGTAGAGACAGAAAGAGCAGAGTTACAAGGCAAAGAGGGAAAGCAAATATCAAGTATGTTAATGGGACAAGAAGTGGAGGTTTAAGTAAATTATTCAAATTTGCATGGTTACCAATAGTGAAATGAAAACAGTAATGTGATTATATTTCAAGGAATGACACGGGAAAATAATAATGATAGTGTAAATAAGCTATCTTGTAACGTGAGAGCAGGAATCATATTATTGAGAGAAATATAAGAACCTAGCTGGAGGATGTTTTAGAGCTGTTGAAAGTTAAATACTCGCAGGGAAATAATATAAGTAGAGGGAACTGAGGCAGAGAATGGCTGCTTTACTTATAAGTTTCCACACTATTTCTATTCCTAAGTATTTATATATACAAAATATTTTTAAATTTTGAAAGATTTCTGTTGTATATTTCTAAAAAGTTTCTCTGGACCTTTTAGATAACTAGGATCAGTCTTGTTGTTCTGCATCTTATTATGTTACAGTGAGTGTTTTTCCTTATTAGCTTATTTGTTTGCAATAGTATTCTAGTGAATAAATATTTCATTGTTTATTTAACTAGTGCCCAATAGGGAACTGTAGACACAGTGCAGGTTTTCCAAAGATGTTGAATCCATATCTCCTCACACAAATGGTGTATGAGCATGCCTGTTTCATCATCTGCCCCATGTTTAAAATGTGTCTTATAAAACTTGTTACATTCATTAATGTGGTGGATAAAATATATATTCTTGTTGATTGATGTGCATTTCCTTAGCTATAAATGAAATTAGTTCATATGCATAAGCTTTTCCTGTGATGCACATATTAATATTTGTTATTATATACTTAAGTCTTAGATTTTTTTACTTATTTGCAAAACATTTTCTATGATAAAGTAAATGCATTATCATTTTAAATTTTTACTTGCATCGTGACCATTTAAAAATTTTTACTTTTAAAATCATATCTAGAAAAAGCTTTGTAGTCTAAATAGTACTGATATGCAGTCAAATAAATCAAACTTTAAAATGTTTCTTTCTCTGTGTACTTCCTAGGAGGTTCTTTTTTTCTTCTTCTATTTAAAATTTTTGGGCCTTGCTGTGCAGCATGTGAGATCTTAGTTCCCCAACCAGGAATCGCACCCAAGCCCCCTGCAGTGGTAGCATAGAATCTAAATCACTGGGCCACCAAGGAAGTCCCAGAAGCTGTTTCGTAAACAAGTTTCTTAGAAAATGTTTCTTCTAGAAATGTTGTGATTATATTTATATTTTTATCATTAAGACCGTGACCCACTTGAAAATATTTTAGATTAAGAAATAAGGTATTTTTTCTGTGTCAGTTTAGTTGTCTCAATGTCACTACTTTCAATAAAACATATTTACCTACTGATATGAAATGGCACTTCATAATATTAGTTATCTTGAAGCAATTTCTGGAGTATCTTTAGCGTTTCATATATATGTATACATACGTGTATATATAGGTTTCCCTGGTGACTCAGTACAAAGGATCCATCTGCCAATGCAGGACACGGGGGTTGAGTTTGATGCCTGGGTCAGAAAGATTCCCTGGAAAAGGAAATGGCAACCCACTCCAGTATTCTTACCTGGAAAACCCCATGGACAGGGGAGCCTGTCAGGGTAGAGTCCACGGGGTTGCAAAGGAGTTGGACATGACTTAGAAACTAAACAACAACATGTGTATATATAAATATGTATATATATATACACACACATATATGTATGTATACATATAAATATATAAATATGCTATGCTAAGTCACTTCAGTTGTGACTTAGTGACTTAGTTAAGTCACTAAGTGAACGACCCCATAGACAGCAGCCCACCAGGCTCCCCCTTCCCTGGGATTCTCCAGACAAGAACACTGGAGTGGGTTGCCATTTCCTCCTCCCATGCATGAAAGTGAAAAGTGAAAGAGAAGTCGTTCAGTTGTGTATGACTCTTAGCGACCCCATGGACTGCAGCCTAAAAGGCTCCTCCGTCCATGGGATTTCCCACCCCATGGAGTGGGGTGCCATTGCCTTCTCCAATATATATATATATTTATATTTATATAAAATATATTTATATAGTATATATAATTATATATATACAATATATAATATATATAATAAATACAAATACATTTTATATATATATATATATATATATATATATATATATATATATATATATATATATATATACACACACACACATATATATGACCAACAAAGGTCCATCCAGTCAAGGTTATGGTTTTTCCAGTAGTCATGCAGGGATGTGAGAGTTGGACTATAAAGAAAGCTGAGTGCCAAAGAATTGATGCTTTTGAACTGTGGTGTTGGAGAAGACTCTTGAGAGTGCCTTGTACTGTAAGGAGGTCCAACCAGTCCATCCTAAAGGAAATCAGTCTTGGGTGTTCTTTGGAAGGACTGATGCTAAAGCTGAAACTCCAATACTTTGGCCACCTGATGCAAAAAGCTGACTCATTTGAAAAGACCCTGATGCTGGGAAAGATTGAGGACAGGAGGAGAAGGGGACAACAGAGGATGAGATGGTTGGGTGGCATCACTGACTCAATGGACATGGGTTTGGGTGAACTCCGGGAGTTGGTGACGGACAGGGAGGCCTGGCCTGCTGCAGTCCATGCAGTTGCAAAGAGTCAGATATGACTGAGCGACTGAACTGAACTGAACTGATAAATACATATATACATATAAATACTAGTACCAACTACCAAACCCAGCTTTATGATGGGTTTATATTTTCTAACATCTGATATGGCTGTTTACTTTCAATATTTATTTTATTTCTACCTCTCTTCCCTATTCAACCCCAATTATATCTGTTCTTAGATGTTTATTCTTTCTGGATCACATTTCAAGTCTCCCAAAATGATGTTTGGAATTTTATTATTTGTTTGCTTTTTTGGGGAAGAGTATACTATATTGAATTTTCAAATTCATGTGGAAGAATCACCACCTTTCCAATGTTGTTTGCCTATCTGAGAATAAAGTATATAGGACATTTATTCACTTGGGGTTATAGTATGCAATTTTTGCATCACTGTGGTTCATGGGGTCACAAGGAGTTGGACACGACTGATCGACTGAACTGAATTGATCATAAATGTGATCAGGCCATAGTTTTATTTGTTTTGTGACTATATCTTTACCAGGTTTCAGTCCAATGATATATGGAATTTTTTAAAGAGTTTTGAAGTTAAAATTTTTTTTCTAGTCTTAATGAACTTTGAATCGGTTTAAATAATAGTAAAAAATATATATTCCATTGATGTTTGATTGGTTGCACCTATGAAATCATATCAGCACAACATTTTACCAATTTCTTAACTTCCTGTATTATAGTTGATCCATTAGTGTTTAGTTTCTCATGATGTACTCTGCATATAAGTTAAATAAGCAGGGTGACAATATACAGCCTTGATGTACTCCTTTTCCTATTTGGAACCAGTCTGTTGTTCCATATTCAGTTCTAACTGTTGCCTCCTGACCTGCATGCAAATTTCTCAAGAGTCAGGTCAGGGGGTCTGGTATTCCCATCTCTTTCAGAATTTTCCACAGTTTATTGTGATCCACACAGTCAAAGACTTTGGCATAGTCAATAAAGCAGAAGTAGATGTTTTTCTGGAACTCTCTTGCTTTTTCCATGATCCAGCAGATGTTGGCAATTTGGTCTCTGGTTCCTCTGCCTTTTCTAAAACCAGCTTGAACATCAGGAAGTTCATGGTTCACATATTGCTGAAGCCTGGCTTGGACAATTTTGAGCATTACTTTATTAGCATGTGAGATGAGTGCAATTGTGCGGTAATTTACATCATGAGAAATGCTGGGCTGGAAGAAGCACAAGCTGGAATCAAGATTGCCAGGAGAAATATCAATAACCTCAGATATGCAGATGACACCACCCTTATGGCAGAAATTGAAGAGGAACTCAAAAGCCTCTTGATGAAGGTGAAAGAGGAGAGTGAAAAAGTTGGCTTAAAACTCAACATTCAGAAAACGAAGATCATGGCATCTGGTCCCATCACTTCATGGGAAATAGATGGGGAAACAGTGGAAACAGTGTCAGACTTTATTTTGGGGGGCTCCAAAATCACTGCAGATTGTGACTGCAGCCATGAAATTAAAAGACGCTTACTCCTTGGAAGAGAAGTTATGACCAACCTAGATACAATATTAAAAAGCAGAGACATTACTTTCCCAACAAAGATCCGTCTAGTCAAGGCCATGGTTTTTCCAGTGGTCATTTATGGATGTGAAAGTTGGACTGTGAAGAAGGCTGAGTGCCGAAGAATTGATGCTTCTGAACTGTGGTGTTGGAGGAGACTCTTGAGAGTCCCTTGGACTGCAAGGAGATCCAACCAGTCCATTCTGAAGGAGATCAGCCTTGATATTTCTTTGGAAGGAATGATGCTTAAGCTGAAACTCCAGTACTTTGGCCACCTCATGCGAAGAGTTGACTCCTTGGAAAAGACTCTGATGCCGGGAAGGATTGGGGGCAGGAGAGTGACAACAGAGGATGAGATGGCTGGATGGCATCACTGACTTGATGGACATGAGTCTGGGTGAACTCCGGGAGTTGGTGATGGACAGGGAGGCCTGGCGTGCTGCGATTCATGGGGTCGCAAAGAGTCGAACATGACTGAATGACTGAACTGAACTGAACTGATTAGTGTTTAGTATAAATAAAGATAACTCATGGATAACTATGAACATAGATTTGAAAATTGAGAATTATTTTAATATTTTCTTTATTTTTCCAATTATTTTTCTAACTTTGTGATTTGTCCATTTGACTCTTAGTTTGCTTAATAAAAGTTTGTCTATTTTAATATTTCTTTCAAAGAACCACCTGTTGGATTTGTATATTAGCTGTACTGTATTTTCACCTTCCTAATGTCATTAGGAGGATGGGCAGGTCATGGTGGAGAGGTCTGACAGAATGTGGTCCACTGGAGAAGGGAATGGCAAACCACCTCAATATTCTTTCCTTGAGAACCCCATGAACAGTATGAAAAGGCAAAATGATAGGATACTGAAAGAGGAACTCCCCAGGTCAGTAGGTGCCCAATATGCTACTGGAGATCAGTGGAGGAATAACTCCAGAAAGAACGAAGGGATGGAGCCAAAGCAAAAACAATGCCCAGCTGTGGATGTGACTGGTGATAGAAGCAAGGTCCTATGCTATAAAGAGCAATATTGCACAGGAACCTGGAGTGTCAGGTCCATGAATCAAGGCAAATTGGAAGTGGTCAAACAAGAGATGGCAAGAGTGAATGTCGACGTTCTAGGAATCAGCGAACTGAAATGGACTGGAATGGGTGAATTTAACTCAGATGACCATTATATCTACTACTGTGGGCAGGAATCCCTCAGAAGAAAGGGAGTAGCCATCATGGTCAACAAAAGAGTCCAAAATGCAGTACTTGGATGCAATCTCAAAAATGACAGAATGGTCTCTGTTCGTTTCCAAGGCAAACCATTCAATATCACAGTAATCCAAGTCTATGCCCCAACCAGTAATGCTGAAGAAGCTGAAGTTGAACGGTTCTATGAAGACCTACAAGATCTTTTAGAACTAACACCCAAAAAATAAGTCCTTTTCATTATAGGGGACTGGAATGCAAAAGTAGGAAGTCAAGAAACACCTGGAGTAACAGGCAAATTTGGCCTTGGAATACAAAATGAAGCAGGGCAAAGAGTAATAGACTAATAGACTAATTTTGCCAAGTAAATGCACTGGTCATAGCAAACACCCTCTTCCAACAACACAAGAGAAGACTCTACACATGGACATCACCAGATGGTCAACACTGAAATTAGATTGATTATGTTCTTTGCAGCCAAAGATGGAGAAGCTCTATACAGTCAACAAAAACAAGACCAGGAGCTGACTGTGGCTCAGATCATGAACTCCTTATTGCCAAATTCATATTTAAATTGAAGAAAGTAGGGGAAACCACTAGACCATTCAGGTATGACCTAAATAAAATCCCTTATGATTATACAGTAGAAGTAAGAAATAGATTTAAGGGCCTAGATCTAATAGATAGAATGCCTGATGAACTAAGGACTGAGGTTCGTGACATTGTACAGGAGACAGGGATCAAGACCATCCCCATGGAAAAGAAATGCAAAAAAGAAAAATGGCTGTCTGGGGAGGCCTTACAAATAGCTGTGAAAAGAAGAGAAGTGAAAAGCAAAGGAGAAAAGGAAAGATATAAGCATCTGAATGCAGAGTTCCAAAGAATAGCAAGGAGATATAAGAAAGCCTTCCTCAGCGATCAATGCAAAGAAATAGAGGAAAACAACAGAATGGGAAAGACTAGAGATCTCTTCAAGAAAATTAGAGATACCAAGGGAATATTTCATGCAAAGATGGGCTCGATAAAGGACAGAAATGGTATGGACCTAACAGAAGCAGAAGATCTTAAGAAGAGGTGGCAAGAATATACATAAGAACTATACATAATAGACTTCATGACACAGATAATCACGATGGTGTGATCACTGACCTAGAGCCAGACATCCTGGAATGTGAAGTCAAGTGGGCCTTAGAAAGCATCACTACGAACAAAGCTAGTGGAGTTGATGGAATTCCAGCTGAGCTATTCCAAATCCTGAAAGATGATGCTGTGAAAGTGCTGCACTCAATATGCCAGCAAATTTGGAGAACTCAGCAGTGGCCACAGGACTGGAAATGGTCCATTTTCATTCCAATCCCAAAGAAAGGCAATGCCAAAGAATGCCCAAACTACCGCACAATTGCACTCATCTCACACGCTAGTAAAGTAATGCTCAAAATTCTCCAAGCCATGCTTCAGCAATACGTGAACCATAAACTTCCTGATTTTCAAGCTGGTTTTAGAAAAGGCAGAGGAACCAGAGATCAAATTGCCAACATCCGCTGGATCATGGAAAAAGCAAGAGCATTCCAGAAAAATATCTACTTCTGCTTCATTGACTATGCTAAAATCTTTGACTGTGTGGATCACAATAAACTGTGGAAAATTCTGAAAGAGATGGGAATACCAGACCACCTTACCTGCCTCCTGAGAAATCTGTATGCAGATCAAGAAGCAACAGTTAGAAGCAGACAGGGAACAACAGACTGGTTCAAAATTGGGAAAGGAGTACGTCAAGGCTGTATATTGTCACCCTGCTTATTTAACTTACATGTAGGGTACATCATGTGAAATGCTGTGCTGGATGAAGCACAAGCTGGAATCAAGATTTCTGGAGAAATATCAACAATTTCAGATATGCAGATGACACCACCCTTATGGCAGAAAGGGAAGAACTAAAGAGCCTCTTGATGAAAGTGAAAGAGGAGAGTGAAAAAGTTGGCTTAAAACTCTACATTCAGAAAACTAAGATCATGGCATCTGGTCCGATCACTTCAGGACAAATAGGTGGGGAAATAATGGAAACAGTGACAGACTTTATATTCTTGGGCTCCAAAATCACTGCAGATGGTGACTGTAGTCATGAAATTAAAAGACGCTTACTCCTTGGAAGGAAAGCTATGACAAACCTACACAACATATTAAAAAGCAGAGACATCACTCTGCCAGTAAAGGTCTGTCTAGTCAGAGCTATGGTTTTTCCAGTAGTCATGTATGGATGTGAGAGTTGGACTATAAATAAAGCTGAGTGCTGAAGAAATGATACTTTTGAACAGTGGTGTTGGAGAAGACTCTTGAGAATCCTTTGGACAGCAAGGAAATCCAACCAGTCCATCCTAAAGGAAATCAGTCCTAATTATTCATTGGAAGGACTGATGCTGAAACTGAAACTCCAATATTTTGGCCACCTGATGCAAAGAACTGACTCATTGGAAAAGACCCTGATGCTGGGAAAGATTCAGGACAGGAAGAGAAGGGGACGACAGAAGATGAGATGGTTGGATGGCATCACCGACTCAGTGGACATGAGTTTGAGCAAGCTCCGGGAGTTGGTGATGGACAGGGAAGCCTGGCATGCTGCAGTCCACGGGGTTGCAAAGAGTCAGACACAACGGAGCAGCTGAACAACAGCAATGTTGTTAGTTTCTGTATTTCTTAGATTTTCTTATCTGTTTCTTTAGAGTTATTTCATTTATTTTTAGTTTTTTTAGTTAGCTAATTAATTCAATTTATATTTTCTGATTTTGATATGTATTTAAGACTATAAATTTTTCAGTAGTGGCCTATGTGACTTGTATTATAGGTATTGTTTTTTGGTGTTTTTTAATGAGTTTGAACAAACTGCAGGAGATAGTGAAGGACAGGGAATCCTGGTGTACTGCAATCCACAGGGTTACAAAGAGCTGGACATGAGTGAGTGACTGAACAACAGCAGCAAATCATTATATTAAGACATTCTATAATTTTGTTTTTGCTTTCATTATATTCCATATTTTTATTTGAAATTGTCACTAGAAATCTAGGTATATATAATTCATAAATTGTGGAATTCCCTAAAGAATAATTGGAGCCTAAAATGTAGTAAATTTTGAATATATATCCAAGAGAATTTGAAAGAAAGTGTATTTTCTGTTTTCAGGGTATAGCATTCAATATAATCTTATACAGCTAAAATGCCTTACATATGAATTATATTTTAAACCTCTAGTCTATAAATTCTTACCATTTTACGCTACTTGATGAGCCATAGATTAAAAAACATCAAGTCACCCACTTTTTTATATCTACTTCATTCTCCAAGTATTCTGTTTCCATTTTTGCTTTATACATTTTGAATGAAAAATCTTTATTTTGAATTATAAATATACACAGTCTTGTCTTCTTTAGCGATTTGACCTTCAAGTCAAACATAACTTTTACTATTATAATAATATCTCCATTCTTTTTCTTTGTATCAAGATTTAATTTCTAGACTCTGAGTTATTTTGTTATAGGCAAGCCTTTTGTTTATAGCAATAATTATTTTTATATATTTATCTTTTATTGTGCATGTTTTTTTTAGAAACAACAGGGGACTTTACCTGATTGTATGCTCATTTGATTTTGCTCCATTTCTTCCCAGGTAAACCTGCCTGGCCAATCTAGTAGAAATTCTGCAGAGTGCTTTTTCTCTTTTCCTTGAGTTGAAGCAGCTCTTCATATTAACATTTTTATTTTGTCATAGTAGCATCTTTATTTTGTCATATTCATATCTATGTTAACATTTTTATTAGCATATTAGCATTTTTATTTTGTCCTCTCCTCATGGACCCGTACTAATGACAGTTATCCAAATTGGAAAGTTGCTTTCCTCATGATCTTACAAGACCTGCAAGTTCTGTTCTCATAGAAAGTTTAAAGTCAGTCCAGAAGTTTGCAGGCTCTGAAACCCGTGATTCAACACACAACCTTTTTTCCAGCTCCCTTAACTTTACTCAATTTCTTCTACTTTAAAATATATGCACATCTTTAAACACTTGGGCTTCCCTTGTGGCTCAGCTGGTAAAGAATCCGCCTGCAATGCAGAAAACCTGGGTTCAATCCCTGGGTTGTGAAGATCCCCTGGAGAAGGGAAAGGATGCTGCTGCTGCTGCTAAGTCGCTTCAGTCGTGTCCAACTCTGTGTGACCCCATAGACGGCAGCCCACCAGGCTCCCCGTCCCTGGGGTTCTCCAGGCAAGAACACTGGAGTGGGTTGCCATTTCCTTCTCCAATTCATGAAAGTGAAAAGTGAAAGTGAAGTCGCTCAGTCGTGTCCGACCCTCAGCGACCCCATGGAAGGCTACCCACTCCAGTATTCTGGCCTGGAGAATTCCATGGATTGTATAGTTCATGGGATCGCAAAGATTCGGACACGACTGAGCAACTTTCACTTACTTCACTTCAAATCCTTAAAATAATTCAAAGGCTTCTCTTGTTTTCATGATAATGCCAAACTCCTTCATGTTAACTTATCATGCTTTCCTGATAGGAATATATTTTTATTTCCTACCTTGCTTCTGAAAACTTCTTGCACTCTATGCTACAATCACACTAACATACATTTTAGCTCAATTATTAATTTATGAATCTAATTTGGATCTATATTTGAACCATGCAAAAAGAAATATATCTTTGAGACAAAGAAATTTGACTGCTAATTGGATTTTTGATGATATTAAGAAATTATTGTTAAGGTTTATAGATGTGGTGATTGCTTTGTGTTTTTGTTTAAATAAAACTTAACCTTTAGTTATGCTGAGATATTTAATGAAAAACATGATATAATGTCTAGATTTGGTTCCAAATAACCTGAAATTGGATAGTAAATAAAACAAAGTTCTTTTGAACTGACAATTATTAAGCTGGATGATGGGTGCATATATTCATTACACTAGTCGTTTGACTTCTGTATATGTTTGAAACTTTCCATATTAAAAAATAAACAAAAAATAGTCTTGACTAAACCATCTGATGTAAGTTATTTTTCAGCTTTCTCATATCATCAGATGGAGAAATCATGCTGAAAGGAACCATCTGGCAACAAGGAATGGAAGCAATACTGGGCCAGTTTCTGCTTAATCTAGTATTTTCTGGAACATACATATTTGTTCTTGGCACATTGAGAACCGGCAGCCACTTTGATGGCATGTGCATTGATAGATTCCTGGATCTGTATGCGATACATTTAAAACAAAGATAGCAGAACTTTGATTCTGTTAGCCATGGTTGACTCTACCCTTGCGTTAGGAAGTAGCTCTAACACAAATATCCAACCAGCATAATGTATTTTGCATTGCTATGAAAAACCCATGTTGACTTCATGGCCTGTATCAGGAACACCAAAATGAGGGCACTCTCTTGAAAAAGAGTTTTCATATACATTCACACGAACAAGAGATGGAAGAAGTATGCATACGGGCAAACACAGTTATACGGTTAGCGCGTTAACACTGCAAACCAGGCTCTGAATCAGGATCCGAGTATAACAATGAAGGCTGTACTAACAGGAGGTTAAAGTTTGGAAGACAAAGTAGGGTAAGTGAAGTTGCTCAGTCGTGTTCGACTCTTCTGACCCCATGGACTGTAACCTACCAGGCTCCTCCATCCATGGAATTTTCCAGGCAAGAGTACCTGAATGGGTTGCCATTTCCTCCTCCAGGGGATCTTTCCAACCCAGAGACTAAATCAAGGTCTCCCGCATTACAGGCAGTCGCTTTACCATCTGAGCCACCATGGAAGGCCCAAGGTAGGGTGGAAAGATATTAAAAACAGTTACAGTTCTTCATCCAACCCCACAAGTGTATCTCCTCGAGATTTAAAAAATAATATACCTCGGTTCCAGCCAAAATGAAATCAATCAGAATCTCTGGAGTTGGGACCAACTTGACTCGATGGACGTGAGTCTGAGTGAACTCCAGGAGTTGGTGATGGACAGGGAGGCCTGGCGTGCTACGATTCATGGGTCGCAAAGAGTCGGACACGACGGAGCAACTGATCTGATCTGATAGGTGTTTTTAAATTTTTTCCAGATAATACTAACATGTAGCAAATGCTTAGAACACTGATAAACAAAGGTTTGCAAGCCTTTTTCTGAGGTCAGAGGCAAAGCTTTTTTGCCACTTTGCCTTCCATTGTTTCCTCTCCTCTCAGATCTGGTAAGAGGAAAAATGAGTTATAAAGATAGGCGAAGTGGCAATTAGATGGTGCTTGGAATTTAGTCACTCATTTATTCTGCAAAAATTTATTGAGCACTTGTTATGCACCGGATGCTGGACATTCTGGTAGTTGCTAGTAATAAAATTAGTTAAACACTGAGCTTGTTCTGTCTACTGGGAAAGACAAGTAAAAAATCTGATCACAAATCCTAATGATAAGTGCTGAGTTGTAAGATAAATTTCGGTTATCCAGGTGAAAGTGAGTAAGTGGAGTGGCTCTACTGAAACAGAGGGAAGAGGTCTGCCTCTATCTTGTCTGTTTTTCCACTTAATTCATTTGTGGGAGAAGAAATGGGCAACTTGTCCCATGGTAGTTTTAACTTTAATCTTCTAATTTTTTAAATATTTGTTTCCACTGCCCTGTATTTCCTATAAACTGCCCTGTATTTCCTATAAACTGCAAGTTAAATCTAAAGATGGATCTGGTTCTGGTTCAAGTCTTATAGAGGACTACTGTTACATGTCATGGAGCTGTGTACCTGTCAGGGTTTGATGATGAGCAGAAAATGATGACTGAAGACTCACTATGTTAGGGTTAGGGGATAAAACGTGATTAAAACTTTATTTTGCCTCATCCTTCAGCTCACTTAAATGGTGCTAAATGCTACTGTGGGAACCCAGAGAAGGAAGTGAGAAGTGATGAATTCTCCTCGAGCGAAAGAGACAAGCATTCGAGAATGAAGATTTTTTTTGTTGTTGTTTTTTTAGGAAGATGGTTTTGAGTAAAGGTCTGGAAAGGAGTAATACTTTGGTTTTGGGGGTACGAACAGGAGATGGAGAATAGAGTGTAAGATATTATTTAAAACAACTGGGACATCAGGAGTAAAAACGAGGAATTTCCAAGGGGTGGCTGATCCACATGGTTATCACATAGAGAGCCTCAGCGGAAGTTTGACTATTGTGCTGAGACACTTGGGTTAGTTTGTTAAGGCAGGGGATCCCTTAAAAGATACTATCTGAACTTAGGCATTGCTGTGAGAAGTAAAGAGATTGTAGAGACAGAGCAGTCATCTTGGTGAATGCATATAGGGGGCGGGATTTAAAGAAGACAAAAAGGGACTCTCTTGGCTATCCAGTGGCTAAGACTCCACATTCCCAATGCAGGGGTCAGGGTTCAATCCCTGATCATGGAATTTGATCCCACATGCTGCAACTAAGACCCAGCACAACCAAAAAATAGTAATTAAAAAAAAAAGATGGCAAAATAATTTTGTTTTGATGACTGGTATTATTCGGTTGATAATGTAGTGAGACCATCCCAGGGTAGTCAAAGCTCAAAAACAACCAAATATTAAAGAACTAAAAAAGTCAAGCACTGTAAACAGGTCAACGAGGCAAGAATCATAGAGATTCACTAATAAGTGAGTTATTTAGCAGAATTGGGGTTAATTGACTTGCTCAACACCTCATTCATTTATTTATTCACTTACATGAATGAATGATCATATTTATTCATTCACATTCTCTCTGCCCAGAATCATCTTCTCAGCATAGTACCCAGATGTCCGCAGAGGTACTTTATACTGCAAACACACATATCAGCTACCCTTTCAACTCTGAAGTCACTGTTCATTGTAACTTGCTATGTTCAAGAAACAGAAAAATAAATGTGGTCCTGCCCTTGGATCTGTTACAATATAGAGGTAAGTTATAGCTAGCAGGTGATAGAAACTTGAAATAACCTAGTGTGAGTTTCATCACGACACCTCTAACCTGTCCTATCTCACTTGTGTCTGCTGTTCACTCTTTGACTCAATATTTTTTACCAAAGGCAACGTCACGTTTGCCCATTTTTGCTACATGTTGACGTTATAACTGATCATGAAGAGTCTCTGTGCTCGGGCAGGGCCATGTGTGGAGTCCCACTTCAGAACCCTCGTGTGAGTGTGTTTGTGAGTCTGAGCATGTTTATGATCAACTCTGTCCAGAGCACATGTTAAGGAGTCATAAGGCCTCCTCAGTGAAGTGTGACAGTTCACCTCTTACCATTCGGGCCTCAAGTGAAGGGCATGCTTCTATCACTGGCGGAGCTGTGTCTTTTACCCTGCTTCTACACATTAGATTAGGGCGTCCTGGGTGGCTCAATGGAAAAGAATCTGCCTGCCAGTTCAGGAGTTGCAGATTTGATCCCTGGGTTGGAAAGATCTCCTGGAGAAAGAAATGGCAACCCACTCCTGTATCCTTGCCTGGAAAATCCCATGGATAGAATGAGCCTGGTGGGCTACAGTCGATGGAGTCACAAGAGTCAGACACGACTTAGCAAATAGTGTGCCTCAAAAATGATGCCCAGGCCTTCTTCTCTTTTCTTATACTCATCTTCCTTAATTTAGTCTCAAAACACCCCCAAGTAGTTGAAGCTGACTCTTGCTTATTTGACATCAAAATTCTTGAAAGCTTGTTCCTCCGCAGGAGGGTTTAACTTTTTTCACTCTAAGATATCTTCTCTAACTATTTCACACGGACAGAAAAGAAAACCCATCTTCTTCCATCTATTGCCCTGATTTCCTCCTGCTGCTGGATCCTGGTTATGAACTTTCTGCTCAGGATCAGTTCTAACTTTTTTCCCCTGAGAAGACACCTAAATAACTTCAAAGATATGTTTTGCCTTTATTCTTTTCCTGTATAAGGAATTACTCGTAACTCTTTCTGCCAAGCCTTCAGTGCGTTTTGTCCACAATGCTTATAAACCTATTAACAATGGCTCAGTGTACCATTCCTTTAGAAGACACTTTGGGAAAGGAACATCATGGATTACTTATCTTTCTTTGTGAGATGATTGCCAAAAATGTGAGAATTTTAATAATCTCACAATAATCTCAGCTCCTCTCACCAAGAAGTTCTGATTTCTAAAAATGTGTTCTTCTAATTGTGTTGGACAAATTTGCAAAGATTTTGCTTTACTAACTTGACTATGGTTTAAAAAAAAAAAAGAGTTACTGAATTTTCAGAATTGGAAGAGACGGTAGGTTGAGTTTCACTCTCTCATTTTTTGGGTGATTGCCCCGAGGCCCAGAGAAAGGTGGGCACTGCTAGATTCTGCAGGCTTCAGGAGGATCAGGTTAGGCCTGGACTTCCTGCTCCCTGCCCGCTCTCTCTGTTCATCACACTCTTCAGCATCACTCCTGATGTCAGCTCCTCTCGGGGGATCCTCTGGCCTCTTCTTGCACAGACCCATATGTATAGTCAGGATGATTAGACAAGACTTCATAAGTATCAAAAAGGTAGTTTTTCTTATATCTTCAAGACTGAATAATCCTGGTAGACAGCATAATTTTCTTTATGCTTTAGCATATTTTAGCATATACTGGACACTCCATAAAAATCCAGTGTACAAACAACTCTCATATGTGTATTAGTGTGGTCCATTCTTGCTTACTAAGTAACACAAGAAGTACAACCTTACAGAATATTTTAGAGTAATCCCTTCAAAGGAAACAGAGGTTAATTTAAATGTGGTCCTTAGATTTGATCTTACTTACTTTTACATTAAATTCGATTATAAGAGGGCATATACCAATGTTTTTGGTGCAACAGAAAAAAAGACAAAATTCAATTTTATCTATTAAGTTGCTTAGAGTTCTTAAAATATAAATATGCTTAAAGAACTAAAATAAAGCATTTTTCAAACATAAAAACCATAATTAACAAGATTTTCTGTACTGCCAGTTTCAAATTGTTTGATAAATACATTATTCTGAAAGGTTAACAAATATATCAATTGAAAATTACTTGTATTTTCCCATGAAATTTGTTTGCTGTTGTAGTTCGTCGCTAAGTCATGTCCAAATATTTGTGACCCCATAGATGCAGCATGCCAGGCTTCCCTGTCCTGCAGCATCTCCCAGAGTTTGCTCAAACATATGTCCATTAAGTCAGTGGTGCCATCCAACCATCTCATCCTCTGTCACCCGCTTCTCCTCCTGCCCTCAATCTTTCCCAGCATCAAGGTCTTTTCCAATGAATCTACTCTTAGCATCAAGTGGCCAGAGTATTGGAGCTTCAGCTTTAACATCAGTCCTTCCAATGAATATTCAAGGTTGTTTCAATTAGGATTGACTGGTTTGATCTCCTTACACTCAAGGGACTCTCAGGAGTCTTTTCCAGTGCCCCAGTTAGAAAACATCTTGACTCTCAGGAGTCTTTCCCAGTGCCCCAGTTAGAAAACATCTTGACTCTCAGGAGTCTTCCCAGTGCCACAGTTAGAAAACATCTTGACTCTCAGGAGTCTTCCCAGTGCCCCAGTCAGAAAACATCAGTTCTTTGGCGCTCATCCTTCTTTACAGTCCAACTTTCACATCTGTCCATGATTACTGAAAAAACCATCCTTTGGCTATGTATGGGCTTCCCTGGTGGCTCAGATGGTAAAGCGTCTGTCTACAATGCGGGAGACCTGGGTTCAAGCCCTGGGTTGGGAAGATCCCCTGGAGAAGGAAATGGCAATCCACTCCAGTACTATTGCCTGGAAAATCCCATGGACAGAGGAGCCTGGTAGGCTACAGTCTATGGGGTCGCAAAGAGTCAGACACGACTGGGCGACTTCACTTCACTTCACTTTGGCTATATGGACCTTTGTCAGCAAAATGATTTCTCTGCATTTTAATATGCTGTCTAGATTTGTCATAGGTTTCTTACAAGGAGCAACTGTCTTTTAATTTCATGGCTGCAGTTATAATCTGCAGTGATTTTGGAGCCAAAGATAAAATCTTCCACTGTTTCCATTGTTTCCCTATCTATTTGCCATGAAGTAATAAGACTGGATGCCATGATCTTAGTTTTCTGAGTGTTGAATTTTAAGCCAACCTTTTTACTCTTCTTTTTCATCTTCATAAAGAGACTCTTTAGTTCCTCTTCACCTTCTGCTATGAGGGTGGTATCATCTGCATATTTCAGGTTGCTGATATTTCTTATGGCAATATTAATTCCAGCTTTTGATTCATCCAGCCCAGCATTTTACATGATGTACTCTGCATGTAAGTTAAATAAGCAGGGTGCCAATAAGTCTTGATGTACTCCTTTCCCAATTTTGAACCAGTCCATTGTTCCATGTCTGGTTCTAACTGTTGCTTCTTTATCTGCATACAGATTTCTTAGGAGGCAGATAAGGTGGTCTGATATTCCCATGTCTTTAAGAATTTTCCAGTTTGTTGTGATCCACAGTCATAGTCAGTGAAGCAGAAGTAAATGCTTTTCTGGAATTCCCTTGCCTTTTCTGTGATCCAACGGATGTTGGCAATATGATCTCTGGTTCCTCTCCCTTTTCTAAATCCAGTTTGTGCATCTCAGATTGCATAGTGTTGAAGCCTAGCTTGAAAGATTTTGAGCATTACGTTGCTACCATGTGGAATGAGCACAATACCTCTGTAGTTTCAGCATTCTTTGGCACTGCCTTTCTTTGGGATTGAAATGAAAACTGACCTTTTCCAGTCCTGTGTCTACTTGTGAGTTTTCTAAGTTTGCTGGTGTAATGAGTGCAGCATGAGCTTCCCTGGGGGCTCAGATAATAATCTGCCTGCAATGCAGGAGACCTGAGTTTGATCCCTAGATCAGGAAAATCCCATGGAGAAGGAAATGGCTACCCACTCCAGTATTCTTGCCTGGAGAATCCCATAGACAGAGGAGCCTGGCAGGCTACACTCCATGGGGTCGCAAAGAGCTGGGCATGACTGAGTGACTGACGCTTTCACTTTTCTGAGTGCAGCACTTTAACAGCATCATCTTTCAGGATTTTAAATAGCTCAGCTCAAATTTCATCACCCCCAGTAGCTTTGTTCATAGTAATTCTTCCTAAGGCCCACTTGACTTTACACTACAGGATATCTGGCTCTGCGTGAGTGACCACAACATTGTGGTTTTCTGGGTCATTAAGACCTTTTTAATATAGTTCTGTGTATTCTTGCCACCTCTTCTTAATCTCTCCTGATTCTGTTAGGTCCTTGCAGTTTCTGTCCTTTATTGTGTCCATCTGTGCATGAAATGTTCCCTTGGTATCTCCAATTTTCTTAAAGAGATCTCTGGCACCCTACTCCAGTACTTTGCCTGGAAAATCCCATGGATGGCGGAGCCTGGTAGGCTGCAGTCCATGGGGTCGCTAATAGTCGGATACGACTAAGCGACTTCACTTTCACTTTTCACTTTCATGCATTGGAGAAGGAAATGGCAACCCACTCCAGTGTTCTTGCCTGAAGATTCCCAAGGATGGGGGAGCCTGGTGGGCTGCCGTCTTTGGGGTCGCACAGAGTCGGACACGACTGAAGTGACTTAGTAGCAGCAGCAGACTTTCTAATGTTCTATTGTTTTCCTCTATTGCTTTGCATCATTTCTCTTAAAATTGCTTTCTTATCTCTCCTTGCTTTTCTCTGGAACTCTGTGTTCAACTGGGTACATCTTTCTTTTCTCTTCTCCTCTGCCTTTCACTTTTCTCTCTTCTCAGCTATTTGTAAGGCCTCCTTAGACAACCGTTTGCCTTGTTGCATCTGTTTCTTGTGGATGGTTCTGGTTACAGCCTCTTGTACAATGTTATGAACCTCTGCCCATAGTTCTTCAGGCACTCTGTCTACCAGATCTAATCCCTTGAATATACTTGTTATTGCCACTGTATAATCATATGGGATTTGACTTAGGTCATACCTGAATGGCCTAGTGGTTTTCCCTAATTTCTTAGATTTAAGCCTGAATTTTGCAATAAGGTGCTCATGATCTGAGCCACAGTCAGCTCCTGGTCATTGCGGACTGTATAGAGCTTCTCCATCTGCGGCTGCAAAGTATATAATCAGTCAGATTTCAGTATTGACCATTTGGTGATGTCCATGTGTAGAGGTGTGTCCTGTGTTGCTGGGAGAGAATGCTTGCTGTGACCAGTACATTCTCTTGGAAAAAACTCTGTTAGCCTTTGTCCTGCTTCATTTTGTACTGCAAAGCCAAACTTATTTGTTACTCCAGGTATCTCTTGACTTCCTACTTTTGCATTCCAGTCCCCTATCATGAAAAGAACATCTTTTTTGGTGTTAGTTCTAGAAGGCCTTGTAGATCTTCGTAGAACCATTGAACTTCCTCTTCTTCGGCATTAATGGTTGGGGCATAGACTTGGATTACTGTGATATTGAATGATTTGCTGTGGAAATAAACCAAGATCATTCTGTTGTTTTTGTGATTGCACCCAAGTACTGCATTTGAACTCTTTTGTTGACTATGAAGGCTACTCCATTTCTTCTAAAGGGTTCTTGCCTACGGTAGTAGATATAATGGTCATCTAAGTTAAATGTGCCCATTCCAGTCCATTTCAGTTCACTGATTCCTAACATGTCAGTGTTTCCTCTTGATATCCCCTGCTTGACCATGTCCAGTTTGCCTTGATTCATGGACCTAACAGTCCAGGTTCCTATGAGATGTTGTTTTTACAGCATTGGACTTTACTTTGACCACTAGACACGTCCACAACTGAGCCTTGCTTTCACTTTGGCCCAGCCATTTCTTTCTTTCTGGAGCTATTTCTCTGCTCTTCCCTAGTAGCATATTGGACACCTACTGACCTGGGGAGTTCATCTTTCAGTGTCCTATCTTTCTGCTTTTTCATACTGTTCAAGGGGTTCTCAAGGCAAGAATACTGATTTGGTTTGCCATTCCCTTCTCTGTGGACTGCGTTTTTTCAGAACTCTCCACCATGACCTGTTCATTTTGGGTGACCCTACACAGCATGGTTCATACCTTCACTGAGTTACACAAGGCTGTGATCCCTGTGATCATTTTGGTTAGCCTTTGTGATTATGTTTTTCTCTGTGGAGGCTGTTCAATTATAGCTCTTATTTCTCCTGTCTGCCCTCTGATGGATGAGGATCAAAGGCCTGTGCAAGCTTCCAGATGGGAGGCCCTGGCTGTGGGGAAAACTGGGTCTTCCTCTGGTGGGCAGGGCCCTGATTAGTAAATCAACAATCCCAAAGAAGTTTTCACACTATTGCAAAGATCTAGGCCCCACGTTAGACTGCTCAACCTGGTGATCCAGCAAAGGCACAGGGAATCCCCAGTGAATCTGACTTAAAAGGACAGCAAGATTTGATACAGAACTTCCACGAGACTGGGGGAAACACAGACTCTTAGAGGGCACCAACAAAACCGTGTGCCCACCAGGAAGCAGGGGAAAGAGCAGTGACCCCCCAAGAGACTGAGGCCGACCTCCCTGGGAGTGTTTGAGGGCCCCTTGAAGAGCCTTGGGTTGGCAGCAGCCTGTCGTGGGGATGGAGGCATTGGCGAGCGGCAGTCCTGGAGTGTCTGTTGGCCTAAGTCCTTTTGAAGCTAGCCTTCTGCCCTGCCATCAAGCCTGTGGACTCCAGGACCGGACCGCCTCAGGCCAAGCAACCAACGGGGAGGAAGCACAGCCCCACCCATCAGCAGGACTTTCTTAGATATGTTTATTAAATGTAACTTTGTATAATATGTGTCACAGATCAGTTCGAGGAATTTCTTTTTTCAAAAATGTATATAAGCATAACCAATTTACCAGTTCAATTGTTTTTCCACTAATGTTTTTACCTAATTTATCTTAAATAAAACCTTACAAAATACTCTTTAAATACAGATCATAGGGGAACTGTAGGTAATTGCCTGATTCCCCAACTAATAGTTTAAAATTCGCTTCAAAAGTACAAAACTGCCATCCAAAACTTGGGAAATATTTTCAAAACTAAATTACTAACTGAAATTTTAGAAGATGATATTTAATTTAGGGAAAGATATCTGATGGTATTCATGCCTCAAACATAAATATTATCAAATTCAAACATATCTTTTCTTCTGGAAGACCAACTTTTTTTCTTTGTCAGATTCCTTCATGATACAGACACATAAAATCTGTATTTTCTAGTCCTCCATTTTCCATAGATGCTACACTGCATGTCTTTTAATAATAACTTACAGATATTGGGTTATCTTTTCTTAATGAAATGATGATCATGGGATATACGATTTTTTAATGTCTTTACTTGAAAGAAGTTTTCCCTCTTGGAGATATAGTCTGATTCATGAAATCCCAAAGTGAAGGAATAGCTGATCTAGAAATAAAAGTGTTAAATTAGGATTGCTTATCCTATGATTATATTAAAAGTGCAGTTTATTCCTTTCTTCAAATAATCTGTGAGATTTTGTAGCTGTCCATATGGCAGAAATAGACCTTAGTTTGTGACTTGCATGTAAATGTATTAATACGAAGCTTGATTGCAGACATGATACTTCTACATGTGGATTTTTTAGGAAGATGCTGCAATCAAAACCATGGCCTAATATTCTTAATGTGCTCCAAAATCCCATGTCTCAAATAGCATTTAGTCAGGAGAGAAAACTGATCTTACAGTTTCCTGTAAAACTGTAAGCCATGAGCTGTCCAAATCTGTCTCTATGGATTTCAGTGTGTTATATGTAAGAGCAGATGACAATTTAAGATCCCCACCCAATCCTTTAAAAATGTTATGGATTCCACTCAGCTAAATAATAGCAAGTCATGCCATAGTTGTGACCAACCAAATGATTATCAAGGGCCTTCTGTGTTCAGCATTAATGAGGAACACCAGAATGAATAGAATGAATGAAGAGTTTATAATCTTCTAAAAATGTTTTCTGTTGCTTAAGCTTCATTACGTACACTTTGGAGGAATAAACTGGGAATTAAAGGAAAGAAGACGCAGAAAAATTTAATCAAAGCGGGACCATTTGAATTAAGCCTTAGAGACTTAGCTTGTTTTCTTCCAACTGTCCAAGTCCTGGATGAAATGAAATTTGACCTTGATTTGTCCTTGCCAAGTAAGATAGTAAACAGGTAAAATACAGTGGGAGTAACACGGTTCAGCTGTTTTCAGACAGTACTAAATACAGATTGGAGATGATGTGAACAATTAAAACCTGGCCATGATTCTTCTTATACCTTTAAAAAGAAATACAAAGAAAGTATGGTAAATGGGAATAAGAATAGATTACCTATTTTAAATGTAATATTGTAATATTAAGAATAAATAATTTGCCTATTCCTTAATGATCACAACAAAATGTGTTTTTCAGAGACTTTCTGAATCAGAAAAATGTACCTACAACATACTCTATCTAACAATTTAAACTGGTGATAAACCTGGAAATGGAAAAGAACGAAGATTGCTTCTGAATGGAAAATGCTTAAGACCAGCAGTATTTATTGATATCTTGTGCAATAAAAGAAAATAAAAGATGCAATTACTTCAACTACTTTCTCAGTTAAAGCAGTTTTCTCAGGAAAACTTCTTAGAGCAACTGCTAAACTGGCTCCCACATGAGATGACTTTTTTATGACATTTTCGATGTACCTTCAGTGCTTGTGCTCCTCGTCTAAATTATTAGCTTGAACGACTTTCCCTTTACCCACTTCAGACAGCATTTTTAAAGAAATAAATACATATAGCCCAAATGGAAAATAAAACCACTTTTTCTTTCACTCTTTATAGGAGGTTGAACTTCTTTGGATTGCTGGAGCTATAGACTTTTCAGGATGTGTGTTTCAAAGTGAAGTGATATTACTTTTCTCTCAAATTATGAGTCAACTGAAAAAAAATTAGATCCAAATTTCAAATTCCACCTATATTGTAAGTTATACAGGAATATTTTACTTTTTTCACTTTTTTAAAAAACATTGTCTATATGAGAATGAACAACAACTGATTATTAGAGCTGAATTTTCAGCTTTGTGGATTACCTATTATTCGAAGAACCTCCTGCAGCATTTTCTAACACAGACAACAATAAATGTGTGATAAAAATTTTTTCAAGAGGCTGCAAAAGGTCAGAAAAATTATTTGAATCTACTTCAACATAATGTTGTTTCTCAAGTCTCTTTCTTATTTTCACATTTCCCAAAGAAAGCTAATGCTGATTGAGCACTAGAGCATAACATAAGTATTGGTAACAACTGCCATTTATTGAGAACATGACATTCTGCCAAGTCTCTGTGCTGGGCACATCTGTTTGTTTGTTTGATACATATTTATGGAGTATCTGCTATACATCCGGTAATATGGAAAAATTAAAATAAGAGAAGTGACCACTGTCCTCAAAGAACTTATAATCAAATATTGAAATAAATGTCTTTAAAGCAATGATAAAGATATGCTATGGGAGTTATTATGGAAGAATAGACTAGCCCTTAGCAAAGTTTTCTGGAGGAGTTGAGGACAGAGCCAAATCTAAATGATAAATTAGAAGATTTTCACACAAAGGCCAAGAAAGATGACATTCTAAACAGAAATTTGTATAAACAAAAGTATTAATGGGAAAGCACTATGTACTAAGGGAGCTACTGAGATTTTGGTATTGAGAAGTTAGACTGATGAGCGGTAAGGCTGGGAGGGTATGTAGAGTTAAAATCAGGAACTGGTGTGACAGCCAAAGATATTTAAACTTTATCCTATAGCTTTGAGAAACCAATCAAGAGTTTCAAAAGTTCTTCATTGCTTATATACATATCTTACATATATTTCAAAGTAGAGTTTGCATTTATGGGGATATATTAGCTGCAGAAATAAATTACCATAGACTAGGCAGCTTAATTATCATAGACTAGGCTTCCATGATAACTCAGTTGGTAAAGAATCCACCTGCAATGTGGGAGATCTGGGTTCAATCCTTGGGTTGGGAAGATCCCCTGGAGAAGGGAAAGCCTACCCATTCTAGTATTCTTGGGCTTCCCTTGTGGCTCAGCTGGTAAAGAATCCACCTGCAATGCAGGAAACCTGGGTTCTATCCCTGGGTTGGGAAGATCCCCTGGAGAAGGGAAAAGTTACCCACTCCAGTATTCTGGCCTGGAGAATTCCATGGGCTGTATAATCCGTCAGGTCGCAAAGAGTCGGACACGACTGAGTGACTTTCACGTTCATATTCAGGCAGCTTAAACAATAGAAATTTATTTTTTTCACATTTCTGAAGGTTGGTAGGTCCAAGATCAAGTTGCTGTAAGGAGGGTTTCATTCTGAGGCTTCTTCCCTTGGCTTTTAGGTCACCATTATGTAGCTGTGTGCTCACATGATTGCTTCTTTGTGCTTGAACAGAGAGGGAGAAGGGGAGAGACAGCTCTACGGTATGTCTTCTTCTGAGGACACTAACGCCATCACGAGGACTGTACCCTCATGACCTCTTCTCACTTTAATTACCTCCTAAAGGCCCCATCTTCAAATCACATCACTTTTGGGGTTAAGACTTCAACACAGGAATTTGGGGAGGATGCAAACATTATGTTAACAGGAGAGCAAATGGTTGTCATCGTAGTAAGGGGGTAGGATAATGAAGCCTTCACGTAGAGGAGTAAAAGAGCAGTTACGAGATGAAATCAGTGGGTTTTGGCAATTGATGTTTGGAGCTGTGGGACAAAAGGCAGTCCACGTTTTCCATCTTCATTGTCATCCAGCAACTCCAAGACACCAGTGAGGCTGCTGCTCAGCCTTTATCCTGGTTTCCCTCCTGCACATCACACATCACCCAGTACCCACCCATTATTTCCACTGCGGTCCTTCACCCACCCTCCTGGGTACATAGTGACTCTGAACAGCTTGCTTCAAGTCCCTGATTCTCTGGACATTCTGGTGAAAGAAATAGATAAGTATACAAAGAAATGCAACCCCGTATGCTAAGTACGACTGGATTACAGAAGAGGAAGCGACTAATGAACGTACAGTCAGTTCTCTATAATACAGCATATGCTTTTCTAAAGATCACCACACTATGAGAAATGTGCAATTAAAAAAAAAATACAGGACTAAGATCTGGGTTGGAGCATAACGTTAAAACATTTCATTAGTGACACAGGTTTTACATTGATAGGAATCTAATAAAAGTATCGCACTGTTTATATATATTGCTGTTGTTAGTTGCTAAGTCGTGTCTGACTCTGCAACCCCATGGACTGCAGCTTGCCAAGCTTCCCTCTCCCTCACTATTTCCCAGAGTTTACCCAAGTTTCTGTCCATTGAATCAGTGATGCTATCGAATCATTTCATCCTCTGCTATTATATATATTAATATATTGATACCAATATATAACTGTGATATATATATATATATATATATAGTGTGTGTGTGTGTGTGTGTGTGTGTGTGTGTGTGTGTGTTGCTCAGTCCTGTCTGATTCTGCAAAACTTCATGAACTGTGCAGGTTCCTCTGTCCATGGGATTTTCCAGGCAACAATAGACTCTGATGCTGGGAGGAATTGGGGGCAGGAGGAGAAGGGGACGACAGAGGATGAGATGGCTGGATGGCATCACCAACTCAAAGGACGTGAGTCTGGGTGAACTCCGGGAGTGCGTGATGGACAGGGAGGCCTGGTGTGCTGCGATTCATGGGGTCGCAAAGAGTCGGACACGACTGAGCGCTGAACTGAACTGTTTGTCAAAGTGGATTGCTATCAAATATATAAATAACACAACATATAGGCTACTTTTACCTTAAAACCTGACGTTTGTATTTGCCACTGGAAGAGTTATAGCTGTGCATTTTTGCGAGGGACAGAAGGAATGGAGAGCTGAAATCAGAGGGAAGGTTGTAGCTCACGCAGATGGACGTGGCTAACGCGTGCAGTGAGCTGGCAGCATGTCTGAGGGGTGTGTACGGCGCATTTTATGTGTTTCTACTCAGCTGAAGTTCAGCCAACGCCATTTTTGTATTCACTCCCTGTTTCTCACTGAGGAAATCACACATAAGCAAGCTCAAATCGTTCCCTTCTATCAATTGTTCTGGAACAAATTCATGTTTTCAAAATAAGCATCAGAGCAGAACTGAGTGTAATTGAGCCTGAAGCAGATGGGAAAATCGCCCTAAAGGTGGTGACGTGAAAACGTGTGAACCAGCAGGAAAGAGGGACGAGAGCTAGGCGAAAAGAACAGTGTGCATGCTCAGGGGGCCAGGTGTGAAAGGGAATTCCACCTTTGGCAAATTTCTCAATGTGGGATTCTCTTATCTTAATCCCTTATACATATTTTTTATTGTTTTGAAAATTCTTTTTTCCTCATGGTAACTGTTCCTAATTTGCCTTCATTTCCAACACTTGATTTGTTATTGTTTATAATATTGGGGGAAATTATTTGCCTTCACTTGATATCTCAAAAGCATCTCATGTGTGTGTGTGTGGTTTGTTTTTTTTTTTCTGTGTAATTCACCAGATAATATGACAACTTTGTGCACATTTCAAATGCCTTCATCTTAACAACTGAGCTGGCTTTGCCTCGGCGTCAAATATCACAGACAGTCCTTCCAGGTCCTAAATTAAGGGGGATTTACATTCTTGGAATGAGTAAAATTAATTCCATTTAAATACTTATAATGAGTAAAATTGCAACTTTATGAATTCTAATCCAGGGATAATCATGTTTTTATTTTATCTGTATTCTCAAATATTGCAAATGTAGTGACTAAAATTACTGTTAGAGTTTCTAATTCAGTTAAATAAATATTGCTCCCAGGGGTTTAATTTATTTAGTCTATTCAGTTCAGTCCAGTCACTCAGTCGTGCCCGACTCTTCGCAACCCCATGGACTGCAGCATGCCAGGCCTCCCTGTCCATCACCAACTCCCGGAGCTTGCTCAAACTCATGTCCATCGAGTCGGTGATGCCATCCAACCATCTCATCCTCTGTCATCCCCTTCTCCTCCTGCCTTCAATCTTGCCCAGCATCAAGGTCTTTTCTAATGAGTCAGTTCTTCGCATCAGGTGGCCAAAGTATTGGAGTTTCAGCTTCAGCATCAGTCCTTCCAATGAATATTCAGGATTGATCTCCTTTAGGATGGACTGATTGGATCTCCTTGAAGTCCAAGACTCTCAGGAATCCTCTCCATCACCACAGTTCAAAGTCTATTACAAGTTAATAAGACAGAAGATGTGCTCATATTACATGGATTCATTACATTAATTAACAATCACTTATTAAATGCCTGCCATATGCATAATACAGTGGTATATGATTCTATTTCATTTCAATTCTTACATTGTAAGACTTCCAATGCTCCCTCCTGCACTGAGTATCACGGATATATTTTAACAACACTTTTGAAGGAAGTACGCTGAATGAGAAGAAATACTTCAACAAAATACAACAATATTATTTCATTCACTCAAATGATTGTGTTAATTGATTTCCTGATAGACATGGTCCTTGTTTTTCCAGATGGATGATCAAATTTGTTTTAGAGTCTAATCCTTTGAAGATTAGACTGGAATCTAAGTTTCCCCATAACTTACTACTTCATACTGGTAAATATCTTTTTAGATGAAGCAGTCACTTAAGAAATGAGTATTGTAGCAATGAAAAAAACATCACATTATCAGCAAGATCATCGAACCTATTCAAGCTGTGTAGTACACTGTCCCCTTCAGGGTGCTCTGAATTGGTTTATGAAATGTTCTAAATATTTCTTTTATTATCCACAAAAAATCTTTAGTACTTTAATGTTCTGGGTATTCATTAACTCTCCCAGCACATTTTTTTTTTTTCCAGCACATTTTGAGGATGCTTATTTTACTCAAATCTCAGAGATAGTTACTGTAGTGACTCTTATTATCTAAGAACTGCTATGCAGATTCTTTATTTTTTCCCTTGACCCTTCCTGACCTTTTGCTGCTGCTGCTGCTAAGTCGCTTCAGTCGTGTCTGACTCTGTGCGACCCCATAGACGGCAACCCACCAGGCTCCCCCGTCCCTGGGATTCTCCAGGTAAGAACACTGGAGTGGGTTGCCATTTCCTTCTCCAGACCTTTTGCTGATTTCACTTAATTCACTTTACTTTAGATATTTTGCAGCTATAAATAGTATGGCTTAATAAACTTAGTATCAGTTAATTTTACTATTGTTTATTGGGATAAATCAAAGTAAAAGATTATAATGGATTAATGAGAACTCTAAATATTCACTTTATTTAGCTCTTTTCTCCAAACACCATAGATTAATAGGCTATTTCTCTATTCTTCATTGTTTTCTTTCTCTTTTTGTTTAACTTTGGATGAATATTTGTAACATAAAACAACTGTGGGTAAGTTAGCTGTATGTTTTAAATAATATGTCTTGTTCATCAGTATCAAATTTATTTGGAGTCCTAGGGCTTCCCAGTTGGTATAGTTGGTAAAGAATCAGCCTGCTCAGTGCAGGAGACACAAGAGACATGGATTCAATCCTTGGGTCAGGAAGATCCCCTGGAGGAGGAAATGGAAACCCACTCCAGTATTCTTGCCTAGAAAATTCCATGAACAGAGGAGCCTGGTGGGCTACAGTCCACAAGGTCATAAAGAGTGAGACACGACTGAGCATGCGCACACTTTGGAGTCTTATCATTCAAGGATGTTAGGCGGCAAAATGACAATGGACAGATACAGTCAAAGGTGTGTCCATTGATATTATGCAAATAAAGTAAATTAGAGATTACTAGTGTAAAATGTCAAAGAACACTTACAGCTTAAAATTACTTTCATAATCATCTACAAATAATATAAAGGAGAGCATCAATCTTTCAGTTTTATGACCAAATATTAAATACTTAAGGCAGGAAAATGAAGAGAAGTGGATGATAAAGTCTCAGGAGCTGGAGTGTGATCACCCAGTTTTTTGACACAGCCTATGCCAACAAAGGTCCATTTAGTCAAGGCTATGGTTTTTCCAGTGGTCATGTATGGATGTGAGAGTTGGACTGTGAAGAAGGCTGAGCACCGAAGAATTGATGCTTTTGAACTGTGGTGTTGGAGAAGACTCTTGAGAGTCCCTTGGACTGCAAGGAAATCTAACCAGTCCATTCTGAAGGAGATCAGCCCTGGGATTTCTTTGGAAGGAATGATGCTAAAGCTGAAACTCCAGTACTTTGGCCACCTCATGCGAAGAGTTGACTCATTGGAAAAGACTGATGCTGGGAGGGACTGGGGGCAGGAGGAGAAGGGGACGAGAGGATGAGATGGCTGGATGGCATCACTGACTCGATGGATGTGAGTCTGGGTGAACTCCAGGAGTTGGTGATGGACAGGGAGGCCTGGCGTGCTGCGATTCATGGGGTAGCAGAGTCAGACACGACTGAGCGACTGATCTGATCTGATCTGATCTGATGCTAGTTCATATATTTCTATAAGTTTATCAATGAAACTAAGTCATAGAAATGTGAATCTGCAGGCAAAAAAAGAAAAAATAACCACTTTAGTGTGATTGCCAGAATTCTTGTCCTTGTAAAAGTGATTTTTGAGGTTAAAAGGAAAAGAAATCTAGCATCTGTAAGCATTTTACTCTTATAGCATTTTCACAGGCAAGTTAAAGCACTGTTTGGAGAATTTCCACATGGCTGGTATTTATTAAACCTAAAAGTTAAAATTACTTTCTTCAATTTTATTGTGGTGCATTTTGTATTGTTTGTCAGGATAACTTTATAAACGATCTAGAAATGATAAATATGCTGCTGATGAACCACTACTGAGGAGAGCCAAAGGGACGTTGGTTCCTGTCACGTGTGAAGTATGGCGTTCGCATTACAAGGAGGGTTATCTTTGTCTACACATCTCTCTGACATAGAATCTGGGACATTCTAGCCGTCTCTGGCTAGTTGAAAGTACAGATTATTTTTTAGGTTTCTGAGTCTGTTGCCAGACAGAAAATTAAATTGCGCGTTTTAATAAGAGCGGTTTATTTTCATCACTGCAAAGCTGGGGTGAGAGTAGATTCAGAACAGGCATTGTGTGCTGCGTGCTTAGTCGCTCAGTTGTGTCCGACTCTTGCAACCCTATGGACAGTAGCCTGCCAGGCTCGTGGGATTCTCCAGGAAAAAATACTGGAGTGGGTTCCTCCACCAGGGGATCTTCCGACCCAGGAATTCAACCCAGGTCTCCTGTATTGCAGGCCTACTCTTTACCAACTGAGCTACCAGGGAAGCCCAAAGAAAAGGTACAGTAAGGATCAAAGATGAAGAGTAAAATCTCCAAATTATTATCTGATTGTGTTCCTAAGGGAGGAATCACCATCCCATTTGATTTAAGAAAGATCAGTGGTATACCTCCTAGCTGCAAACACTGGCATTCTGTTTCTCCTGAGTCTGGTGTGGCAATGGCCAGGCCTATCACAGAAGAATGCTCTAGGTGCTACGGAAACCCCAGAAGAGAATGGCTCCATCTCACCTGAAAGAAAGGCAGGGAAGGGGTACCCCCACAGAAAGCAAGCTCGTGCAAAAGAAGCAATGCTAAACTCAGTGGAGCAGGAAACTCCAGTCTGACTTTTCTATGTGCGTAAGTGCAAAAATCTAAACAAGAGTAAGTCAAATGCAGTAATCCACAGGAAACATAACATTTAACATTGATCAATAATGTTGATAATCAATAGCATTGATTGCATTGAGTTTGTTGTAGAAAGCAAGTCTGGTGTAACATTTACAAATCAATAAAAATATTTCAGAATAACTGAGAAAAAATCACATACATCAGTAGATGCATAAAACATTTGACAAAACTCAACCTTTAATCATGATTTTAAGGAAACTCTTGGAAATAAAGGAAAATGTCTTTAATGTGCTTAGGTGTTTCTGAAAATAAAAATATATGTAAAAAAGAGTTAAATCATACTTGCTGGTAATTATTGAAACTTTTTGCCCTGAAATCAAAGTTACAAAAGAATGCCCACTCTCACCATTAATATTTAGCGTTACACTGGAGGTCATAGCCTTTGTAGAAAGGAATAAAAACTATCCTTATTTACAGATAATGTGATTGATATATAAGAAATTAAAACAATATAGACTGTTACAATCAACTAGTTTAGCAATTCCAGAAGGTCAGTGTACAAATTCAACATTTTTTGTCTATACCATCAAAGGCAGCAAACATGAAAAGGCAATTTTAAATACAGTATTTAAATTTTTCTTAAAAATCCCAGTATTTCAGAACAAATCTAATTGAACATGTGGACTGAAACTTTCAAGACCTGTTCATGGATTTGAATACTTGCTATTAAGATATCATTTCTAAACAAATTAATCCTTAGATTCAATGCAAACTTAATCAAAACCCCCAAAATTTTTAAATAAAGACTGATAATCTTATGCTAAAATTCAATATGGAAATACAAAGGACTAAGAATATTAAACACTCATGAAACGAAACAAAAAAAAATTGGTAGGCATAAACCATTAGATATCTAAACTCATTATAAAGTTACAGTAGCTGAGACCATGTGTGTGGTACAAGGATAAATCAACAGACTAGAGGAAATGGGTATATAAACTCCAGAAGTGGATTTACCCATATATAGTCAATTAGTTCATAACAAAGGTAACTCTACATTTCAGTAGGAAAATAATAGTCTGTTTAAATGATGTGCAATAAATTGGATCTCCATTAAATAAAAGCTCTAAATCTCGATGCCCTACCTCACACCATACAATAAATAATTACAGATCAAAAGATGAAAATAATAAAACATATATAAGTAACCATAATAGCATATTTTCATTATCGTGATGGGCACAAAGATTTCTTAAGAATAACAGACATAATAACTACAACAGGAAAGAATTGAAAATTTGGATCTTATTTAAAATTAGAACTTCTCTTTGGAGAGTGAGAAGCAAACCACAGTGCAGAAGAAATTTGATGTATTTTTTTCCTACTGCTGCATGATTTTTTCTCATTTATTCTGAAATATTTGATTGATTTTAAGTGCTGTATCAGACTTGCATTTCTAAAACAAACCCAATATGATCATGATATGCCCTCTTTTCTTTGGATCACCACATATGATTTGCTAATATTTTGCTCTGGTACAGATTTCTGCATCTATGAACATGAGAAAGCTTGGGCTATATTTTTCCACTCCATCACTTCTTTTGAATGCTCTACCTTTCTGTATATATATGTATATACAAAGGACTGTCATCCAGAATTTGTAAACAATTCCTACAAATCAAATTCAAGGAAAAAACACTGAAAACTCAACAGAGAAATGAAGAACAGCTTGAAATAGCATTTTAAAAAAGAAGATATGCCAATGAACAAAATGTAATGGTTTTCAACCTCACTTAATCACCAGGGAAATGCAAATTAAAAGTATAGTGATATCCCAGTACATAGCCACCAAAGTGATTAAAATAAATGTACTGACAAATGTTAGCAAAGATTTGGAACATCTTGAACTGCCATGCATATCTGGTAGGAATGTAAATTAGTATAAGCACTTTGGAAAACATTATAAAGCTACAATAATTAAAGCAACTTTTTAGGCATATCTATTAACACCTGATTGTGCATTACCTTATGAATTAGTAATTCTATTCCTACATATAAATATATGCCCCTTAAACAATATACATATTTACCAAAAGACTCATTCAAATATATTCATAATACAGTTAATTCTAAAAACCCCAAACTGAAAGTACCTAAAAGTCCATCGATAGTAGGATGGACAAAAAAAGTTGTTTTAATTGATACAATCAACCACTACAATACTAATGACAATTGATAGAATGTATGGCACCCACCAACATGTTTAAATATCCCAAACATAATTTTGGGCACAAGAAGCCAAGCATATGGAGTGAAAGTGAAAGTCCCTCAGTCGTGTCCGACTCTTTGCGACCCCATGGACTGTACAGTCCATGGAATTCTCCAGGCCAGAATACTGGAGTGGGGAGCTGTTCCCTTCTCCAGAGGATCTTCCTGACCCAGGGATCGAACTCAGGTCTCCCGCACTGTGGGCAGATTCTTTACCAGCTGAGCCACAGGGAAGCCCAAGAATACTGGAGTGGGTAGAGGGTATGATTCCATTTGTAAGCAATTTGAAAGCACAAATAATTCGTGGTATTATTAGTTGGCATGGTGGTTACTTTGGGAAGAGGTCACTGGGAAAGCACAGGATGGAGAGAATTTCTCGATGCGAATGCTAAGTTACATAGTGTGCTCATTTTGTCAAAATGTACCAAACTCCTCACGTATTCTGTGTTCACTTCTCTGTGTGTATATTATCTTTCAATACAAATTTTGCTCACATGAATATTGCATACAGAGGTATTAGTTTTGGCTTTTTGGAAGAAGCAGACAGAAATATTTACATTTAATTATAAAACAAATCCCACTATAGTCTATTATAGTAGATTGTGATCAATACTGTAAATAATTAATTATGTTGACATAAAAAAAGGAAAAGCAAATACCCGGATGAGGGTATTTGAAGAAAGCTTCAAAACAGATGTTCTCTTTGAATTAACTAAGGTAGAAGGGAGAACCTTCAAAAATAGACATGCTGAAAATATTACTAATTGACAGTTAAGTTTATGAAACAACCTAAATCCATGTACTCTGCCTATTTTATGAAAGATGGAGGAAGCTAAGAATATGAAAGAAAAATTGGTGCAGATCATAAATGTCATGCCAGGAATTTTAAATGGTATTGTCTAGTTATTTGGAAGCCACTTAAACAAGGCACCAAAATGGGAGGGGGTGAGGAAACATCCTGGAAGCAACGTGATAGCTAGATTGGCCAAGTGAAAGATTGGAGCTGAGAGACCTCTCCATTACTAGTGGAAAGATTTGAGTGGGAAAAGGTGGTAATAGTATAAATGGGGTATGTTGGGAGATTAGTAATCACATGACTAGTTATCAGAGGAGGAGCCTTAGAATATGAGTAAAAAAATAGCTTAAGTACGGTATACCACTCACTCAATGTGGAAGACAGAATAGTGTTCTTAGAATATCCACGTCCTTGTCCCCAGAACCTGTGAATACATTAACTTAAATGGTAAACAAGACTTCGAAAATGTGGTTAAATTAAAGATCTTGAGATGGGAAGAGATTACCCTCTGTTATCTGGATTGGCCTTATAATCAGAAGTGCTCTTATAAGACCTACAGTATGATCTGCCCTTTTGAAGATAGAGGAAAAGGCCATAAATCAAGAAATGCCAGCAGCCTCTAGAAGCAGGAAATGGCAAGGAAATGGATTCTGCAGATTCTACCCTGAAGCATCTAGATGGAATGCAACTCTGCCTACAGTTTTAGATCTTCCACCTCCAGACTTGATAAGATTTGGTTGTTTTAAGCCACTATTATTATGACAATATGCTACAGCCACAAAATGAAACTAATAAAAGATTTTGGTACCTAGAAGTGGGGTGTAGTTGGAACAAATACCTAAGCACTTGGCAGTGGCTTTTGAATTGGGTATTGTAATGACTAGAGGCTGGAAGAAATTTTGAGCATGATAAAAATCCTAGATTGCATTAAACAAATTGTTGTTAAGGATATGGATGTTAAAGTTGTTGCTAGACAGGACTCAAAAGGAAGTGGGTAGCAGGATAGAGAAAATCTATATTGTCCTGGAGAACACTTAACTCATTAAGAAGAACATTGGTAGAAACATTACATTAAATCTGAACTGAGGAATGCTGGTGAGGATTCTAAAGGAAAAGAGGAATATGTTATTGAAAACAGGAGGAAAGTTGATCCTTTTCATATAATGGTATAAAGCTTAGCTGTGTTCTGCAGTTTTGTGGAGAGCAGATGAATTGTTATGTGAACATATAATATAGCCATGTGGTAAATTATGAGCTTGGATATTTAGCTGAGAAAATTTTCAAGTAATAAATTGAAGGTATGACCTAATATCTTTTTGCTGTTTGTAATAAAATGCAAAAAGAAAGAGATAAGTTCAAGAAAGTACTGTTAAGCCAAAAGGAACCAGGATTTGTTGATGTGGGAAATCCCCAGTCTATTGAGACTGAAAAAGGTGCTAAAATAAATAATAATAAAGTTCACAGCCAGGAATGCTTGTTCTGAAGATATTGCAAAGTATATGACTGCACAATTTTTTGCTAGTGCTTTGAGAGGATAAGTATACTCTGTGTATTCAGTCACACAGAGAGCTCTTTGAAGAGATAATTAGCATGTGTCTCATGGATTCTCTCAGTTATCTCAGCAGAATCCAGAAATAGAGGTAGAATTATCCACAAGAGAACCGTGGATGATCTTGTCTGATGGAGTCAGACCCCATACCCTTCATGGGAGATCCACAAGGTTCTTAAGGGCCTTATACAGGTAGAGATGCTGCCAGCTCCAACCGAAGGGACAGAGAAAGGACAAAATAAAGGCCACTGAGCTCCCCAAATTCTGCGGTATTTGGAAATACTTTCCTTTGCAAAAAGGAAACAGTATGATACAATTTCTCTATTGCAAACGTTTGCTACCTTCAAGAAGGAATCAGAACGTCTCTGAGGGTGGAGCTTCAGGCTCAGAAGAAAAAACCAAGGACCCAGAGGGTTGAGCTCTGGTCCTCAAGGGAAGAACCGAGAAACAAGTAGGGTTCTTCCCAGGCCTTGAATCATGATGAAAGTTTCCCAGTTGGATTTTGGATTTTTGAATCGATGAGATAAAATGAAATTTTGAGCTTTAAGTGGATGATGTAATGGTCTGAGACCTCATAGGACGCATGCTGTACATGGGATAGACATAATTCTTTGGGAGCTAGAAGGAAGACTGAAGTGAAAAGAATAACAGCTTTCCTAATATGTCCACATCCCAGGCTCCGGAATTTGTGTGTATGTTACCATATTTGACAGATGGATTTGGCAGGTATGAATAAATTAAGGATCTTAAACTACTGGAATTATCTGAGTGGGCCAGTACAAATGTAAGAATCTCTATAAGAGAGAGGTGAGAGGGTCAAAGCAAGAAGGAAATATGGTGATGGAATAAGTGACTGGAATGATGAATTGTTAAGGTGGACGAATGGGGCATGAGCCAAGGAAGATAGACCTCTAGAAATTGGGAAAAGAAGAACAGAGTCTCTTCTGAATTCTTCAGAAAAATTATAGCCTGCTGCTGCTAAGTCACTTCAGTTGTGTCTGACTCTGTGCGACCCTATAGCCTAGCTAACACCTTATTTTCAATTTCTGACTTTCCAAATTATGAGAATAAATTTGTGCTATTTTAAGTCAGAAAATTTGTGGTAATTTTTGCAGCAAAAATAGAAAACCAATATACTAATTTATAAATAAATAACTGTGGAGCAACTAGTATATCTCAGATACTGAGTGGGATGCCAGGGATATAGTAGCAAATAAGATAGACATAGTAGATCATAGTGTTATAACTTTATGGTATGTTGTAATCTGTCCAGAAACAATAAAAGAGAAGCACCCTGTTTTTTTTTGCACCATGTTGGATTCGATACGACTTTTGAACATCTACATGAATATATTTAGCAGTAATACCTATTAGGCTGGTCACTGTTCTAAACATTTTTTATTTATTAACGTGCTTAATTCTTCTAACTATATTAATTATAAATAATAATGTGCAGATGCGATAGATGAGGAAACTTTTGCAGATGAAGAAACTGATATGTATATACAAAGCAACTCGCCCAAGATCACAGAGCTGGTGAGCGGCAGAACTGGTATTCAAATAAACCAAGTCAGTCTGGCTCAGAATCTTGAGCTTGAAAGCACTTTTAGCAAATATAGAAGTTGAATCTGTAATTCTGCATAGTTGGATCTATAAATATTAATACATTGAATATTAAAAATTAATTAATATTCATATTAAAATTTTTTCTGGTATAGAAAACAAGAAACAACAATGGCATATAAGCCAAGAAGTGGAGTTTTCAAGAAAATAATAATAATATTTTCAAGTATTGATTAATTAATATCAAGTAGAATGAAGATTAAGCAGAAATGCTTTGATTTGGTGTTCTTTTCATAAACTTTTCTTACCACCATTTTCTACATTTATATGTATTAGTCACTAGTTCTTAGTAACATGTCAGGTCTTTGCACATACTTTTCGGCAGTTTCTTTGTTTCATCTGTTTCAGTGTATGTAGGCAGCTGCCACTAACCCATTCATGTGATGGTCACCAACTCACATACATGTATCTTGGCTTACGTTTCTGCGATGTTCTCTAGGACAGATATTATGTCTTCTACTTCCGTTGAAATTTCCCAAAATATCTTATCCAATGATCTGCATGGAATGAGCTCTTGTCAGATACTTACTGACTTATTACACAAATTTCTATCACCACTCACTGCCACTTTTGCAAAACTAGAAGCAGCGTTTAGAATGTCAGGGTTCCGGATACATTTATTCTCTTTGATACAGACACATATCTTCATTAAAACATAACTTTTAAAGCCTTTAGACTCCCCTACTATCTATTAGTAAATAAAAGTTTAAGATCATAACCATTTTACTGTCTTCCTCTGCCTTTCGTATCTTATCCAAGGATACACTTAAGTTTTTTGTGGGATGGAGTAATGAGGAATAGAATTCTATTAACTACTATTGTCTTTATTTGACTAATGAACAATTATGTGGAATATGATGACAACTGGAAACAATAACTTTTATTAACACTATCTGTTGAATACCAGTGGTATATAATCACTGACTTTCTATATCAACACATGTGTTTCCTAGAAGCTTTCCACTCATCTCAGTAATTCTCTCACTAACACTTTACGATCACCCATGACTGCTCTTTCAGCCCATCGTCCATGGCACTCCTCCATGTAACCTCAGAGGAGACCTAATTACAATGGACCTAATTACTGTCAAGGACTATTTTTTTTATACATT